>NC_071260.1:6906149-7548649 GCF_023375685.1 Ictalurus furcatus | reverse complement strand
CAGCTTTTAGATGATCATGATGATAATACTCATGTACACTTCAGCACTATATATACACCTCACTTACTGGCTGCTGTTGTGCACCTGGGGTTGCAAACTTAAAGGGTAAATAAATGTCCGCCTTCACTTTGGTGACGTGACTTAACATTTCGATGAACTGTGATCTTGGATCACATTACAAACCAATGCAATGTGCACCACAAAAAAAAACCTCACAAATAAATTATTAATAGTAAAGTGAGTCAAGAGGTGAAACCTCACTACTGGAAAATATAATGACTTATAACTGCACTAACTGTAGTGATGCTACTAAAAGAAATCAGACTACACAGTGACGTGATGTGACATTTCCACTCCCATTTTCACACACCGGTGTAAAGATATGGATAGACTTATTAACCAGCTCTGACTTTTTTGTGCAGTTATCAGGTCACTTAGTGTCACTACTGTATTACACTCTACAGCAGAGTGTCTCGGGTTAAAAAGTCCATGATGACAAAGTAATTACTTGCTTTGGCCAAGGAGAGAAGTGATTGTAGGAATATAAGTTACTATGTTTGCTCTTTAAGCAGAACATCAGCAAGAACATCTCCATAGAGAGCTAGTGGGCTTTTTAAGTAGCCTAACTGTAATCTAACTGCATTTTACAAATATTAAATATCAAGACAATATTACAAGACAAAATATTTAATACATAATTTTAAACTCCGTTGCAAAATATGTATTTACATTGGCACATTCACTTTCAGTATGATAAATCTGTCAGTCAGTCAGTCTCTATGGGAGAGGCTTTTTGTAACGAGTGTGTGTGTTTCATAAGATCTCACTAGACAACAATCTAAGAATTTTTTTTCTCTGTTCCATTAGTGGAAAACACAACCCATTATTATTACCCACTGTTTGATTGGTCACGTGACTTGAAACCAAACCTCATTGACGGCCTGTGAATAACGTCAGCTTGGACCTTAACATATAATGCACTTCGATAACGCGACTAAAATAGGAATACTCCACATGTCTTAATTCGATGTGTGTTTAATTTGAGTATGACTTTTACCGAATGAAGGTAATCAGAAACCGCTGTTTACATGGTAGTTTCTTAATCAGAGTATCGTTTTAATCAGGTTAATATCGGAATATTGTGGTCCATGTAAACGTACTGATGTTCAGTGTCTGTGCATTGCTCAGGAATAATAAAACAAACAAACAAAAAAGCCTTTACAGCTCTAGTAAATAAACAAATTATTATGTTACTCATCTAAATAATAATCCTGATGTTTGAATAGTTGCATTATGTTCAGAGGGGTCTGTGGAATTTATTTTACAGTGAAGGAATGCAAGATATTTGACCTCTGCTATAGAAAACCTGAATCAGTGAGTAAAAGATTCGAATCACTTAATGAATCGAGCTAAATTACTCAGCTTTCTCCCTTGTGCTCGATCCATTAATTGATTCGAATCTTTGACTCGCTGATTCGTGATTCTTTCAGGGTTTATAGCATTATTGTGTCACCGCAGGAAGGTTTATAAAGCAGTTGAGCCAAATAACGTGACAACATTTAATGTAAGTGAAACTTGCATTATATAACTACAAGAGCTACATAACCTGATGAAGCAAGTTAAAAACGCTAAAACATCTAAAACAACAGGTACTCTGGGTGACTCCACTTGATTATGAAGACGGAAGCTCTGCAGGCTGTACTGTGGGGTTTAAACCAGACAGCGTCTCAAACCACGTCCTAAAGGCACTATAAAAATAGTACGCTACCACAGGTTACCATGGTTACCGCACCTAAAGCTGGCGTACGTGTGGTGTCCTATTTTGACATACCGTCCAGCCCGGAAGTGCGCGGTTTGGGACATGTCCAGTCGTTAAGGTAAACTCACCCGGTACTCGGGATACTCGAACATGTAGGTCATGCTGCACCGGTTCTCCTCGAAGCCGAACAGCAGCTCGCGCAGCCCCGTCAGCAGCAGCGCGAGAGCCGCAACGTAGAACCCGTATATAAGCGCCTTCATCTCTCCAGCAGCTCAGAGTGTGTACTCTACACTCGCCTGGATCTCCTCTCCATTTTTTCCGCCCTCATTGAAAAACACACGCCCTGTTCCGACCAATAGGCGATGCCGTCTGCGGAAATTACGTCGCGCTAAACTAGTAGCGCTCCTAGCAAATCAGGTGAAGGTGAACGACATGTGTTGACCAATTACAAATGAGAATGGGCGGGCTTTACACTAATCAACACAGAGAGCGCAAAACATCCCGGAAGTACTTGTTTACTTTATGTATTTATTTATTTATTTGCTTGTTTGTTTGTTTATCTGTGTACTTTTTTTGTGACTGCATTACAAGCCTATATTATAGATAACTTACTAAAACAAATGCTTAAATTCATAAAGTGCGGCTTCTTTCGTTATTAAATCACAAATATTTTACATATTTAAACCAGACATTTCATTTAAGACATTTAAGTTCCTTCAATAATTTTCAACATTTTCATTTTAAATAAACTAATTCTAAAATCGAGGTACTGTTTCCTCCAGAAACTGACCAATCTTTTGCATTTAACTGAAGATCAATGAACACATAAGTAATCCAAGAGTTTTACATACAAACAAAGAAAAAAAAAACACAGACAACATTTTGACCAATTAACCATAAATTACAAATCATAATTCTTTGATTATTTATTTGATTGCATGGTTATTTTAGATGGCATCACACTACTGTGGACAGAGAAATGCACAATCCATCCCTGCAGAAAAAAAAAGAAACCTTCATAAAATTTGCAATGGTTTTAATGGAAACTGTAATGGTCCGTGTAGGTTTCTACTGGAAATCCGTTGCCTTCTATCGGTGGCATATTATGTCTAGTGGATACTGTTAAGGACCTAGGTCCTTAATACATCCTATACATAGCTGATGGTTTGTAATGGTATTTGTAGTGGAAGGCATTAGAATTTCTGAGATTGTTTCTATTGTTTTTCTCAGCAGGGATCCCAATCTCATTAAAAAAAAAAAAAAAAAAACCTACACTATATGGCCAAACATTTCTGGACACCTGACCATCAAACCCATATGTGCTTGCTGAACATCCCATTTCAGATGTGGTGTTATGATAATCTCCACACTTCAGGGAAGGCTTTCTACTAGATTTTGGCGTGTGGCTGTGGGGCTTTGTGTTCATTCAGCTACAAGAGTGTTAATGAGGTCAGGCACTGATGTTGGGTGAGGAGGCTCCAGTTCTAACTTTGTGGAAGCACTTTGGGGAAGAACAACATATGGGTGTGATGGTCAGGTGTCCACAAACCTAAATTTATCAGATAAATGTTGTCATTAAGTCTTTATGTATGTTCAAGATTTTTGGTTGCTTTATTGAATTTAGCCATCTGTCAGTAGAAAAGGTAAAAATTCATTTCAGAGACACAGCACACAAGTGTTATTCTGTATCAAATTACTATCTGCAATATACTGACAAATATTTTAAGTGTTATATTTGAACAGCACATTTCAGATATCAAACATCAACACATGAGATAATAATACAAAGATCTACAGGAACTAAAATTTAACTTAAAACTCTCTCAACAACAAATGTCTTGTGAATATTCAGCCCGATTTGCACAGGTCTGAAATGACATGAGGACTTTTACATAATTATTAATTTACCTCTTAATTCGACAGGATCATTCTCACAGAATGAGTTGGAGCGCGTGTAAATATTGTCCACATGTCAAGTTTTACGTTCCAGACAGCAAACATGGCTCATTCACAGTACAGTATGATATTAAAGTCAGATGTCATTAAACAGAGTTCTTCATTTTCAATCAAGCAGCTTTGAGTGCTCTATTCTAGTGATGGTCCAGTCTGGTGTCACTCCTTGGGTAAACTCCCTCTGAAATCTGGAAGAAAACAACAACAACAACAACAACAACAAAAACCCTATTTAGAACATCACTGTTATACAGTGCTTTTAAGTGTTTTTAAGCTAACACAAACTACATGGGTTATTAAGCAAAGTGCAGAAAGTATACAGGATATTAACCAAATGGAATTATTCATATTCCTTATAATGGACTGCAAAGTGTTACATTTTTGCAATGCTTAAAACCACACTCCATGACTGGTAAGAGTATGTAAGAGTGCACTATTAATGTACAACTGATCCATGAAGTGCTCTACACACAGGTAATATTGTTTTTGTTCTTTCACTAGATGTCTTTTGTGGATAATCTGTCATTTGAAGAGTAATTTAAACACCGAACTGGGTTAAGCCTCTAACCAATAGGCTGACTCAGCAGTTGTTTTTGGCTCATTCTTATTGGTTCTCATTGTTTTTCTGCCCTCAGCTCTAAAATGTTTCTTCAACACAACTGACTAGTGCTGAATTTCATTCCACTTAGTCTACTGTTCACTTTCTGCCCTGTATTGCTTTAAGCTACATTCACACACACAGATTTTATCACTGCAAGTCACCAGTAGGCATTTTTACTACTGGTTGCCATAGTAACATTTGTCAATGAGTGTCGCAACTAGCATTCCATTTTTGACAACAAACCAGTTTTCTTGCTGAAACATTCTGGAGGGATAGTGTTTGTATATACAATTCACCAGTGTATACATACATCATATCCTACAAGATGTAGGAGAAGCAGTCTGTGCTCTTTGCCATTGCAGCCATCTACCTGCGGCGAAAGCTCCAGAGCCGGACTGTCTGGGAACACAAACAGTTCAGACTTGCAGGCAGCATGGCGGATCACGGATCACGTGCGCTCTACTGTCTTCACTCCGGCTGTTAATCGCTGCACCAAGTCATTCCAAATTTGCATAAAGCTAAACTATTCTCAGCTTTGTCGCGTTGCTGGACACGCCCACATCTAGTCGCCAACGGTCGCCGTCGCTCATGTCACCGGAAGTCGCCAGCTCTCATTGAAAATAAACGGTCTCCGGTTGCTTTGTAACCATTTGTCACTTGCAGCGTCGCTGTATGCGTGAACGTAGCTTAAGAAACCTTCCTGATAATGTGTGGTTGATTCATTTATAGTATTTGTAGAGAATTGTTCATTTTAACACTTCCCCAGCACCTGCTTGTCTGATTGGTAATAAAATATCAACATTAACATGTTTGATGAGCTGGATTAACAGGGCTTAAATTTTAATTGTTGACCAGATAGTATCTCTCTCTCTCTCTCTCTCTCATTCATTGGGAGAGGTTTCATATAGAGACACCGATGAACCAGATGAACCAGAGAGAGTACAGAATGAAATCAGTCTATAAATGTTCCTGTTCCACAGTCCTTTCTAATCGACAGATTATAAACATTGCGTAGCAGGAAGCCATCTTTGTTCTTTGAATTCATCCGAGTAGTGTTTTTGACATTCTGATATTTTTAATTACGCCACAATCCTTACAGCTATATTTCTAATACAGCGAATGCCCTGTCTCTCGCTCCCGGTATTTGAGGACTCACTCGTAATTGGCTGTGAGCAGCCTTTTGCTCTCTGGCTTCTCCCCGTCTTTGCCAATGGCCACCTGGAAGATGCGTGCTCCCTCCATCGTGTCCTCGGGCAGCCGGGCACTGGTTAAGTACCAGAAGCGCATCAATATACTGACAAACTTCCTCCCTGTCGACGAGACAAAAGAAGACACATGCTGAATTCTCTAAACAGATAGAAGTTCTTTTCAGTTCTTTTTTGATTAACTGAATCAAGAATGAAATAATTAATGCTCAATTAGACACTTTTTGCCCCATTACATGCTTACATGCCACACGGTACCAGTTTTCTTTCCTTGGCCACCTCACAAAGATCCTATTTTTTACAGAACCAACTGAATATGAGCTGTTAAAGGGTTCATAACTCACCATCATTCTCGTAACAAAAACCCACATCTGCTGGTGTCGTGTACATGATGTCATCTGGATCAGCCAAAAGTGCTTTTTTATAGCTCGATGGGAGATCGGCACATTTCTCCTCCAGTTTCCCGATTACCTACAGGAAAGAGGGCTGCTGAGATTACGCACATACTAACACAAACACTGGCTGCATGTTCAACGGTGATGATCATCACAACTCACTTAACTGATCTGAACCTATTAAACAGAACTGAATTATGAGTGCTGATGACAGTGATGGGGAAGCTGTGACTGTACGCAGCCTATGTGTAGCTGGGGGAAAAGGCTACCTTCTTCCAGCCTTATGCTCGAGAAATAATTTGCCTGGCTCGCTTCAAAGAGTTTAAAAAGAATCAAATCACTTTCAAACTGACCATAAACGGTGTTTTTCTTTCATGTACTTACATCTTTAGCGACGAGACTTTCAAGTTCTTCAAACTGACACTGAGACAACAGTCGTGATACATGTGCAAACGCCTATAATTGGGGGGAAAAACGAATGAACAGATGTGTATGTCACAAACCAATACACTGTACAACATTGCACAAGATACATTTGAAGAAGCAAAAGATTCAATGCATGCTGATTTAGAGCTATTTTGACAGAACATGTAGTTCAGTATTGTGCAAGTCATCTGATATTATGGTGTTGGCTTTAAGGACTGGGAAGCCCCGCCTCCTTCACCGACACTGACAGCCCAGGGGCCACGCCTCTTTCACTGGCCACATTCAAACATACTGAGACAAGGATAGCTGCAGGTCAGAGAAAATGGACGTATCGAAAGGTACGGGCATGTCTAAAGGCTTCTCATCGGTGAAAGGAGCTTCTTGCTTGGAACTGCATTGGCCAATCAGCGTTAACCATGTAGATATGTCATTTACTTAAAGCAGGGGTGTCCAATCTTATCCGGAAAGGGCCGGTGTGGGTGCAGGTTTTCATTCCAACCAAGCAGGAGCCATACCTGAGTCTATTGAAAGCCAAGATCGACTGATTAAACAGGTGGAATCAGGTGTGGCTCCTGCTTGGTTGGAATGAAAACCTGCACCCACACCGGCCCTTGGCGGATAAGATTGGACACCCCTGGCTTAAAGACTGGAAGAAGATGGAGGTAAGTGGTGTGGTATTACAATAGCTGGTTAAAATACAAACAAAACTAAGTTATTGCTTCATTTGCGTTATATCTGCTGCGTTCCAATTATTTTATTGTTTTTGCCAGACATGTTACAGTGAGAAGAAGCTCCCAGATTGTATTTCCATCGAAGCGTTCAAAGCTGAACATTTGTTCTATGGACTGCTACTACAGTGTGAACGTCAGTGAGTGTATGTGAATGTTGGATTTGTCTAAAATTGTTCAAAATGACTTAACACATGGCCCACACTACAGCCTTTGATAATTTAATAATGTTTTATTGGTTGTGTGTTTGCTAAATTGCTTATTGCCAATTAATAGAAGGTTATTAAATAGTTCTTAGTCACCGAGAAGCAGCAGTCTACCTTTGAATAATTCTGTGCTTAATGTTGCAGTTTTATGATCAACACTTCCAGACAAAACCTTCGTGTTTTTAGTTTGCATGCACTTGCAGGGAAATTACAGAGAAACATACAATTGTAAATCATAGTTGTATTACAAGTAGAGCTGCAACAACTAATCGATAAAATTGATAATAATCGATTATGACAACTAATCGCTGTCAACGAATCTCATTATCGATTAGTTGCTCTGTGCGCAGCACAGGGGAGATTTACTCATTACGTTACTTCTCTTCCGAAAACACGCTTCGGAGAGTAAATACGAAAAGTTGTGTCCCAAATGAAGTACTGTACACTTACACTGTGCACTCTACCTTCTAGTGTGTGGATTTTAGAAAGGTAATATCATCTCAAATATATCACTAGTGGTTTGGTTTTTTTTTAACTAACGTAGGCGACGGCGCATGACGTCCTACGCACGCTAGCATTAGCAAACACCAAGATTCACGGACAATGATGTTCTATAGTTTACTTTCTGTCAGCTCTACCTTTTATTCCCAACATGACCTCAGTCACCATCAGACGGAGGCGAAATCGTCACGTGACTGAGGAAGAAAGTCCTCTAAGGCAGGGAGCATTTATTTATATTTACACACACACACACACACACACACATATATATATATATATATATATATATATAAATATAAATATATATAAATTATTTTATTCATATATTTTAGTTTATATTGTATATAAGTATTTATGCGTTATTTTTATGGATGCACAAAAAGCACCGAATTAAACTACAGTCCTAAATTAATAATATATATTCTGGTGTGTCTGTGTGTGTATTGGGTTCTTTTCTGTTTTGGACAAACAGTTGTGCAAAGTTTTAGTCTGAAGTTTATATTTGTAACACTCAGTTTGTGGATTTTATTTTAAATAAACAAAAAAAAGTGTACTGAAAGTTTGCCCCACCCCATCTGATTAATCGAAAAAATAATCGGCCAACTAATCAATTATGAAAATAATCATTAGTTACAGCCCTAAATATATACATACTAAATCACATATATACTAAATTATAATATATACTAAATCATTCATACTAATTTTTTTAAATGTAAAAATGCATTTTTGTGATATTTAGGTGATGGATAGGTTTAGTGGATAAAAAATACAGTTTGTACAGTGTGTCATTATGGAAATTCCCCATAAAACATGGAAACCCCAGAGAGAGAGAGTGTGTGTGTCCGTGTCCAAAAGTAGCACTGGCCACCCCCTGTATAAAACTAGTTCCACTAGAGCAGTGGTTTTCAAAGTGGGGGCTGCGGACCCCTTGGGGGCCGCCCGGGCGGCCTCAACAATTTGGTGTGAGAAATAAATAAACACATGATTTCATATATATATATATATATATATATATATATATATATATATATATACACACACATGCATTACTATAACATGTTATTTGTAACAATACATATTAAAATCACATTTGCTATACCTAACTTTCTAATTGCTAAACAGACAAAACATCAACGTAAAAAAGGGGGATATATTCAGAAGTCTGTATTTTTAATGTGTTTTAAAGACATCTTGCAAAAGGGGGGCCTCGGTCAAATGTTAAAGCCATTTGGGGGGCGTTGCCCTGGAAAAGTTTGGGAACCCCTGCACTAGAGTACCACTGCTTGTCACTTCCTGTTAATAAACCTGTTGGCCAATAGCCTTCACGCTTACGGCCTTTCTGTGGAATAGCTTTCGCGACCAATTGAAAAGACCTTCCGACACGCCCATACCTTCCGACACGCCCATACCTTCCGACACGCCCATACCTTCCGACACGCCCATACCTTCCGACACGCCCATTACTCCGACCTGCAGCGCCCCACACTTTAACATATCAGAGCGAGCGTGTTAATATAAACCTGTGATTTGTCTTGCAGCTGGCACTACAGTCTGAGATACATGTTATAGAACATTAATTAAGATGATATTGAAGTAATAAAGACTAATTTTTCTGTATACGTGTATTATGTTGAGTCAGTGTTGTTCAATAGGAAACCATGAAGCCCCACATTTCCTCCCCTGGTTTTCCTGAATACTGGGCGGTTTCTCCTCCACACAGCAGGCCTGGCACTTTACACCGACTAGCTGATGGTTGATCTGGAGCTGTCTGTAAACAGTGCACTGATGAGGGTCTACAGGACTCTGTCTCACACAAGAAATAACCCCAGCTGACCTGTTTCGCTCCTTCAGTGAACTCCTCGATGCTGAAGTCTTTGTCGAAGTAAGCGCGAATGAGGAAAAAGCAGAATTTGGTCCGGATCCAGATGAACGGGTTTGGGATGCCGACCACCACAACCTTCCGCGTCTCTCTGCGTCCCTCTCTGTCCGAACTGCAGTGCCGGACTCCGGACACAACACACGCTGACAAGGCCTGGTTTTTGACAGCGGATTGATTTCTTACTTCGTTTAGCTTGTTAAATCTCAGATAAGCGCTCAGACCTGCACGAGGCCTTCTACAGCTCCACCTGAGTAAGGGCAGCGCCATGTTTCTGTTCCCACTGCATAGCAGTCCCCCGCCTGCCGAGTCCGAATATTAAGGTTCCTATGGTTTATTTAAACATTTTGAGTGTTTTCATGAGTTACACAGGCACTGTTGTGTTTGTTTACGATTGTTTAATATTTATTTATGAAGTCTGAACACCTGCCAAGAGTGAAAAGTACTCGTGTTTGAGTGTATAATTCTGTTTCTGGGGAGAATGTAAGTAATGCACCAAAATACAAAAAGGCCGAGTTCCAATGAGCTACATGTTGTCTATATATGTGCACTATTAAGGGTATGAAAGCAGCGGAAGTTACACCCTACATAGTGCACTATGTTGTATTTGGGATTGAGCCAAGCTAAACTGAGAAAATGCGAGTTTGTAGACCGGATGAAGAGCTGGAGAAGGTGCAAGAAGTGGATTTCTGTATGGAATGTCAGGAAAGAGTCGAGGTGTCCGTCTACACAGATGTGGATAAGGAGCTTTTCGTAAAGGAGATCTACCCTCTGGTAAAAACAAACAAACAAACAAAAAAACCTAACCAATAGATTTTTGTTAATGAAAGTCTTTAATAGTCACAGAGTACAGCATGCAGGAGGCTTTCACACTTTCTGGCACCATGGACACACACACACACACACACACACACACACACAATCATAACATAATCAAAAACAGTGAGAGCGAGGCAGGAATACACCCTGAATGAGATTCCACCTACTGGCATGGGAGGAAACTGGAGAACCCAGAGGCAACCCATGTTAACACGGGGAGAACATCCATCCATGTTCCATACCGCTTATCCTACACAGGGTTCTGGGGAGCCTGGAGCCTAGCCCATGGGACTCGGAGCACAAGGCAGAGGACACTCTGGACAGGGTGCCAATCCATCACAGGGCACAATCACACACTCATTCACACACTACAGACAATTTGGAAATACCAACCAGCCTACAACGCATGTCTTTGGCCTCGGGGAGGAAACCCCCAAAGTAGGAGGAGAACATGCAAACTCCTCAGACACAGGGCGGAGGTGGGATTCAAACCCCCAACCCCGGAGTTGCGAGGCAAACATGCTCCTTCAAGATGAGGGGTGGAAAAGAAAGTGCAACAAATGAAATACGCAACAAATCGGACTCTAACCCTAAACCCTACCAGAAAAGAAGGGATATAAGACAATGAGGGATAGATTCTGTTTAACTGGAAATTTAAAAATGATAAATAAGGGAAGAAGTACAGTAGTTAACTACGCCACCCCCGGAATATACCGTTGAATAACAACCCCAATAAGGGTGCATAGGTACGTTACCCCCAAAAAGAAATGGGCAAAGAGACGTGAGAATGACGTTCGACTCACACCTCCAGGGTCGGGGGTTCAATTCCCACCGTGGCCATGTGTGTGCGGAGTTTGCATGTTCTCCCCGTGCTGCGGGGGTTTCCTCCCCCAGTCCAAAGACATGCATTCCCTGGGATAGGCTCCAGGTTTCCCTGTGACCCTGAAAAGGATAAAGCGGCATAGAGGATGGATGGATGGATTATGCTCACCTACTTTGATAACAGACACAAGTTTACCTCAAATCATACAAAAACATAAAAACGAGCTCAGGATCAAACTCTCTGCTGCACCCTTTATAGTATATTTACAGACTGTAATGACTCTAACAACTATAAAAACACTGGTTGACTGTGTTCTCCAGCATTGTGACTAATCTGATTTTTCTCCTTTGCATTTCTTTTGCAGAGAAAACCGGTGGTGCTCAGGGGAGTGCCTTTAGGACCATGCCTGGAAAAGTGGACAGTGGATTACCTGGCAGCAAAAGGAGGTGACCGGGAGGTGAAAGTTCATGTGTCTTCTGTTCCTCAGATGGACTTTCTGCATAAGAATTTCATATACAGGTATGTTTAGTGATAACATATATACAAGTTTATTTTATAAAATGGTTTTCCAGTGGGTAGCATTGCCATCCTGGTTTCCTTTGGGTTCTCCAAGTTCGTACCTCTCAAAATATATACCAGTAGGTGGTCCAGGGCGTATTCCCACCTCGTGCCGAGTGTTCCTGGGATCTGTCATGACTCTGACCAGGATAAAGTGTATACTGAAGTTGAATGAATGAGTGAATGAATATAGAAATGTGTAACTTTTGGATCCTTTTAAATGTGTTTTTTTATTATTATTATTATTTTTGTCTCAGGACATTACCGTTTGACAAGTTTGTCCAGAGAGCTGCAGCAGAAGCAGAGCACGAAGAGTTCTTCATTAGTAAGGTAACCAGCAGAGCAGGGCTCTGCTCCAAACTGATAATAATCTCAGGATAATAATCACTATATTGTAGTATCTAGTATAGTAATAGAAGATTATTCTGGAAGAAATCCTAGGAAAGAATGAGCAAGGGAAAAAATAGTATGTCAGTAGTATTTTAGACCTTATTTCAAACATTTAATGAATGTTTGTAGAGTTATAACAATAAGTAGTTGATTGTGTGTTTTAATGTTCTCTAAGGTGCTGCAGTCATTTAAAGTTATTATAACATTCGGTGCATCTAAAAACAATTAGAATATTGTGGAAAAGTAAAAAAAAATCATATATGTTTCATATATTCAAGATTCATTACAGATCAAGTGAAATAATGCAAGACTTTTTTTTGTTTCAATCTTGATGATTACGGCTTTCAGCTCATGGAAATAAAAAAAAATCCAGTATCTCAAATAAATCATTATTTTAATTATTATAAATATTAGAATAAATATTTGAATAATTATTTATTTCTCTATTTATAATACAGAAATGTCGACCTTCTGAAAAATATGTCAGTTTATGCACTCAATACTAGGTCGGGGCCACTTTTGAATTACTGCATCAATGTGGCGTGGCATGGAGGCAGTCATCCTGTGGCACTGCTGAGGTGTTCTGGAAGCCCAGGTTGCTTTGATAGCGGCCTTCAGCTCGTCTGTATTGTCAGGTCTGGTGTCTCTCAGAGATACTTTATGGGGTTCAGGTCAGGCGAGTTGGCTGGACAATCAAGCGCAGTAATACCACGGTCAGCAAACCAGTTACTAGTAGTTTTGTCACTGTGGGCAGGTGCCAAGTCCTGCTGGAAAAGGAAATCAGCATCTCCATAAAGCTCGTCAGCAGATGGAAGCATGAAGTGCTCTAAAATCTCCTGGTAGACGCTGCATCGACTCTCGACTTGAAAAAACACACTGGACCGACACCAGCAGATGACATGGTACCCCAAATCATCACTGACTGTGGAAACTTCAAGCAACGTGGATTCTGTTCCTCTCCACTCTTCCTCTAGACTCTGGGACCTCGATTTCCAAATGAAATGCAAAATTTACTTCCATCTTTCCCATGATTGTGGTTGTGTACTGAACCAGACGGAGAGATTAAAGGCTCAGGAAACCTTTGTAGGTGTTTTAAGTTACTTAGCTGATTCGAGATCTTCTCAGGTCGACATTTCTGTATTATAAATTCTTTATTCTAATATTTTGAGATACTGGATTTTTTTTTATTTCCAAGAGCTGTAAGTCGTAATCATCAAGATTAAAACAAAAAAAGGCTTGAAATATTTCACTTTATGTGTTATGAATTTAGAATATATGAAAGTTCCACTTTTTGAATCGAATAACGGGAAAAAATGTACTTTTCCACAATATAAAATTTTTTTGAGATGCACCTGTGTGATTGAAATTAGATTAGAATGATTTCTGGTTTCTTGTTTTGAACTGCCACAACACATTTCAACAGGATGAGAGTTACTACTTAAGATCACTCGGAGAAGACGCTCGTAAGGTGCAGTTGCCTTTATTATTATTATTATTATTATTATTATTATTATTATTATTGACAAAATGTGTATATCATTTGAGTTTCAAACACTTCTACAATATTATTAAATATGAATTGTAATCACTCTATTTTAAAAGTGAATTGAAATCACTCTATTTTAAACCATTGATCTTTAAGGAGCCTGCTGACCTGAGGAAGCAGTTCCCTGACCTGGCGCAAGACTTCCATATACCTCCGTATTTTGAGCCTGAGCAGTTTTTCTCCAGTGTTTTCCGCATCAGTTCACCTGGCTTGCAGCTTTGGACACACTATGATGTGAGGAGAATCTCATAACCATATGCTGTTATGGAACTAATTACTAGTTAGGTGACCAGGTATCCAGTTTTGAGCTCTGTTCTACAGTTGGTTCTGTCGACCCAGCTTGTTGTAGTAGATCAGCTGATGCGCTGTTTTTGCCTTGTCACTGTGTACCTCTGTAGGCTTTGTGTTGGCATATGTTCCACTTGTCACATGTGATTTTCACCATATGGGGGTCGGGATTTTTATTGATCCCTGATGGAAATTGTTTAATAGCACATAAAATAAAAAGTGGTGTGTGGATTGAGACACAGCCCGTGTGTAAGCACACAGACAAAGCTTCATCTGTTTTATGTGGTTAGCCTACAGAAGACCCAGTAAACAAATTGGTTGTTTTCTCATGGTTTTATTGGTACACCACATAAAAAAAGACAGTTATAAAATAAAAAAGACAGTTATCAAACTGTTTTAAACATACGCAAAAATATTGCATATTGATGTGATAACAAGGGAGTGGTCTCAATATACACGCACCAGGAACACCTGTGCATTCGTGCAGTTATCTAATCAGCCAATCGTGTGGCAGTAGCACGATGTATAAAATCATGCTGATACAGGTCAAGAGCATCAGGGTAATGTTCACATCAAACATCAGAATGGGGAAAATGCACAGCCGTCCCCTCTTATTGCGCTGTTTGGGGTGACCCCGGAGAATACTCCTTTTAGATGGTGTGAGATCAGCATGATGTCCTCCTGCACTCTCCTGGCCAGGAGATTAATATTGTTTAGATGGAAGGATCCTGCTCCACCGGTGTATAGTCACTAAGTCAGGGAAGACATGGGTCATCTTAAGTTGGAAAAGATTAGTTACACTGTCAGGGGAGCGACTGGGAAATTTTACAGAATCTGGCAACCTTTTCTGTTCTTTGTCAGAGACATGGATGCTGACAGTATTGTTATGTGATCATTATCTATAATTTTGTTTCTTTTGCTCTCTTCTATGTAGGTCTGGCTTTATAATATGTAATATATATATGTTCTCTGTCTGGCACTGGGTGGAGGGGTTTGTTCAATTTGTTTGGTTGGTGTTGTATGTTTAATTTGAAAAATGCTAATAAAGAAACCTTGATCAAAAAAAAAGAATGGGGGAAAATGTGATCTCTGTGACCGTGGCATGGTTGTTGGTGCCAGGTGGTCTGGTTTGAGTATTTCAGAAACTGCCGATGTAGGATTTTCACACTCAACACTGTCTAGAGTTTACACAGAATGGTGTGCAAAAACAAAAAAACATCCACTGAGTGGCAGTTCTGTTGGCAGAAAATGTCGTCAATGAGGTCTGAGAAGAACCCTAACCCTCTTTTGAGATGATGGGAAGGGTACAGCAACTCATATAACCACTCTTTACACACGTGGTGAGCAGAAACGCATCATCATTAAATGATCTGGTGTGTGTATGTCCAGTAACCAGCCAGTTGATGGATGAAGTATCCTCAAAATGCCAAAATATACTCAGCAATTCTCTGAAAAGGTTATCACCCCTGCTGTTTTTCCTTAGTGAAAACATTGTATTTCTATCAGTCTGGAAATCAGACTGGTAACACTAAGGTAACACTAAAATAATAGCGTTGCTGCTCACTGGAGGCTGGTATTGTGGAAATAGTGATTGGCTGCATATCCTTTCTAATACTTTCTCCAGTTTGCCCTCAATTTTGACTCCCACAGTCATTAATTTTTTATGTTTTCCATTGACAGAACTCTTTGTTTCGGACTTCAGTTGTTTTTCGATATGGTTTATGAAAAATCAAAGGGGGGATGAAAGGATTCAGAGTTATTCCCTTCATTTAATTGTGTTCTGTCTCTTGACCAGGTAATGGACAACCTGTTGGCTCAGGTGACTGGGAGAAAGCGTGTCGTTCTCTACAGCCCCCACGATGCCCTACACCTCTACTTGTCAGGTGAGTGTCATTTCCATTTTGTATTACCTAATCTTTAAACCTTCCATAAGATATCAATAACATGATGCCATGCCACTTTACTCTCTCTGACCAGGTGATAAGTCTGAAGTTTTGGATGTAGACACTCCAGATTTGGAGCGGTATCCAGATTTTGTGAAAGCGTGTCGATACGAGTGCATTTTAGAACCAGGTGACATGCTCTTCATCCCAGGTAAGATGTCCATTACATTAGTTGCACCAGGTGTGCTTGAGCTGGAACACCAAAAAAAACATTAGAAAAAAATATTTAAAAACCTACTGCAGCTGTGCAACGTTTACAGAATATTAAAAAAAAAAAAAAATAGCTCAGCTCAGGGATCTGCATCTCATTTGCCCATAGTTGGTCATTATAAATATACAGAAGTGGATATTTTCTGATTACTTAATTTTGTTTTTTAATTTTGTGTTCTGATTTTCATAACGTCACCATTGCAAATTCACACACATCCTCATGGGGGTTTTACAGATTAAAAAAACAATAATAAATGAAAAGATATTAAACTACATGCTAATTTTTCCCCCAGCCCTTTGGTTTCACAACACGTTGGCTCTTCAGTTCGGCACTGGAGTCAATGTGTTCTGGCGCCACCTGCCCCTGGACAGCTACGATAAGAAGGACCCGTACGGGAACAAGGACCCGGTGGCAGCGTCGCGAGCCCTGCAGGTCCTGGAACGGGCGCTGGGAGCACTGGATGAGCTGCCAGCTGAATACCGGGACTTTTACGCTCGCCGCATGGTGCTGCGTATTCAAAACCGGGCGTACTCCAGTGAAACATAACACAAGAGCGCAGCTGCGTTCACTCACTTACAGTAATGTACCAGAGGAAAAATAAAGACAGAGACTACAGTTGGTGATCATGATTAAGTGTGTCTGGTACATTTTATTAATGTCACAGTGATCCCTGTGGGAAAAGATAGCGTTGGCTATGTGAACTTGTTTGTCTCTGTCATTACAGCTACACAGTTGGTGTGCACTAGACTGTTTTTGTTTTTTCCCCCTCCTTTTTAAAGCCAAGCAAGTTTATTTAGGTGTGTAATTTTTCACTCTTTAAATTTTCACTTTTTAAAAGGTGGCACAGTGTGTTCCATGCCAGGGCAGCATAGTGACCAAAAAGCACTGAGACATCGACTGTGACGTAATGGAGTTGAGGACGGATGCAAATGCAGATAAGAGCTTTATTATATGAGAGACAGGCAGACAAATCCAAATCGTGAAGCATAGACGTGGTCATAAACGGGCAAAGCGGGAAACAGGCATAAACGAGGCAAAACAAGAATCGAAAACGAGGGCTTGAACAAGATCAAAACATGATGAGCAACCGCTTGGTATACGGAAAACACGTAATACTTCGCAAAGACTAGTGTTCAAACAGTCTCTTTTATGTGTGGTGTGATTGTGTGTGAGATTGGATGCAGGTGTGCGTGATTAGAATGAAAGTGAGTGTTCTGGGAATTCCGGTCCATGGCGGCCATGTTTGTAGGCCGCAGTGCAGGATGGGAAATGTAATCACTGGTTTGCTGTGATTGACTGACACCGACATGACTATTGACATAAATTGCTTTCATGTCACTTTGGTGTCGATAATGTGTTATACAGTACTGTGGAACAGTCTTAAACATATGCAAGGAAATGCTATAAAGCCAAAATGTCTTCAAAAATACAAATAAAAATCTCCTTAAACTGCAAAGAAAAATACTATAAAGGATGTAAACAGTAATAAACTTAAAAAAAAAAAAAAGACAGTATTTAGTTTGATTGGCGTTTCCAAATCGTCCGTAGTGTGTAAATGTGTGTGATTGTGCCCTACGATGGGTTGGCACCCCATCCAAGGTGTCTCCCACCTTGTTCCCAGAGTTCCCTAGGATAGGTCTAGGTTCCCCGTGACCCTGTGTAGAGTAAGGGTGATTTAGCCGAGTAAGACATGTTCCTGGATCAACATTTCCATCAACCAGTCATACCCCTTTAGTGTCATCAAAGTGTGCCGATCAACACTGCTTCAAAACCATTTGGTTTTTCCCTCCCTTTTTACCCAACCGACAAGAGGCAAGTTGTTTTGTGCATTTCTTTTTATAACCCCAAATGTACTATTTATATATATATATTTATGTACTTATATTTACTAAGACACGATAAACTGCTAGAAATTTTACACCCAGTATAAATTTAGTCTCTATCGCTGTAATGCTCACGTGACGTTGCAGTGCTGCAACTTCATGAAAGTTTATCCTTTGCATGCATTTTTAAGCCTTGCCAGTTTAAACATTCATCGGTTTGAAACCTTTCAAGCTCAATAAGATGCGAAAGAGAACATAACCAAGTAACTCAATTTGCTACTCACGCTTTCTGTCCACAAACACCCGGAGCACGTGTGCAGATCGCCGCTTGTCACGGCCTTCTTTTTTGTGGTTTATTTCACTTAAACGCTCAAATACACACAAAGTTTTGTCAAAAAACTAACGTGGTTAGTATTCACGTAAACGCAGTCAGTTGTGGTAAGTGAACGTGAACAGCTGGGAAAGAAATCAGACGTGTGTCAATACAGTAGATTGGATCTGCGCATTAGGTCTTAAAGTGACAGCAGCCTAATATACCTGCTGCTGTTTATGCCGTTAATCTCAATCAAACAGCAAAAGAGCAAGAGAAAATCACTCACTGCTTATGACTGAATAACTTTAGTGGCTTTAATAAGGTTAAATGTATATTTAATTCATATAGTAAAGACTATGCAATGTTTTATTTTTACACCTCCAGTGAAACACTGGGGTCTATATTCAAGCCATCCCTGTGCTCTCCTAGTCTACAAGTTATCTTTGTCCCTGTCTATCTCTTTCTCACCCTATCCTTCTCTATCTCTCTTAACAGTTCAAGTGTAATGTGCATTAGAAATAATATTTTCCTCTGTTTTACAGCTGTAAAAGTAGCATCTGGCCAGTCAATCATAAAGGCATCCCCATGCTCTACAAGTTGCAAAATCTCCATTTCTTTCTCTGTCCCCGTCTGTTCTCTCCCTATCTCTTGATATAGAACTCTCTTTCTCTCTCTCTCTCTCTCTCCTTGCATCTTTGACACACAAAAAACAACCACAGTGTAATTTTAATGAGTACTAGTAGCAATATTGTAATTTTGTTTTAGAGCCACTGAAGTAGCGTCTGGCAGGTTCACGCTCAAACCACCCTCATGCACTGGTATTCATCAAATTGTAAGTTCTCTCTTTTTCTCACCCTGTTTATCTCACTGTGTCTCTGTCTCTCTCTGACCCCAGCTATTTCTCTCCCTGCCTCTTTAACTAGAGCTCTCTCCTTGTATCTCTGACAAACAACCACATTTCAAGTGTATAATGTTAGTGTAACAGTGTTATTTGTTTTACTGCCATGTAAGTACTGCGGCGTAATCGTCTGTCATTACTACTTTTTGACCTTGCCTTTTAAAGTCTGCTCATAGTCCTTTTTAGTTGTTTTGCCCTGTTTTGGTCTGAGATTCCATGGCAGTTGGTAGCTGACAGTTGAAAGTTGGTGCTGTTGCCAGTTAGCTTGCTAGGTAGCTAGCATCTTCCACCATTTTGTCTACTGAATTTAGTTTACTTGTTTCTCGCACGGTGGCTTAGTGGTTAGCATGTTCGCCTCACACCTCCAGGGTCCGGGGTTCGATTCCCGCCGGGGCTATGTGTGTGCGGAGTTTGCAGGTTTCCTCCCCCAATCCAAAGACATGCATGGTAGGCTGATTGGCGTGTCTAAAGTGTCCGTAGTGTATGAATGGGTGTGTGAGTGTGTATGTGACTGTGCCCTGCGACGGACTGGCACCCTGTCCAGGGTGTACCCCGCCTTGTGCCCGATGCTCCCTGGGATAGGCTCCAGGTTCCCCGCGACCCTGAAGAAGGAGTAAGCGGTAGAAGATGGATGGATGGATGGTTTCTCAAATTGACTTGAAATTTGCCCACTTTGTTATCAAATTTTTAAAGTTTAAGTTACAACCCCAATTCCAAAGAAGTTGGGACAGCATGGAAAATGAAGAACCCACCCCAAACAAACAAAAAGAGTCATTTTAAAAAAATTCAATTCACCCTGTACTATATTGAAAACACATTATTAACACATTATTTGATGTTTTACTTTGTGAATTTCATTTATTTTTGAAAACATTCACTCATTTCAAATCTGATGACTGCAACACACTCCAAAAAAGTTGGGACAATGCAAAAAGTCATTTGAAAATGGAATTCCTCCTGTACTATATATTAACACATTATTTGATGTTTTACTTTGTGCATAGAATTTATTTTGAAAATGTACTCGTTTAAAATTTTACTGCAGTACATTCCAAAAAAAAGTTGGGACTGTTGACCACTTTGTAACATCACCTTTTCCTTTTAATAACACTTATTAAGCGTTTGTGCACTGAAGACTCCAGTTGGTTAAGTTTAGCGAGCGGAATTTTCGCCCATTCATCCATTATGCACTTCTTCAGCTGCGCAACTGTACGGGGCCTTTGTTGCCTTATTTTGCGCTTCATAATGCACCACACATTCTCAATTGGATACACGTCAGGACTGCACCAGGCCATGCTAGCACCCGCACTCTCTGCTTACGCAGCCATGCACTTGTAATCCGGGCAGAATGTGGTTTGGTGTTGTCCTGCTCTGAATTGCAGCATATGTTGCTGCAAAATGTGTACATGTATTTCTGCATTAATAGTGCCTGCACAGATGTGCAAGTTACCCATGCCATGGGCACTGACACACCCCCATACCACGACAGACGCTGGCTTTTGGACCTGACGCTGATAACAGCTTGGATGGTCCTTTTCCTCTTTGGCTTCGAGAACATGACTGCTGTTTTGTTCAAAAACTGTATCAGATGTTGACTCGTCAGACCACAAAACACGATTCCACCGTGTTACTGTCCATCTCAGATGAGACCGAACCCAGAGAAGTCGGTGATGCTTCTGGACAGTGTTGATGTATGACTTCTGCTTTGCATAGTAAAGCCTTAACTTGCATCTGTGGATGCAGCGGCGAATGGTGTTTTGCGACAAAAGTATTCCTGAGCCCAAAGTATTCCTGAGCCCATGTCAGGATATCCGTTACAGACTTATGACAGTTTTTAAGACCGTGACGTCTGAGGGATCGGATATCACGCGCATTCAGAAGTGGTTTTGTGCATTACCCTTTACGCACCAAGATTTTACCAGATTCCTTGAATTTTTTTATTATATTGTACACTGTAGGAGGTGAAATGCCCAAAATGTCAAAAAAAACAAAAAACGATGCAGTTAAGTAAAACATCAAATACCTTATCTTTATACGTTTTTTATTTAAATACAAGTCAAAGTACATTTATAAATAACTCCTCTTTGTTTTTATTAGTGGAATTGTGGTTGTAATATAAAACTTGCTACTAAACTTGATCTAAAAGCAATTAAATTATTTGCTGAAGTAGTAGGAGCTCATGTTTTGTTGCTTTTTGTTGCTTCTTCTCTCTTGGTTGCCTTGGTTCTTATCATCACTTGGTTCTCTCTGTCTCTACCTATCTTTCTCTCTCTCTTTCCTTGTCTCTATCTCTCCGTCTTCTTTTCTATCTGTCTCTCCAAGTCTATTTCCCCTCCTCTGAGTATCTCCTTCTCTCGCTCTTTCCATCTCTTCCGACCATACCTTTAAGTCTTTCTGTCTCTCTTTTCCCCATCTTTGTCTTTCCCTCTCTGAGAGTCTTTCTTTTTCTGTTCCTCACTCTCTCTTTTTCTTTTTCTATCTTTCTGTACTAGTATTTATTATTTCTAATACTTTTTTGAACAGCCATTGAAATCAGTCTGGTGGCCCAAGACATCCTCTGAGGAATTTACTGCATGTTTCTTTTACAAGTGGTAAGTTGTTGTTGTTTTTTTTGTCCCCCCCCCCAAGAATCTTTCTTTTTTGACACTTTCCAATTGTCTCTTTTAATTGTTGTCAATGATCATCAGTAATATATTTTTCCATTTTGTTTACAGCTTTAATCTTACTTGCAGACAAGAAGCAAATCCTCCCAGTCCCTGCCCTTCTGTAAAATCTTTCTTCCCTTGCAAATTTTCCCATAATATAATCAGTGGATGTAATTTGTTGGTTTGTAATGTTAAGAGAGACTGTAATGAGTTAGCAAACGTGGAACACTTTACAGATAAGAAACTTTTCCCTTTGGGACATTTGTTTTTGTTCTCAGTTTAGTATTTTTACGGAACTGTGAATGATCTTTAAGTTAATAAAAATCTGTTGTTTTTTTTTTACGGAAGGTATACCGTTAAATGACAGAAAATGTCCTGTTTTTTTTTGTTTGTTTGTTTGGTTGTGTTTTTTTTTTTACTGTGGGTTCACTGTCAATTAACAGAAAATTTCTGTTTTTTAATTATGGGACAAAATCCATGTAACGAGCTTCCAATACATTTTCTTAGAGTGTAGGCAACCGCCTTGGGCCACCAGAAGCCAAGGCCCCCCTAAACATACTAATGATACAGATTTTTTATTATTAATGCTAAATCACTGAGAATTTATATATTGATGCTAAAACACTCAAATGAGGTCTCCATTTCTATATTTTGCCTAGGGCCCCTAAATCACTAAATCTGCCCCTGCTTTAATGTTATATTCTTATACAGAATATAACAAACTCTTTTGTTTATTTTTTTGTCCATGTTTGCTGGACAGGTAGCATATGGACTTTTCATCAATTAAGACCTAGAGGATTCAATTTTAGATTCAGGATTCAGATGTAATACCACTGACAATAAACAAGCTGATTTTATTCAGCCATTTCTTTCACTTAGCCTAATTGTTATTTGAGTTGAATTGATCTGTAAATAGTTATTTATTCAAGTATCATATTTACTGTATTTAGTCTTTAATTACTTTATCTATACTGTACTTCTGCAATACAAGCGTTTCAACATATATAATGTGTTGAAATAATATAATCCTTATAATTATTATTATAATTATAATCCTTATTTCCCTGTCGTGGAACGGGGGGGGGGGGGGTGGTTGGGGTCATTGTTTGTATAATTCTGAAGTGCGTTCTGTCACTGTGAGGTAACAGAATGCGCCGCTGTGAAAAGGTGGGGAACAGACTGGCAGAATTTGTGTTGAAAGTGTTGATGTGAACTTTCTAACAGAGAGGCTGTTGAACCAAGCTTCAATGCTTCAATGCAAAATCACTCGCTCTCGAGCGGCAAATCTTCCACTGCGCCCCCTGCTGTATGCGGCAGGAGCTGCAGGCACCGCAGCGGGAGTTTATTATTGTATTAAGAAGCGTCGTGATGGGGAGAGAACCGCGGAGCCCGTGTACACACCTCCCACCGAAGGTACTCCACCTCTCTCTCTCTCTCTCTCTCTCTCTCTCTCTCTCTCTGTGGTGCATGCTGGGAGTTTGTGAGCGAGAGTGAACGAACTTTATATATATATATATATATATATATATATATATATATATATATATATATATATATATATATATATATATATTTATATATATATATATATATATTTATATATATATATATATTCTTTATTTACACATTGGAACTTTAGAGCACAATCACTGGGTGAACGCGTGATAGTATTAGAAAGTAAACGGTGTTATTAGTTTTTTTCCGTCACGGGGGATGTCCTAGTGAGGATATCGAGCGGGAGCTGTCTCGCTTCGGTAAAATAGTGAGCGGTGTGAGAATGGTCCCGTTAAACTGTAAAAACCCCGCGCTGAAGCACGTGACCTCTTTCAGGCGCACAGTGCTCATGTTTCTGAAGGAACCCACGCTGGATATTTCAGTAAGAGAATGGCATGAGGGAAAGTCATACATGCTGTACGCCAACACTGGGAGTATGAGGTATCAGACAGCACGGGGGGTTCAGCAGTTGGGGGGGGGGGGGGGGGTCAGACAGCACAGGGGTGCAGCAGGAGAGGGCGGGTCAGACAGCATAGGGGGTGGAGCGGGGGGGTCAGACAGTATGGATATAGCAGACAGTAGTGAGAAGTTAGTAAGTCTTCAAGCAGAACAGGAGGAGGACGCAGTTAGGGGGAGATCAACAGCTCTATTCACTAACTGAAATTGTTGAATTTCTGGACGACACATTTGGCAGATAGGTTGAGGTCAAGGAATTTTTTCCGGATATTGAAAAATGTATTGCATTAGCAGTGAAGTTACAACGTACAGCAAGTTACGAAGAGCTAAACCAAAAGAAGAGATACCGTTTAAAAAAAAACCATCTAGCTAGATTACGGAAGTCCTTGGCCAGAAGAAAGAAAAAATGAAGGCGTTACACTGGGTGTTTTCCTTTTTCTGGACTGCTGTCCTTACGTTTTTCTCTTTTCTCTCTTTAGTCCCTCCAATGGAGAGGTTAAAAACAGGCTCCATAAACATCAATGCTGGTAGAGATAGGAACAAAAGAGCAGCAGTAGGAGAACGGATAAAACAAAAAAACATGGATATAATTTTCTTACAAGAGACTCATAGTAACCAGGAAAATGAGACAGAGTGGGCAATGTGGTGGGAAGGGAAAATTTTCCAGAGCCATGGAACAAATGTCAGTGCCGGAGTAGCAATACTTTTTAACAAAACATTAGGAAACCAGGTGGAAATAAAGGGAATAGAGTGCGTTTTTATAAATGTTTATGCCCCCAACAACGGTAATGAGAGAGCACAGCTTTTCTACAAATTAAAAAATGCACTACAACAAAGTGGAAGAAAACCCTTAGTAATATTGGGAGGGGACTGTAATTGCCCCACAGATTTGACCCTAGACAGGATTGGGGTGGAACCACATCCACAGTCTGCTAAGGCACTTGAGGGGCTTATCAGACAGTGTGGCTTGGTTGACCTGTGGACCGAGAGAAACCAGGGAATACACTTGGGTCAAAGTTACTAACACGAAGATCACTGCAGCAAGACTGGACAGGTTTTACGTCACCAGAACAAATGGAAATAAATTCTATAAAGCAGTCATGAGCCCTTCTGGTCTTTCGGATCACCATCTAATTACAGTAGACCTATTGATGTCTGTCACTAAAAAGCATAGATCATATTGGCATTTCAACACAAAACTGCTTCAGGATGAGGGTTTCTGTGGAAATTTTAAGTTTTTTGGGGGTGAGTGGAAAAAAACAAAAGAAGATTGTAACAGTTTGGTTTCCTGGTGGGAGGTGGGGAAAACACAAATCAAAGTCTTTTGTCAGAAGTACACAGCACACTCAACAGAGACAATAAAAGGACAAATAAAAGAGCTCGAGGCAGAAATAAATTTAACAAAGTGAAATAATTTGTAAAAATGACCCAAACATGAGCAGTTTGCTGAGGGGAGTTCCTTCCTTCATGAACAGGCCAAAACAGCATTAATAAGATCCCGCATTTCCAATATCAAGGACATGGACTCTCCCAGTGCGTTTTTTTTCAACCTCTCCAGGAAGGCAAAACCAGATGCTGTACCTCAGACTGGCGGAGGGAACTATAACAATAGAGGCAGCTGAAATGAGGAGAGAAGCCACGGATTTTTACACGGACATCTACAGTGCTGAGATCTGCGACCCATCCTGCAGGGAGTAGCTTTTCAGGGAGCTGCCCAAACTGACTCTGGAACAGAGCAGTATGCTGGACGCAAGCCTTGAAATGCAGAAAGTGACCACTGCTGTTCAGCAGCTCGCACAGGGACGAGCACCTGGAATAGATGGACTACCAAATGAGTTGTACAAGCATTTTTGGGGACTCCTAGGTGCAGATCTACTGGAGGTTTTCAAGTGTTCTTTCAGCACGGGAAGGTTACCAGTGAGCTGCACAAGAGCGGCGTTGTCATTGCTTCCAAAAAAAGGAGACCTGGGACTCTTGAAGAATTGGAGACCCGTGGCACTTCTTTGCAGTGACTATAAAATCTTGTCAAAATGCCTGGCAAACAGACTAAAACAGTGCATGCACACAATAGTGCACAGAAGCCAGTCATACTGAATACCGGACCGCACAATAATGGACAACATTTTTGTTGTTAGAGATGTAATAGAGCTATGCAAACTGATTTCATGTGATTTAGGTCTTCTTTCACTAGACCAAGAAAAAGCTTTCGACAGGGTTGATCATGAATATTTATTTCAGGCACTTGAAGCCTTCGGTGTGGGTAGGAATTTTTTTATTGTGGTTGAAAATGTTTTATTCTGAGGCCGTTTTTACACTCAAGGTTGGAGGTGGTCTTAGCTGTCCAGTCAGAATGGGAAGAGGAATCAGACAGGGGTGCTCGTTGTCTGGACAACTTTACAGTCTGGCAATAGAACCACTGCTATGCCGCCTTAGAGTAGAGCTACAGGGACTGTCAGTGAGAGGGGTGCCGGAAAAGCTGGTCCTGTCAGCATACGCAGATGACGTGACAGTTTTTATAAAAACCCAGAGTGATATCCAAACACTGACTCATAGCCTAGAAATGTACACAGGAACTTCTTCAGCATGTATTAATTGGGATAAATGCGAGAGTCTTTTAATAGGGCAGTGGCAGGAACAAGGCCCTCCCACACTACCGAGCAATCTCCAGTGGGGAAAAGTTGGGTTGAAGTATCTGGGAGTTTTTTTAGGAACACCAGACTTTCAAAACAGGTACTGGGAGGGGGTAGTGGAGAAGTTGTGTGCCAAGTTGTCTCAATGGACCTGGGTTCAGCCCCAGTTGTCCTATAGAGGGTGAGTACTAGTTGTCAACAACCTGATTGTCTCCATGCTGTGGCATCGGTTCACTGCTCTCGAACCTCCAGGGACTTTGATCAAGGAAATTCAGAAGAAGGTTGTGAACTTCTTCTGGGCTGGACAGCACTGGACTCATGCCCCTGTTCTCTACTTGCCGTTGCAGGAGGGGCGGCAGGGCTTAATTGACCTGTCATGTCGGGTCAGGACTTTCCGACTGCAGACGGCACAGAGGCTACTCTATGGGGAATGGATAGCACGGGCTGGCACAGCCTGTGCCTTACTTCAGCGCACTGAAGATCTGACGTACGATAAACATCTGTTTGTACTGAATCTGAAGGAAATGGACCTATCAGCTACAACAACTTTCTACCAGTCTGTCCTGAGAGCCTGGTCTTCAGTGCTGAACATCAGCAGGACCGGAGCACAATTTTTTCCCAACATAGAAGAAGAGCCAATGCTCTACAACTCAGTGATACAGTCCAAAATGTTAGCATCCACATACTTTCGACAGCGCTTACGGAGAGCAGGAATCACAAAAATTAAGAACTTGAGGTCTGGCAAGAGATGGAAGACGGCCAGCGAACTGTGCACTGAGACGGGGGTACTGTCGGGCCGCCTAATGCAGAGACTGTTGGGAGAGGTGGTCTCAGCACTTCCCTCTCTTTTCAGGGAAGCTCTGGGGCAGGATCGAGAGGAAAGCCAGCAGCCCCCTTCACCTCTACGAATCTCCGCAGCAGTAGAGGGGAATCAGCGAGAGGAAGGAGTCTCTTATCCTTCCAAATACTGACACTGACAACATTGGAAGATGCCTCCAAGAAAGCGCTGTATGAAACATGCATCAAGGTTGTGCACAGAGGTGCTCTGGCTGGACTGAAGGAGACACACTGGTCAGGGCTGTTGGCACCGGACTCTTCCCCACGAGGATGCTGGAGGTCCCTGTACAAACCGCCCATAGAGAAGCACATGGCTGATCTTCTATGGCGGATAGTGCATGGGGCCGTGGCCACAAACAGACACGTGGCACACATCGACCCCACTAGGGGCAGGGAGTGTCTTTTCTGTGGCGAGGATGAAACGGTAGAACACTTGTTTTTGCATTGTCAAAGACTACAATGGTTGTTCTCTCTACTTGGAACCTGGTGCAGAGGGTTGGGCGTTACATGGGCAGAAAGCCTTTACATATATGGGCCAAAGTACATCCCAAAAAATAAAGCTGTGGTTCTACTAAATTTTATAATAGGTCAAGCCAAGATCGCTATCTGGCTTACAAGAAAAAACAAAATGCAGCGGGGAGGCACTCAGGAGGCGGAAAAACTGCTAACTGCACTAGTTAAAGCTAGACTTAAAGTTGAATATGCTTTTTTTTTAAATGACATGAAGGTTGCAAGAATTTTGTGAAGTTTGGGCAGCTGGGGAGGTTTTATGCTCTGTAGATCCAGGAGTTTTAAGGTTTATTTAAAAAAAAAAAAAGAGTGGGATGTAAAATAGTTTTCCTTCTTACCCCGTTCTTTGTTTGTCATTTTTATTTTTCTTAACTTTTAAAAAAAAAAAATTACACTTTATTTATTTATTTATTTATTTATTTATTTCATTATCTACTATGTCTCACTAAATTTTGGAGGAATCTAAATGATTAAATAAAGGGACAATTTAAAAGTCAAAAGTATCTCTCTCTCTCTCTCTCTCTCTCTCTCTCTGTGTTTTTATTATTTTATTGCCCTTCTGATGAGTGCAGGTTGATGTGTTTTGTCTGTTTGTATTTAAACCCAGTGCAGATTCTGCTGTGGTGGAGTCAGACTTGATGTCTGATGTGGATGCAGTCAGAGTCACACAGACTGACAGGGCTGTCCCTGAGGTATTCACCAAACCACAATCACTTCCATCTCTACTTCTACATCTCATCACTCTGTGTAAAACACTCCGTTATGGACTCTTTTTTAATGACTTTTTATTTTAATCCTGGATGAGAAAGTGTTCCTGATCTGTATTTAAAAAAACAACAACAACAAAAAACTCCCTCTACTCAGGCTCTACTTCCAGCACATCCTCTGGGGCAACACCAAACACTCTTTAATAAGAGTTAAATAATGTAACACAAGATTAAATAAACTCACTTTGATAACTAAATATTAAAATTGTCAGCAGAAGCTAGGTACTAGCTAGGTAGCATTATACTTGAGCAGTTACTACACAAAGTTACAGATCAGTGTTAATCATTGTATATCCCTTATCCAGAGTGAAACAGCTGTAAATGATACGTGCCCACGCAAACCCTTAAACAATTGACCATCTTCCTGAAATTAGCCTCCCAACACACTATTAAACCTGTTTAATAACAAAACTAATTGATCCAGCTAACAATTCTATATTATCTGGCATATCTAGCTGTTTTCTACATGTTTTGAGAACCCTGCGAAAAGAAATGTTTCCTTAAATGTTAGAATCTGTTGTTAAAACTTTTCAAAACATCATAGAAATGTTGTTTTTGTAACATGGGAGAGAAAACTTTATAAAAACAGATGACTATCTCAGTAAACACTTTGATAAAACTCTCGGTTGGCTGTGGGAATATCCAGTCTTCCATGATAAGAGTATTTTAATATTTCTGGAGGAGGAACTGAAGTGTATTTTTCCAGCAGTAGACTAAGGACAGCAAATCAGACTCTAAACAAATTTCTACATTCATTTATTGTGGATTTTCCTAAGTTTTTAATATATATATATATATATATATATATATATATATATATATATATATATATATATATATTTAATATACTACATATATATATATATAGTATGGGGTTTTAAAGTTTAATATATAATGTTTCCTTAAAATTCTGACGAGGACAACGTTTCCATGCCATACATTGTATTATTGCCGATTTGGTCCTTTAGATTTAGAAACACCTGTCGTGAAAATGTGTCCATTTGTATAACTGATGAGTTTTGATTTCTTTGTCTGTCCTCAAAATGTCTGAATGTGTGTGTAAAAGAAAATAACACTGACAACATTGGGATGGTGCACTTTCAGGATTCTCTGAGCGAGACTGAGGAGAACAATAAGGAGGACGAGGTGTTCAGTGCTCAGGTGGACCGCGAGAGGTCCAACCTGGAGGGCAGAGTGAGGGAGCTGGAGGGACTGGTCTGTGAGGCACACCGGGAGTATGAGAGGAAAAAGAAGGTAAGAGAGAAAAGCACACACTAAATAGTGCTTTTCACAGTAATATGAGGAACAAAGAATATGACACATATTGAGAGAAAAAAATCTGCAAAGTGGCTGTAATACAGTCGCTATTACAAGGGGGTTAAAAACAATAAATACTACAGCTAATCTGTATTTATTGCCACCTCCAGCTGATGTTGGAACAGAATGAACAGTATGATATTTCAGTTGAATTACTTTCCAGCATCTGTTTAGTACACATTTTCAAAAAGTGGCTCACTATAGATGTAAAGATTAAGTACTAAAGTTTAAAAGTCTTCTACTCCCTGGGTGTATTTTAGGAGTGTGAGCGAAAGCGGGATGCTCACAGTATCTTTAAGTCTCAGTATGATAAGAAGAAGGAAACTCTATCACAGTAATTGAATCTCTATGCAGTACTTGATGTACTGCATATCAAAATGGATATGTGAACTTATTCACAGTCTATTTTCTGTCCCAGTGCATTGTAACCCCTGCTTTAATGCCTTCAAAAACCACCTCATCTGTGAAGTATGGCATTTACACTCTTAATTCAACATCAACATCAGAAATTAGTTTAAAAAACCTCAAAAGTGGAAATTTCACTCTGAATTCCACAGAAAGACTAGCAAACACTTAACAGCTAGCCAACAAATAAACTCCATGGTCCCTTAGACACTTAATGAGTCTCTCCACTCTCATGTGTATTGTCGTGTTCATTTTGCTGATTTCTGTCATGCTTTCAGACAAGTTTTGACACTGTTGTTTGGAGTTATCCTCAGGAGCTGGGCTCTGTCATTAGTTTCTACTTGATCAATATTCACAGTACTCGTTCTTCATTAAAGTGAAGCAGCGCCATTAGCACTAACCCATATACATCTTTTGCTCCTTGGCTGTGTTGTAGGACCTTGAGCGAGAGACGGTAACTCACGTTATCCTGAAGTCACAGTATGAGGGGTCACTAAAGGTAAGGTTTTCTAATTGTGTGTTTTAGGCACTTCTAATGACTGATGAGTCAAAAGTGTCTGAATGTGTGTGTAGAAGTAAATAAAGCTGATAAGCTTTGGTTAATGATCTTCCAGGTCTCCTTGACTGAAGCTGAGGAGAAATATGAGCTGGCGATCGAGTCCTGTGTTCAGCTGGAAAAGGAGAAATCTGAACTGATATGTGATGTGAATGCCCTGCAAGGCTCAGTTCAGGAGCTGGAAAAAGAACTCTCTGAGATGCGGATGAGACATGATGAGCTAGCGACGGTAAGTTAGAAAATCCTTACATTAAAAAGAATGAATTGATGGGGTGCATTTTTGATGTGAAAAAATTAAGCACTCCGGTTTGGACCTCTTTTTCTCGTTGGCTGTATTTTAGGAGTGTAAACAAAAAAGTCTGCGGTTGCGTGTCCTGCAGACCAAGTATGATGTGATGAGGACATTTTTACAGAAGGTGAGCTTTACTTTTCATGAAACTAATAAGCTGAAATCTGGTCTCACATGCTATTTAATAATGAGCAATTCCTCCATTTTTACACTCTGTGACTGAGCCTTTGACTTTTTGCTATGAATTCACATGTCAGCATTCAGCTAGAAAAAGTCAGTGATATAAAACCCCTTTTTAATAGCCATGTAGAGTATGGTTCAGAGATTTTTCTCAAACTCCTTGTTTTTTTTTGTGTTCGGTAAACGTTTGGGGTGGCTATGTACAACCACCCCTCAGTGAGTCTCCATGTGATGTTCTATAAAATTAGTCTGACTAGTCAGGGGAGAAAACACATCAGGAAACTCTTCTTGCAGCAGAGCAACCTCTGTTTTCTGGGACAGGGAGAGTCAGTCTCGACAAGGAACTGATGTGGATTGAGCCACACTGATTAGATTCACCTCTGGTCCCAGCTCCTTTCTCTCTGGAAGCACTGAGCAAAAGGGACCACCTCTCTCCACAGTTTGAGGAGGTATAGTTGTAGTGCACAACCCCTGTCTGTTTGCCTTATCTCTCAGTCAACTTCCCTGACTCACTGTGTGACCTCAAATGGATTTAGAGCTTATTTAGAGCTTGACATGGGTAGTAAAGTGAGCATTTGATCTTCCAGTGCAAACTCGCACAGCCGAGGTCCCAGATTGGCCTTAATCAGTTTACTCTATTCTGACTAGAGCAACATTTCGACTTTTTACACCTGGCAAAGCTTATGAAGAGCTTGATAATTAGCTTTGCCAACATTGCTGACAGGAAAATTCTAGAAGGACTGTTATCCTCTCCCAAAAAAAAAAAACAACAACAATGAATATCATTGGATGTGACTCCAAATATTTTTAAATATACACCAAGTAACAGTATGAAAAGTGTGAGCCAATAGTCTGGTATGAGCAATAATTAATAAAAACCAAAGGCAGCACAGTCTCACTCAGTTGTTCAAAAATTTTTTAAAGCTATGGCAAACCTGTAAACACGTTCGCCTCACACCTCCAGGGTCAGGGGTTCGATTCCCACCATGGCCCTGTGTGTGCGGAGTTTGCATGCTCACCCCGTGCTGTGGGGGTTTCCTCCGGTTTCCTCCCCCAGTCCAAAGACATGCGTGGTAGGCTGATTGGCATGTCCAAAGTGTCCTCAGTGTATGAATGGGTGTGTGAATATGTGTGTGATTGTGTGCCCTGCGATGGATTGGCACCCTGTCCAGAGTGTACCCCGCCTTGTGCCCCATTCTCCCTGGGATAGGCTCCAGGTTCCCCGTGACCCTGAAAAAGGATTAAGCGGTATAGAAGATGGATGGATGGATGGCAAACCTGTATTTGTTGGCAGCTCTAATTAGCTAATGTACAAATTTAGAACTTAATGAAAAGAAATCAAAGCATGATTATAATAAAACCAATAATTCCAGGTTTAATTATATTACAGCATCTGTCTAATAGACATTTTCAAAACGTGGAACCGAAGAGGCTTATTGTGGATAATAATGAGTCTTTGTTGGTCACATATACAGTAGAGCACAGTGATATTGTTTTCTTTGCATACCCCAGCCTATCAGGAAGTGGGGGTCAGAGCGCAGGGTCAGCCATGATACAGCGCCCCCTGGAGCAGAGAGGGTTAAGGGCCCAACGGTGGCAGCTTGGCAGTGGTGGGGCTTGAACCCCTGACCTTCCGATCAGTAACCCAGAGCCTTAACCGCCAAGCCACCCCTGCCCTGTGAAAATCAAGCACTAAAGTTTAAATCTCTTCTGCTCCATTTCTGTGTTTTAGAAGTATGAGGAAAAGCTTCTGGCTTGCAGTGAGATGAATTCCCAATATGATCAGACAAAGGAAGCATTAACGGAGGAAGAGGTGAAGGAAACTTTAACACACACTTCTCATGTAACACAAAACATTTCAGGCTGTTCTGATGAGTCCTAAAAAATGTCTGAATGTGTATGTAGAAATAAATCAAGTCAACAGGTTTTGTTGTTCCATTTCCAGGTCTCTCTGGCTGAAGCTGAGGGGCAATATCAGACTTCAGTACACATGAATAATAATAGGATACTCCACATAAAAGAACTCATAATGGAAGCCTATAATCAGCAGAAGCATGAGCAAATAAGGCTGGTAAGTGAAATCCTTGCATTACACAATTCCTTTCAATTCAAGGAATTATAAGGCAATGCCACCAAATGCTAACAAAGTGGAAACAAACTTTTGACTCACTGAACATCTGGTCTAATAAATGAAAGCTGAAATAACTCTGTCTCTTACTTATTATTTTGAAATGACCATTTATGGAAATATGGTAGATCTACTGCAAAGGGACAGCTGCCTTCAATGAGGGCCATGGTCCTGAACTGCTGGTGCTGCTGTCCTAGCCTGTTGGATGATTGCTTTCTTGAAACTCTGGTCCTCTTGATGATTTTACACAGGAGCTAGCTGAGGCTTGCTGGTGGACCTGGTGTAAGCTAGTGAGGGACATTGAAAATTTTCCTGGGTTTTGGCAGCACTGTTGCACCCTGGTTAGTTTGAGGAGAATAAGGAAGAGTCGCTCATTTAAAGTCATGGCATATAAGAGTTTAAATCAAGTTATATATTAGGTTTATATAATTTTTCTTTTGCTATTCAGTACTGGAGTACTTAATTTTTGGTCCTGGATTGTATGAAATGAAATGGCTTGTCAAAGTTCTTAATTTGTTGTGTGTTGAACAACACATTCACTATAATAAAATAGGATTTTTGTTATAAAATAGTACTTATATTACACCCCCTTGAGTCAGAAAAACTGCTAAATTTCTACTTGACGAAAATTCCCTTTACTTTGAAGTCACTCCTTTTAGCACTGAAGTTTAAACCTAGTCTGCTCCATGGCTGTGTTTTAGGAGCATGAACGAGAGCAGGAGGCTCACAGTGTCTTGAAGACCCAGTGTGATCACATGAAGAAAACACACAATGAGGAGTCAATAAAGGTAAGCATTTTATGCCACCTCCACTAAGTGATGGAGGACTTGTGTTTTTGGTTGTCAGTCTGACGATTCGTCCCTGCATCTGTCCAAGATTTGAGTCATTGAATGTTTTGTAGTGTGTGTATATGTATATATATATATATATATATATATATATATATATATATATATATATATATATATATATATATGGAATTATTATTATTATTATTATTATGATCAGAAGAATGTGTGTAGAAGTTAATAAAGCCAACAAACTTGATGTTGGTTGAACTTTCAGGTCACTGTGTTGATGGGGTCCTGTGCTCAGGTGGAGTCTGACCTGATGTCCCTGATGAAACCACTGCGAGCCTCTGTGCAGCAGCAGGAGAAGGAAATCCGTGAGATACACAGAATGTATGGCAAAATAATGAAGGTAAGTGAGAAAATGGTTGCAGTAAGCAGTTCCTTTAGAAATAACACGAGGACTTGTAATGTTTGTTCTGCATGACGATTCACACCACAGTATGTATATTTACATGAACTAAATACAAATTGTATTTTTAATTTAAGATACTGAGTTTAGAAAAAAAAATAGATGTGGCCCGGTGCAGATGTGAAAGTTAAGCACTCAAGTATGAACCTCTTTTGCTTCATGGCTGTGTTTTAGGAGCAGGAAGAAGAATGCGAGTCTCACAGACTCCTGAAACTGCAGTACACAGAGATTATGAAAACTTTAAAACAGTGCTACGAGTTACTAAAAGTAAGTTTACCCTCTCACTAAGTATTGACTGCTATAGTGACATTTATGGGTCAGAAAGGTAAATATAACAGTTTTAGGCATTTCACATGTGGATATTTAGAAGCAAATATTCAAGATTCTACATGATTATATTACTACATTAAATCTGTATTTTCACAGAACTGCCTTGGATCTGAGGAGCCTGAACCCCAGATATGAACCCCAGATACCTGCCAGGGACAGAGTTTAACACCTGGATATTCTCTAATGCGTGTGCACATATGCCAAGACCTCAAAGTCAGAGTTATCCCTGCAGGGCTCTGTGCCGTTTTTCCAACGTGGGTGAAGGGGGGTGGACTGGTGCCATTAGGGCTTGACTCAAGGATGGATCAGGGGCACCTGGATGCTTGTTGGGGCCCTGAGAGCTTGGTTCTAAGCACCTGTAGCTCCAGGGTTGCCTGTTGCCATTCACTCGATACTTGGACAGTGGACCCCATCAGTGTAATGTTTCATCTGGCAAAAGCACCAGCAATGTGATGCAGGGGTCTACAGAGGGCATGCAGTCCAGACTATCATCATGTGACATATTAGCAAAGGATTTCATCACAGAGCTCCCGTTGTGGCTGCTTTAACATTTGCCGGTTGTGTCTGTAAGTTGCTTGATTCTGAACCCTTTCCATTGCTGCCAGAGCCAACTATGTAAAGTGTGGCTCAGCTGTTGGTTTGGTTTCTGGTTCAAAAAATATTCCAGAGGCGCTCATGGGCATGCCGTCCTTGTGCATCTCAATCGAGCACTACCAGGGAGCTCAGATTTTTGGAGGGTGTAGTGTAGTGGCGTCTGAGCCACTGTTGGCAATGGCAGGAGTACCTTCAGGATTATTATTTCTGTTAGTTGGTTTTGTGAGGGGAGCTCCAGTCTGTTGTTACAGAACTGGCGCAGTCCGATGGGCAGATCAGTTTGCAGGGGAACAAGAAAAAGGCACAACATGTTGGGTACCTACAGTAATAACTACATCTCTGCTGTCGCATTACTTTGTGAAATGGTCTTGATATACGTGAATAAGAGAATATCCAGGTGTTAATCACACTGCCCCTGGTGGTTAGGAGGGGTGAAATAGCACTACCACAAACATGCTAGGATGATACAGACAGACATACAGTGCATCCGGAAAGTATTCACAGCGTTTCACTTTTCCCACATTTTGTTATGTTACAGCCTTATTCCAAAATGGATTAAATTCATTATTTTCCTCAAAATTCTACAAACAATACCCCATAATGACAATGTGAAAGAAGTTTGTTTGAAATCTTTGCAAATTTATTAAAAACAAAAAAAGCACATAGACATAAGTATTCACAGCCTTTGCTCAATACTTTGTTGAAGCACCTTTGGCACCAATTACAGCCTCAAGTCTTTTTGAGTATGATGCTACAAGCTTGGCACATCTATTTTTGGGCAGTTTCTCACATTCTTCTTGGCAGGACCTCTCAAGCTCCATCAGTTTGGATGGGGAGCGTCGGTGCACAGCCATTTTCAGATCTCTCCAGAGATGTTCAATCGGGTTCAAGTCTGGGCTCTGGCTGGGCCACTCAAGGACATTCACAGAGTTGTCCTGTAGCCACTCCTTTGTTATCTTGGCTGTGTGCTTAGGGTCGTTGTCCTGTTGGAAGATGAACCTTCACCCCAGTCTGAGGTCCAGAGCACTCTGGAGCAGGTTTTCATCCAGGATGTCTCTGTACATTGCTGCATTCATCTTTTGCTCAATCCTGACTAGTCTCCCAGTTCCTGCCACTGAAAAACATCCCCACAGCATGATGCTGCCACCACCATGCTTCACTGTAGGGATGGTATTGTCCAGGTGATGAGTGGTGCCTGGTTTCCTCCAGACATGACGCTTGCCATTCAGGCCAAAGAGTTCAATCTTTGTTTCATCAGACCAGAGAATTTTGTTTCTCATGGTCTGAGAGTCCTTCAGGTGCCTTTTGGCAAACTCCAGGCGGGCTGTCATGGGCCTTTCACTGAGGAGTGGCTTCCGTCTGGTCACTCTACCATACAGGCCTGATTGGTGGAGTGCTGCAGAGATGGTTGTCCTTCTGGAAGGTTCTCCTCTCTCCACAGAGATGATGATGGAGGCCACTGTGCTCACTGGGACCTTCAATGCTGCAGAAATGTTTCTGTACCCTTCCCCAGAGCTGTGCCTCGATACAATCCTGTCTCAGAGGTCTACAGACTATTTTTTTTTGTTTTCCTCCAAGCACATTCAACTTGTTTTTGTTGCATGACTTTCAAGCACATTTCTCATGGCTTGGTTTGTGCTCTGACATGCATTGTTAACTGTGGGACCTTATATAGACAGGTGTGTGCATTTCCAAATCATGTCCAATAAACTGAATTTACCACAGGTGGAATCCAGTCAAGTTGTAGAAACATCTCAAGGATGATCAGTGGAAACAGGATGCACCTGAGCACAATTTTGAGTGTCATGGCAAAGGCTGTGAATACTTATGTACATATGCTTTTTTTTGTTTTTTATTTTTAATAAATTTGCAAAGATTTCAAACAAATTTCTTTCATGTTGTCATTATGGGGTATTGTTTGTAGAATTTTGAGGAAAATAATGAATTTAATCCATTTTGGAATAAGGCTGTAACATAACAAAATGTGGGAAAAGTGAAGCGCTGTGAATACTTTCCGGATGCACTGTACAAACATACAAACTCATGTTGAAGTGTGGATCCAATAAACACTATGACAAAAATAAAAAACATAAATGTTAAAAAAATATAAATTAAATGTAAATGTACAGTTTAAACAAGATCTTATTTATTTATTTATTTACTTACTTACTTATATGTATGTATGTGTGTGTGTGTGTGTGTGTGTGTGTATTACGGAGCTATATTACGGAGGACTACGGCTGCTCCTAAGGCCATACAGACTTCATATAAATCCATAATGAACTTTTTCACACTATCTGTTGTTACCCAGATGAGGATGGGTTCCCTTCTGAGTCTGGTTCCTCTCAAGGTTTCTTCCTCTTAAAACATCTTAGGGAGTTTTTCCTTGCCACCGTCGCCACTCAGTGGCTTGCTCAGTTGGGATAAATTCACACTTTTAATATCTGTATACCATGTTGATATTTCTGTAAAGCTGCTTTGAGACAATGTCTATTGTAAAAAGCGCTATACAAATAAAATTGAATTGAATTGAATTGAATATTTCATTCGTCCTTATTCATTGTACTGTTTGACATTGTCATGGATATGCTGAAACAGGCACTGGACTACGATTCCCATCAGCCAGGGGCAACTCACATGATCACATCACGTGACTGTCTGCACCTGATTCATGTATGGGGTTAATTAGCACTTGTCTATGAGTCACATTTTGCACTGCCCACGTTGTCTTGCATTTGTCTTATGTTGTCGATTTGTGCGTTATGCTTTTATGGCCATGTGTCTTTTCTTAGTGTCGTGTATAGTTTATGTTTATAGTTCGTAGTTTATGTTTGGTGTTTTGTTTGCGCTTTAATAAATTACATCTGTACTTTCGTCCAACTCGCCTCCCATGGTGTAACAGGGATGAAAACCTTCAGCCACTTTAGTCGTTTACAAATAAATAAGACTGGACTCTCCTGACCAAGCTCATCAACACTGTGCTGATGTTAATATAACTGTAAAACCCAGAATTTAAACCCATCCCAAATTACTTTATCCATCAGTCTAGTAAACAACTCACGAAGACCTGTATAATTACACACAATAACTAGGACATTGACTATATAAATGGGGGTATAAGGATGCACAAAATTCAAATTCGGAACATACAGGTGCATCTCAAAAACTTTTTATATTGTGGAAAAGTTCATTTTTTCTGTAATTTAATTGAAAAAGTGGAAGTTATAATCAAGATGAAAACAAAAAAGGGCTTGAAATGTTTCACTTTATGTGTAATGAATCTAGAATATATGAAAGTAACCCACTTTTGAATTAAATTATGGAAAATATTATGATAGTAAAAATTTTTTGAGATGCACCTGTACAGCAAATACAGCATAAATAATCATTGCTATAAATCCTAAAAACAGCCAACCACTAAATGTGTATAAAATTATTCATTTATTGACTTAACAGTATACTGTGGGGTCCATTTTTATTATTATTGCAATAAATATTTAATATACTGTATACACCCCCATTCTATACCGCTTATCCTTCAGGGTCACGGGGAACCTGGAGTCTATCACAGGGAGCATCGGGCACGAGGCGGGGTACACCCAGGACAGGGAGCCAATCCATCACATGAAACAATGCCATACCCACTCACACACTACGAACACTTTGGACATGCCAGTCAGCCTACCATTGGTCTTTGGACTGGGGGAGGAAACCTGAGTACCCGGAAGAAACCCCCACAGCACGGGGTGAACATGCAAACTCCCCCAACCCTGGTGGTGGGAGGCGAAAGTGCTAACAACTAAGCCACTGTGCCACAAAAATTTATATAACAACCAAAAAGATAAAATGGTTAAAATGGTTTAGGTGAATAATCTATGAATGGCCAAAACACAGATCTCAGCAGGGATCCAAAACCAGTACAGATAGAATTGCTGTTTATCCGGAAAATAGACAGATACAGCATGTGCATACAGCATCAACATTAATTATAAACAGTTTAATGTTTCAAAGTCTTAAAGCAGTATTTTAAGATCAGCAGCACATGCATTCTCTTTAACTGATAAACATGGATAAGAAGTAACAAGCAGGCCCTATCCATGAACAAAATCACAGTTTATCTGGCGAGGAGGCATTTAATGTGATTGGACAATCATTTTAATGTGATTGGCTAATTATGTCATTATGCCATAATCTTAAAGCAGGAGTATCCAAACTCTGGTCATTTTTTAAATTGTATTGTATTTTTTATTGTACTTGTATTGTATTTTAGAAATATAATTAAAGTTGGTCTACTAAAAGACAAAAAACAAAAAAAACAACAAGGTTCTGGTGGGTGTTGCTATCACACAAAATTCCTCTGTTCTTGGCAGACAGGACTGGTACCCAGTGTGGCCTTCTGCTGTTGTAGCCCATCTTCATGGTTCAACATATGCATTCTGAAATGCTTTTGTAGTCACCATGGATGTAAAGAGTGGTTATTTGAGTACCTGTAGCTTTGCTGTCAGCTCAAACCAGTTTAGTCATTCTCCTCTGATTCTGAAATACTCAACCCAATCGGGCAACAACAGCCATGCCACCGAAAAGTAATTGAGATTACGTTTTCCCCCATTCTGATGTTTGATATGAACATTACCTGAAGCTCCTGACCTCTATCTGCAGGATTTTAGGCTGCTGCCAATTTATTTATTCCAGCTGATTGGACAATTACATGAATGAGCAGGAGTACATATGTTCCTATTAAAGTGGCTGGTGAGTGTACAAACTGTTGCCAGTTTATAGATATCATTCCTCAGTCTTTTCTTTTGAACTTGGTGCTTGTCCCAGTTACATTTGTGATACAAAGTGATACAAAATGAAAACAGGTCTAACAACATGAGCAACTCAATCATTAATAAATGTAATATTTAATTGTCATTACTGTGTTGGAAAGTAATTATTTCACTCATAGTTTGTTGACTATTTGTCTTATATACAATTTATACACGCAATTCATTCATGTCTATAGTGGTCCATTCCTGTGTAAACCATTTTAATTGGCATCCAGACCTGCTTCCATCTATAGATTGAAATGATACTGAGGACTATCTGTCCAGAGACATACATTTAATTTACATTACATTTACATTTGTCATTTGGCAGACACCCTTATCCAATGTGACAAATGCTTTGTAGTCTCTATCAATAAATACATTCTGAAACCGTTTGACTAGGTCATGGACAAGGAATACTGGTCGAAAAATAGTTGGGAGGTAATATAGTAAGAAAAGCACATAGAGAACACATTTATTTCTTATAGGGAAAGTTCATTCCACCACCTATAGGTGCCAAAACAGAGAATACTCTTGAAGCATGCCTTCTTTGTATCCTGAGAGATGGTGGGACCAGTCGAGCAGTGAAACATACATTTACAGTATTTGGCAGACGTCCTTATCCAGAGCAACTTATATTTATTTTATACAACTGAGCAGTTGAGGGTGAGGGGCTTGCTCAAGGGCCCAGCAGTGGCAGCTTCGCAGTACTGGGATTTGAACTTTGAAAGTTTTAACCATTGAGCTACCACTGCCCGTGTTTTTTGGGGTATTACAAACATGTCTGTCTTTTCTGTGGAAAAAAACAACAACCCAAGAAACATCTTTAAGCACCACAAGATGGCAGCATGTTCGCATGCTGCAAATGTTTCTTGCCTTGCAGCACTGGAAGAAAGCAGCAACTGTGGTGTCTAAGCTGCAGTGAGTCAACATTCATTGCCTATGAGATTGTGTGAGGGGCCTCGGGAAGGGGAGTCAGAGGGAGGAGAGATGGAAAAGTGGGGAAGGAGAGAGGAAGAAAAGGAGAGGGAATAAGAGAGCTGAAGCACGAAGCAGCCGCAAAAAGTCCTCAAGACTCAACAGCTAATGGACAAAATATTACTGATGGTGGGTCCCTCATTATCTTATTCATCATCATGGTTCTCTGTGACTCTAGAGTCCGTATATTATATGACTTCTTTCTATTCATCCAGGTTTTGCTCTCTTAAACATTTCATTCTCAGAACCTAAATATATCATACATATATAATATATGCTCTGACCTTTACCTGGATGTTATTTGATTTTATAACTGTTTTGTTTTGTTTTTGAAGAAAATGGGATCTTTCTGCAAAATCTGATTCAGGGATTCAGTGTTAAGTGAGCAGTTCCCAGCAGATGTTTCACTTTCATCAGTGAAGGTCAGTTTTCACTGGACTGGCACATACACATTAGAGAAATTGTCATATTTATGGGTTGTTGTTTTTTTGCTCTGAGAGCCATCAAGGACAAATGCTGAATGTTCAGATGTTGGTACATTTTGGAGATCAAAGTAATATCTAGAAGTTGGGATATGTTGAACAAATTGTGTGGGTGTGTGGTTATAGAAAGGGTGGAAATGGGAATGTTAGGGTAGGTGCTTGTGTGGTTTTATGATGTCAGCTGACAGTCTGCCATCTTTTTTTCCAGTTCTCTCAAACCTACAAAGAGCATCTGTAAGCATTTTCAAGACTTACAGCTTTTTATCCGATTATATTTTGCATATATTCACGTAATATTCTTTTCTATTTCTGGAAATATTAAAAGGTACAATGCACCGCATGAATGACATAAAAATGAAAAGAAAAATAATCTATTTGATATGTTTATTTGTGCCATCAAAAGCAGCAATGTGATTTTATATTATTCTCATTTTACTTAAATGTCTTTAATTTCTCAAATACATATCATACATCAAATCCAGCATGAATGCACAGGAATATTTTTAGTACATTAATTATAAAGAATATTGATAATATTCTCACTATCAGTTCTTTGCAGTTAAAATAATTACACCTATATTTTTTTTAAATATAATTCTTGTTATTTTGATGGAACTTAAAGAAGTTTCATAAACAAGTCTGTTCAGCCAATTAAATCTGTTAAATGGGATAATTATATCAACATGGTAATTTCATTCTTCAAATTGATGAAAATAAGCTAGAACTAAAACCCTGTGTACTTCTGGTTCCTGTTTGGGCCAGTAGTTGTTTTTTTATATGCAGTGGAAAAAAACAACAGCAACCTTGCTCTCCTTATAAATCAGTTTATATAACTTCAAATCCATCCCATACATTTCTGTGCTCATGCAGCTTGAGTTAAATATGTCATTTTGCTCCACAGACTACAACATATGTTTAGAGAAGCTTTTCTGGGCGGTTAATGGACCTGTACTTCAGATTCTACCTGATTTACCAGTACCATGTAATTGGAAACAAATAACTATATTTTTCTCACAAAGTATGGTGCCTCACAAGGCTCTGAGTTATTTGTAATAATATCCATGTCCAATGGTGATAACACATGGCTATGTATGTATGGAACAGCCAAGCCGTTCATGTGCTTAAAGATAGATTTTAAAATATATAAATAAATAACTTTTTTCTATGTAAATCTGTTTGTAATTTTTAGAGCCTTTTACTGACCAAAACTTCAATTCGACCTTTATGCCACTGCTTTATTTGCAAACAGAAATATTGAGACTTGAACCAATATACCACAAAGACCACAATAAATTACTTAGTAAAATAGGTTAATGTTAACCTTTATTAATATTCCTTTGTATTTCCCTCTCTAAAGGACTACCAACAGTTTATAACAGTTTATATTTATTTCAACGATGCATATTGTGGACCAGAGTTACTTGTTTTTTGTCTCACAGAGACAGGTCATCGAAATGACTGGTGCTGTACTGCACTGCCTGAGCGGCATATTCCTAAAGTGAGTTTTCTCCAGGGTAAACATTGGCTGTTAGGAAAGTGACATAATCATGAAGCAGAAGGCAGTAAAGGATTCTTTGTGATCATGTCATGTGTTGAATCATTCAGATCAACCAACTCATTTGTCCTTGTAGGCCAATGGCAGCAATGGAAAGTCTGTCCTCCTTCCCCAGAAACTTTTATTATAGCAGACTTTTATTTCTTTTACTTTTCCTGCCAGTTTTAACAAGGCTGAATACAGCTGACTCAGAGCACAGTGTGTTTCAGTTTATGAATTTAATGCCCAGCTACAGTATGTACTATAGTATAGCTGGACTGAATGTCACAGAAAACTAGGACTTTTCCCTTACTCCTGGCTTAAAGGCCCAATAAAATGTAGCAAGATCTGCATGTAAGGTAAGGTTTTAATTGCCAGGCCTGTCAGCGGTGGAGCAACAGTTGGAATATGGCTTGTGTAGTGTTAATGTTTTTATGAGTGAGGGTGGAAACTGGCAGTCAGTGCAGAGTTCTGGAAATGATCATTGATGATGGCCTGTAATGTATTCACAGTGTAGCCGGCATAAATACATTCGAAGAAAAAGCACATATCTAAAAGAATTAACAGAAATTCCATAGTATCATCAAAATTGGTAATTTACTCACATACAGATTAGTGAAAAAAGAACAAATAATGAATTCAGTAAGGACAAACATCTTGACTTTACACAGAAAATCAAAATGTTGTATTAAAGGAAAATAGCTTTTATTCATTTTTTTAGGCCAACACTTTTTCAAGAGTTAATCATGAGCTTATACTATGCAGTACAATATGGTATGTGGGTTAATAAATGAAATGGGGAAGAATTGTAGAAGACGTTAAAACTCCCACAATAAATAACTTTACAACCTTCTCTTTTCCAGCAAATGTAAACAGGACTCAGGATGTAGGCCTGGTATGGGTGTGAAAATGCTGCTGTCTTGCTTATGGCATATCTTGTGCATCCTCCTCCCATTACACTTTGTGGAAACTCAGCATCCCCACCAAGCCAACAACACACTAGTGTTCGACAGCTCGGACCATGCTGACCGCTTATGCAGCTGCAGCTGTGCAACGGCGGTGCGCAGTTGTGATGAAGCTCTTGCCAACCTGATGTGCAGCTGTGCCACCGTGTGGCGCTCGGCTCTGTCGCCTAGCACCCTGGAGGCGGAGACGCTGACGGTGTGGGTGTGGCAGCCGTGGGTGCTGAGGGAGCTGCTGAACGGCAGCAGGGTTGCAGAGCTGCAGCTGTCTCTGTGTAGCCCTGCCTCATTTCTCGGACCCTCTCAATATCTCACTATTGTGGGTCTGAGGAAGCTTCAGATCTCCAATAATGGGGTGCCACAGCACAAGGGTGAAAGAGTCGTGAACTTTGGACTGAATGTACAGGATGGGAATCTCAGTGTTGCGTTTTTAGACTTGTGGTCACTGAACAATCACTTGAAGGCCTACAGTGTCATTGGACCTCCGCTGCAGATGCTAATGGAGCACTTTCCTTACCTTCAGCAAGCCAATATAAAGATTACTGACTTAGAAGAGATCCACAAGCCATCCATCCTAACTTTTATTTACTAAATTAAATAAACTAAACAGTTTTGTACTAAACAGAACTTCTAGAGCCAATCAACTGTTCTTATGCTGAAGAACATGGAGAAAGAGCTTCTTTCTACACTGGACTAACAATATAATCATACCTGCCCAACAATGCCCTGCTCCTTATTCCCATCAAACCTATACAGTACATGCATTATGAGTATTCTGTCCCCTCTGGGGTATATTTGCACATGAACCCATTGCAATGCATTGTGGGATTTCATGAGTGTGTTGGATATTTCCTCACGTGGTTCTTCAGGCATGACTACAAAACAGAAAACCCCTCAATATCATTTACCTTTTAGTGAAGAGTGTGCAGTTTCAGACATGTGACAGTTTACTGTAATGGAACATTTCCTCCAGTTTTAGATTTTCTACCAAAACCACAGCAACATAAAAAAAAGAAACAGGCATGAAGGCACTCGGAATCACTTCCTTTTTCCTTTGAAGCTGCACATTCAGATAAACAACATTTGTGGCATTTTCCTGGCACCAATTAATTTCTGAAACTTTTGCCATTAAGCCTTAAATTCTTTTACTTCTTCACATTTTTGTGGAATCATATACAAAGGTCATGGAGACATAACCTGAACTGCTTCCTTATTTTCTCCATTTGAACCAGATGTATAAATTCTTCAGGTGAACTGCAGGTGTATTTTGTACGTAGAATCTTTGTTCCTGTGTGTCATGACAGGTATGTTATCATACAAGCATTGCAATGCTTAGCAATAAGTTAAACATAAAACATTGATTGCACCTTATCATTTTAAAATTGGTCCTCTAATACTACTAGCACTACTAGCACTTAACTAAATCAACAAAAAATATTGTATATGAAGGTATCTGAATGAAAAGTCTAGGTTTTCAGTTAAAAAGAAGAGAATTGTGCTTTGCATTGCAACATATTAGGGTGCACGGTGTTCGCCTCACACCTCCAGGGTTGGGGGTTCAATTCCCACCGTGGCCCTGTGTGTGCGGAGTTTGCATGTTCTCCCTGTGCTGCGGGGGTTTCCTCCGGGTACTCCGGTTTCCTCCCCCAGTCCCAAGACATGCATGGTAGGCTGTTTGGCATATCCAAAGTGTCCGTAGTGTGTGAATGTGTATGTGATTGTGCTCTGCGATGGACTGGCACCCTGTCCAGGGTGTACCCCGCTTTGTGCCCGATGCTCCCTGGGATAGGCTCCAGGTTTCCCTGTGACCCTAAAAAGGATAAAGCGGTATAGAAGATGGATGGATGGATGGATTGCAACATATCTGGTGATGAATCTTGCTCAGTTTATTATTGTTAGTATGTCAGGATGTAAATAGAGAAGTGTGATGTACAAAATTGGCACAGTAATTGAACATTATTATTATTACAACTGAATATAGTGAGAAAATATTCTGTAAATCTTTGAAGCATATGTTGAGTAACTGACTGAAGCCCTAACTACAGCCTTGAATAAATGACAAATAAATGTCCACCACAATGTCTGATTTTTGTACAAGTGCCGAGTTTAAGATCTTAGGATGTGTAAATAACAGAAAAACAATATGATAGCCACCAATATCAATGTTGCATCAACAGTAGATGAGAAGGGTTTGTCTCAACTACAGTGGGGGAAATAAGTATTGGATGTGTCAACATTTATTTCAGTAAATATATTTCCAATGAGGTTATTCACATGAAATTTTCACCAGACATCAGTATTAACTCAAGAAATCTGGAAACATAAAGAATTCACAACATTAATGTCCATAAATAAAGTTATTTGTAATAAAGTGGAATGACACAGGAAAAAAGTATTGAACACGCTAACTGAAATTTATTTAATACTTAGAGGAGAAACCTTTGTTTCAATGCTTCAAGACACTTCAAGACACTTCCTGTATGAAGAAATTAATTAGCTGCAGTATTCAGCTGTGATTTTGGCCCATTCTTCTAAATATTGTCTTTAAATCTTTTTTTTTCTCTGAAACCAACTGAGAGTTTCCTTTGCTGTATGTTTTGGATTGTTGTCCTGCTGGAAGGTTCAATCACATCTCAACTTCATCATCCTGGTGGATGGCAACAGATTCTTCTCAAGAATCTTCCGGTAAAAGGCTCCATTCATCGTTCCTTCAATTATATGAAGTCTGCCAGTACCACGTGATGAAAAACAGCCCCACACCATGATGCTTCCACCTACAAACTTCACTGTTGGTATAGTGTTTTTAGGGTGATGTGCAGTGCCATTTCTTCTTCAAACATGGTGTGTAGATGATAGCCAAAAAGTTCAATTTTGCTCTCATCTGACCAGACTGCACTCTCCCAGGATTTCATACTTTCATATTTCAATTCAAATGAGTTGTAGCAAACTGTAAACGAGCTTCGACATGCCTTTTCTTTAGTAATGGAGTCTTGCTGGGCGAGTGTGAACAGTGGAGTGCGTTGCCTATTGCTTTTGTCTGCGACGATGGTACCTGCTGCCTCCGAGTGTTTCTGGAGCTCTTTCTGAGTGGTCCTCGGCTCTTGGGCTACTCTTCTGACTGTTCTTCTGACTCCCTGGTCAGAAATCTTGCAAGGAGCTCCTGTGCGTTGCCGGTTGATGACAGAGTGATGTTGCTTCCACTTGCGGATAACCGCACTGGTGCTTACTGGAGGATTCAGAAGTTTTGAAATACGTCTGTATCCGATTCCATCAATTTGTATATTGACTTTAGAATTTTACTAGCAGTTAACTAGTCACATAGCTACAGTATATGTACTAAAGTTACCTGTAATAAAATGTGGTATTGTTGTACAGTAACAGGAATAGGGGTGGAAAGGGATGGGACATGCTGTTTTCAATGTGCATGTCACGCATATATGTAGACTCTTGTATTCTTGAATGAGGGTGAAGTGGAGCTACAACTTGGCTTTCAAATAAATTTATCTGGTCTTAAAAAACTCATAACATAATATGCAATTTTAAACTTTTAAAGTAATCTACATTCAGGGGTACTTTTAATGTACCGAATCTGCTTTGAGTAATGAATAAAACACAACATGGTGTGAACATGGTGAACTCACAAGTGGAGTTACCCACCCTGAAGTGGATTGTTTTCCAAATACAGCCCATCCTGAAATGTTTACATTTAATGTTGTGGAACACCAGCAGCAATTACCTAGTCATTCCCTCATCAACTCTTCTCTTTCTTTTAATTGAAATAAATAAGAAAAAAATTAAGCTTGTCATGTTCCTGAGAAACTTGAAAGTCTTCTGTCCTGAGGACTTAAAGGAACAGCTTTAACTCTGACTGTCACAAGACACTCCTGCTCTTTTAATATCCATAAATGTAATAAACATCTCTTCACCAAAAATAAAATAAGTTCTGTAATAATCCTATGATATCTTAATTTAGCAGATTTAAGTCTTATCTGGGGGTATGGTAGCTTAGTAGTTAGCACGTTTGCTTCACACTTCCAGGGTTGGGGGTTTGAATCCCGCTTCTGCCCTGTGTGTCCAGAGTTTGCATGCTCTCCCTGTGTTTCTGGGGTTTCCTCCATGTACTCCGGTTTCCTCCCCCAGTCCAAAGACAAATTGTCCATAGTGTGTGTGTGTGTGTGTGTGATTGTGCCCTGTGATGGGTTGGCACCCTGTCCAGGGTGTTCCCCGCCTTATGCCCTGAGTTCCTGGGATAGGGTCCAGGCTCCCCTGCGACCCTGTGTAGAATAAGCAGTATGGAAAACGGATGGATGGATAGACTACACAAGTCCCTGTGTAAATTGTTACTACAGAAATGAGTGCATTAACATAAACCTGTGACTTGTAGCAGGAACTATTGTCCGAGCAGCTGTTATTGTAAATTAATCAGGCGTTTCAATTATTTTAAACATTAATCAGAGCTGTGGTATGAATTTAGATACCAGTTTCTCTTTCCGTTTCCCTCTGTGCCTTGCCACATATTACAATGACTAAGAAACAGTGAGTCTTAGGAACGATTCTTCTCTCTTGTTTTACATATAATCATAAATCTGCAAAGTGACTACTACTGAATTGAGTAATCTGGGGATTTTTCCTCATCTAGGCAGCAATCATATCTTTCCCAGGAACTAATATTTTCATCTACAGCTCAGCCCCACACTTCTTTACTAAATAGCATTATATATTCTTTACCAAACAGTACATTATAATAGCCACTCTGACGCTTGTAACCATGGTAACTCATGGCGTAGTGTTATGATGTTTATGCAGGCGGTGTGCGACTGTGTTAGCGCGCTGACTGTGGGTTTAATGCTACATTCACGGACTCGATGTGTGTTTTCCTTCTTGTAATCTTTTTTTTTTAAGTCCTTACATTAAAATCAGCTGGACTAAGATATTTTAATCCCTACCTAAACTCAAAACTTGGGATTTTCCCACTGATAATGAAAGCCCTTTTTTTTTTTTTTTTTGCTTTTTTAAATAGCCCATACTGTACGAGACTGCTGAAAGTCATTTAGAAAGAGAACCGCCTACTGCAAACCACTGAAACTTACGCTTCTTTAAGTCATGACTAAAATGTAAAACGGCACTAAGTTAGAAATTATTATCACTGTTTAGTTAGAAATTATTATTATTATTGTTTCTAAAGCACCTATGTGTGATTACGACTTGACGGGATGTTTATGTGCAGCGTTCAGGTTGGGAACGTATGAGAGTATTTACCCAAATTCAGAGAGCAGTTGAACTGAGCACGAAGGAAGAACGCGAAGCATGGTCACGTGATTCGGGAGAAAGGAAAACGAGTTTGGTCAGATAGCCAGTCAGCGTGTGTTTTGGTGTATTCACCAGCCAGCTGTCACACACTCACCCTATGCTTCTCTACGTTAAACTCCAGGATTGTGAGACAGCCAGAAGAGGAACTCTAAAGCAGTGAGTGTGACCTTATATGACTGATTACAGCTGTATAAATTGTATAATGTAAATAACTGTGTGTGTGTTTGTGTGTGTGTGTGTGTGTGTGAGAGAGAGAGAGAGAGAGAGAGAGAGAGAGAGAGAGAGAAAGTCAGCCAGCTCTTTCTATGCTTTCGTTATTTAAATCACTCTCATACACGGATCCTTTACATATTTAGTGTTGTTTCAGGATGTAGAAATCCATGTTGTTTCATTTAAAACAATTCCTGTTTTCAATTCCAATTTCCATTTCAATTAATATTTAGATCCAAATTAACGGCATCCATTTACTTGTAATTATTAAAAATGTTTAAAAAAAATAATAAAAATACATCACCATACCAACGATATCTCAGAAAAATATATATCATGTAATCATTTAACACGATATCGATATTGTATTGATATATTGCCCAGCCCTACCTGTGGTGAAAACATCCAAACTTCCCAGTTTATTAAAACTCTCTAAGCTCCTGAACACTCAGATCTGTACCTTTACCTAAAAGAAAGACAGGGGAAAAAATCAAAAGGCAGAATTAACAGAGGTGTCCAAATAGATTTAAAGAATGGTAAACATATGTAGTTGCTATATTTACATGCACAGTAGTGGTCTGATATTAATCTAAACTACTATTGGGCATGATCAGTTGAAGAACTAAATAGTCTTACTGGAGAATGTCTTTAATTATTATGAACAGTTCACATTGGGATAAGACATTTCTGGGGGAAAAAATGTTTCTGCATGATGTACACATTCTCACACTAAAGAGTTTTATTTACAAGCTATATGCCAATCCTACACAGACATGTCATATATTCAGTGTTTTGGCCTTTATTAAAACTGTCGAAGGGCTTGATTAATAATAGGCAACATGCCCATAAATTTGAAAAAGTCAGTATCTGTGATAGAAACATAAAACCTCTGACAAGTCCTTTTAAAAACTGTCTATATTTAATAGTTTGTTTTTTTAAAACTTGGCTCAGTTTGGGTAGGGGATTGAATGCACCAATGCTCTTTCGATTTCAGCGCAGTGTGTATCACCTGACACCCAATACTAATGTCCTCACAGTAACCCGATATAGTCACGTGAAATATGTTCTTAAAGGAAAGATGTTTCCTTTGTTCAGTCTGATATAAAATACGGCGGTACTTGAAAGTTAAAACATCATCAGATTTTCACAGGAGTCCTAAAAGTAGACAGCGAGAACCCAGTGAAACAAATGAGACAAAAATATTATTCTTGGTCATTTATTTATTGAGGAAAATGAATTTTTGTCTCATTTGTTTAATTGGGTTCTCTTTGTCTACTTTTAGGACTCGTGTGCAAATCTGATGATGTTTTACGTCATTAATGCAGAAATGTAGCAAATTCTACAGGGTTCATAAACTTTCAAGCGCCACTGTACATCAGTGTATTAGAGATCCAATAGTGAACCAGGGCTTCAGATATCGATGCTCAGCATTGGATTGGTGCATCCCTAGCTATACAAAATAACTTGTTCTACAGTGTCTCTGTACATCTTTTTCACAGTGTCTTTGCCAAAATGTCAGATACAAGAAGATACAAGAACATAGAGACTGTAAAAACAAAAAAACAAACAAAAAAAACACTACTTGCATGATAGATTCTGACTAAAATCACAGAGGTACTACAGTAATACTCCTCACTTCGTCATGTATAACGAAACCCATCTGAAGAAAGGTTTATTAGATCTAAGCATAGCCTGTGGTACATGTGGTACAGACTGATTTTGGCCAGACTATTTAAATTAGATTTACATGTTTAAACACTTAGACTGCCTTATTGACTCTCAATCTCTGACTGTTTGTCAAGTAGCATCTTTCAGCTGTTGTTGCCTGACTTACATTCATTGTAAAGTAAAATTGCTGAATGTTTTAAATACCTACATCACTATTCTTGTCCTGTTATTTGGATTTTTGGTATGTGGCACTTTCTGGTCTTTTGTTGTGCTTCGTTGTGTGGTGTGTGGTAATTATGTTACTTAAAAAAGGAACAGGAAATGAAACCTGGAAGAAAATTCCTCATGAAACCTTTTCATGATAATCATGCTTGTCACTGCATATTTCTTACTTTAATGTTTGGATTAAAACCACATTGACTGGCTGCCAGCCTATAACCTAACACTCAATACAATACAGGTGTTTTGCTTTTTGCGACACGGACACAACCTAATATTTTGTAATAACAACAACAGAAAGTGAGACGCTTTGGCAGGAAAATGTTAGTTAGAAATGTTAATAATTGAAATGAAAATTTTATTTTAGATAACATCTTTAGTGAGGCATAGCTCTCTGGAAATGAAGGTCAGCATGACATTTTTTAAAGACCCTTGTGTGATTTATGAACAATAACGATAATGAAGGGAAATGCATTTTTATCAGAAAATAACACAGGTCTTCAACAGCAATATTTGAATATTTATTTGTACTTTAATGAAATTTAATATTGACCAGCATGAATAAGAACTGCATGATCGTTTGAAGCCAAAAGGGTGGACTTTTTTACAAGACAGTGTCAGATAAGCAAATAGGAAATGACATTCCTAGTACTACAGCGGTATGGTACATTGTTAGCTCAATTTATTATTAAATATGTCAGATATTTTCACGTCACAGTAAAAGGGAGGATCTTTAAATAGTTATAAGTGAGTTATGACTTATGAACTAAAAAAGTACCATTTTAGGACAAGCAGAACAGGTTTGTGATCGATGATGTCATTAACAGTATATTCAGTCTCTCCCTAGACTCTCCCTATGTCAATAGAGGGAACGAAAATACCCACACGAATGACTAATGGCTAACAAGACTTACTACCAGCTATTGAACATCATAAATCATATATAATATATATAATATGTGTGCACAGCTTGCGTTACATTTTGACGTATTTTTATGTAGATATTTGTGTAAATCATAATGGAAGTGAGTTATGTTCAATTATTTACTGATTTTTGTAATTGTCTAATTTTGCTGCTACGTAGTGTATGATTTCTCTCATTTTCAAATATTCCTGAAAAAAAAAAAATCTGGCGAAATTTAAAACATCAGGAAGAAAACCCAAACATTGTTCAGTGAACATCACTGCTCCAAATAACAATAATGTTCTCAGTGTTTAGACTAGGGTTATGCAAGCTGTGTAATTTTAAGGTCTGGGCAGAGGAATATAAAAATTTACCTACGTGCAGTTTGTGTCTCTAAGGTTGCAGTTTCTTTCATGTGTAGAAACCAGTTTTACATCCGTGGTCTAGACAACCATCTCTAATGCGAAGCAGTTTCCTTTAATTAAAAAAATTAAAGACTGCATTTTCCCCTTTGCTGTCACCGCAAGGCAGTGTAGGATAAAATCAAGAAAGAATATAAAATTCAGTTTAATTATAATTTGATAATATACAAATAGAGAAATAGGCAACGTAAACATATAAATAAACATTTAATGTAATATTAGTTATGTAATATATTGCGAATGTATTAAGTCTGATTATCATGAACAGGACACAGAAAGTATCTCAGTTATGATCGTCATGTTACCACTGCAGGTTCTGGGCAGATTTATTGCCAGTCTATAAAATAGTTCTTGATACAGCACTTCCTGTTTTTACACAGTGAACTAGATGTAGGCCAATATTGTGTACTAATGTGCGAAAGCAGAATGTTTGAAATCAAAATGCAGAAGTGATGCACCATTTCTGTGCTTTCATTATGCTATTTTGAGATTTAGCATTAATGAATTGTGGCCATGTTTCGGGTAATGTGAGTTTTTTTTTTTTCCAAAAGAAAATGTACACAGTTTAATTGCTAAGCTAATGCTGCAGGGTGGAGTTCCTTATCTTACTTTGCCATGTAAAATGTGGTCTTTGAGTTACCGTAAGCACTGTGTCCGATTAAGATAAAATAAAAAATGGTGTGTATATATCTAATATATCCAATACATATCTACAAAATACTTATACAAAATTTTTAGGCACCCTATTTTTTTTTAGTACAAACTTTGTTATAGATGTTTTATTTTATGAATTTTACATTATCAAGTCTGTACAAAAAACATTTTAGATTCCCAAACATTAGTTTTCTAGCACAAAAGTAACTTTACAGAAAAATGTTTGTATGTCAGTAAAGAAAGCAGCATATTACATATATATATATATACATATATATATATATATATATATATATATATATATATATATATATATATATATATATATATATATATATATATATCCCATGTATCTGAGACACTCCTTTGTTTTCAGGCAGATGGTCCTATGTAAAAGAATTTATTTCATTGCCGATTGAATTGTTTTGTGTTAAAAAAAAAAAACCTTTTTTCTTCCAAATTGAGGTTTTTGCTCTCTTGTTTAAATTAATCTTACATTTTTACATGACTAGATAAGTTGGTTTGTCAAATCAGTATTATGGCAAATTCGTGTTCTTCAACTGCAATTTTTTTTTCCCCCAGGGATAATATGACGTTGTGGATCTGATTCCCAGTTAATATGAGGATACTGTCCCTGCTATATGTTTATTTTATGGTTATTGACTCTCAAGGTATGTAATAATTCACAACACAAATCTCTTTAGCATTGACAATATACTGGTACAACAGTGCAAAATGTCAATATTAAGGTTTGTATATATACTGTATATGCTGTATCATGTATATCCTGTTTTATCTTTTAAAAAATAATTAATATTCTTAATCCCTGGTTTTGCTATCTTTTTTTAGTGCAGTAAACACCTAGTTTAACTCACTGTAAAGTGCTGCTCTTTGTCAGAACATCATGTATATCATTGACGTATAGAACACTGTTAAAGGTTATGTTATGCATAAGACATTATGGGAGACTGATTACTAACCTGATTACTTTTGTTTCATGCCAACTTTATTTAGGTGAACTTTGATGTTTTTTGAATTAACTGTGAAAAACTATAATGTCATAGAATAAGCACACTGCTTTACACCTAATGACCAGTCAGATTCAAGACTCACTGCCAGCTTGAAATAGCCACACTGTGATAAAACTTATAAGATGCACAAGTTACAGAACATTTGGTTGGTCTTGCTATATAAAATATATCTGAACATTTTTGGCTCTATCTGTTTAGGTATGTGATTTCAAAAGAAAAACTACACAAATAATTTATAGATTTCTAATGGCTATGTAAGTGTATGTCAGATCTATTGGTTGTCCACAGTAGAGTAGTAACAGTAATTGTGGCCAAACACCTTTTTATGGTTTGTTTTGATTCATTTATTACTTATATATAAAAAACAACTCCTGCACCTTTCTAATGACCAGAGGAAGTCCATGTCAGTTCTTCCGAAGGGGACCTTGATTAATGGAAGATGTCACAATGGTCACGTTTGGGAGGGCCGGCGAATTGAATAGCTGACATTTGTGACATGCTGCACACCACCGATGAACATCTCGGCGAATGCCTGGCCAATGGAAACGGGCATGGAAGAGAGGTTCCCTACGGCAATAACATCTATGTCGTCTCTTCCTTAGTTTGAGTGTCACTCGATATATCCTATCCTTAACAATTGAAAAATGTCGGTGGAAGAGTGCAACATTAGGCTGAATTTGCTGACCATCGATTACTTGGTCAAAGGCGTTGCCTCAGGGACTCGTCACGCGACTGTTCCGAGGGGAAATCCCTGAGGGAAGTCCCTGCAAATCCCTCCCCACCCTCCGTTTCCACTTTATGCTTTTGCCCCGCAATTTAATATAGACTGGCACCAGCGGATATTCGTGGACATCCCCGTTCCCATTCCTCTGACCTTCACCAATCATGCACTCCCCAATGCCCCGCATTGAATCATGCTTTGATGGACGGTGGTCTGGTTACACCCCGAGTTCACCAAGGCCTGATGTTAACTCCCTAGTATACGCACTGACATGGCTTATGTTCCTGCTTGATCGGGAGAGGCCTGCGGTGCTTCAGAGATCTGGATCATTATTATGAAGGAACACTGATCCTGGAAATGCCCGGCCTCCCCACCGCTCCTGCAGACCTGCTGGGGTTTTGCCTTGGTCCGGTGGGCGCAGAAGGTTCTACATGTGTAGGGAGCCAGGAAGTTAAAGGAGACATCAGAGGTAAAGGACCAGGGGAAAAATTATGGGGAGGAAATGGGGTTTGGGGAGCTGATTTTGGGGGCCCTGCACCTAGGTTCCGGGGAGCTGGGACCGGGAGAGGAGTAAGAGAGAGAAAGTGAGGAAAATAAGAGAGGCCTGGCTTAGTGACTGCCTCCAAGTAATACTCCGCCAGCTGCAATGCTCGACCATGCCTTCGCTGTCACTAATATTGCTAATAACATTAATGCGCATGTAACATTAACGTGTACCTCTTATGAAACGACTATCGGAAAGTCAAGTAGCTTTTACTTGTCCTTTTCAGGCATTGTTTTGGTTCCGGCACCGGTAAATGTTGATGTCTTGTCTAACAATTTCATCCACATCTTGCGGTGGAGTCCAGGAAATGGGACACAACCTGGTACAGTCTACAATGTGAATGTTAGGTGAGTTGATAAAGAAAATGTGTCAGAAATGATAATACTAGCCTAGAGAGGGTTCTGCATATCCACAAAATTTGCTTTCTTGCAGTCGTCATAATGCAGGTGATATAACTGCACCCAATGCACATTTATGTTATTGTAATCTCAGTATATTATAATGTAAGCAGACATGATCATAAGACATAATAAAACCTTGTTTTACTACTATTGATCTATTTAAATGTACTACGGTGACAAATTGAGTAAAAAAAAAAAAAAGTCAAATAAAAAACAGATGTCTGTTATGCTGTGGGAGGAATTTTGTTAGCATGTTTTGAGTCCACTTAGAGACATGGGTCACCGCAAATCAATACAAACAAACATGAGAGACATGAGGGCTCACTGAATGGTTTGACGAGGGTGAAAATGGCGTGCAGTAAATGATATGATCTGGCCTTCACAGTCACCATGTCTCAGCCCAACTGAACACCTATCGGAGATTATGGAGTGATGTGTTAGACTGTTCTCTCCACCATCACTATAATTAAAACACCAGTTAAGGGAATATCTTTTGCAAGAATGGTGTTCTTCAAAGTTTATATGTGGAAGCCAATGAACCTTCCTTGGAAATCAGATGCCTAAAGCTGGCCCTACAACATGCAACCAAACTGAAAACAAATAAAGAAAATCCAGCGTAGTCAGCAGTTTTCTCAACTCAACATCCACTACTATATGAAAGAAAGCCAAGTCATATTCGTCCATTTGTATAAAAAGCAACTGGAGAATCTGAAAGTGGATTTAAACACTCTGGAGCAGACACATTTTTGCAAAATCCCCTCATGGGATCTCAAAAAGCCCAAAATCCATCTGGATTTAACGAGAAACCAAAAATCAAAAGCTCATCTGAATAAGTATTACCAACAATTCCTGGATATAAGAGCAGCATTCCCACAACATATCCCAAGATACACACATGGATCCAAATCTGGAAATCAAGTGGCAGCAGCCTTTGCACAAGTGAACTGCGTCAAGGTATACACATTCCTGACCAAAGTTCAGTTTTTACTGCAGAGGCAAATGCTTTATTACATGCACTGAAGTAATAAACTGAAATCATGTCATCTCAAGCATTGGAGTCAATGAAAACTGATCACCTACAATCGTGAAGATGTTAAACAAATTGTCATCTCTGGAATCAAAGAATTTTAGTATTATTTTCTGCTGGGTACGTGACCACTCAGGAATCTCTCGTAGTGAACAAGCAGATAGAGCTGCCAAAGAAGCATTATCCTCAGAATCAGTAAAATACTCTTTTCTGTTCACAGACCTAAAACAAACATTAAATGTATACAAATGGCAATTAGAATGGGATCAGTGTTTAAACAACAAATTACGGGAAATAAATCCTGTTGTTGGGACAAGACACGTATTCCCTTACACTTGCTGGCATGGCGTTAAAAAGGAAAGAAAGAAAGAAAAGTGTGCGCACACACACTCATGACTGAGGCCAACTGAGCAAAACCTTGAAAGTAAAACCTTGAATAATAAATCAGAGCACAAATGAGACATTTTTTTTTTATATAATTAACAAATTAATCATTTTTTTCTCTGATATCCATTTCCTCATTTTTTGCTGTTCCTGGGTATTGGATTTATGCCATCTAAAAAATCATCTTGCAACCTAATGAAAAGTAAATAAATGATATCTGACCGTGATGAAGGTCATGTGATGTATGTACTGTGGATATAAAAAAGTCTACACACCCCAGTTAAAATGGCAGGTTTATGATGTAAAAAAAAAAATTAAAACAAGATATATAATGTCCGAATTTTTACCCTCAATGTGAAATTACAATGTATAAAAATTAAGTGAAAAACAATCAAACATTTTATGGAAAAATAAAAAAACTTACAATAAACTGGTTGCATAAGTATGCACACTCTTTTATAATTGGAGATGTGGCTGTGGTCAAAATTAACCAATCACATCCAATCTCATATTCAAAAGTAATTATTATACAGCTGTCATCAATTAAATTATTCAGATTAACCCCAAATAAAGATCAGCTGTTTCTGTATCTGGTCTTCTTGTTTCATCTGACTGCTGAAGCCATGGTCCACAAAGAGCTGACAAAGCATGCATGGCATTTCATTTGTTGAAAGGTATCAATCAGGTGTAAAAGAATTTCCAAAACATTAGATGTACCATGGAACACCATAAAGGCTATCATCAACAAATAGAAAAATTGAACAACACAGTGACATCACCAAGAACAGGATGTCCCTCCAAAATTTACAAAAGGACAAGACAAACCTTACCAGGGAGGCCACCAAGAGATCAGCGGCAACGTTAAAGGGGCTGCAGGAATATCTGATAAGTACTGAGATTACTCTCTGCATGTGACAACAATCTCTCATATTCTTCACATGTCTAGGCTATGGGGTAGGGTGGCTAGACAGAAGTCCTTTCTCACAAAAAGCATCTAAACCCAACTAAATCACCCCAAACCATGTGGCAAAATGTGTTATGGTCTGATGAGACTAATTCCAAATGTTACAATAATTCCATAATTTTAAAAGGTGCAAAAAAAAGCACATCACCAAAAGAACACCATACCCATGTGAAGCATGGTGGTGGCAGCATCATGCTTTAGGGCTGCTTTTCTTCAGCCAGAACTGGTGGTGAATCCAACAAAAAAATCTGTGGGGTAACCTGAGGTGGACTGTGCACAGGAGATGTCCATTTAAATCTGATCGATCTAGAATGGGAAAATATTACCAAGTCAAGATGTGCCATGCTGATAGGCTCTTACCCAAAAAGACTGAGTCATGTAATTAAATCAAAAGGTGCTTCAACACAGTATTAGTTTAGGGGTGTGCATACTTATGTAGCCAGGTTATTGTAACTTTTTTATTTTCCCTATTTCCCACTAAAATGTTTCTGATTGTTTTTCATGTAATTTTTATACATTGTAATTTCACATTGAAGGTGGAAAAAGTTCTGACATGATTTATCTTAGTTTCATTTTTTCATCACAAAAGCCTGCCATTTTAACAGCGTTGTGTAGACTTTTTATATCCATTGTATGTAAAGTTGTTTTTTCCCTTTCCGTCCTGATAGTAATAATCGGGCACGTAGCATCAGTGGTACATCTTTTGACATCTCTGAATACATGAAAGACATATACCGACGACACACGATCGAGCTTTGGGCATCATTTGGCAACAGTTCATCGTCCATAGTCAGCACTCATTTTGAGCCGTACACTAGCAGTAAGTTGCACTTTTTCTTCTAAATACAATTGTGTGGCTTTCCTTTAGCAAGCACTCAATATTTCTGAAAGAAAACTTCTTCATTTGTTTGCATTAGTGTGTTGTATTTTTTCCTGTTTTTTCCCAGCCACTATTGGGCCTCCCGAGTTAACTCTGTCTGGCTGTGGTGACTGCCTGAATATCAGCATTGATCTACCAACTCGCCAAAGTGCCTATGACAACTTTTACAAGGCAATAAACTTTAACATACGCTGGAGCAAAGTCACAGATGAAAAGGTAAACCTCAGCAGACGGCTCAAACAGTTATGCTGTAACTGTTTCACTGGAAGAAAATAAATAAACCCTATAATTGTCTAATGTAGAACCACCTTTAGCAACAATAACTTGAAGTAAACATTTTCTTTAGGAGTTTATCAGTCTCTCACATCATTCTGGCCCATTCTTCTTTACAACATTGCTTCAGTTCATTTATGTTTGAGGGCATTCATTTATGCACAGCTCTTTAAGATCCTGCCACAGCATCTAAATGGGGTTGAGGTCTGGAATTTTACTTGGCCATTCCAACACCTTGATTCTTTTCTTCTTTAGCCATTCAGATGACAATTTGCTGGCATGTTTAGGATCATTGCCCTCTTGCATGACCCAATTTTGGTCCAGTTTAAGCTACTGGGCAGATGGCCTCACATTTGTCTTAAAAATATTCTGGTATAAAGTGGCATAGTGCAAGTTTCCCAGGTCCTGTGGCTGCAAAACAAGCCCAAATCATCACCTCTCTACCACCATGCTTGACAGTTGAAATGAGGTGTTTGTGACAATACGCTGTGTTTGGTTTTCCCCAAACATGGCACTGCGTGTGATGATTAAACATCAACACCATGGTCTCATCAGTCCAAAGGATATTGTTCCAGAACTTTTGTGGCAATTTTGCAAACCTCATGCTGCCATATTATTTTTGGATAGAAAGGTCTTTTTCCTAATCACCCCTCTGTGAAAGCCATACTTGTTCAGTTTTATCTGATTGTGCTGTCATGAACATAAACATTTACTTACAGAGGCCTGTAGGCCACATGATGTAGCTCTTTAGGTTTTCTTTATATCGCTGAGCATTAAATGGTCTGTCCTTGGACTGAATTGGGGACACCCACTCCTGGGAAGATTGGCAACTGTCTTGAAGGCTGTCCACTTGTAAACAGTCCTTCTTACTGTAGAGTGGTGAATTTCTCATTTGTTTGGAGATGGCCTTATAACCCTTCCCAGATCGATGAGCAGCAACAATTGTTTCTCTGGGGTCATGGCTGATGTCCTTTCTTTTTGGCATGGTATAGACACACACCTGAGTGCTCCAGAACACCAAACCTTTTTGACCTGAGGTTAATGGTTTATAGAAGTTGGGGAGGACCACACAATTGTTATTTAGGCCCTGAACAATAAAAACAGATAACTGAAGGATGGAGTACTTTCTTTTTCCGCATTACTGTACATGAACACCTACCAGACACTGATTGACGAAAGTCCTACTTGAACAGATTGTTACTCATTTAGAATTATATAATGATTTGCAAATGTGTAGATGATATCATTTTTGTTCCTTATTTGATGTTCATTCACCCTTTCATTCATTTATTCTAGGATGATTGCCGTGAACCATTTACCAATTACCAGAGTATACATTCCCTGCCATACTCGTATGTTCTGCGATATCTTCAGCTGGGTGAGCGCTACTGTGTGCAAGTCCAGCCAGTGGTCGTGTCCATATCCAAACGTAACCTACTGAGCTCCTGCTCCTGTGAATTCACCAGTCGAATAGAGCCCAGGGGGGGTAGGCTGACTGAACTTTTAAACATTTTTGCTCAGATGTGCTACTTTTTATTCTTTTACCCTTCTTATTCTCAGACATTTGTTTCTAGGTTCTATATTCTACACTGTCCTTCATGCACTCAAGCACTCATCTACTATGCTTACAGTGAATAATTATATGCATTAAAAAATTGGGCCTTGAGCTAAGTAAGCACTGACTCAGATTATGATTCTCTCTCTCTGATATCCTCCACATAAAAAGAAACTCCACCCTGTGTACATAATACTTGCATAACTTATGAATAGCAGTCTAGAGGTCTAAATACCGATATGCACAATTTTGGTATTTAATCCTCACTACATGCACATAACGGAACTCTGACCTGTAATGTCATGTACAAGTTAATGTAGAATTCAGACCTGTAGTTACAAACACATTACTACATTTAGTAAACTGTCTTCTTATTTCTATATTTCTGTGCTGCATTTGACCCCATCGATAACAGTACTCTGGAAATACAGTATATACACAATGCTTGTTGATCTGAACACTTCTCTGAAAGACACAGTATTCTCTTCAGTGTATCTCAGGTCTTTGGTATTAGAATGACAGTTTGTTTACTTTTAAACAGGCTGAAAGAACATCCACAAGTGACACTGACACATTTTAAGATCTTAACCACGTTACAACTAAACTGCTGTAAATATGTAACTAGTCATACTTAAATTAAGCTAAACACCCAAGCCTCTAAGCAGTACAGTGTACTCTGTCATGTGAGGGGACTGTACTGATTGGAGGTAACAGCCATCAGTGCCCTTTCAAGCATTTGTATTTTTAGCATTTCAGTTAGAAAGAATCCCAACCGTAGCCACATTCTCCACTCAGTGTCCCCTGTGTAGGTTTCAGGGGTTTTTTGTAATTTCGCCTGCACTGTTGTGCTTTAGCAGGAAACACACTACTGAAGTTCTCAGAAGCAATTGTTTTCTTTGTGAAAGGCGATATGCACAAACCACAGTGAGGTATGCGAAAATATAAAGCTTGTTTCCTGAGTATACAAATATAGTCCAAAGATACAAAAATGATAGCATTCGATGAGAGTGAAGAACTGCGTCTGTCAAATGATTCATGGATTTCTCCACCATTGTCATATATTGAAAAATGATCACATCATGGCCCAATCGTTTACATTTGCTTTGTTATTTTTGTAATCATCAGCACTTTCAGCAGTTTTCTATCACTAGATGTTATTTCAGTATTATAGTGGGAATGTCATAAACACAGAGAAATTGATAACAAGTGCTCATGATTTCATTTTGAATGCGAACATGGTTAAATATACATAGTTTAGATGAATACAGAGATCTTAATTCATTAAGGGGAAAATGTGATGAATAAAGAGAGAATGTCAGAGTTCACCAGCTGTGCACATGGCACAGTTCCCTTAGCATGGTTTACACAAAACACTTTAAAATACATAATTCATGTTAAACTGCACAGTCTAGTCCTGGAATTAAAACTGTATAAAGTATATTTAATCGTTAATCAATTATAATAGTTAACAAATTATACATGAATTCATGCCAGATTCATGCTTGGTGTTTTTAAGCAATGCAACTGAAAGGTCTGTTTACAGTATAGTGCGCTAATTATATGTAATCACATTACTTAACACCTGCACAAACAGCACAACACAATTTCATGCCGTAACTTAAAACAGAAAAAGTGAAAATCCTACAAACTGGTTTGTAAGGAATGGAATGGGGTGTAAAGCCTTTCTTCAAGCACGTAATAGGGGGTAATTTTGATTGTCGCTCCATGTCAGCACAGAGGGTTAGTTTATGATCAGGAAAATAGCAGCAGAGTGAAAACAAAATTTAGTAACATATCAGTGTTACCTAGCAGCTTATGCTTGCACAAAAGTAGAGCCTCATTTCTTTATCCATAAAACAAATGTTCCAACTGTTTTGTGACATTTCCTTGTCCTAGTCATTTATTTCGTTGTTCTTTTTTGTGTTGTTTTTTAATGTACAAATGTAGCATTATTAGATTCCGATTATTTCCCCTTTTTAAACAGTACCAAACATGAAACCTACTTTTGCCTGAATACACTGTACTGCCTTTAGTTGTGCCTCATGAGGTATTTTTATTCTTCTTTCTGTCACTCTGCAGTAGCGTTATTGGCTGGTTGGGTTATCGGCTCTGTACTGGTGGGATTGTGTTTGCTGAGTCTCATATTCAGCCTCATCTACACTGGCTTTCTGTGCAAGTCGAACGTCATACTTCCCAAAGCACTGGTAAGCGCTCCAAGACTACAAAACCATTACAGACAAGCTGTACCCATTGTCTCTTTAAGTTTGAATGAACACATGTACTAGAGGTTAACCGTTAGTGGATTTTACCGATACCAATAACTAAATTGGGCGGTACCTCCCGATGACCAATTAATCAATTGATCATTTTTAAAATTGATACTGAATGAAAACACAACATTCATTTATTAATAAATACTAAATAAAAGATATACATCCAAACTGAACCAAAAAGTAACACTCAAAGTAACAAATAAAAATAGAGACATTCAAAATGAATTAAAAAACACTTCAAATAACACAACAAAATTTGTCAGTGATAGTTTGTATTTCGCCTCTAGAGGCCGCTTTCATACTCTATAATGACAGCGGACCCTTCTCAGCCGTTTCCACAACGGACGCATCCAGGACAAACTGTTAGTATGGATTTTTGCAGATAACCGGTAGTTCCAGCAATCAGTTATTGGTGCCGATTAATCGGCCGACCTCTACGCTGTATGTCCAGGGTGATGCTGGTTTATTAGGTATCCTGATCTATTCACTAATAAACATACACCACTTCATATGTGGTTAAGGCGGTTGGGAAATGCCTACATTTCTATGTCAATAAACATGACAAACTTTATTAAAACAGGGTCTCACAAAACGCATGTACTTCCAGTGAAGCAGCTTACCAGCTACATAAGGAAGTAAACACTTCTGTCAAAACACAATTCAAATCACACATTTCTACTTTCTATACATGATAGAAACTTTATAACACAGAGCTGTTGAACTGTCGATTCTGTTGATTAGTTTCTTATCACAGCAGCTCTGACAGTAATTCCAGACTCCAATCTATGCCTAATAAAAAAAGGACAAAATATTCGTGTATATAATATATTTTACGTAACACATTCAATATTTCTGAATATATAATACAACCCCAATTCCAAAAAAGTTGGGACGCTGTGTAAAATGTAAATAAAAACAGAATCCAATGATTTGCAAATCTCATAAACCCATACGTTATTCATAATAGAACATAGAAAACATATCAAATGTTTAAACTGAGGAAATGTACCATTTTAAGAAAAAAATTAATTTAATAATTTTGAATTTGATGGCCGCAATACGTCTCAAAAAAAGTTGGGACTGGGCAACAAAAGGCTGGAAAAGTAAATGTAAGAAAGTGATCTCCTTATTGTGGTAATAAAGAGCTCAGGTGTATCATATTAGTTATCATCACTCTAGCTTGTCCCCAGACACATTCCTCCCAGTCCACACACGTTCTAAACCACCTGCTGTATTAACTGACAATGTTCTCTTTGTGTTCTGTCACTGCAGTGCGGAGTGTGTGTACAATTATATTTAGCATTATTGTATATGGAGACTCATGTGATCACTTACAGCTGCCCCCACCCTCCATGTTTTACTAACATTGTTGTACAGATGTGATCCTTTTCTTGTTAAAAACAAAGCTCTTTTCCCATCAGCGGCATGCTTATTAAAAGGAACTGTCGATGAACAACGTGGGTGAATGTTTCACGTATGCTTATGGGTTACTTGTTGGAAATAAAGAATCAGAACTGAAACATGCAAAGAGGGAGACTAAAATCCATTATTAATAATCCTTTACACTCATCTCCCCCCACCCCCCTATGCTGTCATTCGCTTGGTTAGCATGCAGGATATTGCAGTAAAATGTACAGTAATTAAGGTGATAAATCTGTTCTTTGCCTCTTCCCACCCAATTTATATAATCATGTGATAGATAGATAGACATCTTATTCACCAGTAGTTAGTCGATCCAGTGGAGATTTACTAATTATAGAACAGAGCACAACGAAAGTCAACAAACAAGATAAAGAATATACTGACGAGCAAAATGCTGAAAGTTTAAGATTGCAAGAGGAGAGTCTGCGATTTCACTCCGTTTAATGGTACTTGCGAAATTTCCTTCAAAAGTAATATGATCATTTTCTAAAGCCCTATTAATTTTGGTTTAGGTTTTCATTGGGAGATGGTGTAATGTAATTATTACTGCAGTATGTCTGGGATTGCATAATATATTTTACCTTGGTAACCTGCAAAAAGTTCATCGAGGCTAGGCAAAACACAAAAATCAGAGAACAAAGGTCAGGCCAGGATATCAGTGGCAGACATAAACAGGCTTGGTAATGTCAGAAACAGGTGAGCTGAGCATATACTTATACTTATTAACACGTACTTATGCGAGGTGTGAGTGAAAGTCTCATATAAAGGGTGACTGTGTGCGTGTGTGCTTAAGCAAATGTCTCTTGACTGAGAACGAGGTGTATGTGTGTGTGTGTGCGTGTGTGCTTAAGTAAATGTCTCTTGACTGAGAACGAGGTGTATGTGTGTGTGTGTGTGTGCTTGTGCTTAAGCAAATGTCTCATGACTGAGAACGAGGGGTGTGTGTGTGTGTGTGTGTGTGTGTGTGCGTTCGTTCTGAGAAGTGGAGTTGAGTGCGGGCCAGCCATGATTGTAGGCCATGGTGCGCGTTGGGAACTGAGTTTATTGTCTGGGTTGACCTGACGGCTATATGTGGACACCTGATCATCAGACCCACATGTCCTTGTTGAGCATCCCATTCCAGATTTATTATTCTTACTGCTTATTAAAGCTCCACTCTTCTGAGAAGGCTTTCTACTCGATTTTGGAGTGTGGCTGTGGGGATTTGGGTTTATTCAGCTACAAGAGTGTTAGTGTGGAGTTCTTGGGTGCAATCGGTGTTCCAGTTCATCCCAAAGGTGTTCAGTGGTGTTGATGTCAGGCCTCTGTGCAGGACATTTGAGTTCTTCAATTTGAAATGGATATTTCAGTTACTTAAAAATGTCTTAATTAGAAACAGGCCATTCTAACTATTAGGCAACAGTTCATCACCATCCAGTATGCATGTGTTTGTGTGGTTTCTTTGTTGAGAAACCACACACGTGTATCTATTCTTAAATTGAATATTGAATTAGACTGGACTACAGTTACTCCCTTGATTTGTTTGTGCTAATAATGTAAAATAAAATTAAGAACAAAAATACACAACTCAAAATAATTCAGAAGCAAAATCAGTGCTTTTATCAGGTTTTTCAGTACACACACGTTGAGCACATAATGTTCAACAAGCATGACTTTGTGTGTGTGGGTGTGTGTGTGAGTGAGTGAGAGAGAGAGAGAGAGAAAGAAAGAAAGAAAGAAAGAAAGAGAAACAGAACCATTCCAGCAGTTGAACATGTCTCCTAACAGATAATACAAGAACATATACACTGTTACTCAGAATATTATTTTTGTCTCAGGCTTCTTTTAATGTTTTTGAAATCTGGAGAGCCTAAATACTTATTTGTGTAATTAAACTTAATGGCTCTAGATAATAAAGGGGACACACTTGCTTTTGGAAATGTAGTGAAGTAACTATTAACACTGACAGTGTTTTATAGATTTATAAGTGAAATAGAAATGTTGCCAAAGCCTCCTTGTTCAATTCAACTCAGTTTTAATTGTATAGCGCTTTTAACAATGGCAGCTTTACAGAAATAATTAAATGAAGGATGTTTATTCTAAATATATGAATTTATCCCTAATGAGCAAGCCAGAGGCACCGATGGTGAGGCAAAACTCCCTGAGACGCTATGAGGAAAAAACCTTGAGAGGAACCAGACTCAAAAGGGAACACATCCTCATTTGGGTGGCACCGGATAGTGCGATTATAAATAAATAAAATCCTTCTATAAATGTGCTAATACTACATGGTCAAACAGTGCAGTTGTGTAAACAGGAAAAATCAATATATGATTCATATTAATGATCTTTAGGCTGCACCATGTGTGTGTGTCTGTGTGGGTGGGGGGGGTTTAGCCTGCACCTATTGACCGAAGCAGGTGTGGCTAATTATAAAAGACCAAAAGTTCACTCGGGTATTGTGGCGCGAGACCATTTAGTGGTTTACAGGTCAATAGTAGTATTTTATAATCAATGTGAAATTTTACTGGGAACCAATTCGGTGTGGATAAGACAGGGGTGATGTGGCCTTACCTTCTTTTGTTCAAAAAGGTCATGAAATGACCGTAATTCAGTTAAGTTCATTTCAGTTGAGTTTTATTTGTTTTCAGGTTCTAGTTCAAGTGGCTTTATTGTCATTTCAAACATATACAGTTGGTACAGTACACAGTGAAATGAAACAATGTTCCTCCAGGACCATGGTGCTACATAAAACAACACACTAACCACATGAGAATACACAGAACTAAATAAGATCTAAAAACATTCTACATAAAGTGCACGTGCAAACGTGTGCTAACGACGCAGGACAATACAGTATTACTAAAACAGGACAATAGGAACAGCAAGTGACAGTGTAGCACCGAACAGTACACAGTTTTAGCGTGGAAGTGTCCGATATAACAGGTAGTGCAGATGATAGGTGCCAAATAGTACCAATATGATTTAAAAATGATATAAATGTGAACATAACGTCATGTGCTATGACTTAGTCTTCAGCAGATTATCTTATACCAAATATGGACATAACAGTTATTGTGGTAGCAGTCAGGTAAGGTATAATTTATTATTTTAAAGCAGTTTTACAAATGTGGATCTGTAATTCGGATGTAGATTTAGATCCTAATGAGAGAGTCAGTGGTGACAGTGACGCAAAAACTTACTGAGACATGAACATACTTGAACCTTAGATATGTACTGTACAAATCATCCATTACCATTTACACTTATTATAACATTTTACACATTAAGTTTGAGGTGTTTTTTTTTTTTTGTGAAATTTGTGAATTTGATAAATGTCCAATCAAACATTTTGAAAATTTCTGTTCATTTATTTAGAGATTTGTCATTGTACACCAGCCCGTTTGCATTTTTCAGTTTTTTTTTTCCAGTCTCCCCTTCCACTCTGTCAAGTAAGTGATAAATGAATAATAAATGTTGACAAGATGAGTAAGAGTAGACAGAATATGTGCACAGAATGTCGAATAGGCCTTCAGACTCTTGGTCACCATTTAAAGGTCAGACCACAAGCATGAAAACAAGCGACACGTGAAAAGATTTTCCAGGAAAACCCATTACATCGCCTCTTATTCTCGTGTGGTGTGAAAAATGTGCGTAGGCGGCACAATCACTTTTTCTATGTCTAAGGTTCGGTGTAACTGCACCTTGACTTTTTTGTGCTCTTTTTTTTTTCTTCTTTCTAAAACCAGTTTCAACGATAAAAAAAAAAGATACATTTTTATTCTTCCATTTCCCCCCACAGATTGTTTATGGTCCTAGCTACTTCCTTTCCCCAGAGGTGACGTGTATATCAGTAGCTGAAGTCGAGTATGGCGTACAAATACACAAGCCCAAAGATCATCAGCACAAGAAAAAAGAAAAAGGAAATGGTCTCTATAAGGTCCAACTGTCTGTTGCTTCCTAATTTTTAATACTGATCACTTTTTATTCAGTGAATAATAAAATAAAATAAAATAAATTGATATTCCCAATATTTATATCTCTGTCTCAGCAGAACAATGATGATGTAGACGAGGATGAGGATGAGGACGAAGAGAACCACCATGGCTACATGGACCGAGCAGTTCACAGTGAGTCAGAGAACACTGGCAGCAGGAGATCAGTATCCATTTGTGAAGTTGCAGAGAATCCGGGGGGATGTAGCTTTGAGGACACACCTACAGATACCAAAGAAACTTTATTGCTCTCTCCGCTTCAGTACGACGGGGTCAAAGGCTACAACCAAGCAGCTTCACTTGATCCAGTTAAGAAAAACTTAAATCCTTCTAATGCAAGAGAAGGGAAAAAATTAAGAGGACAAATAAAGGAAGAAGAAGAAGATGATGATGATTCTGGGAATGTTAACCTGTGGTCAGTGGTATTGAAATCCATGCAGCCGGAGGAAGAGGAGGCCAATGAACTGAGTGAAGCCAAAGAGCCTCTGTTACCTTTATTACTGAAAGAATTACATGAAGATTCGCTCACTGCAGCAAAGCCACAGACAGGAAGTTCTTCAGAACTTCACACAGCTCTTTTGTTACATACACAGACAGAATTACAGACCAGTCAAGAAGATGAAAATGACATTTCTGATGCAAGTGTCTGTGACCACACGCGAACAGGATACATGGCCTCACACACAGGCACCATAGACACACAAAACTATTCATCTGACGATGAAGAGGAGGATTATACATCAAGCTACATGAGCAGATGAAGATGTGAAGTGTTTTATCATTAATGTGGACTGTTTTGTGCTTTCAAGGCAGCATTTATGCGTATTTTACCAAATAATGTGCTGGGCTCACAGCATGCTGTCCTCTGGTTTACAGCTTAAATTACTGAAGTGATTTATTTTTCTCTTGATTCTCTTGTCAGGATTTCCATGTTTTTAATATAATGCTCGGTAGAGCAAGAGTATATGGTCTTAGGTTAGTGCCTCAGTTTTAAATAGCTTTTAAGCTCCCAGGATCCAGAATGACATTCCTCACACTCATAAAAACACACCTTTCGTTTCACTGTATTTACAGAACAATATGCTTTTAAGGGGGGATTTTAAAAAGTGTAGGCCCATAATCCAAATATAGATCATCTAAAACAGGCTGAAAACAGCTGCATGACCTGGCAGTACTGGCAGCTAATCGTATGTGCTTATGCCATGTAACTCAGGCAAAATATGCAGCTGGTCACTTGACCCTCAGAGGTGCTGTGATTTTTAAATTACTAATTGATTTATATTTTGGGAAATAGTATGAACTACGTATGAACTTTAAAAAACAGACTGGTGCACACACGTCTAAGTCAAGTAAGCTTCATGATGCGTGTAAGGTCCTGGTTTATTCAGTAGGTGTGGTTATGGATCAGATGTTCCATTTTGCAATTGTAGTTTATGAAATAAGCCTTATTCTAGGACCTATATGCACCTGAAAAGGCAGGAATATAAACAGTTGCACAGAAAGGGGTAGACATTTTTTGCACTTTATTTAAGTTCTATTTAAATGTTTGTGTTTGCTACATCTTTCTTAAGATCGTGATAATTACATAATTACAAAATAAAAACCAACACAGTAGGATTTTGCTGATATGGTTATCTAAAACTAAAACACCCGGTACACGAAGTAAGGCAACAAATAGCTATAATTTAAGATCACACTGGTAGGTGTGATCTCTCTCTCTCACTCACGCACGCAGGTACGCTTGACTGTCAGTACAGAACTGTGAACTAGAGCCTACAAGATCTGCCCAAATCTGACATGACAGGATCAGACTATATGCAAACAAATGAGACTAAATTATTCCTTTTAAATGTGTTTTTTAAATTTTTAATTCAGAATCACAGTGTGACAGCTGTCATATGTAGATTACACACATCTATAGTTTAACTATATACCATGTAAATAACAGTTTATTCTCAGGTAGTTTGTGTGTCAGACTTTTTTGGCTGATAGAAAATTGTTCTGCTTTCGCACTTTTGGCTCCAGATCTGAATTGAAGCTCAGTAATATTTTGGATGTCCTGTATAGTATAAATTACCCATAAACCATATTTCACGTAACAGCTGATCCAGGAAGCTGGACTGACTATGGACCTTCATTTCATGACTGTTTGACTGAAGTAAATAGGACATTGATATAAATATTTTCATTCTGTTTGTGAATTGATGCTGAGCTGAATCTGGTTGCCTATAAATGTCTTTCATAAATGAGATGCCTGAACGAGTAGCACAGTTTGCTTACTGAATTCTAACCAACATTGTGTCCAAAAATGTCTCAAGAGATGGTTTAGTTTAGTTTATTAGTTATGGTCTTAAAAGAAATAACAAATAATAAATGTACAATTAAAATTAAACATAGAGCAGGGTCAAATGATGCCATGTACTGTGTAACTGTGTAAGTTTTATTTTGTTTTCTCTTTACGCACCTCAACCATGTGTCAGCAAATAAAAAATAGAATATTAACTCTAAGCACTAAGTACATTTACTAGATGTAAATGAAAAGTTAAATGTGTTTTTATCTGGTATTTGCAAAACAACTGGTGAGGCTGAGATTTTTTAGGGCTTTAAAACATTAAGCGTGCTCATTTTTTAATGTGGTCATAATATTAAATTCCAATGCTATCCATCCATAAACCGTAAGCTCTCCGTAATAAATAGTATACGAGATTAGAATTAGTGTGTCCCAAATTGCAGAATGTTGAAACGAGTATCCCAGAGGTACCCAGATGGTCTACTGTTTTCGGTAGATTTCTGTAGTGTGGGTCCATGGACACTATTTCATAGTGTAATAGCTAATATTGCCCACAACTCCATACGTGAGGGAGGAGGAGTTTTCTGACTGTTTGTTTTGCTGAATTCAAGGATGCATTTTGGAGAGGTGTAAATGAAATTTGCAAAAATAAATCAAGTGAATGATAAATTATATAGTGTAAATTTTATAAGGAATAATGAATGAAGAAAAGCTGAAATGCAACAAGGAGTTTTCGTTTGCGGTGACCATGGTTTCTCCTGGGCAACAACGTTCTCTTCCGTTGTATGACAGTAGAGAACAGAATGTCCCAGTACTTGCATACTCTTTTACTACATACTCAAAAGTTTGTACTTTTTCTTCACAGGAAGAGAACATAATTTTAGTACATAGTATAAGAGTATACCAATTATGACACAGAACTAGACTCTTTCACAGTCATGCTCACCAGAGTATTACATATATTACAGATACTGTATGTAATTTTGGATCATTTTCCTTAATAAATAAATGACCAAGTATAATATTTTAAATTCTCATTTGTTTAACTGGGTTCTCTTTGTCAACTTTTATGACGTGTGAAAATCTGATGATGTTTTGATCATATTTATGCCAATAAAAAATTCTAAAGGGTTCACAAACGTTCAAGCACCACTGTAAGTGTAAGATGGCATTTAGCACCACCTCTGGTTACTTCAAGTACTGCGTAATGGGCTATCTTCTGCACCAGCAGTGTTCCAGTGCCTCATTAACAACACGCTGCAAATGTTGGGAAATGGTGGGAAAGTTATTGCCTACATCGACAATATTCTTATTTACTCCACTGATGAAACCACCCATGTCCAGCATGTCAAGAGTGTTCTGTCGCAGGTACTCAAGCACCAGCTCTATGTGAAGTGGGGGAAAACGTGAATTATATGTATGCAAGGGTGCCTTTCTAGGCTACATCATAGGACCAGAGGGGGTGCTCATGGACCAGAATAAGGTTTCAGCTGTAACCAGCTCGTTCCCACCTATGTCAAGGAACTACAACGGTTCTTGGGATTTGCCAACATCTTTCGGTGGTTCATAAGGGGCTTCAGCAGCTTTGCAGCTCCCCTGACTGCCCTATTAAAGAAGGGTACCAAAAAGCTGCAATGGGATGTCTCAGCAAGTCAAGTCTTTGAGCAGCTGATGAAAACCTTTACCACCAGGCCCATCCTGAGACATCCTAACCCCACCAAGCCCTTCGTAGTAGAGGCTGATGCTTCAGAGACTGGAATAGGGGCCGTCCGTTCATAGCGATCAGGAGAGAAACACAAGCTCCACCTAGTGGACTTTGTTATGCCCGCCGAGAGGAACTATGACATCGGCAATTGGGAGCTCCTTGCAGTGAAACTCACTCCGGAAGAGTGGCACCACAGGGTGGAGGAAGGTCTCCAGCCATTCGCCATTTATATGGACTACAAAAACCTGGAGTATATCAAATTAAATTGCTAAATTCGAATCAGACATGCTGTGCACTATTTTTCTCCAGTTTCTAATTCACTCTCCATTGCCACCCTAGATCATAAAACAGCCGACTCCCACCACGTGAAACCACGGAAGAATGCATCCTGCCCGAATCATTCTTTGTTGGGACACTCACATGGGCAACTGACAGAAGTATTGAAGAAGTTCAGGGAGTGAGAGTCCCCATTCAGTGTCCAGTGAGAAAGACGTTTGTGCCCTTATAGCTGTGGGACAAATTAATTACTTGGCCTCACACCCCCTCTTCCACAGGACACCCGGCACTCACAAAACATACCAACTGCTTCAGGGCAAATACCGGTGGCCACGAATGACAAGAGACATACACCGATTCACCTCCCCCTGCTCAGTCTGTGCCAAGGTACCACGAACAGTACTTCTTCCAGGCAAATTATTCCTGCTGCTAACACCTCAAACACCATGGTCACACATTGCCATAGATTTCATTACCAACCTTTCCCATCTCTGTCAACAACACTGTCATCATGGTTGTTGTGGACCGGTTTTCCAAGTCTCTACGGCTGATTCCACTGCCAGGCCTGCCATGAGCTTTGAAACAGCCAAAATGGTCTTCAAGCATGCCTTCCTGAACTATGGCACCCCTGAGGATCCAGTGAGCTACTGGGGGGATCAGTTCACGTCCTATGTCTGGAAGGACTTCATGGAGAAGCTAGGTGTCTTGGTAAGCTTGACGTCTGGCTACCACCCTCTAGTAAACGTGCAACTGGAGAGGGCAAATTAAGAGATTGGCTATTTTGTAAGAACCTTCAGAGGACAGGGCATGATTTCTCCTATGGGGTGAGTATGCGCAAAACTCCCTAAAGTACTCCACCACTAACCTCACCCCTGTCCAACGCATCCTGGGGTTCCAGCCACCCCTACTTCTGTGGAATGCCAACCACAAAGCCTCACTCGCTGTGGATAGCTGGTTCTAATGGAGTGAGCATGTGTGGGAACAGGCCCACCAACGTCTAGAGCATGCGGCCCAATCAAACAGGAAATCTGCAGATAAGCAGCTTGGAGAGACACTCAGGTGACTGGGTATGGCGTTCCACCAGAGACGTATGGGTCACGGAGCTAAAAATTGTTGCACCGATACACCAGCCCATTCAAAGTCCTCCAGTCTTACAAGCTGGAATTACCACGCCGCAGTCGTGGCCCCATTGTTCCATGTTTCCCACCTCAAACCAGTCACTCAGGATCCCCTCGCAGAAGGTATACCCCTCCACCCCCAAGCACCCCTGGGCATTGAAGGTCTTCATGCATGCCACCCCAATTGTCCAAGTCCTTGTCCTAGGGGGAGAGATAGGAGAAGAATTACTCCTGGAGGTAGTGCTTCGGAGGGGGATCTGTCATGTCAATGCTGGAATCAGCATCCAACTACACTTCCCAGAACTCAGCATGGCCTACAAACATGGTCAATGAGAACTACAACACCCAGATTCTATCACGGTCACACTCAAAAGTCACACTCACACTCATGGTCACACTCAACAGATCACACACACCTGGACTCAATCACAGTCGCCACCACTTTAACAGTATAAATAGACTGTCAGTTCTCACAGTCGTTGTGAAGTATATGCACTGTGTCTTTTGTACCTGTCTATAACAAGACTTTTGAGTTATTGATTGTTTCTCTGATTTTGAGAGAGTTTTTCTATTCACATTTTTGCTCTTGCCTGCCCTTGTTTATGCAGTTTGCTCATCACCAAAAAAATGTTGACCATGTTTTTGGATTGCCTCTTTGTCCTGCTTACCTTGTTAAGTAAAACCATTGAGTTCTTGCACTTGTGTCCTCAACTGTCTGACCTCTGAATTATCAAGATAGCAATTCTTGACTTTTTCATTGCACGCAGTATTTGAAAATGAACCCGAATCATTTCTTGGAACTAATGGAATTAATTTGAGTGCACAAAAAAATTGTCATTGCATTGTCACCAGAAAAATTGAAGTTGTAAAAAAATACAGGTGTTATTCCAAAACATATTCAAAAGAGAGCATTAGGTATGCTCCAGACCAGCTACATTCACCATCCACTTTATTAGGAACACCTGTAGACCTGCAGATTCATGCTGTTATCTAATCAGCCAATCATGAGGCAGCAGTGCAGTAATAATAATAATAATAATAATAATAATAATAATGCAGATACAAGTCAAGAGCTTCAGTTAATGTTCATATCAAAAATCAGAATGGGGAAAATGTGATCTCTGTGACTTTAACCGTGGTATGGTTGTTGGTGCCAGATGGGCTGGTTTGAGTATTTAAAAAACTAGACACCCAAACCAGACAGTTGTAGACTAGAAGAAAGGAAAAAAAAAAAAAACACCTGGTCTTTTTCCAGTCTTCAACTGTCCAGTTTCAGTGAGTCTGTGCCTATAATAGCCTCAGATTCTTGTTGTTGGCTGACAGGAGTGGAACCTGATGCGGTCTTCTACTGTTGTAGCTCATCCACCTCAAGGTTTCATGTGTTGTGCACGCTGGGATGCTTTTCTGCTCACCACGGTTGTAGGGAGTGTTTATGTGAGTTACTAAAGACTTCCTGTCAGCTCAAAGCAGTCTGGTCATTCTCCTCTGATCTCTCTCATCTACATGGTGTTTCAGTCTGCAGACCCTCCGCACACAGGGTAGGTTTTTGCTGTTGTTGTATTTTTATTATTATTATTATTATTTTTGCACCGTTCTGTGTAAACTCTAGAGACTGTTGTGTGTGAAAATCCCAGGAGATCAGCAGTTTCTGAAACACTCAAACCAACAACCATGCCACAGTTAAAGTCACAGAGATCACACGTTTCCCCCATTATGACGTTTGATGTGAACATTAACTGAAGCTCTTGACTTGTATCTTAATTTATTCAATGCACTGTCAAATGATTGGCTGATTAGATAACTGCATGCATGTGCATGCGTACGGGTGTTCCTAATAAAGTGGACGGTGAGTTTATGTATCTGGTTAGACCAGGCTGTACTTTTCCGCAGGGACATGAGAGTGTGACGGTATATTTTTTGTTCCTACTCCTGACGCACACCTCTACAGTTGGTTGTTTAGTTTCGGTTCGCTTCGTGCAGTTACCTGAATTGTCCACCAGATGTCACGGTAGTGTAATCTTTCAGGACATTTCCACAGCACGAATGAACGCTTCATGATCTTTTTGTTAACAGAGTGAACATAAGCGCGTTTGACGAAAGCGTGTAATATTTTACACAAATAGGCATAATATTGTACAGACTTCTTTTTAGCATTCTGTTTGTCATTTGAGAAAATAATGACTCTAAAAGTTCTGCGCACATTTCGACTTGGAAACAAGCGTCGCAGATCAGGACTTTTATTTTGGATGAGGCAGGAAGTGTTACTATTTTGTACCCGTAATCGAGGTCATATTTACAGTCACGTATCCAATCAAAAGAAGCAAGGGCGGTATTTCTCTGAATACAGGTGGGAGAAAAAAACGAAACACCATTTGAGGCTTCCGAGAAGTGTGCTGGTTTCTAACGATTTCCTAGATGTTTTCATTTCAGAAAACAGTTCGGTGTTGGTTGTTAGAGGCGTGCTAATGGACTGATGAGAGCTAATTTAATTTGGTACAAGTAAATCTAGGTTATAAGGTAAAGTTAGTTGGAAGTTATGGTAACGATGTTATTTTTTTTTAATTCACTTGCGCAAAAGAGGATGCGGTGAAGATCTGGTTAGCTTCAGAGCTAAAGCTAATGAAGTTGGCGCATGAAGGCATATACAGTGGTGTAGGAGAAGCGAAATGACGGCGTTAGACGCGTAAAATGCAGAGAGCGCGGAGTGAGTGAGGAGGGAGGTTTCACTGTCTCAGCTCTCAGCTGCTATGGATCATGTTTACACACTGCTCATGCTGATTGTGCCATGCTCAGGTCTGTAACTCACTCCTCTCTTCCGGAGTTAATATTCACCACACTGACGTCACACTCCATCCACGTGTTTACAGGCTGATTCATCTGAATGAAACTTAAACTCGAGATCACTTTTTTAATTGAGTAAATTTAATCTAGTTTACTTTCTAGAGCAATAACATGACCCCTTTAACACCTTTCTGCCTGCAGTGTTGTGTGGACACGTCCCTGCACCGGTCAAACTCACCATGGATTCCCAGAACTTTGTCCACCTGCTCACGTGGCAGGCTGGACCAGGGTCTCCTGCAGGACTGCAGTACAGGGTCTTCTTCCGCTCCTATAGGTATGGACCTTACACTTTAGTTCTTGAGAGAGACGCTTTAGTCCAGGAGAGAGATGCTTTAGTCCATGAGAGAGACACTCTAGTCCATGAGAGAGATGCTTTAGTCCTTGAGAGAGACCCTTTAGTCCAGGAGAGAGACCCTTTAGTCCAGGAGAGACCCTTTAGTCCATGAGAGAGACGCTTTAGTCCAGGAGAGAGACGCTTTAGTCCATGAGAGAGACACTTTAGTCCATGAGAGAGATGCTTTAGTCCTTGAGAGAGACACTTTAGTCCATGAGAGAGATGCTTTAGTCCTTGAGAGAGACGCTTTAGTCCAGGAGAGAGACCCTTTAGTCCATGAGAGAGACGCTTTAGTCCATGAGAGAGACGCTATAGTCCATGAGAGAGAAAGTTTGGTGTATTAGAGAAACAGTTTAGTCTGTCTAACTTGTCTGTCCTGGGTTGTGTTTGTGTGAATGTGCAGTGTCGACTGGAAGGTGGTGGACAGTTGTGCAGCAGTGCGTTACCCATTGCGCTGTAACCTAACAGATGTTTTCACCAATCTGGAAGAGGCCTACTACATCAGTGTTACAGCTGTTTTAGGGAAAGAGATGTCCACACCCGTTTCCTACAATCCGTTTAAACCAGAGTTTGATAGTGAGTATCACATGTTCACAAACTTGGTTTAGAGTTAACAACTTGCTTATGGGCCACATGTCGACTTTTACACATGCATACGGCGACAACGGTTCACATTCTTGTGCTACATATTACAGCAAGCAGGTTTGAAGAATACAGCCCTATTCGAACTGGCTTGGTTTATCAGCGGGACGCCTGTAATCATTTTCTTTTCGCAGTGATGAAATTCTTGCATCTGAGGGTACATTTACACGACAACGAAAAGTTTCGCGTACAGACGATAACGTTCTCAAAACGATCCCCATTCACACGGATCCGCGAAAATGACTAAAAACATTGTATTATGCATGACAGTCCAGTAGCTGGTGATGTCTCTTTGTAAAGAAACACTACACGCCTGCGCACATAAGCATTCACTTCAACGTGTGCGCCATGTTGATCCGGTCAAGGCTGCCATATAAACAAATACACGTGAACAAGTGTTTTTTCTAGATAAAAAGCACAATAATCTTTACATTTCTCAAACAATTTCAGTGGTTTATGATCTATGTGGAGCACAAAAATAGTTCTGTCTCCAGTTACTTAGAATCTCGATAGTTAGACTTGGAAAATTATTAATTGTCGTAAGGAATTGTGAAAACTCGCGCTTGTCAAGCATATATTTGGCTTATTTTTCTTGGTTAATAATTGCAGAGACGTCCCTAATGTAATATAATTTAACGTACATGAACTGTGCATAAAGATTATTTCATTGTGGAAAAGGATTTTTCTGTCTTCAACCCCATCTTTTAGCTTTTCTTGTGCTCCATGTCAGAATTCTGTTAACAAAGCGCGCTTTCATTATCGATATATTTTAAGCGACTCACGACAGCATCACTGTCGTGCTTCAGTGCCACACAAACTCTGCTTTGTAATGTTTGATTTTCTCCGTGGTGTTTAATATAAAATGCCTTCCTGCCTTAGAGGACTTGGAGGTCGCACACTTTCTTCCTCAGTCACTAGACAATTACTCCTCCGTCTGATGGAGACTGAGGTCATGTTGGGAATAGGTAAAAGGTAACGTTGACATAAACAGTAAACTGAAGAAAGTCATTGTCGGTGACTCTGGGTTTTCTGGCTAGCCGTATCAGATTACGTACGTATGATGTCATGCACCACTGAATAGGAAGTGGCTTATACTTCCCGTTATTGAAAAAATAAAACGCTAGTGTTCTATTTGAGATGATATTACTTTTCTAAAATTCATACACTAGACGGAAGAATACATAGTGCATAATGTAAGTGTGTAGTACATCATTTGGGACACAACTTTAGTATCTACTTTTCAAAGTGTGTTTTCGGGAAGAGAAGTAACGTAGTGAGTAAACATGTCCCGTGCTGTGCGCAGACCAACTAATTGATAACGAGATCCGTTGACAACGATTTTCATAATCGATTATTATCACTAAGTCCTATCATATTTTATGTCCCGGTTCCAGTGTCACTTGAAAGTGTCTGACATTAAGGGAGACAAATGCATTATGATTTTATTTCACGTTGTCTTTAAAGTCTGTTCTGTAGGACGTAGCCTCATTACACACAAATAAGGAGGTAAAACGTTTGTGCTGTTTAATGATTTTAAGAATAATCATCACAAAAGTCCTTCCCAAAGATATGGAATTTTCAGTCAAACACATTTTTATATTTTATCATTTCAAATTCGGTATTTTCACAAAAAATGCTATCCTGCAGAGCATGCACTAAACTCCACAGTATTGGTCTCAGCACTAACTGTTACCCAGAGTAATTTATACTGAACAGTTTAAATGTAATTAGCCAGTGAGGGAGTCTGAAAGCTTCATTACAGATGTTGGCAGGTGCCAGTCCTGGGTTTCTTCAAAATATCTTGAGATTTGAACTTATAACCTTCCTGGAACTGGCTCAGCACATTAGCACTGAACCCCTAAATGAATTTATAAATAATTTTGGACACCACCACAGCTCACCTATAAGTTTAATGTAGGCATTTTAGGTATTTATCATAAACAGCCAGTAGCATTGTGTGTTGTATTGTGGTATACCTCAGGGTTTATGTATGTACTTAGGGATGTCACGATACCAAAAAAATAGTAGTCGGTACTGATACCACCAAAAGTACATGATAATCGATATCAAAGTCGATACCACGGTGTGGTATAAAAATAAAAATTTAAAAATAAAATTCAAATCTCTCGTGGAGGACAACCTCCAACGGAGCCCACGCTACTGCAGAAAAACAAGTACTGTCACGTTTTAAGAATGTTGGTACCGACTTGGTACCGAAGTATTTGTTCTCGTGACATCCCTATATATACTTTTTATCTGAATTGTAAACTGTGTTGGGTAATGTGAATGTTTTTTATATTTACACTGTGTACTATAAGGAGTATATTCATTATTACATATGGACAAATTGCTTTCCAATGAACTTTTATTTATATTTGTCATTTTGTGTCTCGTAGCTTGGCTAGAGCCTCCGTCACTGCAACTTTCACCGTGTAATGACTCCCTGTGTGTGTACGTTCAGTCTCCATCTGAGAGACTTGACACAGTTTATAAGAAATACAACTACGTGCTTAATGTGACCAACGAAAAAGGAGTTCAGGTGGTGAGTATTACTTCTTATATTATATTTGCCTGACTATTGGAATGATTATATTTGCTTAATTACAAAATGAACTCGGGAGTGTTTAATATGTTCTTGTGTCAGTATTTACGGACATCAGCCTGTGTCACAGGAAGGCTAACAGGAAGAGTCCTCATCATGGGAAAGCAGTTATTAATGTTACAGCACTTGTGAATAAGAACTACCAGCTAATCATAGTGTAGGAGGAGGAATTTGTCTGAACACCACTGCAGTGATTATGATTTAGTTGTAGAATGTCTGTAGAGTGCGATGTGTAGATTGTAAACCGTAATTTGGATACAAACACTTCATTATTATTATTATTATTCACATTTTTAAAATTACTTCTGCAACGGTATTACATTTTATCATTGTTAACATAATGTATTCGAAATACAGCCCTTTCATAACATTTGTAACATGTTATGAATAAGGCATTATGCACAGTGTGTAAAATTATTTATGAACATGCACTAAGCTTAGCAAATCTGATGAATCATAAATTTTTAAGATGCATTATAATGCTTTATATCTAGTATTTGTGACACAATATATCACCAGTAACAACAAACTTGACCCCATGTTGCATTACAGTGCATTATTGAAAACACCATTAGTTTAGTAAAAGTCATAGGGAGGGTTTTTCTTCCCCTCTCGGTATTTAAATCTTGCTCTACAGATTCAGGTAGGCACATTGACAACAGGTTATTTTTATGTGTACACAGTTCTTGAGGAACACCAGGGGACTGGGCACTGTAGTTCTGAAAGTGGTGCCGGGGCTGCAGTACTGTGTGTCCGTGAACATCACGGATCGAAAGTCTACTTCAAAACCACCTGTGTGTGCTACTAAACCTGCAGCAGTGAACAACATGGGTAACAGCAGGATGCAGATTTCCTTTATTTTAATTCTTTTATTTATACAGATCATATAAATAAGACTGCCATGTTATTTGCAGTAGGAACAAGTCCACAGAAATATCAAATACCTAAAAAAATACACATTAAGTGTATTGTGTAAAAAAAAAAATTGTCAAGTTTTTAGTTACTATATAACTTAATTCATAAGTTTTGCAAATCAAAGTTGTGCTTTTGCTCATTTTTCTGTTTCTGTTTTAGATGCAGTGATCTCGGGGGTTTTGTCTTTACTGGGGCTGTTGATTGTGGTGACTGTTATTGTCCAGGCTTTTAAAAGGTCCATATTCTTGAAAACCCCTCAACCATTAGTTCTGGTGAGACAAATTCACTCTCAGATTTATTTGTAGTTCACAAGCTAGTCTTAGTAGCACAAACACAGTGATGCCTCAAATGTGAAAGAGGCATTATGAACAAGCATGAGTAATGTGTTCAAATGTTAATCAGCTACATCAGAATGCCAATGTTCTTGCCAGTGTATCCTGTGATGAATACAGTCTAGCAGCATACTATGTTCAAACAGGTAATGAATGTGAGTTTCCTTAGTTGTTAAAAATTGTCAAAATGGCAGCGTGACAAAATATTTTCAAGATGAAATAAAGCCGCCATTTTTTTTCTTGCTTTCTTTTGCAAGACATTGCAAATATTACAAATCTGAATAGGACTCATTATAAATGGAAAGAAAAGGCTACCACTTTACTGTGTTCAGAATTGTCAGTGCATCCCAAAACTGTAATCGATGCTTTCTTGAATCATATAAATTCTTTAAATGATTGCAGAAGAATCCAGGAGAGAGATGGGGGGGCTTCTAGGTGAAGTGTACACAGGTGCTTCCAACATGGAAGTCCTTTTTTTAATCGCAGTGTGAGATGTACACCAGCATTAACAGTCATTAACATCAACAAGAAGGCACAGTTCAGCACCCTATATTAGGCAAGGGGAAAGGATTATCGCTTGCCTCAGTTATAGAAATATGTTAAATATGTCAAAGTTTTAAATGCTTCGTTATTTGACATACAAGGAACAGAGTGATGGAAGAAGACTTGTCTAATTTATTAAAATACATTTATATGATAATGTAGCAAGTGTTGAATAAGAGTTAGCAGCCTTCAAAGTTTTAAATAACTCTCTATAGTTTATATTTATTGCTTGTATATTTAAAGTAATGCTTCAATTAATTTTTTGAGAATAGCACCTTGTGTTTTTCTCAATAAAAATTTTAGTTGTTTTTTTTTTTTTTTTAAAAGTAATGTACTTAATAGATTACTGCTGGCTCATTTTGCCCAGCTACATTGGAAATGGTGGCATCCTCATCACTAAGATCGTGTGACAAGAAATCTTGCTTGCCAAGATTGATCAGCATGTTGCAGTTGTGGTTACTAAACCGCAATTTTTTTTTTTTTTTTTTTTACTTTCAGAATTACTCATTGTCTATGTACAGCGTTGTCAGGCTGTCTGGTAGTTTATATATATATATATATATATATATAAAATATATTTGAGGTATAACAATCCACATATACATGCGAGTGTTTGTGGCTTCATGTTTTTGTCTAGTTTTACAAACCGTTACAGAAGGGTGATGTGGGACATGTTTGCGGTATTAATGCTGGTGTATTGTACACATGCTTTTCTGAACCTGTTATGTTAGTGTATGGTTTGTGAAAAACGGCAAAGAGAGGGGTGCTTTTTTTTTTTTTTTTTTTTTTTTTTTAAATATATATAAAAAATGAGAGGAAGCTACCTCTTAGCTGCTTAAATCTGTGTAGCTAAATGAACAAAATTATTATATAAATGTTATATCAAAAATATACCAAAACATAACAAATAAATAATTAAATTGCACCGATTTACATAACTTAAGCACTAATTTGTGCTCTTGCTTCTCTTCCCAGAGTTCCTTTAATGCCCCATATAAAGTGCAGCTTCTTACTTGGCCCAGTGTGGAGTCTCTCCACAAAACGTGTATTTTGCTGGAGCCCAACACAAACGAAGATGTTCAGGTCAGTGAAGAGGTGGACCAAGAGAAAGCGGATGAAGAGGTGGCTTATGAGGGACGAAGGGGTTGTGAACAAATTGATTGTTGTGAAGAAATCTCAGAAGAAACAAAGTCTTCAATTCCAGGTTCCCCAGAGATCCCATATGAACATACCCATAATTCGGTCACTGAAACATACCCACATGTCCCCGGAACCTTTTTGAAAGAGCACACGTTAACACCAGACATGATCAGACTTAACTGGGAGGCAACAACTCCCCAAACTACAGGTCAAATCCGCACAACACACTTCTTACCTCTAAAAACTCCAATCCAAGAGATCAAAAAGAATGATTTGGCCTTGCTCAGGCATAAGAGAGGAGATGAACTCGGACAGGAGGAGGAGGAGGAGGAGGAGGGCAGTGACAATGTGAATTTCTTCTCCTTGACCCTGGGTGGCCAAAATTCAGAACAAGAAGAAGAGACAGAAGAGAATATGGAAAATGTGAAACCTGAGGTACCTTTATTTGTGTTCGGGCCACCAAAACCTGCCATGAACGTTCAGCCCACATATTCTGAGAGCACAAACAAATGCATTTCATACTCTGAGGAGGAAGACCAGGAGGATACGGAGGAAGAGGAAGCTTTCTGTGGATATATGATGCGGAGTTAAAAGCCATTGTTTTCTCTAAAACAGAATTTTCTCCATCTGTTATGCAAACGAGCTAATGAGCAGCCTTGTGCCTAACAATCTTAGTATTCATATAAGAAAAGCTATCTCTTTGGGGGTTTTATTTTAAATTCACTTGATATTTCTTTAAACTGTACCACTGGATCCCAGTGATGTAGAGAGGTTTTTTGTTTTTTTTTATTACAAAAATTGCCAAAAAGCAAACTGTATTCCAGGCTGCCAGTTACTAGAATCTTACTATCAAAGCATTAGGTATTGCCGCTCGATGTAAGCAACCAATTTTGAACCATGAGAGTACATATATTTGCTTAATTGGAGACCGAACAGTATTGTTCATTAATTCATTCAACTTCAGTAAGTGCCTTATCCTGGTCGGGGTTATGGTGGATTCGGAGCCTGTGAAGACTGGGTGTGAGGCAGGAATACACAATTAACTCCTACAGTTTCTATAATGTAGCCAGTCCTACTACTGTTGTGATTTTCGGAGAATTCTGAGGAAACTGAAGCAGACACTATCAGAATACACTTCACACAGACAGTACACCAAGCTCAAGATCAAACTGGGGACCCTGAAGTTGCTTAATATTAGGGCTGCGGAAAAACCGACCTTTTGTTAAAAATAATTACTAATCGAATGATTATTCCCTGTCCCAAGGACAATAACAAACCTAAATTCCAAATAGAATTAGACTTTTAAACAACGACAAAATATGGTGTCTTGCCATTAATTTTATCAACTCTAAACAGGCAAAATTTATCAATCCTAATTAAACTGAAAGTTCTATGCTTTTTTATATGCAGTGGGTTCAGAAAGTATTCAGACCGCTTTGGTTTTTGCACCCTTTATTGTGTTATAGATTTAATCTAAAATGGATTGAATTGACCTTTTTGGCCATCAATCTACACCCATCTATAATGAAAATTTTCAAATGTGTGGGGTTTTTTTTGTGCAAATTTATTAAAAATCAAAAACTGAAATCTCTCATTTGGAAAAGTATTCAGACCCTTTATTCAGTACTTAAGTCTCTACAAGCTTTGCTCACCTGGATTTGGGTAGATTTTCCCATTCTTCCTGGCAGATCCTCTCAAGCTCAATCAGATTTGGTTCAGCGTTTGTGAACTGCCAAGTTCAGCATTCTCCACAGATATTTTATGTGGGTCAAGTGTGGGCTTTGGCTGGGCTACTTAAAGACATTAAGAAACTTGTTCAGAAGCCCCTCCAGCATTGTCTTGGCTGTATGCTTGGCTTTATGCTTAGCTGTATGCATTGTGGTGTTAAGGTTAGAACCTCTACCCCAGTCTGAGATCTTGTGAATTCTGGAAGCATGACCTCTTTGTGGCTGGATTTATTCATCCTTTCCTCAATTCTGACCAGTCTCCCCATTCATGCTGCTGAGAATGACCCCCATAGCATGATGCTGCCACGACCGTGCTTCACTATAACAATGGTATTAGTAGTTGATGAGCAGTACCTTGGAGCACTTGGAGTTTAATTTTTGTTGTATTAAACAAGAGAATCTTGTCTATTAAGTGTTTGCCTTTTACTTAGGAGTGGCTTCTGTCTAGCCAGTCAAGGCCTGATTGATAGAATATTTCTGAGATGGTTGTCTTTCTGGCAGGTTCTCCCATCTGTTTGGAAGCTCTGTTAGAGTGGCCATTGGGTTCTTGGTCACCTTTATGTCCAAGGCCCTTCTAGATCAGTTATTGAGTTTGGCTGTTTGGCCAGCTCTTGGACGTGTACTAGTGGTTCCAAACTTCCTCTGTTTCACAGTGATGGAGCTCACTGTACACCTGGGAACATTCAAAGCTTTAGAAATTATTTTATACATTTCAGTTCTACGTCTCAACACAGTTTGATTGTGGATGTCTACAGAAAGTTCCTTGGACATCATGGCTTGTGGGATCTTGTACATACAGGTGTGTGCCTTTCTAAATCACGTCCAACCAATTGAATTTGCATTACAGGTTAAACTGAATTACAGGTGGACTCCAGTCAGGTTCCAAAGACATGCCAAGATAATCAAAGCAAACAGGATGCACTCGAAGGGTCTGAATACTTATCTAAGATCGATTTCAGTATTAATAAATGTCATCATAAATTTTTGCATAGATGGATGTCTAAAAACCTCAATTTAATCCAGTTTAAATTAAATCTATGACACAATAAAGTGTGCAATAACTGATGGGTTTGGAATACTTTCAGAACCCACTGTATTTGACTTTGACCATGCCATAAAACATTAAATATCACCAGGAGCTTTCACTGACCAAGCAGGAGCTTTCAGGTGCTTTCATTTTATTTTCATTTCTGTGCATTATTGATGTGTTGCTGTGAAAGGCTTCCCCTCTTTGCATATATAGTATTGCCTTACATATATACTTCTGTTTTAGTATTTTAGTTCTTGCCTTCTTTGCTCTCAAGTTGTCTATCATTGAAAGTTCCGTCTGTGGGATCATTGATTTCTTTAGTGGTGCTAGATCATGAGATCCATGCAGTGTATTTACTATCACATGTGTGCTCAGATATTTAGTTACAGCATTAGTTCCTTTTAGGTACGTTTTGCGATCACAGCTCTGCACAAATTCACCTATGTGAACTTGGTTATTTTTGTTTTCCTACATTCAGTCTGGTCGCCTCTGGCTTGTTATAATCCATGCTAGCAGGCTGTACGTTGTAAAAGAAATCAGCATGTAAACAATGGCAGTGCCGCCAGCACCTTAAGCCATGTGTTATATTCAACTCAGAAATATTTTGGCCTATGCAGTCTGATTATTTACTATAAAACACGCGACAGTGAATTTTCAATATCAACATAGTCGATTATCATAGTAGGTGTACTCAATACTTTTTCATATATATGGTTAGATCACTGTTGCAGATGGCTGTGATATGCACATAGGCTCTCTAACCCAGTACTCATGCTGCATTTGATTAAAACTCATGACTCAGAATTTCCAAGCTTCAGCTAGGAAAGACCAAAAAAAAAATGTGCCTCAATTCAGAATTCCTACTTGAAAACTAGATACAGTCTCCTCAACCCCAAGTTCAGTAATAGACATTAAATGAGCATGGTTGCTCATAGCATCAGAAGAGACAACAGAAGACACATTGGCTTGTTAAACATTGACAGTACAGTTTGCCGGAAAATATACATCACTCCTCCCAGTTAGCAGACTAGCCAACGAAAGATGAACATGAAGGCATCCATGTTTTTCCTCCATTTTGTAGTTAAAAAATGACGAAATTCCAAGTTCCACCTTCCCACTTCCAAATCAAATGCAGCATAAATGTTTTCATAGACACTTCGGTCTCTGGGAGGGTTTCATGTATTAAAACATTTCGCTTCGTCAGTCATGTCAAAATAACACAGATCATCAATGTTACATGAACTGTTCAACAGTATTTCATATTTACCGGATTAAATATTATTTTTTCACTTTTTTTCTTCACTTTTTCAATTGCAGTATACTTTTCTTTGTTTTTCTGCCAGTCCTACAATATGTTCCAGGTCTTGATACATACAACAACACATACATAGGAAATCATGATGTATTATTTTTTTTATATGATGTCAGAACTCTCTTGTAGTGTTATTTTTTTCCACTGATTGTGCTGCCTGGATCATGTTCAGTATTGATTATAATGTTGGTTGTAATTCAGTGTTAAACAGAAAAGCTGTTGGTTTCATTTCATGCTATGGTTTACACTTCACCATTACTAGCTCCTGTAGCTGTATCAGGATCTGTTATCACCAAGTCAAAGCACTTCAGGTTATTTCATGTACAGGAGTTAACAGTGCTAGCATTGTAACTTTGATGCATTTCAAATTTTTTTTATATGCTTTTTAAAAACATGTTTGTATTAGTATCTTTGCAAGTGATATCTTAGGAATAACTGCAAGCTTATACAATAAACTTATACATTCAGTAGTACAGGTATAAGTCCTGTTGGTTAACTGGTATTTTTGAAACTCATTAGATTGTTATTCGAGTTGCAAATGATGCTAAAGGAACTATGGGTTCAAAAAGAGAAGGTATATTAAAGTAGTAGGGAACTACATGACTAAAAAAAAACAAAACATTATTTTATGTTTAACACACACTAGTTCACACACCTCACTTATGCATAAACACACACAATGCGGTCAGCCAGGGTGAATTGCGCACGACAGCAGGGGATACTGAGTGTGTCTGACGTGACCACACAGAAGACCAGGCTCTGCTGGCGCCTGAGACGTCACCACACGGACCATTGAGATCTGCTTGCACGCGAGCCGTGACCACACGGACCATCGGGATCTGCACGTGCCCGAGATGTGACTACACGGACAACCAGTCTCTGTTGGCACCCAAAACGTGACCACATGGAGCACAGGCCTCTGCTCACTCTCGAGACATGACCACATGGGCCAGGGGGCTCTGATCGCACCTGAGACATGACCATATGGACAACAAAGCTCTGCTCATGCCAGAGACATGACCACACAGACCACTGGGCTCTGCTTGCACACGAGACGTGACCACGCAGACAACAAAACTCTACTGGCACCCGGGACATGACTACATGGACAACCAGTCTCTGTTGGCACCTGAAACGTGACCACATGGACCACCAGGCTCTGCTTCCACCCAAGACATGACAACACGGTCCACCGGGCTCTGCTCGCGCCAAAGACTTGACCTCACGGAACAGCGGGCTATGCTCATGCCAAAGACATGACAACATGGACCAGGGGGCTCTGATCACGCCCAAGACATGACCACACATACCAGTGGACTCTGCTCGCACCCGAGACGCTACCACTCGGACAACCAAGCTCGGCTGGCACCCGAGACGTGACGACACCGACAACCGGACTCTGCTCACCGCCCGAGACATGACCACATGGAAGACCAGGCTCTGCTCGTGCTCGAGACATGACCACACGGAGCAGTGGGCTCTGCACGCACGCAAGACGAGACCACACGTACCAGCGGGATCTGCATGCGCCCCAGACATCACCACATAACCACACAGACCAGTTGGCTCTGCTCCCGCCCGAGACATGATGACACGGAGCACGGGGCCCTGCTCGCGCACGAGACGTGACCACACGGACCTCTGCTCACTCTCGAGACGTGACCACACGGACCTCTGCTCACTCTCGAGACGTGACCACACGGACCTCTGCTCACTCTCGAGACGTGACCACACGGACCTCTGCTCACTCTCGAGACGTGACCACACGGACCTCTGCTCACTCTCGAGACGTGACCACACGGACCTCTGCTCACTCTCGAGACGTGACCACACGGACCTCTGCTCACTCTCGAGACGTGACCACACAGACCAGCAGGCTCTGATCACGCCCGGGACATGAACACAAGGACCAGCAGGCTCTGTTCAAGCCTGAGACATGACCGCACAGACCAGCGGGCCCTATGAGACCTGACCACACGGACAACAAAGCTCTGCTTGCGATAGAGACATGACCTACTTGACCACTTTATTCTTTATTTTGTTATAATCTAAGTAAGACATATTAGATCAGTATACCTTGACCAAAAATAACATTATTTCTATAGCTATTACACCCATTGTTACTCTAAAATATACATGACTAGAAAGATGTATGCCGAGACCCTCCTAAAAGAGGTTTTGCCCCGCCCATAAATCTTTAGTGGCTGCTTGACTTTCTCATAGTCGTTTCATCAGAGAAGTACACACAGTGTATGTTCATGTTATTAGCAGTATATTAGGTAAATGAGCAGGAATGTAATTTTTAAACCTGATAAATGAACCAAAATAAACCATCAAAAGGTGTTTGGTTACAATTACTGCTACTGCTCTACTATGGACAACCAACAGATCTGACATACACTTAAATAGCCATTGTAAATATATAAATTATTTGTGTAGTTTTCAATTCAATTCAATTCAATTAAATTTTATTTGTATAGCGCTTTTTACAATAGACATTGTCTCAAAGCAGCTTTACAGAAATATCAACATGGTATACAGATATTAAAGGTGCGAATTTATCCCAACTGAGCAAGCCACTGAGTGGCGACGGTGGCAAGGAAAAACTCCCTAAGATGTTTTAAGAGGAAGAAACCTTGAGAGGAACCCGACTCAGAAGGGAACCCATCCTCATCTGGGTAACAAAAGATAGTGTGAAAAAGTTCATTATGGATTTATATGAAGTCTGTATGGCCTTAGGAGCAGCCGTAGTCCCAGCAGTCTGGAATTAGAGAAGATTTGAGCTCCATCCAGAGGCAGAAAGGATCTGGATCTCTAGTATCTCCATAAATTCATGTGGGGCTCGGCGAAAGGAGAGAGGGAGAAAAAAGATAATTATGACTGCGAAGTAGTAGAACAGAATCTAGTCAGGGTAGGCTTGAGTAAACAAATACGTTTTAAGCCTAGACTTAAACACTGAGACTGTGTCTGAGTCCCGAACACTAATAGGAAGACTGTTCCATAACTGTGGGGCTCTATAAGAGAAAGCTCTTCCCCCTGCTGTAGCCTTCACTATTCGAGGTACCGTCAAATAGCCTGCATCATTTGATCTAAGTAGGCGTGGCGGATTATATAAAACCAAAAGGTCGCTTAGATATTGTGGCGCGAGACCATTTAGTGCTTTATAGGTTAATAAAAGTATTTTATAGTTAATGCGAGATTTTACTGGGAGCCAATGCAGTATTGATAATATCGGTGTGATATGGTCGTACCTTCTAGTTCTAGTTAGGACTCTAGCAGCTGCATTCTGGACTAACTGGAGCTTATTTATATTCCTACTGGAACATCCAGACAGTAAGGCATTACAGTAATCTAATCTAGAGGTGACGAATGCATGAACTAGTATTTCCGCATCATGTAGTGACAATATGTTTCTTATTTTAGAAATATTTCTGAGATGAAAGAAGGCTATCCTAGTAATATTATCTACATGAGCATCAAATGATAGGCTGGAGTCAATAATCACTCCAAGGTCTTTAACTGCTGCACATGATGAAACAGAAAGACCATCCAGAGTAACCATGTGATCAGAAAGATTACTTCTAGCTACACGTGGGCCTAATAAAAGTATTTCTGTTTTATCAGAATTAAGTAGAAGGAAGTTAGTTAACATCCAATGTCTAATGTCCTTTACACAATCCTCAGCTTTACTAAGCTTCTGTCTGTCCTCTGGCTTCGCTGAAACATACGACTGTGTATCATCAGCATAACGGTGGAAGCTAATTCCATGTTTACGAATGATTTGACCTAGGGGTAGCATATATAAAGTAAAGAGCAGTGGGCCTAAAACAGAACCCTGTGGAACTCCAAAAGTAACCTCAGTACGCATGGAGAATTCACCATTTACATCTACGAACTGATAACGATCGGTCAGATAAGACCTGAGCCAGGAGAGGACTGTTCCCTTAATACCAACAACATTTTCTAATCTATCAAGGAGAATAGTGTGATCTATAGTATCAAAAGCTGCACTAAGGTCGAGTAACACAAGCAGAGAGACACAACCCTGATCGTAGGTCAGTAGAAGGTCATTTACTACTTTAACTAATGCTGTCTCTGTGCTATGATGAGGTCTAAACCCTGACTGATACATTTCATGAATGTTATTCCTATCTAAGTACGAGCATAACTGCTTTGCTACAACCTTTTCTAAAATCTTAGAGATGAAGGGAGCTGGACAATTGAGACGGGTCAAGATCAGGTTTTTTAATCAAGGGTTTAATAACTGCTAATTTAAGTGATTTAGGTACATAGCCAGTGCTTAGGGAAGAATTGATTATATTTAGTGGTTCAATTACTCCTGGACAAATCTGTTTAAACAAACATGTAGGTACGGGATCTAGTATGCAAGTTGATGAATTGGCTGAAGAGATTAATGTAGCTAGTTCGGTCTCTCTAAGCGAAGCAAAATACTCTAAACATTGATCTGATATTGCTACATTGTCATGTAATGGGTTTGTTACAGTACTGTCCGGTTTTAATTTAATGGCCTGTATTTCACGTCTAATATTTTCAACCTTATCGATGAAAAATTTCATGAAATCTTCACTGCTATGTAATGATTGAGTGTTTCTCTCTGTAGTGGTTTTATTCCTAGTTAATTTTGCTACTGTGTTGAAAAGGAATGTAGAATTGTTTTTGTTGTCTCCTATTAAGGTGGAGAAATAGATTTTTCTAGCATCGCCAAGAGATTTCCTATATTTCAGTAGGCTCTCCTTCCATGCTGTTTGAAATATCACCAGTTTGGTTTGACGCCATTTACGTTCTAATTGTCGAGTTGTCTGTTTTAAGGTTCGCGTTTGATCGTTATACCAGGGTGCTAATTTTTTTTCTCTAATTATTTTCCTTTTGAGTGGAGCCACTCTATCTAGCGTGTAGCTTCGAAAAAACTAGTTCAGCGTGGTTCACAGGTGCCATATATATATATATCATGCGACGCGCTTAATTGCCACGTCACCTGATCATGGCAGGCCTATAAGTAGAGGCATGATTTTACACAAGCTTCAGATACCGGTCACGCGTGCAAGGCGCTTCCCATACTGTTATGCTAAATGCAACGTCTCGTTCCCTTCTCAGGGAACAGGGTTACATGCGTAACCCCGACGTTTTTTGTCTAATTTAATTCAGACTAGAGAAACAAAGCTGTTTATACTGTAGCTGTCACATAATGGAGGCTGAGATGGAAGCAAATGCAGGTATGGCAGCTTTAATGAGAATAACAACCCAAAGTGCAGGGCAAAGACCAAAAACGAAGACAGGCAAAGGTCAGGCAATCAAGCAAACAGACTAGAGCAGGTAAGGCAAATAATCAGAATCAAAAGAAAAACAAAACCAGAATATCAACAACAGAGACCAGCTTGGTATAGACAAAAACAATAGTAACTGAATGCAAAGGTTGGGTGACTGAGCAGTCTCTTTTAAAGGGTGGTGTGTGTGTGTGTGTGTGTGTGTGTGTGTGTGTGTGTGTGTGTGTGTGTGTGTATGTGTGCTGCGCGTGTGTGAGTGATTGGAAAAAGGTGTGTTTGATTAGTATTCAGGAGAAGTTGAAGTGTCTGTGTGTTAGGTTGGGAGTTGTAGTCTGCGTCAGCCATGTTTGTAGTTTGAGGTGCATTCTGGTAAACGGAGTCGCTGGTTTGCTGTGACATGACAATAGCTGCTTTAATAATAGGAATTTTTCACTTGATAATGATTGATCATATTTATGATATATACTTTGATTGATTAAGACAGATTAATTGATTTATTAAAATATTCCATAATTGGTGGATCATTGATGTAGGCCAACATAACTGCTGAAACCCTAGGGTTCACCTTTTCACAGTGGCATAAAACTGACAGAGAGCCTGGTTTAGGTCCATTTTGGTGATTGTTTTAAACTCAATAGCCAGATCTTTCTCAAGACACAAGCTCTGAAAACAGCAAACGGACCACACAGTCTGTATAATGGTCCCGTAGTAATAAACATAAAATGAAAATGGTTGCTCAGTGCATCAAAATTAAGAGACAACGGAAGACACACTGGCTTGTTATACAGTTCACTGGAAAATATACATCACTCAACACAGTTAGCTGGCTAGCCCAAAAAAGATGAACATGAAAGTATCTGTGGATTTTCCCCATTTTGTAGCTCGAAAATAATGAAATTCCAAGTTCCACCTTCCCACTTCTCAATTATGTCGAATGCAGCATAAATGTTTTTATAGACACTTCAGTCTCTGGTAGGGTTTAATGTATTAAATTCATGTATTATTTCACTTCATCGGTCATCATCAGTGTTACATGAACTGTTCAACAGGGTGTAGTGTATTAAAACATTTTACTTTGTCAGTCAGATATATCAAAATAACACAAATCATCAATGTTGCATGAACTGTTCAACAGTATTTCATGTTTACCACATGAAATATTACTTTTCACAGTGGAATCGCAATATACTTTTCTTTATTTTTATGCCAGTCCTGCAATATTTGCCAGGTCTTGTTATCTACATACATAGCAAATAATTGTTATGATGTCTTCACTTGCAGTGCTATTTTTTTCCACTGATTGTGTTGCCTAGATCATGCTCAGTATTGGCTATAATGTTGATTGTAACTCAATGTTAAACAGAAAGGCTGTTGGTTTCATTTCATGTTATGGTTTACACTTCCTTAGAAGCATGACCTCACCATTACTAGCTCCTGTAAGCTGTATCAGGATCTGTTGTCACCTCTTGACTGTTTTCTAAGTCAAGGGCAAAGGTTATTTCACATACAGGAGTGCTACCATTGTAACTCTGATGTTCAAAAAGGTTCGTCAACATGCTCGTGTGTTTATTTTTTTCTTATGCTTTTTAAAAGCATGTTTGTATTAATATCTCTGTAAGTGATATAATCATATATATAGTTTTTTTTTTCTCTCTCTGTCTTTGGAATATCTTGGGAATAAACTATATGTATGCACAGCTGTATTTAGTTTGGGTAGTACAAGTCCTGTTTGTTAACTGGCATTTTTGAAAATTAGATTTTTATTCGAGTTGCAAATGATGCTAAAAAAAACTATGGGATCAAGAAGAGAAGATATATTACAGTAGTAGGGAACTACATGGCTAAAGGGCTCACAGGGGTGAAATCAGTAGAAACAATTTCATGCTGCAGAAATCCTAAAGACAACCCAAAATCAGGTTTTCAAAGTTGATGAGGTGGAAGCAGGACAAATGGGAACGTGTAAGGATCTGAGCTACTTTGACATGGGCCAAATTGGATGTCTAGAGGACTGGGCTAGAGAAGCTCCATAATGATAGGTCTTGTGGGGTGTTCCCAGTATGCAGTACCTACCAAAATTCAAGCACACCAGGTGCAACTAATGAAGTCCTTGATTCGTTGCATCAGGTGTGCTTGAGACAACATCTGTTTTGCATATTTGTGCTGTTGTGAGGGATTCTTTTCAGGGGGTTGAATAATTTTGAGACTGGAGAAATCATTATAAGTTTCATTTTCAGCTGAATTTGGGGAAACCACTTGAAGCATTCGTTGTGTTGAACTATTTCAATTGCTTTTGTTTGATTTGTTTATTGTAAACAGCTGAAAGTCAAAAAGCTAAATTTAGACAATAAACCTGATTTGCAATGGGGGCTGAATAATTTTGATTGCAACTGTATATAATGCCATAATGTTTTTCACATTTGTGATAATGGAATGAATTAGAACGTTGTCGTTTATCTTTGATCAGTACAGTATTTTAAAAAACACTTTTGGATTAGCAAAAGTTAAGGAAAGGACATTATATTTGTGAAATATGTGTGTATGCGTGTGTGTGTGGTAGTGTGTGTATGCGTGTGCGTGTGTGTGTGTGTGTGGTGCTTATGATATCTCTGTGCAGGGAGGGACTTGTGGGGAAATGGAAACTTAGTTCTCCCCAGCACCAAAACAAACCCATCCTCTGATGTTTAACACACACTAGTTCACACACCTCACTTATGCAGAAACACATCCACACATGTTAAATAATAAGAAACACCCACAATGCGGTCAACCAAGATGAACTGCACGCGACAGCACGGGATATTGTGGACAATTTTTTTCTTTTTAATACTGGAAGGTATGGAAAACTTTTATGTTTATCTCTGATTGTTTTAAATGGGAGTTTTACAGATTGACAACTATTTTGGTTTCCTGCATCTAGGTTTGCAATTATTTATAAGAGAAAACATTAAACACCATTTAGTACTGATATAGCAGTGCAGAAATTATTTTCTTACAGTAAATTTATTGTATAAACATTTTCATTGTGCTCAGAGGTAAGATTTAGTCTTTTGTGTTTTATGTAACCCTGAAGCTGCATGACAAACCTGGATTTTTTTTGCAATCTGAGTACATGCTACATGAGATTTAAACTTACATAATCAGCCCCTGAATAAGTATTCATGTGAACACACACAACATGACTATGCCTATAAAGCCCCTGGCAACACAATTTCAAATGTAAAAAAAAAAAAAAAAAAAAACGGTGAAAATCGAAATCTGACATTCAATAAGCATTTGCCAATGGTAAACTCAAGAAATACAGTCCCCCCTGATACTATTGGAACAGCAAGGCCAATTAATTTGTTTTTGCTGTAGACTGAAGACATTTGGGTTTGAGATCAAAAGAGGGATATGAGATTTCATTTTTTATTTCCTATATTTACATCTAGATGTGTTAAAGAACATAAAACATATACCTTTTGTATCAGACCACCCAATTTTTAGGTGAGCATAAGTATATTAATAAATAGTCTTGAAGCAAATTAAAGTAAGTAGCACTTGTATTTAGTTGCATATCCCTTACTTGCAATAATTGCATCAAGCCTGTAATGCACTAACATCATTGTTATTTCCTTCTTTTGTATTGCTTGTATTGTATTGGGGGGGGGGGATTCTCCCTTCAGTTTCCTCTTCAGGGGGTGAAATGGTGCTCAACTGGATTAAACCTTCCACTTTTCCCCCTGATAAAGTTGTTTGTTGAGTTACATTTACATTTCCATTTATTCACTTAGCAGACGCTTTTATCCAAAGCGACTTACAAATGAGAAAAATACAAGCAACGCGATATATCAAGCAGAGAACAATACAAGTAGTGCTACCATACAAGATCCGTTAATTGAGTTCCAGAGAAAGCAAAGTGCACAGAGTAGAGGTGTAAGTGCAATTTTTTATTATTATTTTATTATTATTATTATTATGAGTTGGTTAGGTGTTCACGGAAGAGGTGGGTCTTTAGCTGTTTTTTGAAGATGGTGAGAGATTCTGCGGTCCGGATTGAGATTGGAAGTGCATTCTACCACTGAGGAACAGTTAGCGTGAAGGTTCTGGAAAGGGACCTTGTGCCACGCTGTGGGAACTACTAAACGTCGGTCGCTAATCGATTGCAGATTGCGAGAGGGAACGTAGGCCTTCAGGAGAGAGTTGAGGTAGGAGGGTGCTGTTCCTGACAAGGTCTTGTAGGTGAGCATCAAGGCCTTGAATTTGATGCGGGCGGTTAGAGAAAGCCAGTGGAGGGAGATGAAGAGGGGTGTGACATGGGTTCTCTTGGGCTGGTTGAAGACGAGGTGCGCTGCAGTATTCTGAATCATCTGAAGGGGTTTGATGGAGCTGGCTGGGAGGCCTGAAAGCAGTGAGTTGCAGTAGTCCAGTTTAGAGATAACAAGAGCCTGGACTAGTATCTGTGTAGCCTGTTCGGTGATGTAGGGTCGGATTTTCTTGATGAGTTGGCAGTGTGTTTTGGATCATTGTCTTGCTGCATGATAAAGTTCCTCCTGATTAATTTGGATGCATTTCTCTATAAATTGGCAGACAAAATGTTCCTGTAAATTTCTGTAAGCTGAATTCATTCTGCTGCTACCATCATGAGTTACATCGTCAATGAAGATTAGTGAGCCTGTTCCAGAAGCAGCCATGCTGGGCTATGACACTTCCTCCACCATGTTTCACAGATGAGCATGTATGTTTTGGATCATGTGCAGATCCTAACTTTCTTTCTCCACACTTTGGCCTTTCCATCACTTTGGTAGAGGTTAATCTTGGTTCCAGAACTTTCGTGTCTCATCTCTGTATCTCTTTGCAAATTCCAATTTGGCTTTCCAATTCTTACTGCTGATGAGCGGTTTGTATCTTGTGATATGGACTCTATATTTCTGCTCTTAAAGTCTTCTTTGAACAATGAACTTCTTTGAACTACTTTGAACTTCCCCTGCCATGTGGAAGTTGTTGGTGATGTCACTGTTGTTTTGGGGGTTTTCTTTAATATGTGTTTTGTACATAATTCTTTGTGGAACCATGTTCATGGAAAAGCAAAACTAGTTTTAATTGTCATGATTTAGGGGTGGAGATGGATGCAAGTGCAGATAAATGTTTAATAATAATCAAAACAAACACAAAAGAAGCTATAAACACGTGGCAAAAACACTAAGACATGGAATAAAAAATATATATATACACACAGTGCTTGTTAACTAGAATGTGTTTCAGGTGCATGTGGCCATGTGACTGTGATGTAATGCAGTGGCTCCTAGGAGCTGTAGTCCAGAGTAGCCTCCGGGGATATCCATGACAGAACCCCCCAGGAGGGGGTCCTGAATACCCAGAGCAGAGGTCCCCAAGTATTCGACAGTTCCCTTGAATGTCATCGCTTGCAGGACCATAAAGAGGACTCTTGGCATGTTCTCTGTGGTACGGACGTGGGGTGGTCTCTTCCATACTAGAGAGAAATCACAATATCCCCAGCCTGGCTTGGGCATGGAGCGATAGTCACTGCGTAGCCATCATGGGGCTCGAAGCTCAAAGCGGGCCCCGATGGGGGAGAAACATTAACCACTGAGCTAGAGGGAAAGCGACGCTCTCAGCGAGGCTCTAGAGGGGAGTGAAGTTCTCCACGAGGCCAGAGGAAGGAGAGAAGTTTTCCGCAAGGCCAGATGGGGGAGCGATGCTATCCGTGAAGCATGATGGGGGAGTGAAGCTCTCCGTGAAGCATGAGGTGGGAGCGATGTCCTCCAAGGAGCAGGAAGGGGGAGTGAAGCAAAGAAAATGAGTGACATCTTCAGGTGAGCAGGAAGGCAGAGTGATGTCCTCAGCTGAGCAGGAAGGTGGAGCGATGTTCTCAACCGAGCAGGAAGTCGGAGCAATGTTTGAAGTGGAGCCTGGCGTAGTGACGTTTGAGGCGGAGCAGGGATGAAAAGCAGAGCTCTTGGCCGCACCTGGAGGTGGAGCAACATTATCAGCTGAACAGGGAGACTGAGCGACATCCTCAGACGAGCAGGGAGGCTGAACAACATTCTCCATCGACACAGCAGGCTGAACGAGATCCAAAGTGGGGGAGGGAGGGTGGGAGATGGTTCCAGCCTGGTTGGAAGGCTCCTCCTTGACATACCCCATGATGGTGTACATTATGTTGACTATCTATTACTATACTTAGTACCACTGGCCCCCACTTTGAAAACCACTGCCTTAGGATTCCTTACTGACTCTACAGTCACTCTGCACTCCACCAACACTATGCACACTGCACTTTGAACTTTGTATTGTTACTATATGTAACATACTGCATATTTTGTACATCCATTTTTTTCACATTCTCTGCTTATGTTGTACATCTCTTTTTGCACGACTTACTGAACATATACTTCATATTTCTCATTTTATTTCTTATTATTTCTTATTCATTTCTGATTTTTGTATATTTTAATTTAGTATTTAATGCACAGCGTCAGTAAATGCAAATGAGCTTTTCTTTGTGTCAGGAATGGGTTTTGCACTTTACAGGTGATCAACATATGCATACGAGTACCAAGAAAGTCAGCGTTTCCAAAACTTTTGTAAATCTGGTGAAACATTTTAGTTTGCTTTGGCTTATTTAAAACCTTGTTTGAAGTCTTTATTTCCATAGATACTGGTAAGGCCACATTCTGGCTGTTTCCTTTGTGTGTGTGTGTGTGTGTGTGTGTGTGTACTCCATTTTGACTAGTTTATCTCCTTTTTTCTTTTACTTTTTTTTTTTTTATATATATTTCCCAGTGCACTGTTCACTCAGCTCTCCCCAAAACGTGTCCATCGTCTCCTTTAATCTGGAGCACAAGCTCACATGGACACCAGGTCCTGGCACAGCAGCTGTCACACACTTCAGAGTGCAGAGCTATAATCAGAAGTAAGTTGAAGCTCCTGTTACACCAGATCATTTCTCTAGATAGCAATAAAGTTGGAGCACTGATCTTTAACTCAAGTACAAGTTTAATATTGTTATGTGTTTATTAATACATCAATTAAATTGTGATTATTAGAGCTGATTAAGATTACCTATGTACTTCCACAATCATCACTGTTCTATCCTATAAATGTAAACAGTTGTTCAAATAGAACATATCAGCAAACATGAATTTCATTGCCTGTTTATTGTTGCAGTACTTTATATTTTACTTATAATTTGTCATGCCTTCCGCATCTAGATAAAAAGTTGTGGGAAAAGTATTTGCCCCTTCCTATTTTGTTCGATTTTTGCATATTTGTCACACAATTGCTTCAGAACTTCAACTTCTATGAGACAAAGGCCAGCTGAGTAAAAGCAAACTTTAGTTTTTAAATGAACATGTCGTTTATTTGAAGAAAAAAAGTTATCCAACACCAAAAAAGTAATTGCCCCCTTAGTTACTTGGCCAAATACTTAACCAAATTTAATTGATAGTTGGGTTCAGTTAGATTAGACACACCTAGGCTTGATTCCTGCCAGGCCTACTGAATCTAAACATCACTTAAATAGAAACTTTCCAGCAATGTTATGCAGGCTACAATGTCTCAACAAGCAGCACACTATGCCACAGTCAAAAGAATTTCCAGAAGAGATGAAAAAAATAAAATTATTGAAATATATCAGAAAAGGAAAAGGTTATAAAACCATCTGGTGAAAGGTGAAAACTAGTACTCACCAAAATAATTAATTATTTTTATTTTTTATTTTTTAAATAATTGTGACAGGCATGGTTCTGAGTGCTCTGTGTCTCTAAAATTGCCTTTTATGCAATTCAGTAAACAAAGTGACAGCTCTCGTATATGCCCACTCAAGGAGAGAGCTCTGGATTTCAGTGAAGAGCTGTTCTGACTTACAAATTGGCGAGTCTTGTGATTTGACTACAACTTTCAACGAAACGTTTGGTCATTATCAAGCCCGAGTGCAAGCATTCAGTCAGGACCAGGAATCTAACTGGACTACATCTAAATTCTTTACTCCCCTGGTGGACAGTAAGTAACTCTTACCTTGCAAATATTTTTCTAAGAATCTACAAGTTTTTGTAGATTATGCTGCTAAAAAAAACGTTAACCGCATATAGAAAGTGTAATTGTGTGATTTCAATGGATTTATATGGAGTTTACACTTTACTCACACGTGTGAGTGAAAGGCTCATAGACTGTGAGGATTTAATCATGTGTGGATGCGCCAGTCTATAATCCACACCACAATCTGATAAACCTAATAAAGTGGATAGAATCTCCATGTCTCCAACTGATTTCTGACCTTTGACCTTCACAGCAACTCTGGGTCCTCCACTTGTGTCGCTAACCGGCTGTGGAAATTGCCTCCTGCTGAAACTAAGTCCACCGCTCAGTGTGGAGCAAAAACATGACCCACTGACATACCTTTATCAAAGGTATACTGTCAATGTGTCCAGAACTAGAGACAAAGCACAGGTGAGTCTGGCATGCTGTCCCAAATCAGCTTCATGATCACTAATGCATAAGAATTCACAAACGACAAACAATTACAGTAAATAAGAACTGGAGCAAGCTATACAAGTTTCAGTTAGGAGGTGAAGCCAGGTGCATCACTTCCTGTTGGCTGTTTCCTGTATTGGGTATTGCACTCTTCATGATAGCTGTATAGATGAAAGCATTAGAGGCAACAGCAGAAACAAAAAACACTTAGAAATAAATTATTTTGAAGATATGAATTGATTGTAAATGTTGGTCTTGATGACATTTTAGTCATTTTCTAAAATGACATGAACATGAAAAGGAAAGATGTGAAAATAAGATATAATGCTTCAGACAATCTTAGAATTAAATAAAAGTTCACAAGTGGACTATTTTATAGCATGTTCTGTTATGTAGCTGAACTGAAATGAGATGCAGATAACCTATTTACACAGAGGCTTTAGTAGGCTTGCCATAAATATGTAGTGTCAGTGTACATCTCTCTTTAAGAACAACACTTGACCAGGTAAGTCCTGCTTCTTCTATGTTTTCATTGGTTGTCACAATTGTTTCTGCCCCTACACATGTACTCATAGGCTACTGTCTGTCAGAAGGATAGAGAAAGAGAAAATTGGGAATGCACTTATAATGAAACCATCAACAATACTGAATTGTCCAAAATAACACTGATAACTCAAACTCAAATGGCCACAGAACCCTTGACAGAGTTCAAAGAGGGTAGAAATGTCTTGTTGATGAGATAGGAAGACTATGGTAACTCAAATAAGCACTTTTTACAACTGTGATGAGCAGAAAAGCATCTCAGAATGCTCTTCAACCCTTGAGGTGTATGAGCTACAACAGCAGACAGTTCCCTTCATGTCAGACAAGAACAGAAATCTGAGGCTACCAAGGGCAGAGGCTCACCCAAACTGGACAGCTGGAAATTTTCTACATTTTCCTGTAGCCTCAGATTCTTGAATGAATAAGCAGGGTACGGATGAAAGTGGCCAGTGTTTGTATTTTAGTACTCATCGTTCACAGAACACTGAGCATGTTGTGGAACAGAGTAAAGCATCCAATCACTTGGTTATCAATTTTTAAACTTTTAAAGGCACAACTACAACCAAGTAATTCATTATGTCTGCAACAGTGCAACCCAAGTGAGATAATCAGATCATATGACCTCAAGGCAAAGTGTAAATATCACAAAAAAAACAACAGATTTTAGGGAAATTAATCCATTTGAACCTCTTTTTTGGAGCAGAATTGGGGAGTTACATATGTTCCAGTCAAGGTTAAGGTGAATGCTTGATAGCGTTAAGATACCTTCAGATTTGTCATGAGATTGAGTTGAACATTACTATGTTTTTTTCTTCTTTATCTTTCAACTTAGTTTTATTTCTGTTCACTCATTTCATATAATTTAGCTTGATGGATCCAAGTAGTTTTACTAAACTCTATTAAAAGGGATATTTTTTTATATAACTCATGTTAAAAATAATTATATATATATATATATATATATATATATATATATATATATATATATATATATATATATATATATATATATTCTGCATTCTTTGAAATTGACACTTTACTTGTCATTGTCAAAAAAAAAAGTCATTCTGACTGTAAGCTCATGAGGCATCTTTTCCTCTCTGTGTAGCACAAAATGAATTTCCTTTGCTTGTAAACAGCCTCCTCTATCTCCTAAATCAGACATGGGGATTTCTACCTATTCACAACACACGTTGGTTTGTGGTTGCTATGGAGAGACAAAGAGCAAGTCTGTAAAAGTCTTCATGGAAAATATGTTACTTTTTAAAGCAAGGCTTTTGTGCAAATGCAAAGTGAGGGTGTTTTTTTCTAAATTGTTCTTGCTACATACCATGATACAAATCTAAATATATACACCAGTATGTATCGGAAATTTTGTTCAGTATGTTGAAAATAAGCATTTCTTCATGCACGGTACAGACAGAACCCTACTGTTTGTATTTTTCTGCAGATGCTTATGGAACACTTCAAATATGCAATATTTCATTTATGAGTGATTGTAATTTAAGATTATATGTTACTGATCTATTATTAACCGCTACTTGAAATTTTAAAATATTTTGTTTGAATTTCTCAGTTTGTTATGAAGGCATCCAATGGAGAGAATCTGATCAACTATCTAGAGCCCGGAGTGGAGTACTGCATCACAGCCATTACAGTAACGAGCTTTAAAAACCTTGTACTTCCTTCTGATCCTCAGTGCACCTACACAAGTTCTCAGCCACTCAACACAGGTACAGCTGAATTCATTAGCACAGAACATAGTTTTCTGTCACTTTTGTCTTTTCTTTTCTTTTTTTTATATGCTTAAAGACACAGAAAACAGTAGATCGTATTTATGATGTGATAACAGTATAACTTTATTATTATTATTATTATTATTATTATTATTATAATCATCATCATCATCTTAACTGGTAACTTGTATACATCACATTTTCACCTAGTAAGGCTTTATATGCAAAGTAATCTGTTTTATCTATTTTAAAAAATCTTTACAGCATAGAGAAAAGGCAAAAAATAACTATAGCCTACAACAGCTGAACTCATTTGCAAGACTCTGTACCTCCACTATATGTGAGACAACAGATTAATTTTATTCCTTGTGTCCCACAGTGGCCATGTTTTTGAGCGCCCTGTGCGCAGTCTTCCTCTTGGTGTTGCTCCTCTGTGCAGCTCTGATCTACACTGGCCAGTTTGGTAACTTCCACACAGCACTACTAAGAGCTTTAGTGAGTTTCTTACCTTTTCTGGAAAGAAAGTGAGAAACTTATGAAATGCCGTTGTATAATTGATTTTAACATGGACCAGATCCAGCACCAGATCCTTCACATAAAGGGTGAAGTGCTCTTAATGAAAAATAATGAAATATGAAGCTTTTGCTGATCTCTCTCTCACTGCAAAACATTCCATGTTTCTCTAATCCTTTGTGTGGTGGGCCTTCCAAACCCAAATAACATGACGAGGCTGCTAACATTTCTACGTTTTTGTCCAGTTGAAGATGTTAGAAAAGGTTCTCCAGGAGACTTGTTTTTGCTGCTTTATTTTTGCTTCTCTTCTCTTGAGTACAAGAACAATGGAAAAATAAAGAAATAAAAATTAGATGACAAACACTACTTTCATCAGGTCAGTTGCTTCCTACATCATGCATCATACATTTAAGGGCAATGTTGCAGTAGATGTGTTTCCTTACATTTAGATATATCAGTTGGAGTGTTTTTGTCATAGAATCTTTTTTAACTGTGATCATAATCCATTCCCCCCAAAGTTAATATAAATATCCGTAACGTATACATTTACGATATGCCTTATTACATGAAGTATATTACATACTACGTGTACAATTTCAAACCACTGGGCCATCGGAGGATTCCACTGCAGCCATTTTGGAATAATAGCTTTTCTGCTCACTGCCAATAATATCTTACGGTACTTGGTCTCTCCAGCCAGTTTTCACACTAATCTCACTCAATTTTTCCAGAAGAATTCTCTGAAGGTCCTAGAGTTAATGCACTACTGAGACTACTACTGAGACTACTGAGTTAATGGTAGTACTCTGTCATATGTCTTCCAGTCCTACTTCTGCAATTTGAGGGTTCATTTCAGGGGACAATTCTAAACCTGCACGTTGTCCTGCTCTCCATTCTTACCAGATTGACAGCATCTAGTTTAACATGCAAAACAAAACAGGATCAATGAAAATGGTATGGGACCATTTGAGGAAAATCTAACCTTTAGAATTTTAGATATTATTCCATTATTATTAATATTTTCTTCTTTATATAGGAATAATCATAAAATTATTTTAGATGGGTTTTAATATCAACAATATACTGTGTATCACTGTTTACCAATAATGGTTGCTTCAACAGTGCTGGAGTAATGTTGAGTGATGTTCATTGTAAGGGTAATGCCAGACCTCCAGTGAAAGATTTCAAACTATACATTCTCAGAGGGATAAAAAAAAAAAAAAAAATCTACTTCTTTTGTAAACATGCAATCAATACACATTTAAAGTCAAGAATAATGTAACTCATTTTCTGTTAGATTTTTTTTCAGGCATTGCATAATATAATCTTCAAGAATGGACCATAAACTTGAGTGAAACAATGAATTTTGAAAGCTCATCAATTATTCTTAGTTAAAGAGTTAAAGTCTTCGATAAAGTCACGAACTATAGTCAAGGCTCTGAGTTAGTGATCAGAAGGTCAGGGTTCAAGCCCCAGCACTGCTAAGCTGCCACTTTTGGGTCCTTGAGCAAGGACCTTAAGCCTTTCTGCTCCAGGGGCACCATATCATAGCTAACCCGGTACTCTGACCCCAAATTCCTAACAAGCTGGGTTATGCTAAGAATTCATTTTACTGTGCTGTAATGTATATGTGACAAAGACTTTTTCTTCTTCTTCTAAGAGCTACTCTTTTTGGTTTGGTAAGTTATACAATATACAGTGTAGAAAATACAAAAAGAAAAAAACTGATGGATAACATGTCATTGACGTGTCCGTATATCAAATGTGTCAATGGCAAAGTAATTTTTTGACAAACAAACAAAATGGCAGAGGAAAGGTAGTGCAGTAAACTGCACATGTTCTCACAACTTGCTTGTAGTCATCCCAAAAATGGCAAAACATGATCGTAAATATCTTGGTGGTATACGTTTTTTTTGTTTGTTTGTTTGTTTTTAGACCGGAAGTAAATGAAGTGTATACGTATGTAGTATGCAGTATACGAAACAGTGAAACTTACCAGTCTCAAGGTTTTTTTTTTTTTTACAAATAACAAGTTGGAAAGATTTGCATTTTTAAATGTGAGACATAGACTACTACTATGTTAAACAGTTTCACTAAAAACACTCATGAGACTACTTTTAGCCCTCAAAAGGTGAGGGCCAAGTCTATTTATTTACATCATATTTTTTCTACACACAGTGTGTTTATCTCAGTCTATATGCTCTGGGATGATTGTAAGTGATTCGCATCCTCAATAGGAAGTATAAACACAGCAGTATTGCAATCACCAATAAAGTACATTATCAGCACTGTTTAAGTGCTGTGTTACTGTCTGGCCAGGTGCACCACTAAAACGTGTTACAAATCTACCTGAGGACTTGGATATACGACCTACAATAATTCTGAAGGAAATCGCCCAGGAACCAAAAGAAGTACAATGGAAGGAAAAGTTGTGTGAAGTAGGGGTGATGAGCACCCCCAACTATCATGTTTCCTTTAACTGCACCTGCAACTGCTAATATAATAATAAAATATAGATAAATAAAAAAAGAAATGAAAAACTTTAAAACTGAGTATTTTGTATGTCGGAGATAATATTCCTCTTATAGCACAGTGAGTTGCCAAGAATTACCGTGGTTAACTTATTTATGAATGACAAATGCTTTTTTGGTTTGTCAGTAACATGAGAAGCTGCAACTTTCAGTGCAATTGGAATTGGAATTGGAATCTTTCCAATTATCCACTATGCTATAAACAGAATGCTATAGCCTGACTCGTGATTCAACATTTCCTAAGTCCAGGAAAACCTGTAGTCTGCAGAATTAATACATATATATATATATATATATATATATATATATATATATATATATATATATATATATATATATATATATATGTATTACTTCCTTCCTCTATTTTCATGTGACAACACTGAAGAAATGACACTTTGCTACAATGTAAAGTAGTGAGTGTACAGCTTGTGTAACAGTGTAAATTTGCTGTCCCCTCAAAATAACTCAACACACAGCCATTAATGTCTAAACCGCTGGCAACAAAAGTGAATACACCCCTAAGTGAAAATGTCCAAATTGGGCCCAATTACATTTTCCCTCCCCGGTGTCATGTGACTTGTTAGTGTTACAAGGTCTCCGGTGTGAATGGAGAGCAGGTGTGTTAAATTTGGTGTCATCGCTCTCACACTCCCTCATACTGGTCACTGGAAGTTCAACATGGCACCTCATGGCAAAGAACTCTCTGAGGAGCTGAAAAAAAGTGGGGCATCCTCAAATGGAAGGTGGAGGAGCACAAGGTCTCTAACATCCACCAGCTCTGTGATGTCGTCATGGAGGAGTGGAAGAGGACTCCAGTGGCAACCTGTGAAGCTCTGGTGAACTCCATGCTCAAGAGGGTTAAGGCAGTGCTGGAAAATAATGGTGGCCACACAAAATATTGACACTTTGGGCCCAATTTGGACATTTTCACTTATGGGTGTACTCACTTTTGTTGACAGCGGTTTAGACATTAATGGCTGTGGGTTGAGTTATTTTGAGAGGACAGCAAATTTACACTGTTATACAAGCTGTACACTCACTACTTTACATTGTAGCAAAGTGTCATTTCTTCAGTGTTGTCACATGAAAAGATATAATCAAATATTTACAAAAATGTGAGGGGTGTACTCACTTTTGTGAGGTACTGTATATATGTGTGTGTGTGTATATATATATGTGTGTGTGTGTGTGTGTGTGTGTGTGTGTGTGTGTGTGTGTGTGTAATTCAATTCAATTTAACTTTGAATTGAATATTACATATACAGGGGGGTAGTGTATAGTGAAATGTCATTAAGCTAGCCTCAGGTATAAACATACAGGTATAAACACTTGTTAGTGCAAAATAACATAGGACATTGGACATGAAGTAAGTATAATACACACCAGAACATAGTCACATAGTAACAGAAAGAGTTTTAATACTTTTTTACAGGGCAGTACTTATGAGATATGAAGTGTGGACTGACCCAGCAAGGTCTTCTGTGATGTGTACTCCTAGGAAGTTGAAATTGTTCTCTCTTTCCACTGCTGTGCCCTGTATGTATAGGTGTATGTGTGCTCACCTTTTCTGAAATCATCAATGATTCATTTGTTTGGCTGACATTAAGAAAGGAGTTATTGTCAGTGCACTTTGCAGTAATTAGAGCTACTTCCTTCCTGTAGGCAATTTGAACATTCCTGGTGATGAGGTGTACGATTGTGGTGTCATTAGCAAAAAACAAAATAAAATAATAATAATAAAAAAAACAGTTGTGTGTACAGGGTGAAAAGGAGAAGATGAAGAAGACAGAAAATGAGAGAAAAAAGTTTATTTACATTAAAAACCCAAAAGAAATTGTAGAGATTTTAATGGTTATAATGGGAATTGTATTTTGGAATTGCATTGGTTTTAACTGAAACTATAATGGCAGGCGCACGGTGGCTTAGTGGTTAGCATGTTTGTCTCACACCTCCAGACAAAGACATGTATGGTAGGCTGATTGCCATGTCCAAAGTGTCCATAGTGTATGAATGGGTGTGCGAATGTGTATTGTGATTGTGTCCTACGATGGATTGGCAACCTGTCCAGGGTGTACCCCACCTTGTGCCCCATGCTCCGTGAGATAGGCTCCAGGTTCCCCGTGACCCTGTAGGATAACTTGTATAGATAATGGATGGATGGATGAAACTGTAATGGTCCTTGTCAGTCTCTACTGGTCATTTGTTGCCTTCTATTGGATGTCTAGTGGATACAATTAAGGACCAATAATGGTAATGGTTTTAATGGCTAGCTGATGGTTTGTAATGGTTTTTGTAGTGGAAACCATTAGAATTTCTCTGATGGTTTACATTGTTTTTTCAGCAGGGACACACTGGTGTGGTGTTTATTCTGTACAATCCTTTAAACCCATTCAGTTAAAGGGTGCTAATAATTCTGTAGTTAACTGTAAGCGTATTCGGTGAAACTCAAACTGTTACTAGTTTCGTTTTTGTTTCCTTTCAGTCTCCGCCCCCAAAAAATCCTGAACTTCAGAGGAACTATACAAACACGGAAGGAGAAGAAACCTGTTTTAGGACAAGGTGGTCAACTTCGTCTGACTGGAATCATGATTTTAACACTAATAATCACTATATTGTTCTGTTTCGGGTGTGTTTTTACAGGTGAGTCTTTCTGTTTGATATTTTCTCCTGTTGTATTAAACTCCGTCTCGTTTCTCGCAGCTCATAAACTCAGAACCTCATTTATTTATATAGATCTCCTGTTTTCTGCGTCCTCCTTTTCCTGATTGGTAATTTAGTGTCTCTTTGGACTTTGTAACCTGAACTAACCATAATCAAGAGATTTGTCCATCCGCGAAACTGTATGAGGGACTCATGTACTTACCGTCATTTCAGCTGACTTCTGTCTCCCGCTTAAACCACACAGGTTAATAAACTGAAGCTCTGCGGGGAATAAATGCGGTTTAATAGCTAACTCGGGCTCTCTCAAAAAAACACTCTTTTGTTTTCCACCACAGTGAAGTTACTTTAATGTTTCGTTGTATCTGTTTTGTGTTCTCTCACTTTGTGTTGTTACAGAAGAAAACTTCCTTACTTTAAGCTATAGTGTGTGTATATATATATATATATATATATATATATATATATATATATATATATATAATATGTATGTATGTATGTGTGTATATATATATATATATATATATATATATATATATATATATATATATATATATATATATATATAAAATATACAAACCATGGGCATTAATCTGAAATTAACAGCCTCCACTATTCTGGGAAGGCTTTCTACATGATTACTCAGCAAAAACCTACATTGGCCTATCATGGCCAGCCAATGCTATCAGGCCAATGCTGTGGGGCCAATGTCACATCAATGTGTAAATGACAAATGGTTAAATGTAGGCTGCTTGTATTGAATCATTGTGGGCAGCCTGCATCAAGCCAAAGGTGTGGGACAAATGTCACCCCAATTTGTAAATCCCCAATGGCTCGATGTGAGCTGCCCACACTGGACGATTGGTAATTTTCTGATTGGTGTGACATTTCCCCCATGACACTGGCCTGATGTGGGCTGCCCATAATGGGCCAATGTCGCACCAGTGGGCAAAATGGAGCCTGACTGGTCCGATGTGGGCAAAATTAAATGGAGGGAATTGTTCCAGGAAAATCATAATTGGCCATACAATTGGCTGACCATGCCAGATAGACAGTTGGCTGACATTCTCTGTTTTGCTATGTCATCACTAATGATTCAGAAAAAATTTGAGATAACGGACAGAATTTCATATATTAAGTACATTAATAAATTTTTAATAACATCAAATAAGCAATATAAATGAATGAAAAACACTAACTTGGACTGCAACAGACTGATAATAGATAAATAGCTTTGTTATTTTCATAAGAATAAAGGTATACATCTATGAGAAACAAATACAGGTGCATCTCAAAAAATGTGAATATCGTGGAAAAGTTGGTGACAGCCGCACACAACAAGTTTCTCATCTCATATGAAAGTTGCTGACCAACTGTTCCTGATCCCAGGTTTCAACAACGTGATCCCACCAATCTTGAGTCCTTTGCCTCATCCACATGCCCCTCTGAACCGATGTAGTAGCGAGCATTGCTATATTCGCCCAGGCTGTAACAAGGGTGCTCTTCTTTTTTCTCCGCCTTAAGAGGCCGGTGTTTTAATTACCTTTAAATATGGTGCAGAAAGCAAAAGCTTGTATTATATTTTCATCATTTGCAAATTGCGCCTTTTTTACTTGCTTTTCAACCTAAGATTTTCCGGTGACATCTACCCATGGGTAGTGTAAATGCAGATATCAGATATGGGTCACTTTTAAAAGAAGATGTAAAAAAAAATTTGATATAGACAACAAATTGGAAGACCTGCAGTGTAAATGCAGCCGAACTGAACTAAATAATTTTTATTACTATAAAATAGCAACACGACAGTAGGGACAGTGCCACGGCGGGCAAGTGATGTAATCGGTGTGCGGCCGAACACCGTATAACACCGGGAACTGACTATCGCAGCAAGCCCTTAGCTACAATGCCATATTATAAATTATGGTCTGACTGCAAGTTGAGGTTTCCATGGGGAAATATGAAGGGAGGCAGAGCACAGTGAGTGGGGGTGGGGCTTATGATTGAAGAGGATGCACAGGATATTTTTGCTTCAGCTGACGTCACAATCGGCCTTCATGTTTTAAATCATACAAATTATGGAAATTATAACGTCCAATGAATAGAAAAGCTTATTTTCATATGTAGCTACTGTAATCTACTTCATCAGACAATGATTTATCAGGAAAATTTTACTAGGGCACAGCGAAATTAGGGCACAGCAAAAAAGGGTCCAGCAACGCCCCTGCTTGGTGACCCCGCTCTGTGAGTTTGCGTGGTCTGCTGCTTCGTTGCTGAGCTGTTGTTGCTCTGAGACACTTCCATTACATAATAATAGCACTTACAGTTTACTGTAGCAGGTCATAGCAGGTGGCATCCTGTGTCATGTATAAACTCACTGAGCTCTTCACTACGACCCATTCTACTGCCCAGGTTTGTCTATGGAGATTGTATGGCTATGTGGTTAATTTTATGCACCTGTTAACAGTGGGTGTGGCTGAAGCACCTGAACTCAAGCATTAGAAGGGGTGTCCACATACTTTTGGCCATGTAGTGCATGCTTAAGATTTTGGACTGTCTGCAAAGACAAGTTAGTTCCAGTTATCACTTACTTTACAGCATCCATAAATAGTTATTCCCTCACCAGGTCTTCAAAGTTAATAAGACAAAAAGCAGCTTGTCATGTTACTTAGAAACCACAAAGCCATTCACCATGACACATTCCCATGTCTGAATTTTCAGCTTTTGCTCTAACCTTTACAAAGTACTGACACCGGAGACATTTTTGCACTTTCTCTTGAAATTAATAAGGCGTTAGATTATATAGAGCATCTACCATACAAGTCCCAGTGAATGATAGAACTATAGATAATGTGTTCCTACAAGTGCATTATTATAAACCTGTGAAACAGCAGCACATTTTGACAAATTAGAATCGAGCATTGCAAAGCTCATTGGTATACATTGGTATGACAAAATTTAGTGAAAAGTATTTTTTTGATCCAGTTATACAGATTTCTGGTATTTTATCAAAGGTTTCTTTTCTTGGCTCACACCTTACTTCACATAGGATTTTGCATCATTGCCATATGAATAATGAAATATGATACTTTAAAGTCCTATTTTGTGTGTGTGTGTGTGTGTGTGTGTGTTTTCTCACCTTCAGATGAAGTCCCTCCCCCTCAGAATCCGAGAATAAAATCAGAGAATCTTGGTCTTGTTTTGGAATGGGATCCACCACAGACAACTACCGGGAAAGACTTTAGATATACAGCTGAGTACAGGTAAGCTGAAATGACTTGTACCTGAGAGAGCTTGAGGAGAAAAAAAATACTGCAGTAATTATGAGAGTAATGTTATGACAGTATACAAGGACCTAGAAATTTGAAGGTGTGATACTGTTAACATCAATCTGTATGGGTACCAAAAAAACAGTTTATTTTTTCCCCTGACCTTGAAATACACTGCAAGAATACTATACATTGCTTTGATCATCAGGTCCTTTAAAAAAAAGCGTCTTCCCTTACCAAATAATTGTGCATTTGTACTGCTGCAGCTTTATTAAATTTAATTTAAATAATAGATTTGTTAAAAATGCACTGGCCTAGTAGATTGTTGATTCGCCTCCGGGTTTGATGTGTTGTTTGTTTTGAGATGCCTTTCTGTTCAATGTGGCTATAAAGAGTGGTTGTTTGAGTTAGCCTTACCATCAGCTCCAAGATGATGAGCAGTTTCCGAAACCAGCCTGTCTGACACCAACAACCATGAAATTTTTCTCAACCAACCAACACACGTTTCCCCATTCTGATGTTTGATGTGCACTAGGCCTGGGCGATAGGGCGTTGATTGGCTGAGGGTGGTGGTGGTGGGGTTATTGTTATTGATTATCACAATATTGATATTCAGCTGACAGATGTGATGAGTAACACTTTACAATAATTTTGTATTGTGTAACATTAGCAAACTGCGTTAGTTTACAAAAGATAACGGTAAGCAACAGTTTTCCATCACTTATTAAGCTTGGTTAATGTTAATTCCAACATGCGCTAATGTATTTTAAACAATAACAGTAGTATTTGCTAACACTCTTAATTAACCAGATACAATGTCCACATGTCCACTAAAACCTCTTAGTGCTAAATCATGCAGAGTATTTTTTAACAATGTTTGACTTTCTCCAACTTCACCAAACACAAGACATTGTACGGACAAATGTTCCCAATTTTTCCACTAAGGAAATAACTGTAAGCATCCAGACTGCAATAGGCTTTTACCGCATCTCTTGTGTAGACGCACTCGGTATCAACCAGTTAATGGTACATGTCTGGATAAGTTACTTCATCCATCCATCCATTTTCTATACCGCTTATCCTACTGAGCCGAGGGAGGATACAAGGCGTTCTCTGTACAAGGCGGGGTACACCCTGGATGGGGTGCCAATCCCTCGCAGGGCACAATCACATACACATTCACACACCCATCCATACACTATGGACACTCTGGACATGCATGTCCTTGGGAGGAAACCGGAGGAAATCCCCGCAGCACAGAGAACATGCAAACACCGCGCTCACAGGGCCGTGGCAGGAATTGAACCCTCAACCCTGGAGGTGTGATATGTGAGGCAAACATGCTAACCACTAAGCCACTGTGCACCTTAAAGCCGGGTGCACACTGTGCGATTTTTAATAGTCCTTTGCGACAGTTACTTATCAGACTGTACGAACATGATCCCCACTGTAAGCCATGTCACACTGTAGGATCTCAATTGTCATTAATGTCAGACTGTACCACAGTCAAGACGTGAAAAACAGACACACGCAAGAAGACTCGTATGGAGTAGGAGAAGCTAGACTACAGGACTGTGCCTCAGATCTTCTGACTCTGCCGGAATTTAATCGGAGGAAAAATTTTGTCGCAGCGGCCATTAATCGGCTGTCGGGGAACATGAAAAACTAGCGATCAAAGACTACAGATTTTGGCCTATTATAGGAATCTTTTAGGATTCTCAAACTTTGTCTCAGACGACCAAATCGTGGCCAAAATCGTACAGTGTGAACCCGGCTTTAGTTACTTGTAAACTGTGTTAGTTGTAAACTGTTAATGTTCTGTGTTCTGTGTTGTTGCCTTAGTCTTATTTAAAGGGTCTGGTAATACCTCTTTTTCGTTTATTTTCAGTTTTTGTAAATATATATTGAAATATAGGGCGTACGGTGGTGTAGCGGTTAGCCCATTCACCTCACGACTCCAGGGTCGGGGGTTCGAGTCCCGCTGGGGCCATGTGTGTTGTTTGCATGTTCTCCCTGTGCTGCGGGGGTTTCCTCCTGGTACTCCGGTTTCCTCCCCCAGTCCAAAGACATGCATGGTAGGCTGATTGGTGTGTGATTGTGTGCCCTGCGATGGACTGGCACCCTGTCCAGGGTGTACCCTGCCTTGTGCCCGATGCTCCCTGGATGCTCCAGGTTCCCTGTGACCCTGAAAAAGGAGTAAGCGGTAGAAGATGGATGGATGGATATAAAAATATAAGAATGCGCTGGTGATTTTGTTTTGATGGGTCTGGGTTTTAAAAATGGCACTACCAGAAATGCTTCAGGACCAGACATGCACAGTAGCACTGAAACTCGTTTGTTATTGTTTACGTCCTTGAAATGGTCTATAAAAACCAACTGAATATTGTTTTGAGCTGTGAGAGATGCTTTTTGCTTTGATTATAAATGCAGTGCAATTATTTCTCTTCTTAGATCATGGAATTTGTTTAATGCTTTTTGTGTGAACGTGTCATCACTGAGCTGCGATTTCACCAATGTTGTCACCCCTTTTGGAACATACACTCTTCGTGTACGGACAGAACTGAATGGAAAAAGCTCTGTTTGGATCGAAACTGAATGCGAACCTTTGGAGAAAATCAGTGAGTGGATTTTTTAATTAATGTTGGAGATAAATTTGTCCTTTTTCTTAAAAATCTGATTTGTTCTAGAATTATTTATCAAAATGTCCATCATCAGTGAAATGAATGAGCATCTCTTTTTCTGCAGCTGTTATCGGTGCTCCAAATGTGAGGCTGCAGAGCAGAAGAGGGAAAATGGAGGTTGAAATCACTAATCCTGCCCTAAGGAAAAGCAGCCTTAAGGATGTTTATATCAAAATTTCATATCGTATTCGTTATTGGACCGAAGAAAATTTGAAAATGGTAATGGTTTGAATTTACCTTCTTTCTTTTTTTTTGTTACTTCTGTACGTATAAACCATTGTGATAGGTGTTGAGCTTGAAACTCTTGAGCTTGAAGATCGTAGCAGCCAAAGAAAATCATAGTTTAGATCCTCCACTGTTTCTGAAGGGGAAAATGTCTTTTTTACAATTTATCTACAAAAAGAGTTATTACAATATGAAATTGTTGGTGAAATCTGCAGGAGGAGTTGGTGGACCATAGCAGGAATATGCTTATGAACCTTTTACCAGAAACACGTTACTGCATGGAAGTGGAGATCGTTTTGGATCATACAAAAAACAGCCTCCCGAGTAACATAACCTGTGAAATGAACACTGCCAGTGGTGAGTGTCCATTTAGATCTATTAATGTTTTTTAATGTAATATTCACACATATCTACTGTATACACTCATATGCACTTATATTTAGAAGAATGCTACACAAGGTTTTACTGCACCAGGTGTCTAGATACCACCTTAAATTCTTAGTACTGAGGTTTATAAAAATTCTCAGTAATGTAAATGGAATGGTGCATGCAGTGTTGGAAATTTTCTGTCTCAAAAATCACCCTAAACCCTGAGCTCATCTAAATGTGGAATTGGGGTGTAATGGGAGCTCAAAGGCGTTGGGGTGTAACGGGAGCATTTAGAGTCATAATCATGATTTCATGATATGTTGCTCTTGGTGCTCAGAGAGGTGCTTTCACTTTGGCTCACCTTTCAGCAATACCAGCAGAGACTCACAAAGCCACACTGTCATTACTAACTGCGATGGTTTGGTAAAAATGATTGGTTTTGCCATTCTCCATTCAGAGTTCAAAGAGGTTTAGAGTCTTTTCATCAGATCATAGTGATGTATATAACTGATGAACCACAGCGAAAACCAATAATTTTTTATATACATATACAGAATAACATATACAGAATTGAATTCCTTATGTTGCTCAATGAGAAAATTCATTAATGACACTTAGAAGACCTTCACATTATTTCTGTATTGTTTTCTCTATAGTTTCTCTATAGTTGTTGTTGATGCTGTTGCTTCAGTTCTTAACAAACTCATCCTTTGTGATCACATTAAGAGAGCACAGAGCACCTCTTGAACAACCATTTAAATAGAGGTACCTAAATGAGGCACTTGCAGTCCTTTATATGTGTCTCCCAATTCAAATAGAGAATTGGGAGACACATATAAAGGACTGCAAGTGCCTCATTTAGGAATGAGTGATAGTCTATTGTGTGTGTGTGTGTGTGTGTGTGTGTTGGCTTTGTAGTTCAGCAGGTGTGTATTTGCATTTGAAGTCCGTTGTTATCCGATCCAATGAGGAAGTAGTAATAACAGTAAAGCCAGCATGAGTATTAACAAAAGTAAATACATTATTCAGAGACATCAAAAATGAAACGTCAGTTAATTCTACACAGCAACTCATTTAATAGGATTTAGATATGGCTTTAGCTTGTTGGCTAAAGTTAAAGAAAAAGTCTCTTTTCTGTGATCTCACTTTCTCTGTAGATGAGGTGGAGTCATGGCTGATCGCAGTGGTGCTGTTGGTCAGTTTCCTGGTCACTATGATAACAGTCCTCCTGATTTCCCTGGTTGTATGGTTTGGTTACAGAGGAATCAGATTTCTGCACCCACAGGCCAAATTACCTAAGCATTTTATACAGGTGAGTGTCTTTGTATATAGGCGTGTTGGAAAGGGGGGAGGGAGGTAGCAGAGAGAGAGAGATAAAGTAACAGAGAAGTAAGCTAAATAGAAAGATTGATTTTTTTCAGCATGAGATTGAGCTAATGTGAATATTGTAGCGTAAAGTCGGACAATACCTTTTCAATACTTCATTGCTGGTTGCTGCTGTTTTGTGATGACTATTGATGGTGCTAGATATTAAGACATACAGTATATATACAGTGCCCTCCATTAATATTTGCACCCTTGGTAAATATGAGCAAATAAGGCTGTGAAAACTGTCTTTATTGTTTACCCTTTTGATCTTTTGTTCAAAAAAATCTGAAAAATACTCTCATGGATATCAAACAATTGCAAACACAACGTAGGTTTATCAAAAAAAAAAAAATCTTTGTTAAATATAGGTGTGCAACAATTATTTCCACCCTTGCCTGATGCAGTTGGAGAATACATGGAAAGGGATCTGAGACCATTCCTCCATACAGAATCTCTCCAGATCTTTCAAATTTCGAAGGTCCACTCCAGTGGACTTTCCTCTTCAGTTCACTCCACAGGTATTGTGTGGGTTTCTGTCATGGCCCCCAATAGCAATTCCACCTTGGACCACTAGAGGGCACCCCTGTTCCCTGTGTAGAACTTCTTCCTCTATTGTCTTCCTCCATTTTCTGTGTAACCTTACTTATGTGTTTCTTATTTTCCTGGGTGGTTACTGCTCTATTTAAGTTCCCTTTGTTTCTTCCTTAAGCCGGGTGCATACTGTGCGATTTTTAATAGTCATTTCCTACTGTTGCTTGTCAGAACTTGATCCCCGCTGTAAGCCATGTCACACTGTAGGATCTCATTTGTCTTTTAGGATTCTCAAAGTTTGTTTCAGACGACCAAATCGTGGCCAAATCATACAGTGTGAACCCGGCTTTAGTTGCTGGAGCATTAACTCATGTTAGGTTATGTTTGAGTGTCTGGTTTTCTTACGTTCTTATGTTGCTTATGCTTGTGTTATTTGCACTATGCTTTTCTTAGTGTTTACTTTCTAGTTTATTCAGTTCTTATCCTGGTTCCTAGCGTGTCTACTCCTCATGTTGTTCCTTAAGTTTCAAGTCAGGGGACTGGGATGGCCATGGCAGGACCTTGATTTTGTGGTCAGTAAACCATTTTTGTGTTGATTTTGATGTATGTTTTGGATCATTGTCCTCCTGGAAGATCCAACCACGGCCCATTTTTAAGCTTTCTGGCAGAGGCAGTCAGGTTTTCATTTTATATCTGTTGATATTTGAGTCCATGATGCCATGTATCCTAACAAAATGTCCAGGTCCTCTGGCAGAAAAACGGCCCCAAAACATTAAAGAGCCATCACCATATTTAACCGTGGACAATAAGTACTTTTCCATGTGGCTACCTCTCTGTGTGTGCTAAAGCCACCTCTGGTGTTTATTGCCAAAAAGCTCTATTTTGGTTTCATCTGACCATAGAACCCGATCCCATTTGAAGTTCCAGTAGTGTCTGGCAAACTGAAGATGCCTGAGAGTAGAGGCTTTTTTCTTTTTTTTCTTTTTTTTGGTAAACCCTTCCAAACAACTTGTGGTGATGTAGGTGAGTTCAGATTGTAGTTTTGGAGACTTTCTGACCCCAAAAAGCAACTAACTTCTGCAATTCTTCAGCTGTGATCCTTGGAGATTTTTTGGCCATTCGAACCATGCTCTTCACAGTGCACTGAGACAATATAGACACACGTCCAATTCCAGGTTGATTCATAATATTTCCAGTTGACTGGAACTTTTTACTTATTGCCCTGATGGTGGAAATGGGCATTTTCAATGCTTGTACTATTTTCTTATAGCCACTTCCCATTTTGTGAAGCTCAACAACCTTTTGCTGCACATCACAGCTATATTCCTTGGTCTTACCCATTGTTATGAATGACTAAGGGAATTTAGCTTATGTATTGCCTCATATTTATACCCCTGTGAAACAGGAAGTCATGGTTGAACAGTTTCCTGTTCCTAGTCACCCATGTGCACTACCAAAATGTAAAATATCAATGGGAATATACTTCAAATATATTTTTTCTCATATGAATCCATACAAGTGCTAATAATTGTGGCATGCATATATTTAACAAAGATATACATTTTTTGGATAAAGCTGTTTTGTTTGCATTTGTTTTGATATCCATGAGAGCTGAGTATTTTTGTCAGTCTGACCAGGACCATTGCTAGGCTGTTGTTTGAGTTGCTATGTAGCTAGTTCAGATTTTAACTGACTTAAACATGGTAATCAGAAGTGATGCTGTCATTAAAGTTTGTTGAGTATTTAGTAGAGATGCACTGATACTAAATTTCTCAGCCGATACCGATAACCTATTATTCAGAGTGATATGGGCCGATACAGATACCGATAGTTCTGCCTTTTATGCCTTCTTTTAAATGAATAATAATTAATTCCACAATTCTGAAGGAAATGCAAATAAAAACTTTATTCTCTCCATTTCAACAAGTTGTTTCACAGTAACTGGTCTCATAAACAGAAAACACATTACTCTAATTAACATTAACACATGAACTAAATTCTGAAGATTAAACTAAGATTTCTTAAATTATTGAATGTTATTAATTCTTATTAACATTTCTAAAAAAAACCCTTTTGTTAGTCTCACATTCACTCGCCACAAACAAAAGCATTTCTACTTCATCATTAACATCAAACTGGTAATATATAATATAAACTTTTTATTATATATTAACATTAACTGGATATGAAACACACTACAAATATATTTTTCTGTGCAACATATACACTTTTTTTGTCAACTCATCTTCATTTAAATCTTTCAATGGTGTACTGGCCCTTTAATTCAGCATGAACAGCTCAAGCAGCACAGCAAAAAAAATATATATTTGACTCAACGCCGAAACTCCCGCTTCACTGCTGCTCACTTCCGGTGTAAAATTTTTGCAGTGCAGAGCTTACAGAGCTTACAAACTGTAGTTTTGTCAACATTCCACACAAGAGACGTCATCTTTACACACAGCACGAGATTGATGTGTTTTCCCGCCCTCTTTTGATTGACAGGATGTAATCGGCCCTGATCATCTTAACCCATCGGCCGATGGCCGATAGCGTGAAAAATAGCCTTTATCGGCCGAAACTGATTCTCGGCTGATACATCGGTGCATCTCTAGTATTTAGTGAATTGCACGCATAGCACATAATATGAGAATTCATAGTCACTCTTCATTTCAAGCACTTTTGAGCAAAACATGTACGTTTTAAGCACATCAAAGACCTGTGTGAGACCCGGTTAGACAGCACTCTTTACCACTATCATTAAAACACCAACCTTTGGAGGAATGGTATTTATTATTGCTCCAGTCCAGTTCCAGAGATTTGTCATTGCCATGGCACATTGCATCTGCAGGCTTATGGTGATCCAGCACCTTACTAATATACTTCATGCTGGTTTTCCCATTAAATTCTCACTTGTCTGTACTGTTTCTTTAGGAAATGTCTTATTGATAAAAATCTTTTTCTTGTTCAGTACCTGACCGAGCGTCCCAGTTCTGCCATACTGCTGGCCATGCAGAACAGCGCTCAGCCCAAGGAGCTTTACCATGAGTTCAGCATCATCACTGCTCAGGAAGTTCCTCCTGAATCCAAGCAGAAAGAAAGCTCAAAACCAACTCAGCTTAATGCACATATGAAGACTGTTCACTCTGAACAAGAAGACAAACATGAAAGATTGTATTGTGAAAATGCACTTCAGGATGAGAGTCAGTCAGCAGATGCAGTGAAGGAGCTTCTTCTGCAATAACCTTTCTTAAGGTATATTCACTTTTATATTCAGAAGAACTTTTTCTAATTGAAAACTTTTCATATCCATTGTTAGCATGCAGAGGATCAAAACAAAACTGTTTACAAAGTTTTATGCATCCTTTAAAAAAAATTCAATTGGCCAGGGTTTTTAAGTTTGGCAAAAATTAATACTTCTCTTATTCAGTATTTATATGAGCTGTAAATATCCATTTATATAATCTCCACATCCAGGGACACTTTTTTGCCAGGAAAAGTTTCTAAGTTTGGTTTTGTCTGCATTGCACTGTCTGATGAAAGTGGAGAATTTGGAAAAGTGAGTATAATGTTTAGAGGAGTTCATTTTTCATATCGCACTTTATAAGAAATGTACATTTTTATTTTGTTTTAATACACTTCCAGTAAGACTACATACAGTATTGTTGATCTGTTGCTAGGTCAATTTAAAGCTAATCTGCACTTATCAGTTATAATATTATAGACAATTTTGCATATATAATGTGATTTTTATGTATGATTGTTTGTTTTTCCAACACAGTTTGAATAATTAGCATGTACTTCTAAGTATATTCATGTTTCCTCTGTTGTTGTTGTTGAGATTTTATGTGTAGTGCTGAATGAACAGCTAAGATTTTAGGATACTGACTTATAGGTTTTACCAGTGCAGTCTTTTAGCAACACCCTTAACCCTCACCTGCTCAGCTATAAAAATGCTAGTACGTTTGGATAAGAGTGTTTGCTAAACTGTTTGCTAAATCCTGTATAATAGTGACATTACTACTGCTTTGTTAATGGAGTGTTGATTATTAATGAGCTTGGCCTGTTGTAGAATTGCAGGTCGACTTGTCTACACTTTGTTTTATCATGAAGCTCTTTGTAAAATAAAGTGTGCAAAATAAATAAATGATTTTAAAGAAATAAGAAATGGTGGAGAAAGATTTGTGACTAATGTGTGCAGGAATGTTTAAAGCCCATTCAAACACACTCACGCAGTTTGTTTAGTTTGTACTCAACTGTAATATTTCCTATTTTCCAAAATATAAAGAAATATACCTAAAAACGACAGTACTGACCTGGATAAAGGTAGTAAAGAGGAATCAGTGAGTGACGTCTAGTTTACACCAGGTGCTCTCAAGCATCCAGTACACTTTTTTTTTTTTTGTCTCACTGGTTTTATATCTGAACACCTGCTCTTGGAAAAATTTTTTGAATTCTGTTGGATCCCAGTCCTGTCCTTCTTTTAATCAAAAAGGGTCTTTACCTTTTCTCACTTTTGTTCTTCAGCAGTGTGTTCACGGGTTAACTTTCCAATGATGATAAAACAGTTGGAGCTAAATTTTTATGCTACTACAAAATTTTTTAAGCTAAATTTTTATACTGAAACAAGTTTATTAGTTTTGTATTTATGTAATTATGCAAGTTGTGTGCTCTGCCTAATTAAACAGGAGGAGACAAAATAATTTCCAACATTAACTTTAGCCGAACGTTAACCTGATCTTAGCCAAAATACGAAGAGAGGATTACCAGATAGCTTCTCCTACCAGTAGACCACCTCACTGAAAGGTGGTTATTCCACATATATGGTTCTTCCCCAAACTGTTATACTATCCAATAGTATAGAATGTCTTTGTATGTTGTAGCATTACAATTTCCCTTCACTGGAACCAAGGAGCTAGAAGTCCTATTGTCCGATTATTGTTGTATATAGTTAATTCATTCATAAATGTTCACCAGACTATGGCAGGAACTCTAATATGCTGTGAATCTCTGTAAAAACCAAATAACTTAATGTGTAGTTTATATTCCTTCTGAATCATAGCTCGGTCATCTATTTCCATACAATAAACGAGAAAATAAGAACTTTTTATTCTGTTGTTCCAAAAAAGTATGTAAAGTATGATGTATGCATTAATTTAGATTTGAGTAGTTTCATCCCAGGATCGCTAGTTTGAATGACAGAATAAAATTGGCTTTTATATCTTATTGTAATAAAACATACAATGTTATATTACAATTTTAACAGCACAATAATAATTGTATAATATTATATGTAATATCCATATATAATTATAATTGCATTATACATTATGTAATATTATAGTAATCATATTATAATTATATGGTATACTTTATTATTATACTTTTATATATAGCATTAAATTATAGTATTAGGTTTAATAATGAATCCTTTATTGAAAGATACTGCTGGAGGGGGTGAACAAACATAAACCATCACAGAAATTCTAATTGTTTCCATTACAAATACCATTACAAACCATCAGCTAATCATTAAAACCATTACCATTTCCATTATTGGTATTTAATGGAATCCACATGTATTTGTATTGTATGAGGGTCTCTATTGTTTTATTTTCACCAGGGACTCCTTGTAAAGGCTTTAATTACACAAACTGCATTAATTACATGGTGGAGCAGGTCAGAATGAATGATTTACTTTTGTAAATTAAATCTGAGTGTAAAACTGTAGTAATTGTGTGTGAACAGTGTGAAGTGTTGTTTTTGTTTCAGCGCTGAATATCACCACAGGATTGGTGCATCTCTCTCAGCTATTGGCGTGTTTTGTAAAACAGGACTATAAATGGAATGTTGCATCTAGGTGTTTAAATCTATCCTTTTTTTGACTGGTGTTTACTGTATATAACTCTTTAAAAATTAAATAAGTGCTGCTTTATTTAGGCCTATTGCTGACGCCGTGAGCGGCCATGTTGGTTTGATGTCATGGGCCGAGCGCAGTTTTTTTTTGTTGTTTCTTTTTTTTCCCAAGAGCTTTATTGAACAATATAAAGTTAACAAACAAAAATGGCCTTGTACAATATAGAAAATTTCTTAATCAGACAACAGACAAGCATCATAAAACAAGGCAAAGAAAACAGACAATAAACAAAGAAGAATATAATTAAATAAGTACATAAAAGACAAAAATACATAAATACATTTTTAAAAAGAAAAATAAACAATAAATAACTATGGATTCTTTGCAAGTTTAAGATCCTCTATTAAATTACAGAGATGTAAGGCATTCTTTTACTTCATTAATTTTAGCGATAAGAAGTAATGACACAGTTCCAAGTGAAACGTAAGGATTTGGAAGTGTTTTCAGAAATCTATTCTTATGTATATAAAAAAAAAAGAAAGAAAGAAAGAAAAGAATTTCCCATGAATAATAATTGTGTTAACTGATAAGTCATGTGTTTCATCATTCATAAATATGCCAAAAATCACATTTTCTTAGTTAATTCAGGGAAATTTTCACATCTAGGAAATAACCAGTACATTTACATTTACATTTATTCACTTAGCAGACGCTTTTATCCAAAGCCAGTAATGCTGCAGTAATGCAACCAGTAATGCAGATCCTCCCAAAAGGTATGGGCAAATTTACAATCATTAAAAAAAAAAAGGTTCTGTTGTTTCAATCTGATCAACACAAAAATAGCAGTTGTTAAAATCTAAACCAAACTGACATCTTAAAAATTCTCTGGAAGGATGTACTCCATTAATAATTTGAAGCGGATTGCTTTTGGTACAACTGGAAATTTAAAATATTTTGTTGTTAATTTTTTAGCTTCGTCGTTGGAAAAGTATTGAAAAAAATTCATTTTTATTTGAAGAAGGAGGCTATAATTCCTTAACAAAGGCTTTCTGGATTGTAGTATTGGGCAAATGTATGTTAGTGAGAGTGAGTCCATTCACCAAAAAATTAGGGAAATAAGGGATTGCATTACTTTGAAATAAGTTGCAAGACATTTGAATTATACATTGTGGGATTGCTTTGACAATGTTACCATACTGTTTTCTGTCATTTAAGTTAAATTTTGAAATAAAAAAATAAAAATCATAAGACATAATAATTCCAGTATTATCCAATATGTGCATCACAGACCATATTCCTTTCTTTCACTAACTTTTGTAGAATAACGATTTATTCCTGAATATCACATATCTACAATTCCATAGTGGGATGTTATGTGGGCTGAATTTATGCTTATAGATCATTTTCCAATATAGCAAAACCATGTGCCGAGCACGTGCTGAGCTGAGGGGGTGTTTTCTTCCGTCGGAAGTCGGAAGTCGGAACAACAAGTTAGGTGGCGCTATAAACACAACCCAGCAGCGTTCATAAACAGGAAGCAAGAACACACCTGATACGTGACTCCTGTTTTCCTCGCCCGCATTCCGACAAATCCCGCCCCTCTGCGCTGGGATTGGCTAGTGGTGCGGATTGACATGGTGTCCGCCATGTTGGATATATGAATCACTAACCAATCATATTGTAGGCAGTAAGATTTGTCGGAATGCGGATGGGGAAAAATTAGCGCGACCGTCGATACTTAAAACACAATCTCTCCGAAGTGACATTGTTAATCAGAGATCCGACAGTTTGTTTGTATTTGACAAACATGAAGCTTTTCGGTGTGTTGCGTGTTTCTGCTGTGTTGTTGTGCTGTTTGTCAGTAGGTAAGTACGTGTAATTTTATTATACACAGTGTTTATCATCTTCTTCAGATCTGCAGAGATAAATGGCTGTCTGGTGAAAAACATGAACTTGTTCGAGGCGCGTGAATGTAAACTTAGTGGTCGAGCTTAGCACAAAACTACTAAATAATTCATGAGACATGACGAGACTGTGGCTTTAAAACAGCATCTGGAAGTCTGAGTGGAGCTGTGACATTTATTATTGTTAACACGGATGTGTTTTAAACGTCTAAATAGTTTCTGACGCACACACACACACACACACACACACACAGTGCTGAGAAAAACTATTTTTCTGCTGTTTTTGTGTATATCTCATACTAAATAGTTTCAGAAATTAAAACAAAGGCAGCCTGATTAAACACAAAATACAGTTTTTAAATTATAATGTTATTTATTGAAGCTAAAAAATTATCCAATACCAACTGGGCCTGTGTGAAAATGTATTTGCCCGCATAGTTAGTAATTCCCCAAATCTATAAAACTGCATTCATAATGAGGTTCAGCTGGACTATATGCAACCAGGCCTAGTCTGGTTCAGTCCGGGAAGGGTTACAAAGCTATTTCAAAATCTCTTGGACTCCAAAGAGCTACAGTGAGAGTCATTATCTCCAAATGGAAAAACTCGGCACAGTAGTGAACCTTCCCAGAAGTAGCCGACCTTCCAATATTCCTCCAAGAGCACAGCAACAACTCATCCAGGAAGTCACAAAAGACCCATTGACAACATCATAGGAACTACAGGCCTCTCTGGCATCAATAAAGGTCACTGTTCATGACTTCACTATCAGAAAGACACTGGGCAAAAATGGCATCCATGGAAGAGTGGTGATGTGAAAACCACTGCTATCCCAGAAGAACATTAAGGCTTGTTTGAATTTTGCCAAAACACACTTTGATGATCCTCAAACCTTTTGGGAGAATGTTCTATGGATTGAAGAGTCGAAAGTGGAACTGTTTGGAAGACCGGGGTCCCATTATATCTGACATAAACCACACTACAAAAAGAACATCATACCTGTGGTCAAGCATGGTGGTGGAAGTATGATGGTGTGGGGATGCTTCACTGCTTCAGGGCCTGGGCAACTTGCAGTAATTGAGGGAAACATGAATTCTCCTCTCTACCTGAAAATCCTAAAGGAGAATGTCTGGTCTTCAGTCCATAACTTGAAACTCAGCATAGGACTAAGCATAGGAGTAAGTCCTAGTCCTAGAAGTAAGTGAAAAGTAAGTAAGTGAAAGACTGATCTCCACTTATCAGAAGTATTCGATTGTAGTTATTGTTGCCAAAGTTGGCACAATCAGATTTTTAAGTTTAAGGGGGCAATTAGTTTTATTTGTAATCGGTGTTGGAGAACTTTTTTTTTTTTGCTTCAATTAAAAATAAATAAATAGATAAATTGTATTGTGTTTACTCAGGTTACCTTTGTTTTATGTTGTATTTAGTTTGAAGATTTAAAACTATTTAGTGTGAGAGATGCACACAAACATAAGAAATCATGTTTTCACAGCATTATAGATAGATAGATAGATAGATAGATAAACAGCGTGCCCCTGAGGGAAATTGTATTGTCACAGCTGTGAACAATTAGACATTACACATGACATTACACATCTCAAATACTAACAACCCTGCTGATTTTTTTTTTTTTTTTTAACCATCACAGAAATTCTAATGTTTTCCACTACAAATACCATTACAAACCATCCCCTAACTATTACCATTATTGGTCTTTAATGGTATCCACTAGACATAACATGCCACCAATAGAAGGCAACAAATTACCACTAGAAACCCACAGGGACCATTACAGTTTGTAATGGTAAAAGCCTCCAGTAAATAGTGCTTCCTCCCTCACTTATTCTTTTCCTCTGCTTGTTTCATTGTTGTTATCTGTATAACAATGAAATATCTGCATACGGTGTATATATACATGTATACAGTACTGTGCAAAAGTATTATGCACAAGAATTTGCTGTAAACAATTATGCCTTCAAAATGAATAAAATGATACTTTTTTGTATTTAAAAAAATATCTCTTATAAAGGGCAGTAAACTAATAAAATATGCAATGTAGGTATTTGATCCAACATCTTTTTTTGCTTTGTAAAAATTCATCAGTAGTTTCGGGTAGAGTTTGTGTAGTTTTATAAGGAAAAGAGCTGGTAAGTTTTACTGAGCATCTTGGGGAGTCTGCTACAGTTCTTCTGGAGACTGTCACACTGTCAACAACTTGTTGTTGTTGTGATTGTTGAGGCCAAAAATGCTTGATTTTGCTGCAGTTGTTTTCAAAATTTGTGATGCAACTTGTGGAGTTTTGTCCTTTTTTCTTTCTTTTTTTTTGTGGAAAACTACTTAAATCGAACTACTTTCACAGTGATGTTTGTTGGTAAATGAGACCTTTTAGCTGTGCTCCTGTTCGACGCACGTGAATCGAAGAGGGCTAATACGAATACTTTTGCACAGTACAGTGTATATATACTGTATATTTTCTCATCAGTTAATAGCTAGATACTACATAATACCGTAGTAATAATTTAACGTTGGTGGACTGATTACATTTTTATAATTCCTCAGTAAAATGTCTTCGGCTTGCCTCAAATTGCCTTGATGTAGCCCTAACTGGACTCTATACTAAGTAGTTAGCTACGTTTAGCACATTCTCCACTCTGATACATGCAGGTATAGCAGCCTGCCAAACCCACAGAGAACACTACCACATCCTTAGAGTGCGGAAAGTATACAAATGTGATTGTGTAACCTCAAACACGAGTCACAAGATGAACAAACGTCTCGATGCAGGAAGCTTTACCCTCAGGAGGTGCAACTTCTTTTCCATTTTCTTTTTTTTCTTTTTTTGCTTTTTTCTTTTTCTTCAAAGCTCAGCAACCTTTCTGTTTATTGACATGAAGTTTCAGGGTATTACTCACGATCTCCAGAGCCTCGACAGTAAAAACAAGTTCAGTTCCTCTTCCTCTTGCTGAGTATGTTTCTTTGCTGGGTTTTTTTTTCTAAGTTTGTTCTGTTTCTTGCTGGAAACTGCATTCATGCAAACATAGTCTTGAGGTGTGACTGAGAAATGTGTCTTTTGTTACATATGAGAAACCAACACAATTTGTCATTCAGTTTTGCAGAAAATATTAAACTAATGCTTGTTTCACACACGATCCGTTTGCATTACGTATTTTTTTTCCGTGTCCATGTTAACAGGTTAGAGCAGTCACACTGCACACGGATGTGGCACGGCCAGTGCGGTACAGGAGCGGTGCAGTGCAGCAGTCTATTTGTGCCGTGCTGCATGTGCTGAATAAAAGTGATGGCACATTGTGGTCAGAATGAATACGGATTGACAGGAAATGTAGTAATTTCACCATAAATGCGTATAATTAAAGTATACTGCTGTTTTTCACAGTCATCTTATTACTTTAAGCCTGGGGTAAAGCAAAGTAAACCAAACACTTACCAAGAGTTGCAAAAATAACTAATGCAGTCAAAATTAGCTACATCTATAGTATATTTTCTTAATGTGAAATACACTACACAGCATGTTATATTGTGTGGGGGTGGACACTCGCATCTCAGCAGAAAATGGCAATCATGTGACATGTACCATGTTTAAATTTTTTTCCACCAGCTTGAGCAACATAATATATAAATCTGGCCTATACAGTACAGTGGGGGAAATGAGTATTGAACGAGTCAGCAGGTTTTTTTTTTTTCTTTTTTCAGTAAATATTTTTCCAATGAGACTATTCACATGAAAGTTTCACCAGACATCAGCATTAACTCAAGAAATCCACACATATAAAGAAATCCAAACATTAAAGTCCATAAATAAAGTTATGTGTAACAAAGCGGAATAACACAGGAAAAAAGTATTGAACACGCTAACTGAAAGTTATTTAATACTTAGTGGAGAAGGCTTTGTTTGTAATGACAGCCTCTAGACACTTCCTGTATGTAGAAAATAATGGGCTGCAGTATTCAGGTGTGATTTTGGCCCATTCTTCTAAACATATTGTCTTTAAATCTTGTTCAATTTGATTCAAGTCAGGTGATTGACTGGGCTATTCTAACACCTTGATTTTTTTTCTCTGAAACCAATTGAGAGTTTCCTTTGTTGTATGCTTTGGATCGTTGTCCTGCTGGAAGGTTCACCCACATCTCATCTTCATCATCCTGTTGGATGGCAGCAGATTCTTCTCAAGAATCTTCCGGTAAAGGGCTCCATTCATCGTTCCTTCAATTATATGAATTCTGCCAGTACCATGTGATGAAAAACAGCCCCACACCATGATGCTTCCACCTCCAAACTTCACTGTTGGTATAGTGTTTTTAGGGTGATGTGCAGTGCCATTTCTTCTCCAAACATGGTGTGTAGTATGACAGCTAAAAAGTTAAATTTTGCTCTCGTCTGACCAGACTACACTCTCCCAGTATTTCATAGGCTTGTCCAAATGAGTTGTAGCAAACTTTATACAAGCTTCGACATGCCTTTTCTTTTGTAATGGAGTCTTGCGGAGTGAGCGTGAGCAGTGGATAGCATTGCCTATTGTTTTCTCTGTGACGATGGTACCTGCTGTCTCCAAGTATTTCTGGAGCTCTTTCCGAGTGGTCCTTGGCTCTTGGGCTACACTTCTCACTTTTCTTCTGACTCCCTGGTCAGAAATCTTGCGAGGAGCTCCTGTGCGTGGCCGGTTGATGACGGAGTGATGTTGATTCCAATTGCGGATAATGACCCCAATGATGCTTACTGGAGGATTCAGAAGTTTTGAAATACGTCTGTATCCGATTCCATCAGTATGTTTCGCAACAGTAAGGTTGCGAAGGTTTTGGGAGAGCTCTTTGCTTTTACACATCATGAGATGTTTCTTGTGACACCTTGATAAACGAAAAGCCTTTTTATAGACCATCAATTTACCAATCCAGCTGATATTAATTTGCACAGATAGGAGGTATAATTACTGATGGATTTCAGCTGATTCCTTACCTTGGAGAACTGCTTTTTCTTAGCGTCTTCAATACTTTTTTCCTGTGTCATTCCACTTTATTACACACAACTTTTATTTATGGACTTTAATGTTGTGAATTCTTTATATTTCTAGATTTCTTGTGTTAATACTGATGTCTGGTGAAAATTTCATGTGAATAACCTCATTGGAAATATATTTACTAAAAAAAAAAAAATGTTGAAGCATTCAATACTTATTTCCTGCACTGTATAGAAGTAATGAATGGAATATTACATTGTTTATATTCATTGTGTTTAAAACGGAATACATCTATGAATGATTGCATTACTGTACTGTGATGTTCTTTCAAAAACTTTATTCAAAGTCCTGTCACCCTCCACCTTCATGCCCTTTTCTGAATGTGTGTTCCACCGCGGATCAGCTGCGCATTGAAACATACAAACGCGTCTTACGTGAAAGCACAATGAGCATGTTCTAAATTCCAGCACCGAGATGTGTAAATGAGATAAATGTAAGTCGCTCTGGATAAGGGTGTCTACCAAATATGCAATCCATTGTATTCAGAACTTTGACATGGAAAGTCTGCCATTCGACACGGAAAAGTGCAATGGAGCGGTCGTTCAACTCAGAATTCCAAGTCAGAAACTTGGCCAACATCTACCTTCCCCAGGTTCTCTAACATAAACAAACCTGTTGTCACAACCATTTATTTTACTTGATATGTAGCTTCTCTGTTGTGAAAAGGTGTTTTAACAGTTTGGTAAGTTTAGATTTGTAATGTAATTACACTGATGTCAGCCTAAATTTACTAACGTGAAAAGGCCACTGTAACCAAAATCATTTTTTGAACAAAGATAAACAAGTCAGTTGACCTACATTATACATAATTTCTCTTCATTATTTCTTTTAAATCTTAAGTTTATCAGATTCAGAGACTGAGCATACAAATATGAACATCAGCAACTTCTGAGTGCAGTGGATTGCAGTGATGTAATCACGTGTCCACAAGTCTGTACTTCTTGATTTTGTTTTTGATAGGGATGCACCGAAATGAAAATTCTTGGCCGAAACCGAATATGATGAAAAACTGGGTCGAAGGCCAAATACCGAACACGTTTTTTCCATTTATTTTACCATTTTTTTTCACCATTGCATAAATTAAATACTCAAAATGTGATTTTTACTATTTTTTCTTGCTTTTCAAAGAATATTTTCAAAATTTACCAACAAGGCACAATATAACTTTAAATAAATAAATGAGTAAAATAAAAATATTTTGATGTGGTCATCTTTGAGCCCCCTTGAATAGCCTATGTTAGGCCTATAACTGACTGCTGAAAGAATGTAACAACTACAGCTAAAACTACCACTAAAAAGTGCATTAAAAGGTGCATTAAAAGGTGCATTGACGAGTGCAAAAAATGGTTCTATTCGGTTCTATATGGCTGATTATATTGGGGATATATACCGCTCACGTCCCTGTACACCTCGTGGAGTATTATGGTAGATGTAGTATAGTTGGATATGTTGTTAATGTTCTGTTCCCTTAAATAAATACGTCTTTACCTGCTTCCGTACTCTACTCCCTTACGTCTCGCAACGTGACCGAATACTCCGGAGCAGAAACAAAACAAATGCACGTGTCCACAGTAAACAATGTCACGGTTGTCAACATCCGAAGAGCATGCGCTCGTGCACGTAGCTCGTGCATGTGTTCGCTCACTCATCGCTCCGAGCGCGCTGCTGGAAGTGGAGGTTGTGAAATTTGCGCATCTCACTCTGGTTGCTAGGCCATTTGGCGCGTCATCAAACACGTCATTGTTCGGTCAAATTTATTCGGCCTTTTCACTTAATAATTTCGGTTGCCGAACATTCGGTGCATCCCTAGTTTTTGATAGTGATCTTGAAGCATTGTTTTGCAATCTATATCCATACATGACTGTGGAAGAATTATTCTTAGTACCAGGGCAGTGTGTTTTGGTCTTAATATGGCATTACTATATTAATATAAATGTAAATATTTCTGTTTGTGTCTGCAGTGTGTGCTGTATTACCTGTCCCGCAGAATGTGATCATTCAGACGTGCAACATGAATTATGTACTGAAATGGGATTGGGATCCGAATCAGGCACCAGACGACGCAAACAACGTTACTTTCACTGCACAGTATCTGCCGTAAGATGACATCTGAACACTGCACCTAAATAAAAGGCCATCTGCCTTACCATTTATCATGTACTGTTTTATTTAATGACTACTTTTAATAATGCTAACAGGCGGTCTTATAAATACATTTTTGTTTTAAGCAAATTTGCATCCGTTATCTTATGCTGAGGCCATGATATATTAATGTAGGATCTAAAACCACAATGTAATGATTAATTTCCTCACTGGGTTATTATTTCTGATTGCAACTCTACATAGCTATTCACCATATATGAGTATAATGGATATGCCAGTGGATTAGCATTATATCAGCCTATATTGTAAACTTTAGCTTTTTAATTAACTTTTTTATTTAATTCTAAATAATGCAGTTTTGTAATAGTAGTGCTGAGCAATTCTATAGGGCGTCCCAAAAATCTCCACACACAGGAGAATTTTTTTTTTAGCAAGTAATGTTTAAATAAAGTTACTTTTTAGCTAAATGTAACTTTATTTACAAAACATCCACTGCATGATTGCCATTTCTTTGCAAACACTCACAGAGTTATCTCTCCCAACTTTGGCTCCCATTTTGACAATAGTGTCGTGTGTGTGTGTGTGTGTGTGATGTGCTTGCCATGTTATCTGTTAAAGTCCAACCCAACCTTGCGACAGCTTCCCAATCCAGCCATGAGGATGATTTCAATACATTTTTCTTTTGTCAAAGGAATTCTTAAGGGCTATCTGACTTGCTTTACATTTGACGAGTTATGCAACAAAATGGGACCACTCGTCGCGCCTGCCATATCATGACCGAGAAGTGCATAGCCATCACTCTGTATATAAAGTATATATAAAGTATATAAACTTTTTTGCGATATTTGAGGGTTTTTTTTTCTTTTCGAAATTCACGCGTTTCTATTACCTGTTTTTTAATTTGCAATTTCAAATAGCGAATTAAACAGGTTAATGGAAACGCAGCTATTGTCATTCTTAAAAAGGTTAAGAACCGCTGCTTTAGATCAATCAACATACAGATATGTTCGATTGTTAAATCTGTAACACTGACTATACAGTTTGCTAAATATACATCGCTCATCACGGCTACCTGGCTAGCTTGTTGCTAAGAAACGATGAGCTTGGAGGTGTGCGTGTTTTCTTTCCACTTTGCAAATCAAATGTGCCGAGATGGAAAATGACATCATTCCAAGCTGCAAATTATCATTTGCTATGCAAGTCCAACGCGGCATTAGTAACTCATGGACGGAGCTTGCAACTTGCAAAATCATCACTCAGGTGAAAGAACCATAAAAAAAAACACTTGCACGGTCCAGCAAAGCAATCTTCAGTAGTAGTGTAGCAAATGCTAAATTTTCAAATGTCCATTTTGTGCCAGCCTTAGCAGGCAAGATCAGAGTTTTAAAATATTTAGCTAGATCATGTTTTTTTTTGTTTGTTTGTTTTTTTTACATTAAAATCTATTTGGCTGAATCACAAATGTCTTCCAATTCACAATTGCATAAATTATAATCGAGTATAACGGGTAACATGGACTGGTCATTTTTTTAAATACTTGAAGCCCATGTAAATAAAGGAGTGACAGTATTTGTCTTTTAGTAGTTATTGGTATCAAAGCATGAAGCTTATAGTGTAGCTAGCTACTTTTCTATGAATGAATGTGTCTGTGAAATTTCTCCTTCCTGATTCCAGGATGTTTAAGATGAGTAAGCCCAAGCGCAAGCAGGACTGGAAGTCGCTGTGCAAGTCAACACCTGAACACGTCTGCGATTTTTCCTCAGCGCAACTGCATTATCTTGGCATGTGGCTGCTGCGTCTGAGGGCTCAAAGCGGCCAAAACGTTTCGTCCTGGGTCCAGATTGAGTTCTGTCCCGACAGAGATGGTAAGAGTTCCATCATTTATTCAAACGTTCTGCTGTCGGTCAGAGGGAAAAATATGCACTAGGCTTCAGTGAGCTAGACTATTGTAGTGAATTTGGTTACAGACTTTAGTGGAAAAAATTTAATTCAAGTTTAACTTGGGGCTGTACAATTAATTGAATATCGATCTTGATTTCAATTTTGACTGTCCACGATTACATGGACAGGATCGACTGCGCTATTGATGTTTAAAGTTCATCCTCCGCTCATAGAAAACTCCGCTGGAGCACTTCCATTCACAATAGAGCGGTGCAGGGATGACGTCATTTTGTGATGCCAAAACCCGGAAAAGAGTTAGCATTTTAGCTTTTTTTAGCTTCACTGCGTGCTCCAGCGCGTGCGCTAGGGGAAATCGTGACATTAACAACTTACTAAACGGGACTACAGACGTTGTCCGGGACATTAAACGTCATCACGCCGAACAGGAAAAACTTTGCAGATAAACTGGTTCAGGTATGCTTTGCACAATTCCTCCCAAAAAATGTGGATTCAGATTCATCCACAGAGTAAATCTGTTTTATGGAAAATGTTTTTAAATCGAGTTTGGAAAAGTTGTCGGAATCTTGATGATGGTGACGTTGAAGTCGAGCGACCGTGGTGTAGTTCGTTTATAGCGTACGGTCAGCTTTTATTTCTGGAGATTGTATTTAGGCTTCAGACTTCGTAAAAGTTGTGTTCATTTGTGAAAATTATCTTGATGGACAAAATGTGTTAGTATTGTAATCTTTTGTTGGTCACAGAGCTTATTTTTTGCAATAATCCAAAAGCCTATGGGAAAATACATATACCTATTGGGTTTTTGTCGAGCGAACCAGAGTGATGCTAACTTCCGGGTTCCGGTACAAAATGACGTCATCCCTGCACCACTCTATTGGGTGATTTGGCTGCGTGTATCCTCCTGTAAACAGTGTTACTGACTTTTCTGCATTCGCCTGAATTGTTCTCATTTGGTTGCATATTGTTATTGGATTGCATATTTTCATTTGGTCGATGGCATTTTTATTTTTACTTATCCTATATTTTGGGTGCAATTTTATTTATATTTTGCTTCTGCGAGATGACGCACTTTAACGACCAGTCTAATTTGATGCAAAGATTTCTACATTAGCAGGAATACAGCCCAACATGGAGGTGAAAGCAGCGGTCTGTTTATTTAAATGTGAAAGTGCAATAAAAATATGTTGCCCCTAAAATCAATGAATAATCGTGATCTCAATATTGATCAAAATAATCGTGATTATCCTTTTGGCCATAATAGTACATCCCTAGTTTAACTTAAAAGCACAAGTTGTCCAAAGTTCTTGTTGGAGTTAATGAAAAAGCTTAATCTAAACATGGTTTATATTAGATTGAACCTTTGGCGAACCCAGGTCCGTTCTCTTTTGTCAGGAATCCTGTTTGATACTAATTGTACACAGGTACACCAGCATTAACTGAAGGGTAGGTCTTTACTAAACATCACATGCTCATTGCATATTGGACATGGTAAATGTCTATCTCAAGGGGAAAAGTTAGCTCGGTGAAAGTGATTTAATGCTAGTAATTTATATTTATAGTGAGGAGTAATTCTTTCTTTGGAATAAACTGGCTTCCTTTAGGTGGGTTTTCAGCGTTTACATTCTCATATTAACACTGTGCATATTACAGCATATCTAAAATAACATCACACGAATGCCCTGGATAAAAGTGAGCACAAATAAAAGCATCAGTCGATTCATTAGGATTTATATTTTCTCTTACTGTAAACATCTTTCCAGCACTTTGTTTTCTGTCGTCTCTCAGACTCATGTGCGCTGTAGCTGAGCATGTGATGTCCAATAAGGACCCTTTCTGTTGTGTGTTTGTTTGTGTTTCTGATGTTGCTGTTGTGTTTTCACTGCTTGGTTTTGCTGTCAGGTTTTAGATTTTGCAGTTCATTCAGCTTGTGTTATGCACTTATAGCCCACCATGATTATATTGTTTATTGCACACCCTGACGCCGTGTTTTCACTGCTTACATACAAAACACAACTACTTTTTAAAAAAGTGCTGAATCACCATGATTTGCTGGATGGCTGGTTCCATATTCATACACGTATGCAGCGTTTCAAATGTGCACTATACATGACATACAACACACACTGGCTCTTACTCGTTAAAGATTTAACAAACTCACATTTGATTTGCAGCTAAATCATCAAAATCAATGTTATCAGTAATATAGCAAATATCGTAAGTAGTCAACTGCACACACATGGCGCATGAGAGATAGTGTCAGTGTGTAATGCGTAAATATGACTCAGAGTCACAGCGTGGATCTTTATCAGCTCATTAATCCTGTAATTGAGTAACAGGAGCTCTGAACTGTCTCTCATCTGAACTGTGGACAGACAAACCACAGGCCCAGGAATATACTTTCATATCGATACTAAAACGTCAGATGTCACATTTTATTCATTCTTGTAGTCTGCTTTTCAGTGTTTGATGAATTTCTTTAGAAATCTTTTTAGATGAAATAAGGATTTCTTTGGTTTATAAGCTAAATCTCACAGCAGCTTTATTTCACTACATTCTTCACTGTATTACCCAAGTATTAGTACTGCATTTCTGTATATATGTGATGTTGTACAATAAAAGCACACAGACCATAATGTTATCTTTTAACCCCTGCAGCTGTCATCGGGCCGCCCTCTGCAGTGAACGTGACCCCTGTTAATGGCTTCCTGCAGGTTGCAATCTCTGACCCTTTGACTATCACCAATGGCTCCATGAAGGAATGGCTACCCAATATGTATTACTTTATACAGTACTGGAAGAGGAGCTCGTCAACACAGGTATGTGTACACACCGACCGAGCACTCCTTGCACATATTTGTAATTAACATTAACAGAAAGCCTTCATCTACAGCCTGTTGAATAAATAAATGAGTTTTAAAAGTAGACATTGTGGTGGATGCTTAAAGGAGATGATGTTGATGATCAGTGATTGCATTCATTTGTTTTTCTGTGTTGGTAGTCTTTTCATGCTTTCACTTCTCAAATTTGATTAAAAAATAATCTACCAACCCGTATAACCTGACCACAGCCTTAAAACATGCACAGGTGTGTTTGCGGTTTCTTTTTATTCCTCTTTTATTATTATTATTTTTTTTTTTTTTTAGAAACTTTCCATGACACTACCGCATCACCTCTGCATGTGTCTTTAGAAATTGCTAAGAAAGTGCTTTGATGTCTTTTCTCCCTTTAGTTTAAACTCTAGTAAGAATTTAATGCGAGCATTACAGTTTCAACTCAGTTTTATTGCTGTGCTATTATTATTATTATTATTATTATTATTATTATTATTATTATATTATACACTCATTGGGCACTTTATTAGGAACACCTGTACACCTACTCATTCATGCAATTATCTAATCAGCCAATCTTGTGGCTGCGGTGCATAAAATCATGTAGATGCGGGCCAGCAGCTTCGAGTAATTTTCCCACCAACCATCAGAATGGGGAAAATGTTATCTCAGTGATTTTGACCGTGGCATTATTGTTGATGCCAGACGGGCTGGTTCAAGTGTTTCTATACCTGCTGATCTCCTGGGATTTTCACATTCAACAGTTTCTAGAGTTAACTCAGAATGGCACAATAAAGAAAAAAAAACATCCAGTGAGCTGCAGTTCTGCAGATGGAAATGTCTTGTTGATGAGAGAGGGTCAACGGAGAATGGCCAGACTGGTTTGAGCTGACCGAAAGGCTACTGTAACTCAGATAACCACGCTGTACAATTGTGGTGAGCAGAAAAGCATCTCAGAATGCAGAGCATGTCGAATCTTGAGGCGGGTGGGCTACAACAGCAGACGACCACGTCGGGGTCCACGTCTGTCAGTCAGCCAAGAACAGAAAGCTGAAGCTGCAGCTGACACAGGCTCACAAAAACATAGGCACACAGATGGTAGGGTCAGAATTTGGTGCCAACAGCATGAAGCCATGGACCCAACCTGCCTTGTGTCAACAGTCCAGGAGATTCTCAGCATGAAAGTGTACCTGAAAAATCTGCATTAATTGTGTTATGCAATCAAGTCAACATGGGCCAGAATCTTGAAGGAATGTTTCCAACATCTTATGAAATCCATGCCACGAATACTTGAGGCTGTTTTGAGAGTAAAGAGAGGCCTTACCCAGTATTCATTTACTGTTCTTAATAAAGTGCTCAGTGAGTGTATGATAATACTGATGTGATCAGTACCACTGTACTCGGTATATAATGCTGTATACCAAACACTATTTACTTTCTTGTATATTTAATCATAGAAAAACATTTCTGCATCTGTGACTAATCAGTTTTCTTATTTAGTATTACATGGTGCTTTTAGTACTTGTGTATTTCCTTTAGTTTTTGTTTTTGCAAGCACTTCTAATATTTTTCCTCATTTTCTAGCTAGTTGAGCTAGATTGTGGTTTGGTTGTGAAATGGAACTAGTTCGTCTCCATGTCTAACTAATGCACATAGCAGTGAAATAATCAAACGCATCACATTCAGTTCCTGTTTTTAAACACCTGTGTTGTCCTGAGATGTACAGGACAACCACTGTTAGCTAAAAATGAGGTACATTTCTTAAGAAAGATGCCGATGTAATAATATTTAAAGGATTATCATGTTAATGATCACGATCAAGCATTTGATAATTAAATAAATCTTTTGGTAAAGTAGATTCTGAAAGAAGTCATCAGCTTTCTGTAAGAAGAGTTCTGCTGTTTCCATCTAAATAACTAATGGGCTTTTTCTCTCACTTCCATAAACATACAATTTCTCTCTCTCTCTCTCTCTCTTTCTCTCTGTACAAAAGCCTACTAATCTAACAAGCGCCAATAATCTGGTGATTCTGCCTGAGCTGGAGAGCTGGACATGGTACTGTGTGAGAGTGCAGTCTATGGATGACTATTATAAGAAGGCCAGTGTCTTCAGTCCCACCTACTGCACACAGACGGACGGTAAGTAAAGAAACAGAAATGGTTTCATGGTCGCAGGTTTTTTTGTTTTTATTTTAATGGTTGCTGTTTTGTAGTCTGGCAAAGTATGAAAATTAAATTCACAAAATCCAGTTAATGCTTTTTCATAAATTTTGGATATTGTTAAAGGCGATTTCACACCTATTAGTCCATTTGTCTGAATCGGAGCTAAATTGATACTTTTGCTTTGTTTGCCCATGTGGATGGGTTTGGTTTTATATTGTAAATCGTTAAACAAGCAAAAAAAAAAAAACCTCAGCTGAGGTGAATGCAAGCCTGGAAATTCATTAAATTACTTGGATTTATACAGAGAACTGCAGACAGAGGTGAAAGTGTGGAGCTTTCAAAATTTTGCTCCGTTTGTCCAGGGGTGTAACCAGGCCTGGGCATTCAGGGCTGTAGCCCCGGAGACTTTTTTTCTTTAGCCCCGAATAATTCTCCACTTGAAGCAGTTTTTCACTACGTACCTAAACGTCAGTAAAAGAAGACGGCGATGTTGTAATGTTGTATCTTTAGTGAATGGGGCCGAGACCAATCAGACAGCGTTTACAGGAAAATATATCTAAACACTCGTGTCTTATTGGTTGACGGCTCTCAATTCCGCCAAACGCTAGCCTACGAATTCAGTCTGAGGAAAAATGGATATAAGGGGTTGAACCTGAAACGCTAACATCCTCTCATGCCAAGTAGGTAAACAAGGTGTGTAAATGTATGAGTTTCAGGTTACATGATATGAGCAGGGCATAAGGACAGCTTACACACTTTGCATGACGCTGTAGCAGCGAAACCCATACAGTGATGGCTTAGTTGTGCTTCACCTTGGTTATCGACACCAAACTAGCCCAGTCTCATGTTAGATAGCCCAAAAAGTTTTAGATTTTATCGGTCTTTTAGTCCTGCAAACAGTGATAACACCCGAAGCAGGTTTTATGAGAAATCCAATTTTTTTTTTTTGTCAAATTTTTAAGCAACTAGCTCTCACCTGCAAGAAAAAAATGCATGGAAACAGTCTAGTTAGAAGTACGTGCACCTAGAACACAGGCTTTAATTTCTATGGAGTTTGCAGGGTCGCTTGTGTCATTGTCATGGTAATGGTTTGTGCCAGAGTTTGTTGGAAAATAATACCACACTGCTCAGGCATTAAACGACCTGACAGACGCTGATTGAACATGTTCAGTCGGTGAAAACAAACGCCAACAGGGTTAACACACTGATCCGACAAACGTATCTGTTGGCATTTGGGCAACGTTTGTCTGTGCAGTGTGAACTGGGCTAAAGGATTCCACTAGTGTCTTAAGTGACTATATCGAGATTCACCTAGAGTTTTTGGCCTGTCTTGGAATTTCACCTAATTCACCGAGTTCCACATATGTGAACAGGTCACACACAGGGTTAACACTCCACACCTTACAGTCATCATCCTGGCATCTGGGCGTGTCGGTACTGTGTTCTGCCTCAACATGACACCCTGGCTTTTTCAGGTCGTGCTACCTGTTACACAATAAGACACTGCTGTTTATAGAAGTGACTCATTTTTGTCCAGGCATCTTGCATACAAATACATTTTATCGTAAATAATCCCACAGTATGTTGTTCTTTCGGCTGCTCCATTTCGGCGTCACCACAGCGGATGATTGGTCCGCAAATTTAATTTGGCACAGTTTTTACGCTGGACCCTGCCCTTCCTGACGCAACCCTCCCATTTTATCCGGGCTTGGGACCGGCACTTGGTGCAACCCCCAGGGGCTGGGGTTCTCTGGGAACTAAACAATCCCATAGGGTATGTGCCTGTATAAAGCTAACACCAGATAAACAAAAAGATGAAAACAACAAATAAGACAAAATGTCTAAAATGCTTTGGTAAATAATTGTATAGTAGAGAATGTAATGAGGAAGTCTCTATGATGAGCATGATGGGTATTTTGCTTATTTATGGTCAGGTATTTTCATTTTTTATATAAAATCTCTATGAAACGGCAATACATATTGACCCTTTTATTAAAGATGTTCAGTGGTACGTTTCGGAACAAGATCTGTTGTGTTTTTGTTTGTTTGTTTGTTTGTTTGTTTTTAAACAATGTCATTTAGCTCTACGTTTATAAACATTGTTATATTAAGCGTGGTGCTTTCTAACCTTATGGTTTTGATTTATTTTTTTAAAAATTTATGCATTCTGCCTCTTTGAAAATGTAGAGCACCTTGCGTACTATTGAATGAAACTAAATCCTGAAATTAAATGAAAATGAGGAAGATCTTTAATCAGGGTGAGCGATAATATTTCTGGCACATGATTCTGAAACCACCTGCAAACCACAAGGCACCTGTTCCAACCAGTGAGGGAAGAAATAAGGGAATTAGATCGTGGGACACCTGGTAGAGCCACAAACACACTTGAAATAAAATGTTACAGGTGTGCTGTTTTTGAAAATAATCAAAGACAAAGAGTTACTGTTTCCACGCAGAAGAAATTTGCCAATGTATTTTAAATTTATTAAAGAACAAGACATAATACTTTTATTTATAGTTACATTTAATGTTGCGGCACATCCAAGTTAGTTTCTTCTATCACTTGCAGCTTTTTTTTTTTTTGTCTGTCTCTTGAAGTTCATAATACAAAAAAATTCAGCTCATCTTGTTACCAAGAAACCACAAAGCCCTTTGTTACAAAGCGCTGACACTGGAGTCTCTCTTCATAAATACTCATCTCACAGAAAACTTCACCATACCACAGTTTCTATGAAAATGATTGGTTACTATAGAAACAATAAAGAGCAAGTGCACTAATACTAAACCTGTGTTTTGCTTACACAGTGGCACTGCTGTCTGAGTCAAGCTGTGGTATAAAACACAATGACTGCAAACATTAACATTGTTGGTAATAGATGAGACACATACCCCGGTGGTGATCTGTTTAAAATCCAGCTCTAGTGTACACTGCAAGCAAAGTGCTGAGAACAAGCACTAAATAGTAAAGAAGCTTCAGGAATCTTTCCATGTTTAGACTGCTTATGGAGATTTGTGTGCAAAATAGTTGTGAATGTACTTCACGCTTTTATAGTCAAACTAGCCGAGCGGATCTGTCTGCTTTAGACGTGATTTGCATGTGCCAGTAAGACATGGGACACTGTTTTATTGAAATTGTTTCAGTTAAAAAGCAAAACAAATCATAAAACAGTTGTAACAGAATCAAAATGATGCAGCGAAACTTTCTAAAAAAACAAACAAACAAAAAAACAGTCTGGTTGAATCAGTTGGTATCAGCCTTATAAACATAAATCGCTTGTATTTTAGGGGATGTTCTGTTTTATTAGATTTCCTGCAAAAAGTGAAATTTGTTTTTCAGGTCAGACCCCATACTGGCAGATTGTTGTGTACTTCCTGTTGTCGTTGGGGCTGAGTTTCCTGGTGTTGCTGGTGCTTTACATGTGTATCTTCAGAGTGGTGAAGATAGTCAAGAACACCTTCTATCCCTTAGTCCCGCTGCCTCCATACATCCAGGAGGTACAAAAGTTTCATTTTTTAAATTTCTTTTCTTTTAAAACACAGGAAGTTCTCCATGTATGCTTTCAGATAATCCTTCTTAGCTGTTTTTTAAAGGTATAATCACATCCATCAGAGTATACATCAGTGCTAATCTAAATGTGGCATTGTAAGTTCTGTGGTAAAGACTGACTTGTGTATATAACTTGAATGACTAAATCAAAGGTTAATCTTTTTGGAGGAACACAAACACACCAATAAATCCTGATGCCTAGAAATCTTGGCTCATTTTGTCTCGACTTCCATGCTCACCTTTAGTGTACACTGCGGGCTCCTTCTCCCAGTCGTACAGACTTGTCTCTTGACTAATTATAACCCAGCACATTGCCTTCAAAGCAGACATTTTTATGCGTATAGAGTTGCCAGAATGTAATCAAGCAGCTGCATGGCATGTAGTTGAAACTTATTTCCTCTTCATTTAATCACTGAGAGGCTGAGTCTGTAATCGGCAGAGGCTTTACGGAAGCACTTCCTTCCATAACCATTAAGACCAAATTCGAAAAGCTGCTCTTGTACACTAAACACCAAATATACAAACCAACCATGAACACAAAGGTGTAGAGTTCAAGGATGTTTCATTTTCATAAAGTATTGTCATTTTAAAACAATTTAGTCCAAAAATTCCTTTAAAATTATTCACTAAGAAAAATTCATTGTGCTTAACTCACAAGATAAAGACGAGGAATCTATTTTAAAGACATTCAGTGAGTGATGTTTCACAGATATTGATTATCATGCTAACAAACAGGCTTAAATGTTTAATGTATTAATAGAAAAACAAATTACGTTCGTTAAAAAAAATTGGTATCTCCCTTTTTGAATATAACACAAAGATTCTCTCATAAATTCCATGGTCACTCTACCTTAACACGGCTTTATGCCTCTAACCGCTTTTATAGCCTGTGCTTTCAGTGTTCTACTATTTTCCCCAAAAAGGCTTGTTCCTCCTGTAACACCAGTCCTTGTTCAGAATAAGGTGTGGTTCCAACATAACACTGTATTTATTTGTTTGTTTGTTTGTTTTTCTTGGGGGGTCTATATCTTTGTTTTTCTGTCTAGAATTCAATGAAGTTAAAAATGTGGAGGTGTACAACAGTACAAAACCTCTCAGTCTGAAGACCTGCACTTGTTGAGTGCATGATCAAAATGAGTTGGATCGTGTGTTATAGTGTAAAGTTGCTTTTGAACCATACGTTGTGAGGAGTTGAAACCTCAGTAACAGTGAGTCATAAACAGGAAATGTAGCACAAACCTCCACGGTCGATGTCCAGGGAAGTGGTTATCATAACTGTAGATAAATGAACAAAACCAAAAAGGATTTGCAGTTAAATGGTGACCCACTTTATTCATCTGTTGTATTTGTAGTTTATATTCGTATGCGCTTGTTCTCTAAGGGGTGTAGTGCAACAATTCTTAATGGCAATAACTAACCCCTAAGTGCAACTTAATCTGCATTTCAATACATTGAACAGCAATCTAATATTACAGTAATAATAACCTTTTAAAATATTTGGCGATATGTCAGTTTGATGCCATTTTGCACTAACTGAGGAATTAGCTTGATGTGTTGGCTGATATTTAAAAAAAAAAACAAAAAAAACAAACTCTATTTGTTGTGTTATAGTCCCTCATGTTTATTTGTCACGTTACAGAAACCATAGTTCTGCGAAGTGTCCATGTCCAGTGATCATATAGCATGACTATCCACATGGAGAAATCTTTTTTTAAATACTGAAACACAGCATGGATGTATACACGTAAATTCGCTTTTTAGTCTGCGCATGGTCATGTTCACTTTGAAGAGAATCACGGAGTAGTTCTATTTGTGGCGAATTTTGCACCTGCTAGAGGGTAGGTGTAAGTTTTGTGTTGTAACTTAAAACTACATTGAAATCATGGGCTTGGACAAAGTCCACAAGTTCGAAGGTAGTGGCCATTTGCGTTCAAATTTAGCTAGGATAAAGCTTGCTTGTAGCTGGTGAAACCGGCTGCTTATCGTTACGTAATGGGAGTCTGTGGGAATCTTCGTATTCCTGTTTAAAACCTATAGTAAGACAGTGAGTGGACGTTTATGGTGAATCGGATACATTTGGTGTGCGTGCTTTTTATTTATTTATTTATTTATTTATTTATTTACTTATTTTCAGTGTCTCAAGCAATTGCTTACTGCTGCTTCAGTGGATTTATTTGTTGTCTATTTATTTTTGTCATCAGTACCTCGACTTTGGCAGCTCAGAAGCGCCACGCTTGTTGAGTGCTGAGCCGGAGCTGGAGATCTGCTGCGACAGGCTGGATCTTCTGACCCCTGTCACCGAGGTCATCTTGGAGGTCCACTTGCCACCTGAGATTTCGCAGCAGAGGGACAGAACACACAGCCGACACAGCAGCTGCGATTCCGGCGTTTATTCCACAGAGGGCTCGGGCCCGAGGCCGAGCGAGGTTGGAGAGGTGACGGTGGAAAAACTGGGAAGGAAGATGCAAATCGAGGAGCTGGACGAAGGAGTGCAAGACGTGTGCGTCTAATCTGGGAATGAGAACAGCCTTGAACTGGCTTTCATGTTCGGTTTGTGCTGCAATCTCTTCCCCACATGCATCCTGCAGAGACATAAAAAGACTCCCAAACAAACTGCCTGTTAGAAGGGAAGGTTAGAGTGACCTGATCTCTCGGCAAATCTTTTATGAAGTTGTAAGAAACGATAATTGCGCCGCCCGTCCTGACTTTTCATACCAGTTTAAAAGATTTGCACTTTTAACACATCACATTTTCTTCCAGAATTTACTGTTATTACTCTACAACACGTTACTAAAGGAAAAAAACAGATGAAATAAATGGCACATATGGAATAAAAATGGCATTAAAAATCCCAAGGGGGAATTGTGTAACGTGAAGGACTGATCTGTATGCTGCTTATAAACAGTTGAATCTTTTTAAGCCATGATGTCAAAAACTGTCTGTTTTGAAACTGTTTTCTTACTGTTTAAAGCCATATATACAGGCTCTTAAACAACAAAATCTCACTTTTACATTAACATTATGATAATGGTATGTTTGTCAGGTTTTTGTGTATTTGTAGCTATGTTTATTCATTGTTTTGACAATAGTCTCATTTTAATATGATTAATTATAGTATATCAATTTTAATATGATTCTTATAGAATCTGATATTATGTCATAGATTACTTTCTTCATTTGCTTTTCTTTACTTCTATTTCGAAGGTTCTTCTGTTTCGTGATTGTAAAAGCTCCATTTGTTTTTCTCTCGAAAGAGAAGACAACTTGTACACATATATGCCTTTTACAACATGTTTTATTGTATGGATTATCGAAAGCTGTCGGTCTGACTGTTGTGAATTTCCATATTTTCTCTTACATAGTAAAACAATGTAATCAATACATTTTTCCTGCTGTGGCAGGAACAGCTGCAAGAGGGTCGAGGTCATTTTGTTGACCTTGATCACTTTTTGCTGGAATGTAACATTAAAGTACAGAAAAAGGATTCGCAGACGAACGATTACTTTATTTTCATGTTCATTCATCTCTGCTCGGCATCCTTTGCATCTGTCTACATCCACACTGTAGACATGTTATCAACCGAGTGCTGTGTAGCTCTAAGGTCTGGTTTATTAGAACAGTGGAGTGTAATGCAGTAGTAGAGCTTCTGTTACAGTTTATCTTCTCACGTACGTTTATGTAAATCATTTCCCTCATTCATTTCCATAATTTCCCTCTGTGGTCTAATTTAGTGAAATGATGGGACTTGTTTTGTTTGTTTTCATTGTTGTTGACGCTTCACTTGTCATCACTTTAATAATGCAGACCACTCTATCTCTTTCTGTACCTAATTTCTTGTTTGAAGTGTTGTCTTCAGCCAAATAATTTATATAAATGCATGTGATAAACCAAAACAGAGGATCTGCTACAGAAGCCATACTAGCTCATATTTAGAAAATGTGTATATATATATTTTTTTGGGGGGGGGTTCCCTTCTCCCCAAACATGGGTTGGTTCTGCAACAGTAGTATTTGAATGCTTGGTTTGGTCTGCTGAAATACTTGGCTGGGATTGCATCCAGATCACATTCCACTTAGTAGCGGCCTCTGGAGTATGAGTTTATTCTGTGCTCCAAGTTCAAGAAATGCATAGCATTAGTCATCTAAAAGTATACTTAATAAAAATAACAGCAATCATCATAACTTTCCAGGTAACATTTTATTTGAAAGGAAATCTTCATAAATTATTAATAAATGTGTAAATATTTTATAAAATGATGTTGGTTTGTTCATAAATGACTTTTTGTCATAAAATAATTTTGTCTTGTGTACCATTAGGTGACATCAGCTTTTATATAGTATAGCCATCTTTAGATGAAAGCAGAGTTTTATGGGTAAGTGTACATTTTGTTTAGTGTACATTTGTCCAGATTCATAACATTTCCTGGTAGAGCCACCAGTGACCCTGACCAGGATGTCAAGTGCTGTATCAGACACTAGAGACACTACAGAGCATCCTTCAGACTAGCTGACCTTTCTTTGTTTTCCGAGTGAACCTCACCTGGCAACCTACGTACCTCATCACTATTATGTAAAAAATAAAACGCAGCAGGATGTGCTTTTATAGGAAATTAATAAACAGTGGTGTGATATTTTGTAATAACAGTATGCCCTGACATGTTTTAGTCCTATACCAAATCAATTTGCCAACAATTACAAATTTTAATTATTAATGAATTACACATCATACATTTGATCCATTTGTAGCTACATTTAATGTACAAAACAAGTTAGTTCCTGTTAACACTAACATTGTAAGATTAATAAACAATCATTCAACTACCTGTCATTTTTCACACTTTTAAAAGTTGTTAATTAGTACTTTTAGATTATGTTAAGCATGACACCTCCATTATGTTAATTGTTACTACTGTATAGAAGCCATAATGTATTAGAACGAGTGCATTAATATGAACCTGTGATTGGTCTTGCAGCCAACACTATTGTCAGAGCTGCTGTTATAGAAAATTAATCAACACCATCCGACCAGTCAGAATTGAGAAGCTTGTGGTATAAGTCAGTGGTTCACAAAATGGGGTCTGGGGACCACAGGGATCTGTGAAGAAAATATACAGTACAACACTCACTAAAAACATGCAGATACAGGTCAAGAGCTTCAGTTAATATTCAGAATGAAGAAAAATTGTGATCCTTTTGAGTTTATTTCTCGCATGGATGTTGGTACCAGATGGGTTGGTTTGAATATTTCAGAAACTGATGATATTTTGGGATTTTCACTCAATAGTTTTTACAGAATGGTGCAAAACACAAAAAACACCCTGTGTGCGGAGGGTCTGCAGCCTGAAACACCTTGTAGATGAGAGAGATCAGAGGAGATTGACAAGACTGATCTGAGCTGACAGGAAGTTTATAGTAACTCAAATAAACACTCTTTGCAACCGTGGTGAGCAGAAAAGCATCCCAGCGTGCACTACACATCAAACCTTGAAGGTGGATGAGCTACAACAGCAGAAGACCACATCAGGTTCCACTCCTGTCAGCCAACAACAAGAATCTGAGGCTATTATAGGTACACACTCACTGAAACTGGACAGCTGAAGACTGGCAAAAAATGGTGTGGTGTGGTTTCCCCCCGTTTCTAATCTTCCATCCATCCATCTTCTATACCGCTTTATCCTTTTCAGGGTCACGGGGAAACCTGGAGCCTATCCCAAGGAGCATCGGGCACACGGTGGGGTATACCATGGACAGGGTGCCAATCCATCGCAGGGCACAATCACATACATATCCACACACCACGGACACACCAATCAGCCTACCATGCATGTGTTTGGACTGGGGGAGGAAACCATCCATGTTACTTGAGAACATGCAAACTCCGCACACACAGGGCCCCGGTGGGAATCGAGCCCCTGACCCTGGAGGTATGAGGCGAACGTGCTTACCACTAAGCCAATAACTCAAAGCTCAATAACCCAAAAACAACTCAAAAACAAGCAGTCATAAAATAATAATAATAATAATAATAATAATAATAATAATAATAATAATAATAATAATAATAATAATAATGTGAACTTGAACCGTGTTCTTTCTGTGGAAAGTTTAGAAATCATAAATAAATAAATAAATAAAAACTTATGACACCAATAAGCTATACATGTACAGCCAAAACATTATTTATTTTTACTGATATAACGGTCCTTTACTGCAATCATTTTGGTATAAGTGACTGACACACCAGAAGTTCACTGAGCTCCGAAGAAAGTGATACATTCTGAATAATTAAATAAAAGTCCTTCATGTAAAGTATTTAAAGCTGAACTGAATGTTGGTGCATAGAAGAAGAAGAAGAAGGAAAAAAAGTGCTTTCAGTTTCACTATGATGAGAACAATAATCGTGTACATTCTTGTTTTTATTGAATGTAATGCAGTGTTGTAGTGTTTGATATTTACACGACGTGGTGTATAGTAAGCAGGCAGAGCAGGTGGAGTAACTCAACACGCGGAAGTGGGTGACTGTCAGTGTGGGTTTGAGCACTTCAACCATCAGCTGCACTTCCAGCAAGCTCTGTTTCCTGTAGACTACATGATGTGTGTGTGAGAGATCTGCGTCTGTGTCTGAGCAGGAATGTCACTGCACCTCGACCTGAAGCTCACTCTGCTTCTCATAACGAATGGTAAGACAAAAGTGGAAAATGAATGAATGAATGGATGTGAAAGAGAAAGATAGAGAGCTGTTGTTCTTCATTCTTGTCCAGCTGAGTTTAATACCAAAACAAAGTTGTGATAGGCGAGATGCAGTGTAGGGTACTGTGAGTTATTATGTTTTCCTTGTGTTTCTATCACACACACACACACACACACACACCGCCATTGACTGATTTCATGTGTAAAGTGTATTTTGAACTTCATCTGTGCAGTGTGTTATGTTATGTAGACATATCTCCAGTGTGATTTAGTCGTTTCACTCAGAAAACACTAAACCATACTAAACGGAATGTTTGGATGTGAGCATGTTTGTCATTGAGGTGAAAAAGTTTTACTTTCTCTTTTGGGGGACGTCTCTTTTTGTCGTGTTAAATGGGATTAAACATACATTTTCCCACTACAGAGATAACAAATTATAACCAAATGTAGTTTTAAATATATAGAATATAGGCTAGACCTACTCTCTTAAACCTCAATGAGTTTATTAATAATTATAGATCGGGTCAAATAATAAAGGAAGTATTAAAAAGTGCATAACGCACACGAACAAGCATCATTTCCTTCAGATTTGGTTAAAACAAAACAAAAGATGACGAAATTCGATTTTGGATAGGAAATGTACCTACTATACAATGACCTGAAGAGAGGAAAAAATAAACAGACATGTTAATATTATATATTCCATCAGAATTGACACGTTGGTATTCTAGATACCAATGGTAGATGGTCCCTAAATTGTTTCTTTATTATAATACCATTAATATGCGTTTGTGAAGCATTACGATTATATTTTGCAATAGATTTGACCGTAGTTTGTTCTTTGTCTTTTGTGGAGTAATAGATAGATATTAATATCCACTAGAGTTGGCATATATTTTCAATATACAAGATATGGTTTTAGGGCGCACGGTGGCTTAGTGGTTAGCACGTTTGCTTCACACCGCCAGGGTCGGGGTTCGATGCCCGTGGCCCTGTGTGTGCGGAGTTTGCATGTTCTCCCTGTGCTGTTGGGGTTTCCACCGGGTACTCTGCTTACTCCGGGTACTCCGGTTTCCTCCCCCAGTCCAGAGACATGCATGGTAGGCTGATTGGCGTGTCTAAAGTGTCCGTAGTGTATGAATGTGTGTGTGATTGTGTGTCCTGTGATGGACTGGCACCCTGTCCAGGGTGTACCCCGCCTTGTGCCCGATGCTCCCTGGGATTGGCTCCAGGTTCCCCCGCGACCCTGAAAAGGAGTAAGCGGTTGAATATGGATGGAAGGATGGGTGGATGGAAGATGTGGTTTTAATAAGACAAACACTGTTATAATATTTGCCATTTGTGACATAGTGACACAGATTGTGACACAGAAAAAGATAACTAAACTGGCTACTGTTTTTTTTCCAAAAATTATTATTAAATTTTTAATAAACATCACAAAAATTATTAATAAACATCTTTTTTTTGTCAACCATTATTTATTCAAAATCTCATTAGCTTTTTTCTATTGACATATATATTTTGTGTGTGTGTTTGTATAATTTCTGTTGAGGACAAGCTGTTTCCCTGCTTTTCCCTGCAGATATTCAGGTGTATTTGGATCCAGTGTTAGTCTTATATCTGACACACATACCACTGACACGGGGTCTGAGTCTAGCTTAGGCCAAAATTAAAATCCAAGATTTAGATATTATTATAATATTACATAATGGCTCAGATTCTAAACTCGTTGAAAACCTTCAATATGTCTGCTTACAACTTGGCCATTTTTGGTCAACAATACATTTAATATTTGTCTGAAATGACTTCTCTGTTCGGAAATTCAAACATATTTCTCCTAGAATTGTCTGAAAATAGCTTAACAATTATGCCTAACACTTAAGAAGCACTTTTATCCTAACCTGAAATTGAATTCATATTATATTTAGTTTTATTTGTATAGCAGTTTAGTCAATAGACATTGTCACAAAGCAGGAGAAATCCAGATTTAGATTTAGATCACAAGCCAGAGGCCCTGAAGCCTTGACATGAAGATGATGAGAGGCACCAGTAGAACTAGACTCAAAATAGTCTAGATAGTGGGATTTTTTTTTATTACAGTATACAGATATAGATGGATGTTCAGTATGAGTATATTGTGAATAAGAGTCCTGGGAGTAGTAGCGCACAGTCTTTGTGATTACAACAGCAGCTCTTAGGTACAAATCTACAGTAAAATTATGAAACAAAATTTACAGTAATAATCATTTAATGTGAATTTGTTGTGATATCATATTGTCTCCCTGTCTCCCAGTTTCGGCTATTCTGCCACGCCCACAGAATGTAAAAATGATTGCAGTGGACATGGACTACATGCTGCATTGGGATTGGAATTACACACTGGAAAACGCAGTCAACTTCACCACTGAGTATGCCATGTAAGTTTAAGTAGGTTTTCAGTCATTAAGATCGTTTTGAATGTCCTCCTCCATTTTTAATGTGTCATAAGGCATCACCTGAAGCTGGTGCGAAATAATTGAAATTACTAAGTCCATATTTAAAACCCATTTGCTTACTGTGGCTTGTAGCTATGTCTTATTTGTGTGTATTCTCTGGAAATGAGATGTACTATATTACTATTTTCCCCACTCTGTCTTTCCTTCCTCTGTTTTTCACAGCCAATATAGTGAAGACAAACACAAACTATATAAGCAGGCATGTGAAGGTTCCAGGGAGAGTTGGTGTAATTTCACCAACTGTACGCTGCATTTTTCAGGAACGTATTGGATTAGAGTCAGAGCCAATGCTTGGCACCAGCACTCCAACTGGACGTACATTAATTTCACACCTGATGAGGATGGTGAGTGTGTGCCAGTCATAGGCATGAACAAAAAGCAGAACAATCTCTTGGACCAAGATAGAAAGCCAACAGTGTATGAAAAAAACACATGAGAAATGTCTGTCTCTAAATGTTGTCTGTTTTCTATTCTAAAGAAAATTTCAATGCACTACTAAAGGTACAGTCCCCTCTGAGATTATTGAAATGGCAAGGCCAATTCATTTGAGATCAAAAGATGAATATGAGAAGAGAGTTTAAAATTTGAGCTTTTATTTCCTGTGTTGAACGACATAGATCATAGCACATTTTTTATTAGACCACCTAATTTGTAGGTGAGCAAAAATATTGGAACACGTGACTGGCAGTTGTTTCTTGTTACCCAGGTGTGTCCTGTTATATTGATTGTTTAAGCAATAAATAGCTCTGAATGTCTACTCTTGGTTTTAGCCTTCAGTTTCACCTGTGAAGACTGCATTTGTTGTTAAAAAGGATAAGCCAACACGAAGATCAAAGACCTTTCTGTGGGAGAAAAGCAAGTAATTTTGAAACTGAGAAAAGATGGAAAATCAATCAGAAGCACTGCGGAAACATGGGCATAGCCAATACAACAATTTGGAATGTTCTGAAAAAGAAAGAAACCACTGATATACTGAGCAACAAACACCGAATGGGTCAGCCAAGGAAAACAACAACAGCTGATGACAAACATTTTGAGAGCTGTGAAGAAAAACAACAGTCAGTGACATCACCAACAACCTCCACAGGGCAGGTTTGAAGATATCACAATCCACCGTTCGAAGAAGACTTCAAGTGCAGAAATATAGAGGCCATACCGCAAGATGCAAACCACTCATCAGCAGCAAGAATTGGAAAGCCAGATTGGAATTCACAAAGAAATACAGAGATGATCCACAAAAGTTCTGGAATCAAGATTAAATTTTACCAAAGTGATGGAAAGGGCAAAGTGTGGAGAAAGAAAGGATCTGCTCATGATCCAAAACATACAAGCTCATCTGTGGTGGAGGTAGTGTCATGGCTTGGGCTGGCATGAATGCTTCTGGAACAGGCTCACTAATCTTTATTGATGATGGAACTCATGATTGTAGCAGCAGAATGAATTCAGAAGTTTACAGGAACATTTTGTCTGCCAGTTTACAGAGACATGAATCCAAATTAATCAGGAGGAGCTTTATCATGCAGCAAGACAATGATCCAAAACGCACTGCTAATACAACAAAGGACTTTATCGGGGGGAAAAGTGGCAGGTTTTAGACTGGCCAAGTCAATCACCAGACCTTAACCCAGTTGAGCAACATTTCTCCTCCTGAAGAGGAGACCGAAGGGAGAAATCCCCCGAAACAAACAGTAAAAGCCTGGAAAAGCACCACAAAAGAAGGAACCAACAATTTGGTGATGTTAAGGAGTCACAGTCTTGATGTGGTTATTGCAAGCAAATATTAAGTGTTATTTACTTTAATTTACGTCAAGGCTTATCTGTTTCTATATATTTGTTCACCTATAAATTGGGTCTGATAGAAAATGTTATTTTGTGTTGTTTAACACATCTAGAGGTAAATCAAGGAAATAAAAGCTGAAATCCTAAACTTTCATCTCATATCCATCTTTTCATGTCAAACCCAAATGTCTTTCATATATAGCACAAACAAATTAAATGGCCTTGCTGTTCCAATAGTTTTGGAGGGGACTGTATAATGGATGCAAAATGCAAAATAGGTGGACAAAAATATTAAAAATAAAACATTAAGGCTGGCAAATTATTCTATTATACGTACAGCATGTAGCATCACTAGTTGTTAGTGATGGCCCTGGATGTGTTTCTCCCTGGATTTTCCCCTTTCTTTCCATGAAATGTGATCTGCTGTCTGGTGTCTTAGAGCAGGGAAAGCACCAGAAATTTGCAGTACATCCAGTTCCTTGGACCACGATCATAAAACCATAAAAATCTGTGATAAAAAGCATATAAAGAGCACTCTATTTTATCCCACCTAACCATCAGAGGTGGTGGCTGATGTGTGCTACAGTATCATGAGGAACTACCACACCTGATGTTTTTTTTTTTTTTTTTTTTTTTTAAATCGAGTGTGTTATTAAATAAGGTGCTGTGTTGTTCAAATGTTGCAGTGCTGCTTTCTTCACCCAGCATATTAAATGTGATGGCAGACATAGACGTGTTAACTCTTACAATATCCAAGTCAGTCATGAGTGACCCGATGAAGATGAAATACAGGGTGCAATACTGGGAGAGGCTTAAACCTGAACAGGTAATACACCCACACACAAACACACACACACACAGGTATTTTAATTCAAAGATTTATAGATGTTCACATCATGGCCAGTCCAAGACATAGTACAGGGGATTACATTTTGCCAATAAGAAAAACCAATAAATATTGTAGTATCTATAAACTCCTAAGCTATCCAGTGATGATCCTGAAGGGCACACAAAATAACAGCTTCTACAAATAGAGAAACTACTTACAATAACACGACTACAAACTTGTGTACATGCCCCAGGATTCTAAACATTGGGGCATGTTTAACAGGAGCTGATATTGTACACTGGCAGTGAGGCACATCTTCATTTATAAATCAAATGAGCAGACAATTTTCATTGCTTTTAGAATATTGTTGTTTTTTTAATGTCACTTATACCAAAACACTGGGTCCCTAAAAATATGTTTCAGTAATGCTGATTTTCATCATACTTGTGTACATACAGCATGTTTATAAATAACAATTACCAAGTGCTTACTGTATATACATATATTTCAAATGTAAAAAAAAAAAAAGAAAAAGAAAACCTATATACACACAGTATATATAGGTTTTATTATTTTTTTTAAGTGCACTTTTTTATTTGTACTTTTAAAAAGTACACTATACTGTATCTCCATAAATACAGATTTGTATGATTTGTAACATTTTTAATAGTACGGAGCTCCATTTTAAATCATGTAGGATATTTCAAGGGTTGTAATAAAAAACATGATACATGCCTGTATATCATACTAAGAACAATATACAGTACTGTGCAAAAGTCTTCGGTGCATGCAAAGAAATGCTGTACAGCAAAGATGCCTTTAAAAATAAAGAAATTTAATGTTTCTACATTTAAAAAATACTATAAAGTGCAGTAATAAAGAGTAATAAATGAAACAAAGTCAATATTTAGTTTGACGACCCTTTGCTTAAAAAAAAAAAAAAAAAAGAGTAGTCTCAGGTACACTTTTTACAGTTTTATAATGAAATGAGCTGTAAGTTTTATTGAGCATCTTGCAGAACTAGCCACGGTTCTTCTGGAGACTTTGACTGTCGCACTTGCTTCTTATTTTTGTGGCAAAAACCCAACAACCTTCATTATGGTCTTTGTGTGAAAAGTGGCCTCTTATCTAATATGCTGCTTTCTTTACTGACCTACAAATCTTTTTCTGTACAGCTAATTTTGTGCGGGAAAACTAATATTTGTAAATATAAAATGTTTTTGTACCGACTTGATAATGTAAAATTCATAAAATAAAAATCTATAACAAAGTTTGTACTAAAAAAAAAATAGGGTGCCTAAAACTTTTGCACAGTACTGTGCATCTTTTTATTTCTTTATTGTCATACTTCTATAGCATGCCTCTCATCATTCATATATTACCATTTATGGCTCTAATGCCACTTTAGACCTTTATTTGTAATTGTCCTTTCTTTCTGCTGTTCAATAGAAACGCATGGAAGTTTATGACAGTCCGCATGTTCCTCTGAGCTCACTGACATCCAGGACTGAATACTGTGTGCAAGTTAGCTTCTTCAGTCAGATATATGAAAAGAGCAGCAATTACACATCTCCACAGTGTGTGTACACTAAAGGTAAAAGAACGCTGTTCTCTTCCTTCACTAAAGGTTTCTTTTTGGATGTGACTTTTGCATGGCATTAACCTGGTGTGTGATTTATAACATCCTGATTGTGCTTCTTTTTGAAAAAAAAAAAAAATTATTTTATTTTTTGTAGTTACACTGAGGTTACAAGTATCTTTCTTGTCACTTCTAGGTCGCCCGTTGGTGTGGCAGACAATTCTTGCGATGCTGTGCTGCATCCTTCTTTTAGGAGCTTTTTTATACATGTGCCACAAATTCAGAAGAAACTCCTCAGTATATATAATACCTGAGAGCATACTAGTAAGGATTTCTTTCCTCTTTAGTTCCTAGATGTCTGTGTCCACTAACAAGAACTGTTTTAATTTCACCAGCTCCTACCCCCCCCCCCCCCCCCCCCCCGCCCCAAAATATATTCTTTATTCTTTATCCATAGTTTTTTTTTGACTGAGTGGTAGATAAAATAACACACATTTAAATTTAGATTTCACTGAAGATTTCTCAGACAAGTAAAAAATAATTTCTTACCATTTTAAATTTTAAAATAATGTATTTTATAGTAAGAAGTAAAAAAAAAACAACCTTTTAAATCAGTGATGAAATGTAGACAAAACTTAGAATTGTGTGCGTGGATGTGTGTGTGTGTGTGTGTGTGTGTGTGTGTGTGTGTGTGTGTGTATATATATATATATATATATATATATATATATATATATATATATATATATATATATGTGTGTGTGTGTGTGTGTGTGTGTGTGTGTGTGTGTGTGTGTGTGTCTGTGTATGCATTCAACATGATGTCCCTATGATATTTTCACTCTTAATATTTTAACTACAAACTACTTACTAACTACATTTGCACTCGACTGTAAATTCTTCATATTGCAGTTTCTTTTTCATGTTACAATATAAAAAATATCCTTTGTTTTCTGCCAGGCTTTTTCATCTGCTCCCTTGCTCCTAGAACTGCAGGAAGAGTGTTACACAATAGCACATGTGATCTTACCTGCCATACCGCTGACACACACACTGAAGGAACAGGAACACACACCAGAACTCCAGGCTTTACAGTCCATATGCCAGTGGAATGATGATTCTGTACAAGACTCAGGCTTCAGCTCTGGACTAGGGAGCTGAGCAGTTACAGTATAAGGAGCTCTAGTGAATGTCTTAAAATATGCTAAAATGTTAAAATGAGTAGATAAAAACAGAAGCCCTGTGACAGGGCAGTGCACGAGGCCCCCGTCCTTGACAGTTTGTGCTTTGTCTTCTCTGTGCCCTCCTATCATAGAAGCAAAGACAGACACTATACGTTAATGGATATATGGGAAGAGTGCAGGCTGACATATGCTAACATGATATAATGCTGGTTAATGCATTTAAAGTACATACAAAATTCACTCATCCATATGCATGAGCCTTCTCGCTGTGATTGACAGGGAAGAGAATCACGCCATCCTTTTCACCCAGAGAGCACAGATAGTTCTCTCATGGATTCCTGACCATAGAGGTCTGTGGTATCATCAGGGTTCAGAAAATATGGCACAGTGACATTGCAATAATTGCTATGATATACCACAGACTCTTCAAATAATAGCACAGTGATTGGATAACAAACAACAAATGTACCATGTAATTATCTAATCAGCTAATTGTGTGGCCGCAGCACAATGCATAACATCATGCAGATGCAGACAAGCAGCTTCAGGTAATGTTCACATTGAATGGTCCAATAAAAAATGTCCAGTGAGCCACAATTCTGCAGATAGTAATGACTTGTTGTTGAGAGAGGTCAGTGGAGAATGGCCAGGCTACAGTAACTCAGATAACAATTCTGTACACTTGTGGTGAGCAGAAAAGCATCTCAGAATGCACAACACGTGGAACCTTGAGGCGGATGAGCTACAACAGCAGAAGACCATGTCGGGTTCCACTCCTGTCATCCAAGAACAGAAAGCTGAAGCTGCAGTGGGCACAGACTCACCCAAACTGGACAGTTGAAGACTGGTGAAAGACCAGGTGATTTTTTTTTAAACTTCAAACTGTCCAGTTTCAGTGACTCTGTGCCCATGTTAGCCTCAGATTCTTGTTCTTCTGCTGTTGTAGCCCATCCACCAGGGAGATGGTAGCTCAGTGGGTAAGATGTTGGATTGCTGCCCAGCATGCCATGAGTTCAAATCCCATTGCTGCTAAGCTGCCACTGGTAGGCCCTTGAGCAAGGCCTTAACCCTTTCTATGGATAAGGACAGCTGACAAATGCCATAAATTTACATCCACCTCAAGGATTGATTTGTTGTTTATGCTGAAATGCTTTTCTGCTCACCACAGTTGTAAAGAGTGATTATATGAGTTACTATAGCCTTGCTGGTAGCTCAAACCAATCTGGCCATTCTCCTCTGACCTCTTTTATCAACAAGGCATTTCCACCCATAGAACTGTCACTCAACACACAATGTTTTTTGCACCTTTCCATGTAAACTCTAGAGCAGTGGTCACCAACCCTGTTCCTAGAGATCTACCTTCTTGAATATTTTAGCTCCAACCATAATCGTGTCCACCTGACCATCTAATCATTGCCTTATATAGTCAGGTGGCCACGAATATGGTTGGAGCTAAAATATTTAGGAAGATAGAGCTCCAGGAACAGGGTTGGTGACCACATCTCTAGATACTGTTGTTTGTGAAAATCCCAGGAGATCACCAGTTTCTAAAATACTCAAACTAGACCATCTGGTAACAACATCCATGCCATGATCAAGGTCACAGAGATCACACTTTTTCCCCATGCTGATGTTTGATGTGAACATAAACTGAAGCTCTTGACCTGTACCATGATTTTATGCACTGTGCGGCTGCTACATGATTGTCTGATTAAATAACTCCATGAATGTGCAGCTGTTCCTATTACAGTGGACAGTGAGTGTGTGTGTGTATATATACATCTCTGGAAAACATTAAGAGATCACTGCAAAATTATCAGTTGATCTGGTTTTACTATTTATAGGTATGCATTGGGTAAAATGAACATGTTTGTTTTATTCTATAAACTACTGACAACCATTCTCCCAAATTCCAAATAAAAATATTGTTATTTAGAGTATTTATTTGCAGAAAATGAGAACTGGTCAAAATAACAAAAAAGATGCAGTGTTGTCAGACCTCGAATAATGCAAAGAAAATAAGTTCATATTCATTTTTAAACAACACAGTACTAATGTTTTCATTTAGGAAGAGTTCAGAAATCAATATTTGGTGGAATAAACTTGATTTTCAATCACAGCTTTCATGTGTCTTGGCATGCTCTCCACCAGTCTTTCACATTGATGTTGGGTGACTTTATGCCACTCCTGGTGCAAAAATTCAAGCAGTTCAGCTTTGTTTGATGGCTTGGGACCATCCATCTTCCTCTTGATCATATTCCAGAGGTTTTTAATGGGGTTCAGGTCTGGAGATTGGGCTGGCCATGACAGGGTCTTGATCTGGTGGTCTCCCATCCACACATTGATTGACCTGGCTGTGTGGTATGGAGCATTGTCCTGCTGGAAAAAACCATCCTCAGAGTTGGGGAATATTGTCAGAGCAGAAGGAAGCAAGTTTTCTTCCAGGACAACCTTGTACGTGGCTTGATACATGCGTCCTTCACAAAGACAAATCTGCCAGATTCCAGCCTTGCTGAAGCACCTCCAGATCATCACTGATCCTCCACCAAATGTCACAGTGGGTGCAAGACACTGTGTTTTCTAGGCCTCTCCGTCTAACTATTAGATGACCTGACTTTGGGCAAAGTTGAAAATTGGTTTGAAAATCAGTTTGATGTATGAACTGGTATCAGGTTGCCTTATTCTCTAATACTGTACAAAGAAAATTTTCATCAGTTGAAAACTGAAACATTTACCTCCTATATATGTTTCTAATGTACCTGTGCTACACCGCTACAGCAAATACAACCTCAATTCCAAAACCTTTTCATTTAATTTCTTTCTTGTTTTATGAATTTCATTTCTGTAGAATTATTAACCAAATAAAGATGCAAGAGAAACAATCTAGTAATAAACTGGCTTTGGTACAAAAGGCAGGTTGTACATACAGCAAGTGCAACAAGTACTTAGTCTAAAACAAGACATTTAGACCAAACATTGAATTAGGTTTAATGAGGAATAATACTACATTCCATACATCGATTTTCTATACCACTTATCCTAAAGGTTCGGGGGGAACCAGGAGCCTATTACAGAAAGCATGGGGCACAAGGTGGGGTACACCCTGGACAGGGTGCCAATTCATCACAGGGCACAATCACATACACATTCACACACTATGGACATGCCAATCAGCCTACCATGCATGTCTTTGGACTGGGGGAGGAAACCCCCGCAGCACGGGGAGAACATGCAAACTCCATTACACACAGGGCCATAATGGGAATCAAACCCCCATCCCTGGAGGTGTGAGACAAACGTGCTAACCACTAAGCCACAGTGGTCTCCTGAGTGGAAGGTCATGAGTTCAAATTCCAGCACTAGCAACCTGCCACTGCTGGGCCCTTGAGCAAGGCCCTTAACCCTCAACTGCTCAGTTGTATAAAATGAGATATAAATGTAAGTAGTTCTGAATAAGATTGTCTGCCAAATGCTGTAAATGTAAATTGTAAATGTTCACAGGACAACCATAGTCTGGACAGGCCATAAAATCTTTATGAAAGAGTGGTGAGGGCTAAAAGGCATGTTGGAGACTCAGTAAACATGTGGGAATAGGTTCTCTGGGGGTTATTCCAGAAAGCAGGTATGCGACTTACCTGGGTAAGTTTACTCAGAGTTAACGGATAGCCTCAACTTTCGGTTTCAAAATTGGAGGTCATTTTCAGGGTACGTAAGTTGCCATAGCAACTTATTCGCTGAACATGACCTGCTCCAGCCTAACAAAAACGTCAGAGGGTTTGTAGCTGTCAAAAAGTAATTAAACTTTATTGAAACAATAAAGTGAGACAGTCTGCAGAAAATATAAATTATGCAAACACACACAGCCCTTTTTATACCTTTCTCCACAGCATACTCATCTTAGGCGGGGTTTTGCCGTTTCTCATTAAAAACATACAAATCTTCTTCGCCACACTTAAAAGTGAAGACGTGGGTTTGAGATCAAAAGATTAATATGAGGTGATACATTCTCCTACCGAAACTATTGGAACGTCAAGGCTAATTCATTTGTTTTTGCTGTAGATTTGGATTTGAGCTCAAAAGAGAAGGTGAGTGGTAAGGATTGCACACCTGCGGGGAATTAGACTAATAAATGTTCTGTGTTGCAGTGAGCTGTGGCAAGGATAAAAAGGAGAAAGAAGTGTGCCTCGAGACAGAGAGAGCCAACCAGCACAGAGCCATGTGTGTGCGTGCACGTATGTGTTTATAAAATAAAGCCACTGAAAAGCGAAAGTAAAAGATAAAGACTAAAGTGCCTTTTGAGTTGGTCCAAGCCTACCACCAGCTTCCTCATTCCCTATCTGAACCTGTGAAATGTTACATAATCATTTCTGGTAACTGTTCATCAGTTCTGCACAATGGCGTGGAGGAATTTTAGCCCATTCCTCAGTATAGAACAGCTTCAACTCTGGGATGTTGGTGTGTTTCCTCACATGAACTGCTTGCTTCAATTCCTTCTACAACATTTCTATTGGATTTAAGGTCAGGACTTTGACTTGGCCTTTCCAAAACATTAACTTTATTCTTCTTTAACCATTCTTTGGTAGAACGACTTGTGCTTCTGTTCCATCAAAGCAAAACAGGCTCAAACCATGATACTACCACCACCATGTTTCACAGATAAGGTCCTTATGCTGGAATGCAGTGTTTTCCTTTCTCCAAACATAACACATTTAACCCAAAATTTCTATTTCGGTCTCGTTTGTCCACAAAACATTTTTCCAATAGACTTCTAGCTTGTCCAAGTGATCTTTACCAAACTGCAGGAGGGCAGCAATGTTCTTTTTGGAGAGCAGTGGCTTTCTCCTTGCAACCCTGCCATGTACAGCATCGTTGTTCAGTGTTCTCCTGATGGTGGACTCATGAACATTAACATTAACCAATGTGAGAGAGACCTTTAGTTGCTTATGGGCCGTTTAACACGACAACGACATTTATCTTTGCAATTGTCTGTTTTGGAGTATATTTGTATCCAGTTAAATAAAATATAGAAAGCAGACTGACTGCCAGTGTCTCTCTATTTGATTTGTATTTGCAGATTTTGTTCTATTTTGGTACAATGATGGTCAATTATTAGTACTTAAAGATGCACTGTTTCGATTTTTTTCGGTATTTATAAATGAGCAAGCTTTGTTAACAGAATTCTGACCTGGAGCACAAGAAAAGCTAAAAGATGGGGTTGAAGACAGAAAAATCCTTTTCCACAATGAAATAATCTTTATGCACATTTCATGTACATCAAATTATATTACATTAGTCTCTGCAATTATTAACCAAGAAAAATAATCCAAATATATGCTTGACAAGCGCGAGTTTTCACAATTCCTTATGACAATGAATAATTTTCAAAGTCTAACTATCGAGATTCTAAGTAACTGTAGACAGAACTATTTTTGTGCTCCACATAGATCATAAAACATTGAAATTGTTTGAGAAATGTAAACATTATTGTGCTTTTTATCCAGAAAAAAACACTTGTTTACTTGTATTTGTTTATAGGGTAGTCTTGCCCAGATCAATATGGCAGACACGTTGACGTGAATGCTTATTTGTGCAGGTGTGTAGTGTTTCTTTACAAAGTGACATCGCCACTCACTGGCCTGACATGCATAATACAACGTTTTTAGTCATTTTCACGGATCAGTGTGAATGGGGATCGTTTTGACAACGTTGTCGTCTGTGCGTGAAACTTTTCAAAAATGCAAAGGAAAAACTTTTCTGTTTTTAGTAAGTCGATGTCGTGTAAACGTACCCTTAGAAGTTACCCTGGGTTTCTTTGTGACCTCACAGATTATTACACGTCTTGCTCTTGGCGTGATCTTTGTTGGTCCCCACTTCTGGGGAGGGTAATAATGGTCTTAAATTTCCTCCACTTGTACACAATCTGTCTGACGGTGGATTGATGGAGTCCAAACCCTTTAGAGATGGTTTTGTAAACTTTTCCAGCCTGATGAGCATCAACTCTTTATCTGAGGTTCTCAGAAGTCTCCTTTGTTCATGCCATGATAGACTTCAAGATCAGACTTTGATAGATCCCTGTACTTTAAATAAAACAGGGCAGTCACTCACACCTGATTGTCAGGGCATTGATTGAAAACACCTGTAAAAGAGTTATCTGATAATATTCGAGCTATTGACGACCAATATGCTCTCAACCTGACCCCTGAGCTGCATAAACAAAGGCTTAATTTACAGGCGGAGTTTGATTTGTTATCGACAGGTGAGGCGGAGAGGCTGTTGTTACATACGCGTGGCAATTATTATGAATATGGAGATAAGGTCAGTCGGTTGTTGGCTCACCAATTGCGTAGCCGAGCGGCTTCGCGCTCTATCACTCAGCTTATGCAATCCAGTGGTGCATTAACCTCGGATCCTGTAGAAATTAATTCAACTTTTAAAAGTTTTTACTCCTCTTTATACACAGCTGGGGCTCCTGACAATTCAGGTAACATGGACCATTTTCTTAGAAATATTGATTTTCCCAGAGTTGACCCTTTATTGGCATCTGAACTTGACAGCCCCATCACCTTAGATGAGATCATTAACTCAATCAATTCATTGCAATCTAAGAAATCACCTGGCCCGGACGGGTTTCCTTCCGAATTTTATAAGAAATTTCATGTTGCATTGGCCCCATTACTTCTGGCTGTATTCAAGGAATCCTTAGAACTAGGTACGTTGCCACAAACATTGAGACAAGCATCTATAACTGTATTGCTCAAAGATGGGAAGGACCCAACATTATGTAATTCGTATAGACGTATTAGCCTCCTCAATGTTGATATCAAGATTTTAGCCAAACTTTTGGCCTCTCGTTGAGAGGGGATTCTTCCTAGCATTATTTCAGAGGAGCAAACCGGATTTATAAAAGGACGGCATTCCTTTTCTAATATTCATACTCTACTTAGTATTTCGTATTCAAAACAAAACAGCGACTCCTCTGAAGTGGTCATCTCTTTGGACGCAAAAAAGGCGTTTGATAGGATAGAATGGGAATATCTTTTTATAGTGCTAAAGAGGTTCAGCTTTGGGGATGGACTGATATCATGGATCCGTTTATTATATGTGGAACCCCAAGCTTCCATATATACCAACGATGCTAAATCTGACTATTTTACTTTGTCACGGGGTACGCGCCAGGGATGTCTTCTGTCTCCCTTACTTTTTGCCATAGCGATTGAGCCTCTCTCGATAACACTGAGAACTCTTCCTGTATTTCAGGGTATAATTCGCAAAGGAATTGAACATAAACTAGCCCTGTATGCTGACAACTTACTACTTTATGTTACAGATCCAATTGCATCTATTCCAGAGATAATACGCGTATTAAATGACTTTGGGAAATTTTCAGGGTATAAACTGAACCTACAAAAGAGTGAATGCTTACCCATAAACCAATCTGGCCAAAAGATAAAAACAGACTGAAATGCCTTTTCATTTGGAGGACTCAAAATTCAAATATCTCAGAGTTAATGTCACCCGTTCCTATTCTGCATTAATGGCGGCGAATTTTACACCCTTAATTTCATACATGAAGTCAGCCTTTCAAAGATGGGCAGCTCTACCATTATCCCCTCTTGGTAGAATAAACACAGTATAAATGAACATTCTTCCAAAATTCTTCTACCTTTTTCAATCCATCCCTTTGTTTTTACCCAAATCTTTCTTCAAGAATATAGGCCAATTAATCTCCTCTTTTATATGGGCAGGAAAAACTCCCAGGGTTTCCAAATTTTCACTTCAAAAGAGTCGACTAAGTGGTGGCCTCTCATTGCCCAATTTCATGTATTATTATTGGGCGGCTAATATTCAGAAACTGGTGCTCTGGGTGCAGGCCCCCTCTCTTCCATGGTGCCACTTAGAAGCAAAGTCGTGTATTTCAACCTCCCTCCCTGCTATGGTGTTTTCCTCCCTTCCTATAGCCCTTTCGCAACACACGGATAATCCAATAGTATGTACCTCTCTAAAAATTTTCTATCAGTTTCGCCGTCATTTTAAATCTATCTCGGCCTCAACCATGGCATCAATAAGTAATAACCACCTCTTTCCCCCCTCCTTTATAGATTCCACATTCTCTTTGTGGGAAAAGAAGGGTCTGAAATGCTTTGAGGATCTTTTCATTAATAATGTGTTTGCAAACTTTTCTGAGTTGTCCTCGTCATTCAGCCTGCCTTTGTCTCACCTATTCCGTTTCTTTCAAATTAGGCATTGTGTCTCCTCCCTATTCGCTGGTTTTCCCTCCTTACCTCCAAAGTCTGCATGGGAAGAGGTGTTCAAGCTGAATCCTCATAAGGGTGGCATTATCTCACGGATATATGCAACGATCTGGTCACAGGATGATTTTTACAATATCAAAACCATTAGTGCTTGGGAAGAGGAATTGGGCCTGGAGCTTGAGGATGATTACTGGGGCAGAGCGTTAGATAATATACGTACCGCCACGTCATGTGCTAGACTTAGTTTCATACAATTTAAAGTGGTCCACAGAGCTCACCTCTCTAGGAGTAAACTGTCTAAAATATATCCCAATGTTCCTGACATGTGTGAAAAATGCAAACTTTCGCCCTGTAACCTGAGTCATATGTTTGCACTCTGTCACAAACTGCAGAACTTTTGGAACTCTTTCTTTGAAACTATGTCCGACGTTCTTAAAATCAAATTGGATGTCTGTCCTTTAATTGCCATCTTTGGTGTTTCATCTCAGCGTCAGCCTCTGAACCATAAACAAGCTAGTGTTGTGGTGTTTGCATCGTTACTTGCTTGGCGCAGAATATTGCTGTCTTGGACCTCTCCACAACCCCCCTCTATATCAGTCTGGCTTAAAGACTTAATGTTCTTTTTAAAACTTGAAAAAATCAAGTGCAACATCAGAGGCAGGGGTGACTCATTTTGGGGAAAATGGCAACAATTTATTACCTACTTCAATGATGTACGCACCCTGGAGGTGGATTGAGGAGAGGTAGACGGTAAACACTAATCATCTTACCTTCTTCTTTTTTTTTTTCTTTGAATGTTTGTTTGTTATTGTCTTTTGTTTCCCCATTTCTTGTGGTTTTGGCTGTGGTTGTTTTGTTGCGGTTGTTGGGTGTGGTGTTATAATGCGTAAAATGCAAATTTCCATTAAAAATTCTATGATCAAAAAGAAAAAAAAAGAAAAAAGAAAATACCTTTAATTTCACCTTCAAATTAACTGCTAATCCCAGAGGATCACATACTTTTGCCACTCACAGATATGTAATATTGGATCATTTTCCTCAATAAATAAATGGCCAAGTATAATATTTTTGCCTCGTTTGTTTAATTGGGATCTTACTGTCTACTTTTAGGACTTGTGTTTGATGTTTTTGGTCATATTTATGCAGAAATAAAGAAAATTTTAAAGGTTTCACAAACTTTCAAGCACCACTGTACACATAGAACTGTTGAAGGTGACTTTGTTTTGTTTCAGAGATAAAATTTGATATTTTACAATTATTTTAATTAACTTGATATTTTACAACAAAACGGTGGACATGTTAAACTTTACCTCAATTAAGTATGGACACAATGTGAGAAGTATGAAATTGAAAGGGAAATTAACATACTGAATATGCAGCAGGTGTATTCAGTCCATTGAAGATAAAACAATATATGTCCCTTATGTCAAAGGTCAGTTTCTTAAATAGGCAGTTATCCCAAGATGACAGGGTAGACAGCAATTCTTGGACATTAATTGCACAGGTAGATGTTGACCTGCTATGGCATTACTGCCTGTTCCATAGGTCAGCTGCAGGTTCATCCGATTACCACCGCTCAGCAACGTTTCACTCCATTAACCCCGGGATGTCTCCTGGTGGTGGAGCCCCGCAACTGAGCCTCAGGTTAGATGTTACTTGTCCTCAACACTTCTCCTTTCTCCTCACCTAAAACCAAAAGCTGCTCTTCTCAGCCTTTTCAGCCAGGTTTTTCCAGGCCTTCTGCTGGTTTGTTCCAATTACTCCTATATCCCTCAGGAGGTGAACAACTGATGTTTCAACAAAATTGTGGCATCCTACATCTACTGGGTATATGGTGGTTCTTCAGCCAGCCTTGCACTCAGCAGCGAGATCTGAGTACTTCAACCTCTTCCTCTCAAAGGCAGCTTCTACTCCTTCCTCCCGTGGGACAGTTAGCTCAATGAGGAGCGCGGTCTTGGTGCCGCTGGACAATATCACCATATCAGAGCAGAGACTTGTGTTGGTGGATTCACTAGGGAACTGTAGCTTCCTGCCGAGACTGACTCTCATTTTCCAGTCCTGGGTGAAAGGGATTGTCCTTGGTGGAACTCTTGCATGACACTTGTATTGCTCCCACCTTCACTGATGAATTGAAAATGATGGCACACTAGTTGGGGATGACCTCTACTCATGACCTGTCTAGGCCACTCCAGCACTCTGGACAGTCTGCTCAGGACTTGGTTGAGTCGGTGCCCTTCGGAGAGGACAATCTTGCAGCCTGACAAGATGTGCTGGAGGCTTGCTTCGGGCTGCTAAAGCGGGAGTAGAGTTCATCCTGGCCAAGCCACTGATGCAGGTTCAGTGAGCAGGGGAATGTGTTGTATAAGAAAACCGATAAGAAAATTAAGTCTTGCCTGTGGGAACTTCCACATGTCTGCCATGCTGATGTTTCTGCCAACAATGCCTTTCCACGTTGTCCAGCCCCCCTGTCGTCCCTGTGCTACTGCCTTGATCTTATAGCGCTCATCCCACCATCCTCGTCACCTCAGACACCACCAGTTCCTCTCTCTTTTTCCTGCTGGCCATGGACCAGACCCACGGAATTTCTCCCCACCCAAGACCTGTCCCTCCTGTCTGGACTCTGCGGATGATCTCTTTGTGCTACAGCCTGCTAATTGGCAGGTCAGCTTCTGCCTGGGATTTCCATCTGCGTCCCAATATTGGCAAACTATGCCTTCATGGAGCTCGCTTTGTGCACAGGGGCATTGTCATGCTGGAACAGGTTTGGGCCTCTTAGTTCCAGTGAAGGGAAATTATACTGCTACAACATACAAAGACATTCTATACAATTGTGTGCTTCAAACTGTGTGGAGTTTGGGGAAGAACCACATATGGGTGTGATGGTAACATGTCCACAAACTTTTGGACCTCTTTTTCTTTTTTTTTCTTTTTATTGTATTTATTTATTTATTTATTTATCGCCTTGCATTTTGCTGTAATGGAAACTCCTTTTCTAAAATGAGCATTTTAATGATTATATTTTAAGGTGAATGTGTAGTCATATTAGGCTGGGACAGTTATAGTGCTGTATATAGGGTTTTTTTTTTTTTATGTATTAATGTCATAGGTTGTTGTGAAGGACACTTCACCTGTGTTTAAAATGTCTTTTACTTTGACTTTACATGCATATTTGTAACTGTAATGTCAGTGGCGACACAAATGGCACTTCGACCATGGAATCACCCTTAAAAGTGTACATGACCCGGAAATACAAGTCATACACGTACCATAAAGGTTAACACTTTTGTCCACAAAAACCGCAGGGGCGACGCCACCGCTAAACCAGCTTAAACATCAGGAAACTGACATTCACACCTTTACCGTACATCTACATAAACTAAATCACGCCGTATAAGCCTACGCTAAAACGCAATTTATCGTAACACGACTATTTTCACTTCTATATTTTCTCAGCCGGAAGAAACTAGATACCGTATCACAAACGACCCAATTCTCTCTGCAGAAGTGCACTACACAGGGTACAATAACACGGCGTCGGCACCCTACGTAGCCCACTGTGTGTCCATTAGGAAGGCATTTGGAATTCGGCCACAGCAGAAGTGTCCTACGGGGTGTGAAGATGGACTGTGTGTGGACGCTATAATTTTCGCTATGGACTGGAGAATCGTTTTTCTTGTGTGTGAAGTGTTCTTCATAAGACACTGTGGTAAGACTTATTCAATTTCATGAGAAAAATAAAAACTGGGGTTGGATTAATGCTAGTCATGTAAGATTAATAAATGTTAGCTAGTAAGGAAGGCCCGAGTTAGGGTGGAACTTAGCTGGAAATGAAAACAACACCGTGCTTAAAGGGGGTTAAAGACAGCTAAATTAACACAGAGACAACGTTGTATGTATTTACACGAAGGTAAATGCGTTGTTTATATATATATATATATATATATATATATATATATATATATATATATATATATATATATATATAATGTATGTTGTGTGCGCGCGTATATATATGTATATGTGTGTGTGTGTATATATAATGTGTGTGTGTGTGTGTATATGTATATGTGTGTATATATGTATTTGTGTATATGTGTGTGTGCGCGTATATATGTATGTGTGTGTGTGTGTGTATATATTTATATGATGTGTCTGTGTGTGCATATATATATATATATATATATATATATATATATATATATATATATATATATATATATTTGTGTGTGTGTGTGTGTGTGTGTGTGAGCATTAATATCTGCTTTCTCTTTATTTGCAGTACACAACAGCTCTTAAATCCTGTAACTGTGGTTTAAAAATACAGTTTACATCAATACATATGTACTTGTGATTATTCATTTCAGCACAATATTGATTTAAATTTCAACATATAAAATCTTGTGAATTGTGAATTTCAATGTTGCCAGTGTGAATTGAGGAAAAGTTTGGGAAAACTTGTGACTTGTTTTCATTGCATTATGTATTATGGATTGTATCAAGTTCCTTCAGATGACCTTCCTTCCTGCATTTGTACATATCCAAAGAAAGAAAGCATTAAAAAGAAAAGAAAAGGAAAAAACCCCCTGCAAACACAATCATTCACTACAGTATTATAACTGTGCTGCAGAGTAATGTGTAATTATTTCTTTCATCCAGTTATCATCAATTGTAATCTTTTTTGTGTGTGTGTGACAGAGCACATAAGTGAACTAAAAGTTGTTAAACTTATTCCCACTAAAACAAAACAAGGCTAAACAAGACTGCATTTAACATTTCAGCATGTTCGAGCAAATTATCACCACCGCGCCGTGTTAATGTCCGGTCATCAGTGTTAACATGGGATCCTCCAGTAGACCACACCGGCATCACATATGCTGTTCAGTACAACACGTAAGTCAATTCCTTTCACTTCCATTCACGTTACAGCTGTGAATTTATCCCTACTTTACATCTGTGAATTTATATCCATCAAATGGGTCACACATTATAACAGTGGCTGCAGAAAGTTTGTGAATCTTTTACAATCTTCTGTATTTCTCATTAATTTGACCTGAAATGGAATCAGATCTTAATCAAAGTCTTAACATTAGATTAAGAGAAGCCAGTTAAACAAGTGATGCAAAAACATTTGTTCGCAATTATTTATTGAGAAAAATTATCCAACGTTAAATATCACTGTCGGACAAAAGTATGGGAACATTTTGCTTTCAGTGTCTGTTGTAACTTGTGATCAGACCTGTTGGACAAATTTTGGCCCATTCCTCCTTACCAAAGTGCTTCAACTCTGGGATGTTGTTGGGACCTTGCATGAATTACTCTTTTTAGGTCCTTCCACAGCATTTCTATTGGGTTAAAATCTGGACTTTGACTTGGCCATTCGAAAAATGTTACATTTCTTCTGCTTTAACCATTTCTTTATAGACATACTGTACTTGTGTGCTTAGGGTGGTTGTCTTGCCGCATGGCCCATTTATGGTTAAGCTTCAATTCGTGGACAGATACCCTGACATTCCCCTGTAGAATTTGCTGGTACAATCCAGAATTCATAGATTCATGAATGACGACAAGCTGACCAGGGCTGGAGGCAGCAAAGCAGCCCCAAACCGATGTGGTTTGTGTTGTTGCATCGTTTGGTTTTTGCCAAACACAGTGCTTTTTATTTAAACCAAAATGTTCTATCTTTGATTCATCGGTCCACAGAACAGTCTTCTGATAGATTTCTGCCTTATCCACGTTGTCTTGAATGAACTTCATATGGGCAGCAGTGTTCTTTTTTGCAGTGTAATGATTTCCTCTTTGCTATCCCTGTTTGCCTGATGGTGTACTCATGAACATTGACATTACTCAATACAAGAGTGGCCTGTAAGTGCTTTGATGCTACCCTGGGGTTCTTTGTGACTTCCCATAATATTATTTGTCTTGGCCTTGGAGCAGTTTTTGCTGGACGACCACTCCTTGGGAAAGTAACAGTGGTGCTGAGTTTCCTCCATTTGTGTATCATTTGCCTCACAGAAGAATGGTGGAGTCCAAACTCTTTAGAAATGGTTTTGTAACTTTTTCCAGTTTGGTGAGCGTCGATAACTGGTGTCCTCAGGAAGCTGGAGTCATGGCACACTTCCATAAACGTGTGTGGTGAAGACCAGACTTTCATAGTGAAGTGACCCAATTTATGTTCTTGAACCATGGGGTTCTAACCGCTTGCCTGATTGCCATCCCCTTGAACTGACTTCAATTACACCTTTAATTTAACGTACTCCTAGAGGTTCACATACATTTTCAGACAAGATTTTGCTCAACAAATGAATGTTCTGTCATTTGTTTAATTGGGTTCTCTTTATCTAGTTTTAATACTTAGATCATCACATTTCACATGGGCAAATTTATGCAGACACACAGAAAATTGTAAACTTTCTAGTGGCACTATTCATAGCATCAGTAGGAGCAGAAATAACGAACAGTGTATAGTAAACTCTGCACTACAGTCTATAACAATTCATTAGATCTGGGTTAATGTCATGGCATCACAAACTTATTTTGAATATGTAATAAAATTACTTTTTCAAAAACTTAGGACATTGAGTGACTGGTCTGACGTGTACAACAGCACTCAGAGGATGTTCAACTTCACAGCAGCTGCTGAGGATTTCTATGGAAAGAGATTTCGTGTGAGATCAGAGAGAGGGAACCAAACGTCAGACTGGGAGATGTCAAAGCTAGTCCAATGTGCACACCGTAAGCCATCTTTATTTTCTCTACTCATAACAGTATTCATCATTTATTCTTTGTTTGTTTTGTTATATGCATGTGGGTGAGTCAAATGGAAAACATTAAAAGTCTGTGACATAAATTAGTGAAACTGTACATTAAATTTCTAGATACAAAAGTACAAGTTTACTATTGGTCTGAATAGTCCCTTCTACTGCTACCTTAAAACTGATATCATTTTGTAGCATCTATTTGCAATTAACAATGCAATTCAATAAATAATACACTAAATTGGCAAAAGTTTGTGGACACCTGACCATCAGACCCATATGTGCTTGTTGAACATCCCATTCCAGATTTGTTCCCCCTTTACTGTTATAATAAGCTCCACTCTTCTGGGAAGGCTTTCCACTCGATTTTGGAGCGTGGCTGTGGAGATTTGAGTTCATTCAGCTACAAGAGCATTAGTGAGGTCAGGCACTGATGTTGGGGTGAAGCTGGCGTTCCTGTTCATCCCAAAGGTGTTCAGTGGGGTTGAGGTCAGGGCTCTGTGCAGGTCATTCGAGTTCTTGCACCTTCTTCCAACCTTCACACACCATGTATTCATAGAGCTCACTTTGTGCACAGGGGCATTGTCATGCTGGAACAGGTTTGGGCCTCTTCGTTCCAGTGAAGGGAAATTGGTACAGCATAAAAAGTTGCACAGAGTTGTGCACTTCACACTTTGTAGCTACAGTTTTGGGAAGAACCACTTATGGTGGAAGAACCCCATCACCACATATGGTGATGTTAATGTGTCCACAAATATTTGGCCATACAGTGTATATTGAAAAATTTAATTGATTGTATGGAATTGTTAGAATTCATATTCTGAAACAGGCTGTTTTTAAAGCAAAAAAAAAACCAAAAAACACCATATTACATGCTCCATTAGCAAGCAAATAATATAAGCTTGCTTAATGTTTTCTTCAACATGCTATCTGCTTCACCCTAACCAATGTATGATATGTGGAATTAAACCTCACTACTGACTCTGTTTGTTCCACAGTTCACACATGTGCTCCTATAATAGAGCTGAAGGTGGAGACAGACAAGGTGCACCTGTTGATGAAACACAGAGACCAGAGTGTGAAGGAGGAGAACGGTCGACACATCAGCTTCAAACCACTGTACTGGAAAAGAAACGGCACTAAAAACAAACAGGTATGTCGTGTGAGAAGTACATGCATAGCCTGAAAATATTCACTCCGTGGGACTAAAAACAATCACTTTAGAAATTGGGCATAGCAAATTAAATTGTTTAAATTAATTGAATTACTTGGAATAACTAGGATAAAAAAGTACTGATTAGCAAAATTCAGCAACCAGTTTGTCAGTGGAGGAGCTTTAAAATTATGAATTGTAAATGAGCATTAGTTCTGATGTATAAAATTTCCTTAACTAAGGAATACAACACTTGTGTTGTGCTGCTGTAGGAAAAGGATTAAAAAGTGTTAATCAAAGATAATGAATATTATTATAAATCTTTTAAATTGCGTTGTTTTGTTTTATTAAAGAACGACACTTCATATTTTTTATCTGATGATGTATTCAAAATGAGAACGTTAATATAAACCTGTGATTTGTCTTTCTGCTGTAACTATTGCCTCAGATACAAAATTAATCAAGACCTTCTGACCTAAAAGATTTCTACAGTAATACGTGTTATTTAAATGCTATGTGTCAGAATTAAGCTGCTGAGGAAAACATCACTGCCCCATTTCCATTAAATGTAAGAGTTTCCCCTAGGTTTTCAGAGGGCTTAGGTGTTGTCTGGGTTCTAGGTGGAGGTGGTTGGGGGATTTGAAATTATTAATTATTAATTTTAATATAAAAATGTTCATTCCCCCCCCCATGTTGTTTTTGACCATTATCCTTAAAATATTTGCGAAGGACAGCTGGCAACACTTCAAAAGTCTTATTTATTTCACCAAGTAACATGTTTGAGAGTTAATGAAAGTATATTTGGACCCATTCAAATACAGCACCCTCCACTAATACTGGCACCCTTGGTAAATATGAGCAAAGAAGGCTGTGAAAAATTGTCTTTATTGTTTAACCTTTTGATCGTTTTAAAAAAAATAAAATCACAAAAATACTCTGCTTTCATAGATATCAAACAATTGCAAACACACAGGTTTAGCAAAAAAAAAAAAACTTTGTTATAGGTGTGCAACAGTTATCGGCACCCTTTTAGTCAATACTTTGTGCTACCTCCCTTTGCCAAGATAACAGCTCTGAGTCTTCTCCTATAATGCCTGATGAGGTTGGAGAATACATGGCGAGGGATCTGAGACCGTTCCTCCATACAGAATCACTCCAGATCCTTTAAATTTTGAGGTCCATGCTGGTGGACTCTCCTCTTCAGTTCACCCCACAGGTTTTCTATGGGATTCAAGTTAGGGGACTTCGATGGCCATGCCAGGACCTTGATTTTGTGGTCAGTAAACCATTTTTGTGTTGATTTTGATGTATGTTTTGGATCATTGTCCTGCTGGAAGATCCAACCACGGCCCATTTTAAGCTTTCTGGCAGAGACAATCAGGTTTTCTTAATATCTGTTATCTGATAGACGTTTGACAATGATCCAAAACATAACTACATTCTCATTCTCACTGTATTCCAGTGAGACTACACTGCAGGAACTGGGAAGAAAACATTTTGTCAGGGACAGTCTGCACTTGAAAATTCCGCACTTCTTCTTTGGTGATGAAGCTCCCTACAGCTGTGTTCACACACAATGTTTTTTTTTTTTTTTTAATTGTTTTTTTTTTTTTTTTTTTTTTAAACCTGTTTTACATAATAATACTTTGGAGTAGACTATGCTTTCAAACACTCCCTGCTCTCTACTGCATTTTGGAACAGCGTTTTTTTTTTTTTATATAAATATGAAAAAACACTTCGACCAGCGTTTTTTATCAGAAAATGTTTTTACGTGTGAACACAGCCTGCGTTTAGCTACCAAGCCATGTAATATACTAACGTTAGTTCAGTTGAGTTAAATGAATAGCTACACTGGGGGGAAAAAAGTACACCGCATGGAAATTGTTGGCTTTTTTTATTTATTTTTTGACATATTTGGTCAAGCAAACATTTGATCCTCTTTGAAACAGTGCCTATTAATAAAGGTGCTGCACTTTATCGAATGACACATAAAATTGACATTTTGTAGTAATTTTCACAATTTAGATGAACAAAAAACGCACAATTTAAATTAATCAGTCACATGGAAAAATTAAGTACATCCTACATTTATCACACCAAATCCATAAAATTAGAATCAGGTGTTGAAGATCGGGGGCCAGTGATTAGAACCTGCTTAGGGAGTGCAGGTGGAACCTGTCTTATTTATACCCCTCTCATATCTAGTGTCTGGTGTTCCCTTTGTTATTGAGGCATGTGGTGTCATCATGATAAGATCTAAAGAGTTCTGAAAGGCCTTCAGAAAAAAGGTTGTGGATGCCTGTGAGTCTGGCAAGGGATTTACAAAGATCTCAAAATTATTTGAAATACATCATTCCACTGTAAGGAAAATAATCTACAAATGGCGCTAGATTTCAAACAACTGCCAGTTTGTCCAGGACTGGCCGTCCCAGCAGATTCAGCCCAGGAGCAGACTGTCTGATGCAAAAAGAAGTCTCCAAGAACCCCCAAATTTAATCACAGGATCTACAAGTGAGTCTTGCAGCTGTTGGCGTCAAAGTGCATGTATTTACAATCGGAAGAGATTGCACAAATTTGACCTGCCATGAGAGGCGTGCCAGGAAAACACCTTTGCAAGACTACAGTTTGCCAATGAGCATATAGGCAAAGAGCAGGTCTTTTGGAACAATGTGCTCTGGACAGACGAATCAAAGATAGAGTTGTTTTGGCCATGGTAAATAGTCTGCACTTATATAGCGCTTCGATCCAAAGTGCTTTACACTGTGTCTCATTCACCCATTCACCCATTCACACACACACTCACACACCAATGGTAGCAGAGCTGCCATGCAAGGCACTAACTTGCCATCGGGAGCAACGTGGGGTTCAATGTCTTGGCCACATGACACTTCGGCATGTGGAGTCATGTGGGCCGGGAATCGAACCGCCAACCCTACGATTAGTGGACAACCCGCTCTACCACCTGAGCCACAGCCGCCTCAATGTAACAGCAGACATGTTTGGTACAGATCAAAGACAGCTTTTCAGGAGAAGCACCTCATACCAACTGTGAAGCACGGTGGTGGAAATGTTATGGTTTGGGGTTGCTTCACTGCCTCATAGACTGGACATCTTGCATTCATTGATTTGACTTTGAATTTTGCATCATATTAAAGAGTACTTGAAGGTAATGTGAGGTCATCTGTCCTGAAGTTGCCAGAGTCATATCTCCCTGCAGTTCTCACCTGGTTTCCCACTGAAGCTAAACAGGGTTGAGACTGGCCAATACCTGGATGGGAGATCTACTGGGGAAACCTAAGGTTGCTGCTGGAAGTGGTATTAGGGAAGCCAGCAGGTGGTGTTCACCATTTGGTGGGGCCTAATGCCCCAGTAAAGTGACGGGGACACCATATTGTAAAAACAGCACCGTCTTTCGGATGAGACGTAAACCGAGGTCCTGGCTCTCTGTGGTAATTAAAAAAATCCCAGGACATTTCTCGTAAAGAGTAGGGATACTCTACTGTCATCCAGGTGGATACTACACACTAGTGGTGGTTGTGGTGATTACCCCCGCCGTCCCCCCCATATATATATATATATATGTCAGGGGCTGGTGACGATGTCAGGGGCTGGTGACGATGTCAGGGGCTGGTGGAAAATTATACCAAACGCCTTCAAGAAGTTATTTCTGCTAATGGGGGTAATACTAGCTTTTGAGTCCAAGGGTGTTCTTACCTTTTCCACAGAAGAATATCACATCTATTGATATTTCTGTTGATTAAATGATTGTAAAAGCTATTTATTATCCTTGTGGTTTTGTTCAAGTATATCAACTTCATTAAAAGGCACTGTTTCAAAGAGGATCAAATGTTTGCTTGTCCAAATATGTAAAAAAAAAAAAAAAAAAAAAAAAAAAAAGGGCAACAATTTCCATGGGGTGTACTTATTTTTTTCACATGACTGTATGTAAATTAGCTAGGTTAGCGATTTCTTTAGTTGTATTATAACATTAGTTATATCTTTTGTTATGCCATCTCTGCTATTGCATCCACAAGAATTTCTCCCTAACAGAAAAAGTTTATACTTCATTTATTCTTTGTTGAGGCTTACCTTATCGATGGTTTGCACCTTGCTTATCCGAGTCGATGGTTGTAACTACCATCCCAAGTTGACGGTACAGAGAAATATCCAATCAGCTGGTTGATTAGCTTAGCGATGTCCATCTGTCACACTCCAGTCACACAAATGCATGTCCTAACACTGATCATGCATTCCTGTTGCCAGTTCACCTTTCTGTTTGAGATCAAGCCACCTCTCCATTTTTTTTGTCAGCGCATAGAACTCTCACCATTTCACTCACCATTGTTTTTGCATTCATTCTGATATGTCGCCTAAATGCCTTTTTACTTTCATTTGGCTTAAGGCGCTCCACAAAAACACTTATGAACAAGTATGTAATAAGATTTTTTCATTTTTTTTTTTTTACACTTCCAGGTTTTCAATTCCGACCACCTCGTCTTTAAAGACCTTGAATCGGGAGAGGAATACTGCTTCCAGGTCGAGTATCTGCTTTACGAAAAGCCCCATGGAAAGCCCAGCCGTGAAATATGTACAGTGATCCCTGAAACATGTGAGTTGTCCCAGGATTTTGTGCAGTTCTTAAGGTAACTGTTACAACTGCGTCAATTTTGTGTCATTTTAGACCGAAACTTGATATTAGAAAACTTCAGTGTGTGCATTAATTTAATCAAATGCATCAGAGATCATACAGTGGTGGCTCAATAGTTAAAGGCTCTGGTTTACTGATCAGAAGCTCGGCAGGGTTCATGCCCCAGCACCACTAAGCTGCTACTGTTCAGCCCTTGAGCAAGGCCCTTAACCCCATATCTTGTCTGACCCTACGCTCTGAACCCAACTTTGTAGTGAGTTCACTGTACTGTAATGTTCAGTCCCCTCCAAAAGTATTGGACTGGTAAGGTCAATTCTTTTGTTTTTGCTATATATGAGATGAATATGAGAAGATGAATGAGATGATAGATCAGAATTTCAGCATTCATTTCCTGGTATGTACATCTACAACTTAGAACATGGCTCCTTTTGTTGTTTCGGCTATTACACAAAACAGAGTGTTTGGCTATATCTCAGCAATGCTTTGACATTTTCACAACAAAATTTACAGGCACCTAAAGAATCATGTATTGAGATTAACATTAGGTGGCGCTATAATAAGATGTGTTTTCCCCGTTACTTTTGAAGCGTTTGGTTTAGCATCGTGATTCATGTTTCCCGTGATTCTTTAGAAGGTTCTAATGTCAGCTGATGTTAAAAAAAAAAAAAATTATGGCTACCTTTGTATTTTGTGAACAATTTAGAATTTCCTGAATAGCTTTCAAAACTTCACAGCCTTCAATTTTTGTTCAATCCTTACCACTTTTGGCTCGGATCATCTTCAGACCGAACTGCTCGAATGTTATCAGATGGACTTTTGATATTCAAAACCGTTCACCTATAGCACGCAAACAGATGTCTGTATGAATTCACAAAATCGTGTAAAAATGACACCGACTCATCAAACTGAATTCAGAATCATACATGCTTACAGACCTGCGGGAAACAAAAAAAAAAGGAATGTTAAGGTCTACCATGTGTGTACAGCTTACAAAACCTTTCCTACTAGAATGTTAAAAAACTAAGTGCGCTGAGCTCTGAAACCTGATATTTTAACAGATGTCTCCCCTCATTTGTTCTGTAGAAGAAATTGTGCATTTTTTTATTTTTATGAACGTCTATTTTTTTCATCATTAGTGTATTTTTACTCACAAAGTTTGTTGAAACCTTTGAAGGTATAAGAAAATATGTAGACACACTAAAGGTTGCTTGAACTGCACTTAAACTCCTATATTAATGAATAATTTCAGCGTTCACAATCACTACAAAGATTTCAGTCTGTAAAATTATCAAAAATAAGTGCTTATAACTCCAACTGTTTGACTGAAAATCATGATGTCTTTGTCATGTGATTCCTTGGAGACTGCCAGTTAAATGTCATGTATTGCTTTTGAAATCTGCAATGAGAGAGGGCAGACATTGATGGTGAAATAGCCAAAGGTGAAATAGCCAAAATGTGAGGTCATATGCAGTGCTTCATTGTATCGATACAGAATTTGAAAGCTATGTTGAGGACCGTGTCCTGAGGTCAGACAAATTATTGGCACCGTTGACCTCAAGGTGGTGCTATGTAGCGCTTTCACGCCTGAGAAGCTACTTGCAGCTATGTTTTAATTTCTTTAATCTCTTGCTATCTTTTTTTAAAGACTGTCTGTTCCAATACTTTTGCTCACCTAAAAATTGGGTAGTCTGCCACTACATGTGCTGCGTTCCAAGTTGTTTAGCAAATCTAGATGTAAATATCAGTAAATGAAAGCCAAAGTTCTGATCTATTGTCTTTCATCTTTTGATCTCAAACCCAAATGTCTTCAGTGTATAGCAGAAACAAAAGAATTGCCCTTGCTGTTCCGGTACTTTTGGAGGAGACTGTATATGTGACAAATAAAGGCTTCCTCTTTTTCTGCACATACTGGGTGGATCCTGCTCATACTGGAAATTCTAACACTCTTGTTTCCTCTCTTTTGTTTTTTCTCTTTTTTTCCCCCCCATCAGCCAAACAGCGAAACTGGCGTGTTATCATGTTCGGTGTGCTAACTTTAATAGGATTGGCCATCGTGGGAAGTTTCCTGTATTTTTTTTACACACATCACAAAAGGATTAAAGCACTGCTCCAGCCCCCTCTGGACATCCCTGAACACTTTGAAGAGGTACACTTACCTTAATTTTAACATATCAAAATTTGGAACGTGTTTGTACTGAGAGGTTCGTAAGTAATATTTTCAACTAAGTGTATATAATTATTCTGACTCCAAGCTGTGTCCACCCAACGCCGGTCTGATGTGTTTCTTAGGGATGAGTGGAACTCGCACAAGACAGGTCTCTTCAACAAATACTTTTATTGCACCAAAACATCAGTCAGTAAAAAAAACCCAAACCAAAGTCTGTGATGAGTAATGAAAAATATTGCTCTTAGCACATGTCATACAGGACCTTTTCTGTATGAAGTTGTGAAACTACATACAACTGAAATATGCTCCATTCCAGTTTCACTGAGACACACCAACGTGTCAAGCAACCGCTATTTATTGATTTCAGTTGCATGTACTTTAATATGCGATAAATTTACATCAATCAATTGTAACATTACAACACGAGTTATAATTTTGTTAATGAGAAATGTATCATTTCTTTCATTATCAGCATCAACAACCTCAGTCTCCTGAGGTAAAGTCACGCGTGGCATTTAAAACTGCTCATTGTTCGCTCTTGTTGCCTGATCAAAGTGTGAATATTCATTGTGTCAAGAAAATGACACTTAGCTACAAGGTCTTTGATGTCTATTAGGCAGACTGTGTTTACTGCTGCGTTTGTTAAACTGGCTACTTTTTTACACAACATGATCTTTGGACTTTACTGGAATTATATGTCAAATGGTTAGCTTGATAATGAAGAATTACTTACTGAAAACATTTTTGTTAGTAGCTGAGTTTATGGTACTGAGATTATGGTTATATTTTGCTCCAGGCACAGACAGAAAAGACTAGACAGTCTTTTCTTTCCTCAATTTTTTTTTATTCATTGAAGTTCCACAAAAAATGTTACTTTAAGTGGGCCAGATTAAAACTTTTAATGGGCCATAAAGATCAGTTTTGATTTATTTTCTTCTGTCTGTCTTGGCCGTTTTTCAGAATTAAGCCTCGGCAACATACAGCAGGATTTTCCCAGCGTGTCGTCCATATAACCTAATGATCTAATGTCCCTAAAAAGTGCAAAGAGACATAAATGATCATCCCCCTAAGCCTTGTGCAGAAATCGTCTTACTGTGTGCCTAATCAGAGTGTCTGAGAGTTGCTGCATGCATTCAGCAAGAGCTGCTGTTATCTGCAGTTGTCCTTTAAAGTGACTGATGCTGTTTGTGATATGTCAGCATTGCTGTTAAACTGAAATTTCTTTGCACAAGGCTGTTTCTCACTTTGCTAAATGTCAAAAAAAAAAAAAAAGTGTAAAGATAGCAGGCTTGCTACAAAAACGAACAGTCCCGGTAATAAAAAAAAATTAATTAATTAATTAGAAATCTTTGTATAATGTTAGCTAATAGATTTTATATTACAAAGAAAATGATATTGATTAAAAGAAAGTTGACCTCAATAATGGATTAGTTCAGTCTTTTTACCTTGTAAGAGTGGTTGATGATAAGGCTTTTTTTTTTTTTTTTATAAAGAAAAGCCTACTGAAGAAGAAGAAGCAGCCTTTATTTGTCACATATACATTACAGCACAGTTAATTTATTTTCTTCACATATCCTAGCTTGTTAGGAAGTTGGAGTCAGAGTGCAGGGTCAGCCAATAGTGCTCAAGGGCCCAATAGTGGGAGCTTGGCGGTGCTGGGGCTTTAACCCTGACCGTCTGATCAGTAACCCAGACCCAGAGCCACCACTGCTCCCTAGCAATAAAATGAAATGTATTGGAAAGATATATGCAACATTTTGCAACCATTTTTTACTGATATTTTAATTTACAAGGAAGCTCATTCATAGATTTTTTAAAAGTCTATGAGTTTAAAAGTCTGAGTTCTGAGTGATATTTGGTGAAAATTGGCAAAAGGGATTTTCTAAGATAGCAACATAAATAAATGGTTATCATTAAACAAAAATCAATTGTTCTCACTGTTTCCACACAGCTTATGATGTTAATATTGCACTTGAAGTGCCCCCTTATATACACACTGTATATAAACAATGTTAAAAAGCCAGATTCTTTTTCTGCAGTTTCTTTTCAGTGACTTCCCTCAGTACCCAGCTCGTCATCCTGTGGCGGAGTCGTATAACTTTGTAAGTTTGGTGGAGGAGATTGCAGAAGACCAGGACAGACGTGACTTGGAAAATGACGAGGGAAATGCGAGCTCCACATAGTGTGTTCACCGTATCTTCTCCTGAGGAACTTGTGAGGAATCTGAAGACTGTATTTTTGTACTTTATACATTGTACATTTTTTATACATATGTATAAAATATCTTTATAATATCTTTATACATTTTTCATACATTGACTTGATAAACGATTGTCCTCTTGCTTACCTTCACGTTAAGTGTTTAGCTTTAAAATTCATTTAAAAAAAAGAGTGAATTTTTTCAGTTACACATGATTGTTCAGCAGTTGGAAAATTGGATGCTTCAGGAAGAACAACCATGTTGTTCAAAGGAGCCAACTTCATGCCTGTGGACTAATTCGTATTTCTAGGCTACATTTCGGTAAAGTAATTAGAGAAATGAAATAATCCTCTCGCAGTTGTGACTGTTATTTACTGGTAACTTTTAGCTTTATTTTAAAATTGTGTGTGTGTGATTTAAAAGGTGCACTTTGACACTTTAAACTTAAATAAGAACTGTTTTTGACTGATGATCATAACATGCTGCAATGTGAAAATGTTATTCTGTGAACAGGACTGTGAGTAACTGTAACTAACACAAAAGGTATGATAATTGAACCTACTATTAATAGATTTTCTGCATGTCAAAGGTTCTGCTTACAACTCACTATTTTCAAAGTGAAAGCCATGTCGAATTCAGTAATTTGGTTTGAAAACCCGCTTGAACGTTATTAAACGGGCTTGTTACAAGAGTCACGCTTAGTCTCCAGTAGTTTTAGAATGTAATCCTACTGTACCTTACAATGTCTAACTTCCACGAGTACACTTGTTCTATAAGAAGTACATCTCAGCGGTGGCACTTTTAACACTGGTCAATGAACCTCATTTATTAAACTGATATGAACAAATTTATTTATAAATCATGTGTATGAGCGTCATGAAAATCCTAGAAATAAAATCGTTCGTATCATACTCGTGCTCCTAGGTGTGTGTAAATTGATGCATAAAAAGACTAACTGATGTAAATCTCGACTCGATCGACTTCAAATCATATCATTTGCATGGATTACTGCACAACTTATATTAGGAATATACTGTCAAGAGTAAACTACTTATTTCTATTGCATTTACAGAATATAACAGGCGCCCTTATAAAAGCGCTTCAGAGTCTCTATCAAAAACACGTCCCTATGCTAGTTCATTAGGTCGGGGACTAAGAGTACCATCGAGAACATTTCATGAAAACCAGTAGTTTTATATTATTGGAATTAATTAAAGAATATAAAGAAAGCAAGCCAACTCAAACCCATAAATTAAGAGCAATAAATAAAACAAATCATTGAATTATGACGAACGAAATGGTGCCGTATTAACAGAGGATGGGTCGGTCTGTCAAATATGTTCAAACTACCTTCCACTTTACCCTGACTGTTCATTTCGTGCTTCCAGCTGTCTGTGCACTTGACCTTTTATGGCATTTATGGGCGTCACTACATGCAAATGAGCTGTGCTGGGAATGCACTTTGCACTTTACAGTTGAAGCGTTTCCCAAACTTTTGTAAATCCAGTGGAAATGTTTTGTTTGGTTTGGGTTATGGAACATTTACACACACCTTTACTAAAAGATTGATAAATGAGGCCCAGTGTCACAAAGCATTATGTAAGGTGATGTGCTGCACCCGGTCATTACTTTTCTGTGTGAATTCCTTAGCCATACCACTGTAGCGTTACCGAATTACTATTACAAAAATCACCATGTCTGTAATAATGCCTTATGCAGCACTTTGTTGATAACTTTTTACAGATAAGCAGTGTGTGTTCTGATCATTCGGATTTCATAAATGACAACCACAGTAAAACGTACCTTTTGAAAGAATGGTAGTAAAAGAATTGTATTGTTTGTTCTTGATCTTCAACTCAGAATACTTTAAAAGAGATTTGTTGTAGACTGGGTCATGGCCACTAACATCTTCAATGGTATAACATTTTATAACCAGTCCAGCCTTCATGTAAACATTAGTATATTCTTGTTTAGTTGTTTGCTAGCAAGAAAGCCTTAAAGTGTATTGTTATTTTGAACATGCATACATTTCGCCTTTATTCTATTAGTATTATTTTACTTTGTGCGTTGTTCGCTACTTGGCAATGGATTTACTGTTCACGGGTCATATTGACTTTGGGCTGAGACAGAAAATAATATTTGAAATGACAACTGTAAATATATGTTTTGGGGGAATAGTAATGGCAAAAAAACTCTTGTAATGCTGAGGACATTACTACCAGCAGATAGTCAGTTATTTGTAATCAGTTATGAGTGCAAATAAGACATGGAGTAAAGTGACACAGAGTGAACTTGTTTTTTCACTGTCTTTTTTTTTTTTTTTTTTTTTTTTTTTTTTTTTTTTTTTCCCTCAATCAAAATGACATTAATTATATCCACAGATTTCACTATTATGTGTAAATTGTTGGGACCCTGGATTGATCCTGAGCTTTGTTAACTATCTGTGTGGAGTTTCAAACAAACTGGGGTCCCATTTATTACTTCATGGTGTGTTGATTGTCCTGCTTTGTACTTTCTACAATGGATTTTCATATATTTTCACCTTCTGTTGTTTATCTTTGTACCCGCCACCATTTTTTTTTCTTCTGTAAATAATACAAATGTTAATGTTTGTAGAAAGTCGTCCTTATGCCTCTCTGTGCTTAAATAAACAATCCTTAATTATTTTATTTGTAAAATGTGGCATCATCTGGATTCAAACTCAGAATGTTCCTATTGTAAAGAGACAAGTTTGACTACTAATAATATCATTTATAATAGTGTTCTACTTAAGTGAAGTGTTCATAGGCCTATCTGACACCTGCAGGAGCTCTTCATGTGATAACTGATCTAAAACCACATGAGAAATCACAGGTTTTTTCCCCAACGGACGTCAGTATTGAGGTCAAGATGATGCAACACTTGAGTCAAAAGATACCATGGTTGTTAAGAAACCTGAGACTAACTGTAACTGTTTTCTGTGGGTGGAGGTCTATCAGAGTGGTTTCCTTTAGAGATTGGTTTACTTTGCTCATTTTCAGTAGGAACATCATTACATCTTGATTGTGACCTGATAAATGGTCCGTGCTACATTACTTTCATCCTCTATTAATTATCATCGTGGTGGGAGGTTGAGGAAGTAATTATCATTTGTTTCTTGGTAATGTTGTTATTTTTCAATATTGTTATTGTTTCTTGATAATGTTGTTAAAGAGACTCCTGGCATGGTTGTACACAGCCAGCCATATAGCTTACCTGATCACAAAAAAGTGGTTCAAGACCAATTAGGAAAAATGCAAGGCAGACAGAGCGGTCTGTTTTTGTGGTGACTTATGCAAATTGAACACAGTTTCGCAATTTGATGCCTATCCAATACCTTATATTGACAAGCTCCTGCATCGGCTGTGTGCGGCTCCTGTTTATTTGACCCTGGAGTTGACCAAGGGCTGTTCGCATTGCCAGATTCAGGCCTACACCCCTTCCTCCTCTTTTGGGAGGAGAGGTGCTGCCTTCTGGCCACACATTCTTCATCCTGTATTCTGTGAGCGAAAGGAGAGATGAGGAGAAGGGTCAAGTGTGTGAGAGAGAAAGAAACCAGGTTATCTGGTCCCCAGACATGCTATCATCTGGTTCTCAGCCTGCTGGGAAGCGATCCGCCATGACTCCAGGCAATGGCACTGAACTCCCTGTGGACGGCTGCAGCGCCTTCCCTTTTTAGGTGGATGACAGCCACACCTCCGCCTCCCCGGCAACCGCTCCAACACTGCCGATCCTCCCACAGCGGTGAGGGCTCTCCGACAGAGTGTCCCTCATCCTTCCCGGGTTTTGGCACCACTGTAACAAATGTAATATTATATAGTAAATAGAACATAATACAAACACACGACCATAAGTCAAACATAAAGTGCAGATCTTTCTGGTGCTTCCAGCCACTCCTTTATTACTCTCTCCCACTGATTAGACAACTCAGTGCTAGGCATGTGTCCTCACAGCCTGGCCCCTCCCTCCTCCTTGTCAAAGGTAGCTTTTTAGTGTTTGGGATGGAACCACTGACCTTCTGATCAGTGACCTATTGCCTTAACCATTGAGGCACCAATGCCCAAGTATGCTTGGGGGGGGGGAATGAGTGAATTAACGTGGCATATCTGTTGCCTATTTGTGGATCTTCAGTGAAAAGTCTCACACCCCTGAAAAAAAGAAAAAAACTTTACAGTAAGCTGTGTGCACAAACCTTGACTAATACTTTGTTAAAGCATTAAAGAATGCAGTATTTTTGGGTAAGAGTCTGCCAACAACATCTTGATTTGGCAATTTCGTTCTATTCTTCCTTAAGATGCCCCAGATCTATCATATTGTGAAGGAGATCTCCTGTGCACAGCCCTCTTCAAGTCATTCCACAGGTTTTCGATAGGATTTAGGTCTGTGCTCTGACTGGGCCATTTCAAAACACTGATCTTCTTCTGAAGCCATTCCTTTTTTGACTTGGATTTGTGCTTTGGGTCATTATTTTGCTGGAAGGTGAATTTTTTCATCATCTTCAGCTGTCTAACAGAGGCCTGCAGGTTTTGTACTACGATAGATTGGTATTTGGAGCTATCTATGATTCCCTCTATCTTGACTAGAGGCCCAGTCCCAGCTGAAAAGAAACAGCCCCATAGCATGATACTGCCACCAACATGCTTTACCATGTAGGGTATGGTGCTCTTTTGGTGATAAGCTGTCTTGTTTTTGTGCCGAAAATGTATTTTAGAATTATGCCCAAAAATATGGTATTATCAGACTATAACACATGGCGTCGGCAAAACTTAGGCAGGCTTGGTTGATGTTTTTTTGTGTGTGTGTGTGTGTGCGCGTTTGTGTGTGTTTGTCTGTGGGGTGGGGTTTGGGAAAAGGTTTTGAGATAAGGTGTCTCTTGGCAGCTTTTCTGAACAGTTTTCGACTTGTACTTTTGTCATTTTTGGAGGGACGTGCTGTTCTTGGTAATGTCACCGTGGTGCCCCATTTCCTGCACTTGTTGATGATGGCCTTCATGGTAGACTTCTAAACATTAATATTTTGAAAATTCATTCTTTTGTACCCCTCTCCTGAAATCACGTACATGCTTTGTAAACTCTTTGTGGACCATTTCAAGCAGGATGATGTCAAGAAAATCCTACAGAAACAGCTGAACTTTATCTGAGGTTAATTTGTGTATGATATTTACTTTTGAACATGAGTTGGAATCCGATTTATTCTGAGCACAGCTCCTTGCCCCATTATTAAAGGGTGTGCACACTTATGTAACCAGGTTATTATACGTTTTTTTCCTTTTTTCCCTAAAACATTTATTTGTTTTTCACCTGAATTCTGTTGGTTGCTATATCACATTACATGTGGAAAATGATTTATCTTGGTATCATTTTTATACAGCACAAAAACATGACATTTTAACAGGGGTGTGTAGATTGTCAACATCTACTCTATAACGAGCTTCATTTCTTTGTTTTTTCCCCCTTTGTGAATAACGTGCTACAGCACAAACCAAGATTTAAGCTTGCGTGCAATCTCATCCTAGGTCTGTTGATTTCTCGAATTGTGTCAGTTATCCTTATCACACCTGTGGTATAACATATGCTTTGACACGGACATGCTTCAGCAATGTGTGTTTACTATGGGTCTTTAAATTGAGTTTTGTCTTTACACAAATCAGAGAGACTGCCTTGGTGGTCATGAACATAAGCAAAGTGAACCAGTTCAGTAAAGCAGTTGTCATGACACAAGCCCAAAAAAGTGTTGCATCAGTTTGACAGCCAACTTGATAAGGCGGTTTTTTGGTTTTTTTTACCTGTTAGAATACAGTTTTTTTCTTGTTTGTTTGTTTTACTTTTATGAACTTCTAAATGTTTATGTTGATTGTCAAGGGCTTATATACTGTAGGTGTACCAAAGCCCTAAGGACATCACCCTCAAAGTTATATCATTATATTAAACATGTAATAAGAAAATCAATAAAACAATATAAACCCACACTAAGAAACTTTCAATCATTAAGTACTTTTTCAGTTAAAGATCAGTTCCACCTTCAAGGTGATGATGCAAGTATAGTAAAAATAAAAACCCATACAGAACATGCAGAGAGGCATAGCTAAATGTAAACTGAACTAGAGCGAAGTAAAACGTGTTCTGTGACGTGTTCAGGGAGGCGTTAGGAGTCCCTGAGGGGAGCAAACATTGATTGTTAGCTAACACTGCTGACTACTGAAATAAATATGCATTAAATAATTCAATATATTAAATGAATGAATTAATTATGCTTATCTTCTTCTTTAGACTGACAAAAAAATAAATAAAAAATCCATGAAAACATTCCTTCTGCCTGACATAAATCTTAAGTGGTGGCAAATTCAGAGCACTACACACATACACAGAGCTCTGCTTCACTAAATCCAAAATCCATTCATAGCCTAAAAGATCAACAGAACATTAAGGCCTTCAGAGCCAGCAATATTACACATTGTTAAAATTCTGGAAAAAATATTGAGAGTTTAGTGTAATGACCTGTTTTTTTTCTCCTGACCAAACACACTCTTATAGGAACTAGCTAATCATTTAAAGAAAAAAGCACCCTTATACAGGAAGTGGAGGATATCAGAGATCCTGTGTGAAGATGTTATCAAAATGTTTCAACATGTTTTAGTCCCAGATATTAAGAAACCCAGTATTATCGAGTGGATGTGCGTGTGAGTGTGAGTGTGTGTGTGTGTGTGTGTATCTATATATATATATATATATAGAATGTATTCAGAAGTGGCAAGGCTTCACTGGAACAGAGAAATTCTTGACCAAATAAGGTGAGCAAACAAATAGAACTAATAGAAAAAAATACGAGTTCTATTTATAATAGGAATAATGTAATTGGCACCATGCAAAAGTAGTCAGATGAAATAATAATTTATTCATTCAGGAATATATTAATTAGCATATTAATTAAAAAGTAAATATTACCATTTAAATATGCACTTTATTTAAATAGTGTAAGCAATATGATAAGTAGATGACATGTCTGACTAAATTTAGATACTTATTTTACCTTTTAAAATAGAAGTCATTGAAAAGTAATAGTTAAGCACAGGTTAAATGTGGTGTAATGATAAATACACTTAATAAAATAATTGGAAATCTTTCATATACAGTATAAACAGGATATAATTAATAGAGAATTTAAGTAAATGCTTTATAAACATAACTGTAGGAAGTACAGTAGTGTGGCAAGTCAAAGTACATCTTCTGTTAGTCATTTGTTGGAGATAAATGTGTTTATATTTAATGTAATTGTCTTCTAAATAACTTCAGGTAAATATGGTGGAATGATCAAGATATTTATTATATAGTTGACAACCATACAAGAAAATTATGTTGTTGTGTGCCATCAATAGATAACTTCCTTATCTTAGCAATAGGTGAAAACTGAAAATATGTCGAAAATACATCCTGTTGTAGAAAACGAGACCAGAAGCATTTGTTGGAGAGTTGTTATAAGAGGCAATAAACTCTCAACACACTGTTGAAACACATTGCGGAATGCTAACTGTGATAAAGTCACCATTTTAATAGGCAACCGCTCAATATGCACCGATCAGCCATAACATTAAAACCACTGACAGGTAAAGCACATTTACAGCACAATGACCTTGTTCAGCTCTGTTCCCCAGCTGACATAGCAAGCGTTTGTTTCATGTTTGTTATTCATGGTTTTGACCCTTGTTTGGTTTCACGATGATCGTCTCATCCTCTGAATACCTGTTTGTACTTTGCCTGACCTACTGCTTGACTTTGGGTTCTGTGATTAATATTGTGATTTGGATTTATTTGTATGTGCCAGTCTGTATTTTTAATAAAAGCATTCACTGCAATTGTTCTCTGGTCTTCTCCCACCAAGCAAAAACATGGCATTAGGTGGACTGGCTGCGCTAAAATGATCTTAGGTGTACATGTGATGCTCTGCGATAGACTGGAGTCCCACACAGTGTGCATTTCTATTTAGATGGAATTAAAAGCATTAGTACACATACATTTTTAATTATAAAAGTCTTGGAAAACCTGCAGGTTTTTTTCAGCACTGAGACCGAATGTGTCTGGCACAGCAGTGCTACAATACTCAGAGCTAATACAGTTGCAATCAAAATTATTCAACCCCCATTGCAAATCAAGTTTATTGTCAAAATGTACAGACTTTTTGCAATGTTTGCAGCTGTTTGCAATGAACAAATCAAACAAAAGCATTTGAATTAGTTCAACACAACGAATGCTTCAAGTGGTTTCCCTGAATTCAACTGAAAATGCAACTTATAATGACTTCTCCAGTTTCAAAATTATTCAACCCCTTCATGGCAAGCATCTTTAGTACTTAGTAGAGCACCTTTTTGCTGTTATGACCTGCTGCAAACGAGATGCATAACCATACACCAGCTTCTGGCAGCGCTCCTGCGGAATCTTAACCCATTCTTCATGAGCAGTGGCCTCCAGTTCAGTAATATTCTTGGGTTTGGGTGCTGCAACCATGTTCTTCAAATCCCACCAGAGATTTTCTATGGGGTCCAAGTCAGGTGACTGTGATGGCCCTGTAGAATCTTCCAGGGCTTCTTCTGCAACCAAGCCTTGGTAGAATTTGAGGTATGCTTGGTATCATTGTCCTGTTGGAATGTCCAATGACACCCAAGCTTCAGCTTCCTCACAGATGGCATGATGTTTTCTCCTAGATACTTCAGTGAATCCATCTTGCCTTCCAAATGCTGCAGGTTTCAGGTGCCAGAGGTTGCAAAGCAGCCCCAGAGCATCACGAAGCCACCACCAGGTGTGACTGTGGACAGTGTGTTCTTTCTTCATTCTTCTTCCTCCAGACATACAGCTGATCTATCATGCCAAAAAGTTCCCGTTTTGTTTAATCACGGCACAGAACAGAATCCCAAAACTTCCGTGGCTTATTTATATGATGTTGAGCCGAATTTTCTTGGGCTTTTGGGTCAGTAGTGGTGTATGTCTTGGAGTTCTGGCATGGAAACAGTACACGTTTTACTGTACTCACTGAAACCTCAGTGCTGTTGCCACCAAGTCTTGCGGGTCTTTTGCATACACTCGAGGGTTTTTCACAACCTGCCTTCTCAGAAATCTGATTGCAGCTGTTGATAGCTTCCTTTTTCTGCCCTTCCAGGTATTTAATACATTTTCTGCCTCTAGCCAGTTCAGGTATTTCATGTGTTCCAGCTCAAGCACACCTGGTGTAGCTAATGAAGCCCTTAATTAGTCACATCAGCTTGAGACAGCAAATATTTTGAATATTTGTGCTGTTGTGAGAGATTCTATTCAGGAGGTTGAATAATTTTGAGACTGGGGAAATCATTAGTTGCATTTTCAGTTGAATTTGGGGAAACCACTTGAAGCATTCATTGTGTTGAACTATTTCAATTGCTTTTGTTTGATTTGTTCATTACAAACAGCTGAAAATCTGTAAATTTTGACAATAAACTGATTTGCAATGGGGGTTGAATAATTTTGATTGCAAGTGTACATGACAATACTAGTGCACTCTTGAGGAAATGAGGGATGAGGTGACGAGATCTCACTGAGTGCATGTGTGTGTTTTTGCAGATGACAGAGCTAAGGGTGCTTATTTACTTCTTTGCTGAACTTGTCATGGCCTCTGCATCCATGAATTACTCAGGTAAGGTGAAAATGGACAAGATAAGACAATGGATAAGATCCCTGACTTTTTTTTTTATCCATATATAGGGCAAACATAGTACTCTGAAACACATCTGTAATGATAATAGGCATGATGAGGTCCAACCTAGAGAACTAAATAAGTCTAAAGAATAGCAGAACACAGAATCAAGAGAACAAGGAACCCAGCGATTAACACACCAGACACTAGAAAATATGTATGCTGTCAATACAAGGTTTCAAAATAAAACTACATACCCATGCATATAGACTGGAGTTCAAACTACAAAACAAGATGGGTAATGTTTATTTCAGATCTTGGGTCAAAATTAATGGAACAATAAACATTAAAATAAATTATAAATATATATATATATATTTGAAAAATGATTTTGTTGATGATACCAGCCAGCAACATGCTGGGGATAAATTATTAAATGAATAATATAGTTGATAATGGTAAACTGATCAATAACACACTTTTGCAAGTAAACCTGTGTTTTTTCAGCCCACTGTGTAAGCCTTCAGGAAGTTGACACTATCCAAGTGATACAGGGTGAGGCACTGCGTCAGTCTTGCCCCAATCATGACTGCAGCAGCGAGATGAACAATTCGCTGATATTTTGGTTCAAAAATGGAAGTGACGGAATCCAGCCAATCACGATGGAGGAAAATGAGCGGGTCCATTACCATGGCGCTGTCTTATACTTCCTGCCTTTAAGTCTGAATGACACAGGCCTTTACATCACACAAAGGTTATTATACACAGTCTTACTTATTACACACACAGACATAACACATCTATACATATGTCTAAAGCTATTTGAGGGTCTTCTTAATTACTATTTCTAAATAGTTACATCATGGTGTACTGGGAAATATCATGACAAACACTTGATTTCCAGGTGTACTGTAGGGTGTTATTTAAAATATGAGGTGAGATTTTTAAAGCAGGCCACATTACATTTTTAAGCACACAAAACAGGCAAAATTTGCTTATAGTTTGGTAAACTGGTGCAGAGCAAGAATGTACTGCAAAAAAAAAAATAGAAAATACTATACTTTGATCAAACATTATTCATGAGCTCGTGATTAAACAAACATGAGATTTTTAAGGATATAATGTTCATATTCTTATGGTTATATTTGTGATCTGCTTTATGAATTCAGTGCCAATTTTTGGTTGCCATTGTATTTTTCTTATTTCTGAGAATGATTGTCTACTATGCTGATGTCATAGGATGACATTGCTAGCATAGTTACAGTAGTGTTTAATAGGAGAATTTCTTTTAATAGTCTCAAATGTAAAGGATAATGCTCAGGTTTCGCTATTTTAGCATGAAAGCTTTGGAAACTAATCTGCTTAAGTAGAGTGTACAGTTGAGGAGGTGAGAGCGCTAAACAGACTAAAGGACTAAAGCGCCGCTGCATCACTGCATCTAACTGGTGGCACTATCAGCAGGAAGTTAAACATGCTGGGGATAAATTATTAAAAGAATAATATAGTTGATATAGTGGTAAACTGATAAATAATACAATTTTGTGGGTAATTTAGGTAAGCAATGTGCAAATAGACCAACAAGTTGATGAAAAGCAGAAAGTTATCAGAAAATAAGTCTTGGAAGATCCCATTTTAATTATAAATATAAATATGCAAGTCTTTATAGGTTGCCTATTACTAGATTTCTATCTGGCAACAGGAACAATTTCAAGATATATGTACACACACACACACACATGTGCATATATATATATATATATATATATATATATATATATATATATATATATATATATATACACACACACACACACACACACACACGCACATACATAAAGAGACATGTGAAAAAATAAGTACACCCCATGGAAATTGTTGGCTTTTTCGACATATTTGGACAAGCAAACATTTGATCCTCTTTGAAACAGTGGCTATTAATAAAGGTGATACACTATCAAATAACATAAAATTGGATGAATACCAATAAGCAGGAGTACAAATTTTTCGGCAATGTATAATAATAACAGGAGGAATTGAAATCAAAACCTGTGCACACCATCCTTTTATGAGGACTGGACACCCCCTCTAATAATAATCATATGAATCTGAAAATTGTGATATTGTGTTATCAGACTGTACAATTTTCATATTATTCTGCCACTAGTCTCAATAACATTGTATTTTATGTCCATGGTATGTGTTTCACAGATGGTATACTGTAACTGATTGTGAAGAGTTTAAAACTGAAATTGTGGTCTACGAGACGTTTCACACCGATCAACTGTATGGAAACTTTTCAGAGCAGATAGACATTCTGCTTCTTGATTGTCCAGTGTATCAAAACAAAGGAGAAACCATTACCTGGTACAAGGTAGATTCAGAAGGAGACTCTTTTTATTTAACTTATATCACTTGCCTCAAAAGGCTTTTCTCTAGTTATTGATATTTCTCATAGGGCCACTTGAATTTTAAGCCACAACAATCCATAAACTAAAGTACCAATTGACTTGTTCTCTCCAAAAGCAATTTGTATGCTCTTAAAATGTTTTAACATGCAGATACACTTTTTTTATTATTATTATTTATAAAGGAGCATCCTTACCATTCCTTCAGTTTGTGCATCTTGTGCAGTTTGTGAGTTACAAATGATCAAAGTGGGGAAAGATGGCTCTGAAATATTAATTGTATTTTGAAGGATTTCCGTCTGATCCCTAACAATTCTGATGCCAAGCTTAAAGTTTACCTCCCTAAAGAAGAAGCTGAAGGAATATACACCTGTATGTGCACCTGGGAACATCACAATCAAGTTTACAACTCCAGTGGATCCTACCAGATTCAAAGAAAAGGTAGAGTGCTATGAGACTGTGACCACAATTGTGCTTATTAAATTTCACAATATATCAAATCATTAGAGTTGGGCTATTTAATGTTTAATTTAAAAGAGTTTGAACCTGTTTGCAGAAAAAACAGTGCTTGCTCCTCCAACCTTTCAATATCCCATCAACAACTCTGTGGAGTTTGTGGACCTTGGTAAGAATCAGCATCAGTTCCTTCTCCTGTAAACCCAATATAGATCGATTATATAAGCTTACAACGTGAAACTCTTTCAGGGGCGGAGGTGAAGCTGAACTGCCGGGTGTTCTTTGGTATCAATGTAAGGGAAGGGAGAAGTGTTTACTGGAAGAGAAACAATCACACACTGTACTGTTACAGTAGGTAAAACAACATTATTTGGCAATCAGTTATAGAATATATAATGTTTCTGCAATTAATCCACTGAGATTCCTTTGGCTAACAGTGTTGGGCAGGAATGGAAAAGTACTAATTATTATCCTTAAAGCTTCACTATCCACCTTTTTTTGTTATAAATGAACAAAAAAATCAATTATTGAGCAAGTACATAAACAAATCAGTGTTCAAAACTGTCTCCTTACCTTTCCCTGATTCGCAATGGTAAGCTTAAAATAATGATTTATTGGGTCAGATTTTGTAGGAAATGTCAGTTTGATGTTATTCATCTTTGCGTGGTAACTTTATGTCCGTAAACAAAAAGAAGAAGAGATGTGGTCTGAGGATGGTGGAGTGTTTGTAGCTTGTTCTTACAACAGTTGCTTAGAATTGAAACATGTCATCTAGATGACATCTCATCTCTACTCCAAGAAACCCATATCTTTCATCTCCTCTGTTGTCAAGTATTGGAGCTAGCATATAACCCATATGTATAGTTTAAACCATCAGATTCATTTGTGAAGAGGAGCAGTGCTAAAGCACAGCCCACATAAAAGAAATAACTCCGCAAGTAACTTGCAATTTTATGTTTTAAACAGAGATATTGATAGAGAGGCTAAAGTTCAGTTCAGTAAGTTTTAAGTATAGTTAATAATGAGCCTCATTTATCAATGCCTTATTAAAGTTAAAATTCAATTCAATTCAATTTTTATTTGTATAGAGCTTTTTACAACGGTCATTGTCTCAAAGCAGCTTTACAGAAATATATAAACACAGGATACAGATTTTAAGTGTGTGGATTAATCCCAGTTGAATAAGCCAGTGCCGATGGTGGCGAGGAAAAACTCCCTAAGATGATATGAGGAAGAAACCTTGAGTGGAACCAGACTCAGAAGGGAACCCATCCTCATCTGGGTAACAACGGATAGTGTGAAAGTAAAAGAAAGTTCATTATGGTTTCTACATGAAGTCTGTTTGTTGAACTAGTCCACTGTTCAAAGGAGACCAGAATGCAAAACTGCATGTGGTAATTGCAGTCCCAGGACCATAGCAGCAACCGTAGTCCCAGCAACCACAGTGAGAATGTCCATGTGGAATTGGAGTTTATGAGAGCTCCATCCAGAGGTAGGGCATCTGAACAGATCAGGCAGGTCCGGAGAGCAGAAAGGGTGAGGATCACTGGCATCTCTATAAAATCATGTGTGGCTCAACAGAAGGAGAGAGGGAGGTAAAGAAAGGGAGAGATTGTTAGGTAAGACTGTGCTACTCATGTTAAGCTTGAGTAAACAAATACGTTTTCAGCCTAGACTTAAACACTGAGACTGTGTCTGAGTCCCAAACACTAGTTGGAAGGCTGTTCCATAACTGTGGGGCTTTATAAGCAAAAGCGCTTCCTCCTGCTGTAGCCTTCACTATTCGAGGTACCAACAAATAGCCTGCACCTTTTGATCTAAGTAAGCGTGGCAGATCATAGAAGACCAAAAGTTCGCTTAGGTACTGTGGCGCAAAACCGTTTAGTGCTTTATAGGTCAATAGTAGTATTTTATAATCAATGCGAGATTTCACTGGGAGCCAGTGTAGTGTGGATAAGATAGGGGTGATGTGGTCATATCTTCTGGTTCTAGTAAGGACTCTTGCAGCTGCATTCTGGACTAACTGGAGCTTGTTTATGCACCTAATGGAACATCCAGACAGTAAGGCATTACAATAAACTAGTCTAGAGGTGACAAAAGCATGAACTAATGTTCTTGGTCCTAGTAGAAGTCCTTCTGTCTTTCAGAATTAAGTAAGAGGAAGTTAATAAGCATCCACCGTCTAATGTCCTTTACACATTCCTCAACTTTATTAAGCTGCTGTATGTCATCTGGCTTCGCTGAAACAAACAACAGTGGAAGCTAATTCCATGCTTATGAATAATTTGACCTAGAGGTAGCATATATATAAAGTAAAAAGTAGTGGGCCTAAAACAGAACCTTGTGGAACTAAAATATTAATAAAGTTGATACACTCTATAAATTTACATACAATTGACATTTTGTAGTAATTTTCACAATTTAAATTAACAAAAAAAACAAAGAACAAAAAAAAAACCAAAAAAAAACCAGACCAGTCACATGGAAAAAGTAAGTGCATCCCTACATTTATCACATCTTCAAATCCATGAAATTAGAATCAGGTGTTCAAGATTGGGAGCCAGTGATTAGAACCTGCTTAGGGAGTGCAGGTGGAACCTGTCTTATTTATACCCCTCTCATATCTAGTGCCTGGTGTTCCCTTTCCTATTGAGGTGTGTGGTGTCATCATGCCTATGAGTCTTGCAAGGGATTTACAAAGATCTCCAAAATATTTGAAACACATCATTCCACTTTAAGGAAAGTAATCTACAAGTGTACACAGGTTTCAAACAACTGCCAATTTATCCAGGACTGGCCAGCCCAGCAAATTCAGCCCAAGAGCAGACTGTCTGATGCAAAAAGAAGTCTCCAAGAACCCCAAAATTTCATCACAGGATCTGCTAGTAAGTCTTGCAACTGTTGGTGTCAAAGTCCATGCTTCTACAATCAGAAAGAGATGTGACCTGCATGGGAGGTGCAAATTTGACCTGCATTGGAGGTGTCACGACAAAGCCTTCAAACCTGGCAAGACTACAGTTTGCCAGTGGGCATACAGGCAAAGACCACGTCTTTTGGAATAATGTTCTCTGGACAGACAAAGATAGAGGTGTTTGGCCACAGAAACAGCAGATATGTTTGGTGCAGACCGAAGACAACTTTTTAGGAGAAGCACCTCATACCACCTGTGAAACACAGTGGTGCCTCAGAGACTGGACAGCTTGCATTCATTGATTCAACTATGAATTCTGCATCATATCAAAGAGTGCTTGAAGATAATGTATGGTGATCTGTCTGAAAGTTGAAGTTGAACTGAAAGTGGGCATTTCGACAGGATAATGATCCTAAGCACACTAGCAAATCCACCAAGGAATAACTCAAAAAGAAGAAATGGAGGGTAACTGAATGGCCTAATCAATGGATATTTGGGGATTGAGGAACCATAGCCAGGGAAAGCCCAAGCTGATGGGATGTTTATGAAATGTTCCTGGTTGCTCCTGAGTTCCTGTGATGTAGTTTCTGTTTTTGCATCGTCTGCCAGGAGCTTCTTGCTTGTGTCAGCATTTAAATTATACTGTTCCATTCTTTTTTATCAATAATTTTGTGCTATTGTACTCATTTGTTGTAGTTTCACTTTCCATTCTGCCGTATTTACATTTTTTCAAAGAATGCTTCTGTTTTTTGACTAAAGACAGCAAGCGGAGTTCATCCATGTCATATCCATCTAAAATAATATCACCTAATCTTTGTCTAAGGTACGTTAAACACTCAATATGGGGAATGTTCAGCTTGTTCAGTGTGTTGAGTGCAGGATGTTTAGTCATTCTTCCTCTGTCGTTAATAATAGCTTAATTTGTGCTAAGTGTATATTAGTTAGCCCTTTGATAGAGAAGATAGCATAGTTTCGTAGGGGAAAGTCTGGATGCCTCAGGCAGAGATAGCAATCCCCCAACTCCGGCATTAGAGCCTTCATAGCAGGGTGAATGGGTGAAGACTCATCCAAAGCTAATGCTAAGGCTCACGGGAGCACCACTCATCTCCACTTCATGTGTCCAACAGGTTAGCTCTCCTCAGTGAAGCACCTTTTGAGAAACCTGAAAGAGCTCTGGTTATAGGAGACTCTACCTTAAGGCACATGAAATTAGCTGGCCTTCAGCAGCTTTAGTTAGGTTTATACCGGGAGCCAGGATGCCGGACATATCATCTTAGGGTCTTAGGCAGGCACAGGTTTTCAAAGGTAGTTATTCATGTAATAGTTAATGATATCTGCCTTCGTCAGTCAGAGGTAACTAAGAGTAACATTGTAGAGGTGTGTAAATTAGCGAAGGTGATGTCTGCTGTATGCTCTGGCCTCATCCCAATGTGGCATGGCGATGTAGCTTACAGCAGGTTATGGTCGCTAAAGTGATGGATGTCCAGGTGGTGCTCCAAAAACAATGTGGGCTTTGTAGATAATTGGAGTAGTTTTGAGGGCAAGGGGGCCCTGTTAGGGCGGGACAGTATCCATCTCACATTGGAAGGTGCTGCTCTCATTTCTTGCAGCATAGCACATAGTCTCAGAACAGGCCTAGTTAATTTGCAACAATCCAGAGCCAAGGCCAGGGAGCAGACAAGCAGGCTAAACTGACCCACTGCTAGCTGCAGTCATCAACTAGGTTCCACAATATTGAGACTGTGTCTGTTCCCCGAGCTAAACAAAAATGTAGAAATATTCAGAACGTTTGTTTTAGTAACCTAATTAACATAAAATTAGATCATACTGAATACACAGCTGGCAACATTGATCTGAAGCTAGGACTGTTAAATATCAGATCTCTTACATCTAAACCACTTATTGTTAATGAAACCATTGCTGGTCAGAAGTTAAACATAATGTATTTAACGGAAATATGGATTAAACCAAATAGCACTAAATCAAACTAGTCCTCCTGGATACAGTTACATACATCAGCCCCATCTAACTGGCAGTGGAGGAGGTGTCGCACTCATTTATAATGATAACCTAGGGGTCACACAAAGAGATGGTCATAAATTAAACTCTTTTGAAGTTCATTATACTAGTAAAACATATGTAACTACAAAAAATAAGTTTATAGAGTCGATTCTGCTAATTATTATTTACAGACCCCCAGTGCCTTATTCTGAATTCCTTGGTGAATTTGCAGATTTAATCTTGAACCTGGTTGTTTCTTCAGACAAAACATTAATTGTTGGCAACTTTAATATTCATTCTGATAACCCAGAAGACCCTTTGAGAACAGCGGATATGTCCGTTCTAGATTCAGTAGGGGTCAATCAGAATGTAATAGCACCCACTCATAATATTGGTCACACTCTTGACCTTATACTAACAAACAGTGGGGGAAATAAGTATTGAACACATCAACATTTTTTTTAGTAAATATATTTCCAATGAGGTTTTTCACATGAAATTTTCACCAGACATCAGTATTAACTCAAGAAATCCACAAATATAAAGAATTCACAGCATTAAAGTCCATAAATTAAGTCATGTGTAATAAAGTGGAATGACACAGGAAACAAGTATTGAACACGCTATTCAGTTTAACAGAGTTCACCTGACATGATGTCAATCTAATATTCATACATCAGTTATATTCACCGAACAGCCAGAACATTAAAACCACTGACAGGTGAAGTGAGTAACATTGATTAGCCTGTTACAATGGCACCTGTCAAGGTCTTGTGGGGTGTTCCTGGTGCAGTGGCTAGTACCTACAAAAAGTGGTCCAAGGTGAACCAGTGACAGGGTCATGGGCGCCCAAGGCTCAGTGATGCATGTGGGGAGCGAAGGCTTGTCAGATCCAACAGAAGAGCGACTGTAGCACAAATTGATGAAAAAGTGCTGGCTTTGATAGAAAGGTGTCAGAACACAAAGTGCATCACAGCTTGCTGTGCAGACCGGTCAGAGTGCCCATGCTGACCACTGTACACCTGCCAAAAGAACCTACAATGGGCATGTGAGGATCAGAACTGGACCATGGAGCAGTGGACGAAAGTGGCCTGGTCTGTTGAATCATGTTTTCTTTTACATCACCCAGATGGCTGGGTGTGTGTGAGTCACTTACTTGTTGAAGAGATGGCACCAGGTTACACTATGAGAAGAAGGCACGCTGGTAGAGGCAGTGTGATGCTCTGGCATGTTCTGCTGAGAAATCTTGGGTCCTGGCATTCATATGGATGTTACTGTACTTTGACACGTACCTCCTACCTAAATATTGTTGCAGATCAAGTACATCCCTTCATGGCAATGGTATTCCCTAATGGCAGTGGCCTTTTTCAACAGGATAACACTGCCACACATGTGTGTGCTTGTGTGCCCTGTGATGAACTGGCACCCTGTCCAGGGTGTACCCTGCCTTGTGCCCGATGCTCCCTGGGATAGTCTCCAGGTTTCCCCGTGACCCTGAAAAGGAGTCATACATTCATACACTACAGACAGGCCAATCAGCCTACCATACATGTGTTTGGACTGGGGTAGGAAACCAGAGTACCCGGAGGAAACCCCCGCAGCACGGGGAGAACATGCAAACTCTGCACACACGTGGCCCCGGCGGGAATCGAACCCCGGCCCCTGGAGGTGTGAGGCGAACATGCTAACCATTAAGCCACCTTGCACCCCCTATATTATATTATATAATATATATAAATAAAAAAAGAAAGCAAATAGGAGTTAGGAATTGTTGCAGGACATTTGTATATTTGCACATGCAAAATGTATTTAAATTTAGATGAAAGAGAATGTATTTGTATTGAGAATGTATTCCACATTGTTTTTTTTCAGGATGAAAGATGGGGAAATACTGTCAAGTCTGACGATTAGTCAGGTTTCAGAGACGGACCTCCAATATAAATATTGTTGTGTAGCCATAAGCACATATAACTGGGACTTTGTATGCATCACCCTCATGGCCAGAGGTAAGTTCCCACTAGTATTAAAGGGTACGGCATCCCAAAATTGTAATATTCAATAGGATGAGGCAGGACTTGCAGGATTCTCCATATTTATACATGACAGTAAACAGGCGAGGGTCGAAACCAGGAAGAACCAGAACAATGAGACAACACAGTAACAATGAAACATGACTCAGAGTTTAACAACATGAAAGCACAACAAGACTTTGCACTGAAACAATGAAACCTTAGAGCTTAAATAAGTAAACTCATTAAAAACTAAACACAGAGCACCCAGACACAATCACGACCTACACCAATGATGGGACGAGGCCGGAGACACAAAATCAAACCAAAACCCACATGACAATGTAAAGAAGAAAGTACATGGAGGTTGAAAACAAGACATGAAAGGAACTTAAAAAAAAAACAAGCAGTTACTATAATGGTAATAAATGTATAATATTAATAAGTGTTTTTATTTTAAAAAAATAAATAAAATAACTGTCAAATCATGACTCACGCAGTTTGGCTAAATCTGATATTCCGCCCCAATTCGTGACAGAGGGTGTATCGGATGGTGGCGACCTTTTGGTTGTTAATGCCCCCAAATGCGGAAGAATTTACACACCTCAGCCCTGAGCCATAAATAAAGCAGCTGCTTCAAGCACTGAGTATAATCACACAACACATTATTTGGCTGCTGATTATAAACCATGAAGATAACACAGCTACTCCATCACTTTTCTTACCTGCATTTTATCTCCTCATTTATATGCTGAAGTTTGTATTAGTGTTCAGTATATTGTCCTATTTTTGTTAGCTAGATTTAATGCAAAAGATCATATTGTTATAAACAATGTCAGTCATCTTGAATGACACTTTGCTACAATGTAAAGTAGTGAGTGTACAGCTTGTGTAACAGTGTAAATTTGCTGTCCCCTCAAAATAACTCAACACACAGTCATTAATGTCTAAACCGCTGGCAACAAAAGTGAGTACACCCCTAAGTGAAAATGTCCAAATTGGGCCCAATTAGCCATTTTCCCTCCCCGGTGTCATGTGACTTGTTAGTGTTACAAGGTCTCAGGTGTGAATGGGGAGCAGGTGTTTTAAATTTGGTGTCATTGCTCTCACACTCCCTCATACTGGTCACTGGAAGTTCAACATGGCACCTCATGGCAAAGAACTCTCTGAGGATCTGAAAAAAAGAATTGTTGCTCTACATAAAGATGGCCTAGGCTATAAGAAGATTGCCAAGACCATACAGCGGTTTAACAGGACAGGTTCCACTCAGAACAGGCCTCGCCATGGTTGACCAAAGAAGTTGAGTGCACGTGCTCAGCGTCATATCCAGATGTTGTCTTCAGGAAATAGACGTATGAGTGCTGACAGCATTGCTGCAGAGGTTGAAGGGGTGGGTGATCAGCCTGTCAGTCCTCAGACCATACGCCGCACACTGCATCAAATTGGTCTGCATGGCTGTCGTCCCAGAAGGAAGCCTCTTCTAAAGATGATGCACAAGAAAGCCTGCAAACAGTTTGCTGAAGACAAGCAGACTAAGGACATGGATTACTGGAACCATGTCCTGTGGTCTGATGAGACCAAGATAAACTTATTTGGTTCAGATGGTGTCAAGCGTGTGTGGCGGCAACCAGGTGAGGAGTACAAAGACAAGTGTGTCTTGCCTACAGTCAAGCACGGTGGTGGGAGTATCATGGTCTGGGGCTGCATGAGTGCTGCCGGCACTGGGGAGCTACAGTTCATTGAGGGAACCATGAATGCTAACATATACTGTGACATACTGAAGCAGAGCATGATCCCCTCCCTTCGGAGACTGGGCCGCAGGGCATTATTCCAGCATGATAACAACCCCAAACACACCTCCAAGACGACCACTGCCTTGCTAAAGAAGCTGAGGGTGAAGGTGATGGACTAAACCCTATTGAGCATCTGTGGGGCATTCTCAAACGGAAGGTGGAGGAGCACAAGGTCTCTAACATCCACCAGCTCTATGATGTCATCATGGAGGAGTGGAAGAGGACTCCAGTGGCAACCTGTGAAGCTCTGGTGAACTCCATGCCCAAGAAGGTTAAGGCAGTGCTGGAAAATAATGGTGGCCACACAAAATATTGACACTTTGGGCCCAATTTGGACATTGTCACTTAGGGGTGTACTCACTTTTGTTGCCAGCGGTTTAGACATTAATGGCTGTGTGTTGAGTTATTTTTGGGGGGACAGCAAATTTACACTGTTACACAAGCTGTACACTCACTACTTTACATTGTAGCAAAGTGTCATTTCTTCAGTGTTGTCATATGAAAAGATATAATCAAATATTTACAAAAATGTGAGGGGTGTACTCACTTTTGTGAGATACTGTATTTTTTCTCCACTCATAGTTACATTGTAATTGCCATTAGTTATGGTACAGTTCATTAATAAATACAGCACTGTGGTTAATTTATGTGGGATGGGTCCTCTCTGTGACCATACTATCTCTCCCCATTTAACAGAAAGCAAGAGGACACACTAACATTGCTGGCCTGAGTGTTTGTGCTGAGTGCTTTTTTCTGAGTGATTAGATCGATGGAAACTTTGTTGATGTTGTGTCAAACATTTAGCAGCTTTATAAACAAGTAGTTCCTATAAGTATATTGTGGGGTTATTGTTGCTGTGTTCACGCTAGCGATGATAGAAAGGTGTCCGAACACACAGTGCGTTGCAGCTTGCTGTGTATGGGGCTAATTAAAATATGCTGTTACTAGAGCACATTGCTTTATGTTTCAGAATCACTGCTCCCAGTGGTTGTGACGTTTTCATGCACAATCCTGTTCCTTCTGCTGGCTGCTGGGATGGTGAAGTGGTTTATTGTGGATCTGGTCTTGTTTTTCAGAAGCTTCAGAATAATGCAAAGCAAAAGAGATGGTAAAGAACTTTGGAAAATATAATAGTAATGAACTCAAAAGGAATGTATTATTGATTTGTTAAGGAATTTTTATATTTTACAGAAATGGCATTTTCATGATACACACTTTGGGCCTTTGTGTTTTCTGCTGGTTTCAGCTCCTTGCACAACTGAACTGAATTTAATAACCCATGTGAAGCGCTGAATTAGACCAACCATAATGTGTGAGCAATGTGTGAGATTAGAAAACTGTACTGAATATCAAATAGGTTGAGTTGCAGTATGAGAAGTTAAAAAAAGGCAGCTCTGTGCAGAATTATTTGTCCCAGTGATTTAGAGACATAGTGATGTAAGTGTTAATGTGTGACATTTAGGCCCTGAAGAACAATACACAGACAAGAACAGATTTGTGTACAAATCTTACCAGTACCAGCCTTTGTGTTTTATAGAAGGGTTTAAATGTTCTCTGTCTTTAGATGGCAAAGTATATGATGCATATGTGATCTACCAGAAGGATAATATAGATGAAAAAAACGGAAAGAAAGTTGCTCATTTTGTCAACAAAGTTTTGCCAGCTGTACTGGAGAACGCCTGTGGCTTTAAACTCTACATTCATGGCAGAGACGACCTACCTGGTGAAGGTGCAGTATAACAGTATTACCCATACCTCAATTATATATATAGTCATCCATAGCATCGTGCATTGAGACTTCATATATTGTATATACCAAGCGATATAGTTATAATTAGTGAGGATGTGCCTATATACAAGTTATTTTGTAGAGTATATGTATAGAGTCTGCTACTCTAGGTTTCAGACATTTGAATGTATATCATTAGTCAGAGCCAACTGACAGCTTAAAAAGCCAAAATGTCTCAGATTCCTTATCCAGTATTGTAGTGATGGCTGGGAATGATATAAGATGGGAGAGTCGAATCTAATTTTACTCTCGTCTGACCAGACTACACTCTCCCATTATTTCATAGGCTTGTCCTGAAAACAAAGGTTCACATACTTTTGCCACTCACAGATATGTAATATTGGATAATTTTCTCAATAAATAAATGACCAAGTGTAATATTTTTATCATATTTTTATCTACTTTTAGAACATGTGAAAATATGATGGTGTTTTAAGGCATATTTATGCAGAGATAGGGAAAATTCTACAGGGTTCACAAACTTTCAAGCATCACTGTACATGGGAATGGGTAGGCTTAAAAATTGTACTCCAGTCAGCTAATAGAGGGCCTCAGAGACATTTTGACTTCACTATTTACCCCCTGTCACAATATCTACGCATATATACAGTCATTGATCCTAACTGACTGAGCTACTATTTGCTAGCTAGCTGATATTATCCATCATTTTAATGTAAGTAAACCATTGCCTTTTATTTGTCATCTAATAACTTCTATGAAATGCATTTATTGTAAGGAAGTTATAGGGGGAGATATGAAGGTCACCTGAATTTGAAAACGACAAAACATTATTCCTGAAAATAAATTGTGGAGATGTAACTTAAAATTTAAGGTTGGCTAAGTCACAATTCACTAACATGGGAATGGGCGGGGTTAAAATGCCATGAACTCCACCCGGTATATACAGTCATTGGTCCAGATGCACACCTTCTGGCAAAGCTTTCTAATAAAGAAAAAAAAACCCCTGTCGAGTAGAAATCACCACCTGGTGCCTGACTAATGCAACTGTTATAAATAAATGAACTGAACCAAGAATGAAACATTCATATTGGCTTTATAATTGTACTGACATAAAATAAACAAAAGTAATCCAGGACATCAAATACTAAGTATTGAACTCAGTGACAAGGGAAGGAATATATTCAAAATTTGTTCATCAGCTAACGTTTCTCTCCACCACCAGACTGCACTGAGCTGATTGAGACGAGAATGCAGCTGAGTCGCAGGCTCATAGCTGTGCTGCCTCCAGGAGTCAGTCAACATCAAGGGGTCAAAACCTCACTCTGTTATGACTGGCATGTGGGGCTGCACCGAGTGCTGGTCGAGCAAGAACTGAAAGTGATTCTGATTCAACTGGGAGATATGAAGGAGTATTCCCATCTGCCCCTGGGGCTGCAGCATCTCCTCCAGAAGACTCCCCCCCTAAGGTGGGATGAGGGGAGTGGCCGAGCAACTTGCCCCACCTCCCGTTTCTGGAAGCAGGTGCGCTACATGATGCCTGTTCCTCCAGACTCCAGCTCTCATGGTGTTGACTTTTAAATCTAATAAGCACTGTTAAACATACTATAGATGCTTCTATCTGAAATCCTTATAACTCACAATACAGGTACATTATCATGTTAGACCATGTTTGAATCGTTGCAACAATAACTGATTGACATTTAAGCATTTTTTTTGACACAAGCCTGTATATGAATTATATTATTTTTATTCCTCAGAATGCTCTCTACTTAAACTGTACACTTAGACCTCAGTCTTGTATTCTTGTAAACCTTTTTTAAAGAGTATGTACAGATTTATATAAACAAAATTTTAACATAGAATTTAGAATTTCTTCAAAAGTTAAATGAAATAAATAAATAAATATATAAAAATAGAAAACAATATTCTTATAGCCATTCTGAAAATCCTTCTCAATTCCCAGAGACGCCACAATTATGAGTGCAAATCCACAAAAACCCACAAAAGTCCCTCCTCTCGATCAGCAAGCTCGAGAAGACTATTTGTGGCTAACTAGTTGTGGGTTATTGTCTGTTAGGATATATAGGCTGTTAGTGCTCATATGCACATCATAAGCAATTATAAATTTACAAAATGTCCAACTAATTTCTGAGTAAATAAATAAAATATTTATTATCAAATTATTTTATGTACAAACCAATAAATCTGTTGTATAGAAAAAGCTTCTGACAATGTTAATAAACAATCTGTTGTGCTCAGAGGTTGTGTTTGCTTGCTTTCTGTTGCCATCATGTGGACAGACCCAGAAATATATACTAACACCTAATTCTAACATTTGCCATACCTTCAACCACTCCGCTAGTTCATCTTCACCAGATTACTGGATTCACCTGGGACTTTGTGCCTTTTTCCACTAAACAATCTGAAACAGAACTAAAACCTATTCAATTGGCCAGTGGAGTACACAATGGTATCTAAATGGAATATCATGGAAATGGGAACTCCTGCATATCAGCTCACAGAGCATGCACCACAATACACACAGAGATCACAAGTTTGTATCCCGGCAATGTCACAGCTGTCCATGGCCTGGATCAAGGAAATAAAATTGGCTGTGCTGTCTGGGTGGGAGGGATGTTATACTCTATCTCCCCTGTCAGTTACAATGACACCACCACCATGCAGCTTTAAACCATAACAGCTGTTCTGGTTTTTTGCACTGGTGGCATTCGATAACGCATCTGCTTCCAGAATCTTCCATTGGGCTCACTGGTGTAGTGCTCCTTCCACTTGAGTATCCCCTGAGTGTGCCTAACATAGCGCAGTGATTCAGGGAACAGAGCATCATCCACTTCTCCTCCCACCTGGACTAGGATGACCTGCAAGCACTCTTTCACCAGGGCATCGTACAGACCCACCCAGCACTCGTAAGGGCCCCAGTTCAACTGAGATGATTCAGAGAGATCTGCATCAGTCGCTGTTATGTTGTTGTTTAAACTTAAGTGCTCCGGTGGCATTTTATTTAAAAGTCCCCCTTCATTATCTGAAGGCCTTGTGAAAGCCTGGGATGGAAGAACAATAATTAGCCGCCGACTCTTCCCAACTGTTTCAGAGATGACGTCATGGACCGCTGTGGGAATTAAAAAAATGGAATTTTCTTAATACATTTATTAGTTATGTTTTTGAAACCAACTTTGTTTTTGACCTTGAAACAGTTTACATCTTTGAGAATACAGAGTCTGCTCTGTAGCAAATATTTTTTGCTCTGCTGTGTTACTAATTCTCTTATCTGTAACCTTTTAATGTTAAATGTAGGATAGTAATTTGGGGGGAATTATATGGGAACTTTATTTCATTCCCAACAGTGCATGTGTCTGGGATAAGAAGCATGACAATAAAGTTGAAAATGACAGTTATGAGAACATATGAACATTCTTTCCATATAAATGTATTAGTATGTCCAGTTGTGTTCTCTTTTTGTACTCATGGTTACTCACATTACATCAATAATGCGTTATTATCTGATTTTCCTACTGCCTTGTAACTAGTGTGTGTAAGTACTCCTAAGAACTAGCACTGGTTCACTCCAATCCTCTTGTTCAGTTTTCTGTTTTCTTTCATCCATCCATCCATCCATCCATCTTCTACCGCTTACTCCTTCTTCAGGGTCACGGGGGAACCTGGAGCCAATCCCAGGGAGCATCGAGCACAAGGCAGGGTACACCCTGGACAGGGTGCCAGTCCATCGCAGGGCACAATCACATACACACTCACACACCCATTCATACACTACGGACACTTTAGACACGCCAATCAGCCTACCATGCATGTGTTTGGACTGGGGGAGGAAACCGGAGTACCCGGAGGAAACCCCCGCAGCACAAGGAGAACATGAAAACTCCGCACACACATGGCCCCGGCGGGAATGTTTTCTTTCATATGTCTCTTAATTGATGGAGACAAACAGCAGCACTAGTATCACACTCAGCTACATTAATAGACAGTTACATGAACTGTCTAAATCACTTTCAAACTGTTTCTCAACACAATAAAGGCAAGTAAACTCAAATGTAAATACAATCTAAATGAAAAACTGTACAGTAGGTGTACCTGCGCCTGGTAGTGCATCCCGGCCACTAATGAACAATTTGTAGCCAAGTCGATCCTCCAGAACCTCCGGGAGAACATGCAGGGCAAAGGTTGTTGCAGAAGACACTCTGTGATCATCACCATGGAGGTAACTGACATAGGCATCATACAGTTTTCCATCTGTCAGGTTAAAAACAGCAATGAGCAATTTTAAAATGCTGTTCACAAACACACTGGAATTTTATATAACACTACTACACTGAGGTATTTGCAGATATCAGCAAATTGATGAGTTCTGATTTTGCAAACATGAATGTAGATTGTGAACGCTGCCTTTTTCTGCAGCAATAAATACAAATAGGAAAGAAGCTGAACAAAAACTGACCTCATTTAAAAATAGGCTAGATAAGGACTAGGCTACAGACATTCTGCTAAATAACCTACAGAGTTTCTAAATTAGTTTACAGATTTGCTAAATAGCCAACATACTTTCAGAATGACTATCACATCCAGATGTGGTTAATCCCGAGTCTGTTGCCGCAAAGTTAGAAGCACACATTTATATATGATGACTTTGTAGGCTGTAGCTTTACAATTTCCCTTCACTGGAACTAAGCAGCCCAAATCTGTTCCAGCATGACAATGCCCCTGTACACAAAGCAAGCTCCATGAAGATATGGTTGGAGTGGAAGAATTCGAGTGTCCTGCACAGAGCCCTGACCTCAGCTCCACTGAACACCTTTGGGATGAACTGGAACCTCCTCAACATCTCAACATCAGTGCCTGACCTCACTAATGCTCTTGAAGCTGAATGAACACAAATCCCTACAGCCACGCCCCAAAATCCATTGGAAAGCCTTTAATATGTGTGTAGTCTGTTATAGTAAGAGCATGGAGACCAACTCCATATTAATGCCCATGGTTTTGGAATGGGGTGTTTCAGATATGGGTGTTATGGTCAGATGTCCACATATTTTTGGCCATATGATGCACATTTCCTTCTCAGCTCTAGACAACCAGCTGAGATTTGCATGTGCAAATTAATCTTCTTAATGAAGTCTTGAACGTATTGAAGCTAAGCATATTGAATTGTTTGTCACACATACTTCATGCAATACTACTCACCATTTTGTTGTTTCAAACAAGGGCTGAGAGTCCTATAAGCGAGTATCAGGTCCACTTTAAACCAATAAAACAGCAGGAACCCCAGTGCTACTATTGCATAAGCAGTGAATACCGCCAAAGTCCAATACAGCCATTTCTGACTGGCTGTTAAGGGAAAAAATAAATAGCTATGAGATGAATGAAAAGAATGATCATATGAAAATCAGAATGGATATTTAATGTGTACTTCCATAAGTATTGGGACACCTGCTTTTCCATATAATACATTATGCAGTTTTAACTATGTGAAGTGAGTTTGAACTGAGTGTGAAGGTCTTATGTCATCTACATCATCAAATTGACTAGCATGCCAAGGTTACTTGACATGTGGTAAGCTTCAAGATGTTTCACCTAAATCATTTCAACAGAGTGGTGAGAAATACATTTAAGAAAGAATCCACTAGCTACCTACCTAAATAATATGTGTTTTAGGTGATTCTACATATCTCCTATACACACAAATAAAAGATCTGCATTATTATTATGAAAGATGTTGGAGTCCTGTTGTAATGTTCATAAAGAAGACCTAGTGTGTTCTTTATCAGAAAATCATAGTCAAAGGTACAAGACGGGGTCAGAGAACAACCAGACAACATCAGCCTGAAGTTTCCAAAATCAAGGAAAACAAGCGAGGGTCAAAACAAAGAAGTTGTATGAAAAAAGAAGAAGTGGTAACATGGGAAACTAAGGCTTGGACACAAGACAAATTGTTTGCAAGGAGGAACAGAAAGAATAGGACAGGAACAGACAAACTAATGACAGGCTGGGGCAGAGAGCGGACTAGAGCAGAAACCAAAAAAAGCACATGGCAAAACATACAGGGAAACAGTACAAAGATTAAGCATTGCAACAGTCGCCATCTTTGGAAATGTGCCAAGTGTGGAAGCGTTCATGATACCTGTCATGTTTTTTATTCTTATATGATTTGAACAAATTAATCCACATAATAGTTTTGTTTTAATAAACTTTGAATTATCTTCGAATAATTAATCAATAATGATGAGTAGAGGAGATTTAGCCAATATTTTAACGTTTATATATGTTTCATTTACTACTATGACTATATAATTGTATGTATTTTTCTTATATCTGTCTTTGGGTACCATGAAAGGTACTTCAAAATACTAACCCCATTTCCATAAAAATGATTTTTTTTTTCTAAAATGCAATAAAAACGAAAATCTATGATGTCAAGTCTCTTGAAACATAAAAAAGAAAAGATATTCAAAGTTTTCACTGACCAACTTACTTGTATTTTGTAAATATAAACAAATATAGTATTTGATGCCTTCAACACACTCAAAAAAAGTTGGGACAGAGGCATGTTTACCACTGTGTTACATCACCCATCCTTTTAATTACACTTTTTAATCATTTGGCAACTGAGGATACTAATTGTTGCAGTTTTGCAAGTGGAATTTTTGCCCATTCTTGCTTGATACCAGACTTCAGCTGCTCAACAGTCCTTGGTCGCCATTGTCTGAGTCTCCTCTTAGTGTCACGTTCTGTCACAACAGAGGCGGAGACGGATGCAAATGCAGTTTATTGAGTTTTAATATATAAAAGTCCAGCAAACAATTCCAATACGTAAGGCAAATTCAGAGTCAAGGCAGGCAAAAGAGTCAGGCGATTGGCAAACTGAATATCATAGAGAAACCAAAATACAAAAATCAGGGAACAAACAAAGTAAAAAAATAGAATAGCAATACAGGGGGGTGGGGGGCTTGGTAATGACAGAACACAAAGGAAACTGAGCAATTACTTCGGAGGGATGCAGTGACAGAATGAGGCACAATGCACAGTACTGAATGTGGAATTGTGAACAGGTGCAGACAGTCATATGATGTGGTCAGGTGAGGTGCAGTGGCTGATGGGAAATGTAGTCTCTAGTCCCTTTTCCGGTATTTCCATGACAGAACTCCCCCTTTAACGCATGTCTCAGAAGAGCGTAATAAGTTTAGGAGGTGGTTCTGGACACCCAGACCAGATGTTCCTAAGAATTTTCAAATCCACTTGATTGTCTTCCCTTGCGGGGCCAGATGGAGTACAGATGCGGGGCGATCTCTTCCATACCACAAAGAGATGACATGATATCCCCAGTCTGGCTTGGGTGTGGAGCAATGGCTACCATGCAGCCAGCGGGGGGAAAGAAGCTCAAGGCGTAGCCTGAGGGGGGAGCGACGTTAACAGACCTAGAGGGGGAAGTGACGCTCTCTGTGAGGTCAGAGGGGGGAGTGAAGTTCTCAGCGAGGCCAGAGGGAGGAGCAATGCTCCTCACAAAGCATGAGGGGGGAGTGATGTCCACCGTGGAGCAAGTAGGGGGAGCGACGTGTGGTGAGAAGCAGAGAAACAGAGTGACGTCTTTAGTGGAAAATGGAGGCAAAACGATGTCCTCAGCCGAGCAGCATGGCGGAGCGACGTCCTCAGCCAAGCAGGAAAGTGGAGTGACGAAGAGAAGCCTGGCGTAGTGGCGTCCAACGCGTGCAGAGAGTCAAAGCGGAGCTTTTGGCCTCAACAGGAGGTGGAGCAACGTCCTTAGCTGAACAGGGAGACTGAGCGGCATCCTCAGCTGAAAAGGGATGCTGAGCCGTGTCCTCAGTTGAATAGGTAGGCTGAGCGACATTCTTTGTTGACTTGGCAGGCTGAACGAAATCTGCAGTAGGGGAGGGTGGGTGGGGAAAAATCTTACGGATGGCTTGAGAGGCCGTCTTGTCGGCCTCAGACAAGAACTTGGCTTGAGAGGTCACCTCATTGACCTCTGGTTGGAGCTCAGCAGGGGAGACAGCCTCTTGGGTCTCAAGCTGGAGCTCTGGAGATGAGGTCACCATGTTGACTGCCAGCTGGAGCTCTGCAGGAGAAACCGCCTTGTGGGTCTCAGGCTTGAGCGCTGGAGAAGAGGTCGCCACATTGACCTCCGGCTGGAGGTTCGCAGGGGAGACTGCCTTGTGGGTCTCAGGTTGGATCTCTGGGGATGAAGTCGCCATGTTGACCTCCGGCTGGAGCTCTGGAAATAAGGTCGCCACGTTGACCTCTGGCTGGAGCACGGCAGGGGAGACTGCCTTGTATGTCTCAGGCTGGGGCTCTGGGGATGAGGTCGCCACATTGACCTATGGCCGTAGCTCAGCAGGGGAGACCACCTCATGGGTCGCTGGCTGGAGCTCTGGAGATGAGGTCGCCATGTTGGAGCCCTGCAGGGGAGACCACTTCATGGGTGATGCACCCCCATACCATCACAGATGCTGGCTTTTGCACCTTTCACTTATAACAGTCTAGTTGGTCTTTTTCATCTTTGGCACAGAGAACTCAACGCCTTTTTTTCCTGAAAACAAATTGAAACGTGGACTCCTCTGACCTCAGCACACATTTCCACTGCCTTTCAGTCCATCTGAGAGCTCAGAGAACTCATTGGTGTTTCTGCATAGAGTTGATGTGTGGCTTCCTCCTTGTGAGTTTCGGGTTGTATTTCTGGATGCAGCGGCGGACAACGGTTTTCATAAGTGACAGCGGTTTTCTTAAGTGACAATGGTTTTCCGAAGTACTCCCAGGCCCATGTGGTTATATTTATCACAGTAGCATGATGATTTCTCAAGCAATTCCACCTGAGGGCTCGAAGGTCACTCACATTCAACAGTAGATTCTGGCCTTGCTTTTTACACAATGAGATTTCTCCGGATTCCCTGAATCTTTTCACAATATTATGCACTATAGATGGTGAAAGACCTAAATTCGTTGCAATCTTGCGTTGAGCAATGTTCTTTTTGAACTGACTGACAATTCTCTCATGAAGTTTGGCACAAAGTGGTGAGCCACAACCCATCCTTGCTTGCAAAGACTGAGCTTTGGGTGGATGGTCCTTTTATGCCCAATCCTGATACCCTCCCCTGTTACCAATTAACCTGATCCTCCAAAACTTTCATTCTTATTTTGCCTCTTTTTTTGAGTGTGTTGAAGGCATCAAATTCTAAATTTGTTTATATTTACAAAATACAATTAAGTTGGTCAGTGAAAACATTGAATATATTTTCTTTGTACTTTGTCAGTTAATTAAAGTTTCAAGAGACATAAAGTCACAGATTTTTTGTTTTTAATTCCATTTTAGAAAAAATCCCAACTTTTATGGAAATTGGGTTAGTAAATTATTATTATTATTATTATTAGTAGTAGTAGTAGTAGTAGTAGTAGTACTAGTAGTAGTAATAGTAGTAGGAGTTGGTACATGTTAGTCACCTAATTTGAAGAAAACCTATGATTAGATTATGGTCAGATATATAATATAATATAATATATAAATAAATGTGTTATAGATATATAACACATTTACTCTACAGCTAACTGTTTTGATGAGGAAAATATACATCACTTATCACAGTTATCTGGCTAGCCTGTTGCTAACAAAAGTCAAACATGCAGGTGTCCATTTATTTTTTCACGTCATCTTTTGAATGTGCCGAAGTCGAAAATGATGTAAATGATGTAAATGATGAAGTGATTCCAACCAATTACAAGGTGAGTTAGAGTGAATAAGAACAGACCAGCTGACAAAAGAACGATTAACCTCATAGGAAGCTAAAGATCTGCTCAAGTTTTCCACTTTGAAGCTGAAGAAAAGCTGAAGAAAAAGTTATTCTAACTGATCACCTTTATCCTATGATGAAACATTTCTATCCCGATGGGAGTGGTCTCTTATGCTATGGCCTTCACACTCACATATGGGAGCCACATTTTGGAGCGATGTGTTAGACAGCTATTTTCCAGTTAAGTGAATATCTTTTCAAAGAACAGTGTTCATCACCCGAGTACAGTTCCAGACACTTGTAAAATCTGTGTTAAGACACACTGCTTTTCTGGTGACTCATGAGGCACGACACTTTACTAACACACTATGTTATATTTTCCCTTAATTTGAATTATTTCTTTAATAATCATAATATAACTTAAACTGCCTATGAATTATTTACAGATTGTGACAGATGCTGGGATTTAGAGTGACTTTCCACTGTCTTTGGTGGGACACGGCAACATTTTGCTGGGGCATTTGGCAAATAGGCATGTGTGTATGTATGACATGAAGTTATCCAGTGTGTGTAGTAACTCACATTGAATAAGTATTACTGTGCCGTTGTCATGGCCTACAGAGTTGAGGACGCAACACTGAAAAGGGATGTTCAAGAATTCTTGCTGAACTTCAAGAATGGTAAGATTAATGTGGCGATACTCCACATTGTTTTCTGTTGTACAGCTAAGAGCAAGCAAACAAAAATATCAGTATAACACACACATCACTTCATGTATTCATTTCTCTGTGATATACACCACACACTTTGATACTTACCCATTATGAGCAACAAAATGTTGTGGGTAATCCTCAGTAAACATGTTGTTCATCATCCAATAAGGCCTGGTACTTTCTACAGCATCCATTTCACAGGAACCAGGCCCAACAAACACTTTGCAGTTTAACACCTGCTTTGAACCTGCATTAACAAACACACAATGTTCACACACTTCAACTGACTGGCCACTGCAATAGCAGTGCTAAAATGTGCCAAGAATATAAAATAGTATAATTATAATAACAGTATAATTTGTCATGCACTAAAAAAAAGAGCCACAATCATTAGTACTACTCTTCACAGCTGGAAAAGATGCAGTGAAAATGGTAAATAATTAGCTTGTTTGAGAATTATCACTATTGGTAGTTATATACAATCTAGGTTTTATGTTATTTATTTTAGCTAGACACAAACCCAGAGCATGTATGCACTTGAGTGTCTTATTTCCTGAGTTTGTACAGATATATGAAAATTCTAAAACGCCTAAATTGTTGTTTTCAATACTTGAAATGAACCTTGGATAAAACACTGCAGAATGTTTCATTTTTACAGTGCAAGTGGACAAAAATTAAATTCAGTAAAAAAAAAAAAAAAACATTTTTTTCTTTTTCATTAACATTATAAAGATACTAACTTTAAACTAAAAAGTCATTTTTGATTCCATATCAAATAGTAGGAAAAATAATTAGGAAAAGTCCCATATGGAAGGTAAGGTACAGTGTAAGCATGGACTTTATGCAAGGCATGTGCACTGCATTAGAGTGCAATTTTGTCAGTACTACTCTTACTACTAAGTGATGTTACCCCTGCCATGAAAGATAATGGCATGTTATTAATAACCTAATAAACTGGTTACTTTTGTAACACTCTTTCAAAAAATTACACTCACCAGCTTCACTGTACAAATAGGAGATTTTTTTCATCAACAGTACTCACCCAGTTTCACAACAAGAGTTTCCTGTCGTGGTTTTATGACTTTTGGCTTCTGTGGAACAGGACCTGTTCACACGGCAGTGACGGTTATGAGGTGTTAAAGAGGTCATAGCATGCAAATGAATTTTAACAAGTGTGAAGTGTTTTCCTTTTAAATGCAATCTGGTTTTCTGCTAGATACAGTGACAGGAAAGTGTTTTACATCACCAGGATTTTGGTTAAAGGCTGCCATTATACCATGAGCCATAAGTGCATAACTGACACACTTGTTTCATTTAATCTAATACTGTTATTTAATTACCTTACATGTTACACCACACTGAGCCACAGTGTGTGTGTGTGTGTGTGTGTGTGTGTGTGTGTGTGTGTGTGTATTTACTAGTATGAATGAAGACTTTCTTGCTCTGAGCCACAGTGTATGAAGTTCCATTATAGGTGAAGTTCATTAAGCAGGTGTACACTCCTTTGTCATCCTCTGAAACTCTGCTGAATCGAAGCTTGACAGTTTTCTCAGCCCAGCTAAGAGGACTGCAATCCTATTACGTGAAAAAATAAAACAAAAATCAAATACAACCTATAAAGACTCCTATAAAATCATGTGAGGAATGATATGCAGTACACTCAGAGCTCAGTGTATGAGGTACACCAACCTTTCCGTTACACTCATTAGCCCTTTTATCTATCGTACTGTTTTATAATTACTGACCATCTGTGTCTGAATAATTTATCAGGCCATAAGTCTACTGATGACTGGATATCATTTGTGGATAACAGTAGTGGATACAGGTGTCACCAACTGAACATATTGGGCACATTTATTAGGTATACCAGATAAAAGGAAATAGTAAGAGCAATGCTTAAAAAAGGGCAACATATGTAGCTACATTTAATTTTAGCATCTCAAAATTTATTACTCACTGGATTCTTCAGATATAATATGAGTCAAAATGTCACTACTACACAGTATAAGATGTTTTAAACATAGTTCATTATTGAATTAATTCCATTGGCTGCCACATTTCCTCCATCTCTTATTTACACTCTCACCTGTACAAATCTTTGTGAAGGAACAGAAGGAAATATTTTTGTGTATTTATGTTGCTAATAATAATAATAATAATGAATCGGGATGAAAGATGAACTGGATAAGGTGTTGTGTAGTTTAAACAACATTTATTCGACATTTTTTACTGCTACCATCAATTCTACTCAGAAAGCCTAGGTTATTGGGACATTCTTCCCTCAGTAAAGAGCAAATCAAAGTAAATGAACATTGGTTAATGCAAGCTCCTTGATGCAGAAAGATCAGTTAGTCTTTATAGTTTATTAAACCCAGGGAATGTCTCATTTGACAGTCTTTGCAAGATACCTTCATCCAGGTCCAGCCAACATGGGAAACTGAATTTAATTTGTCAATTGTCCGCATGTCTTCACTGTCACAAGGAAGACGTGCATTCGTGTTCTTCATTAGGATCACTTCTGAGGTCGGTTGGGGACATTTGCTCTTGGACACAGAAATGGAAAAATGTGCTTCACAAGGGACGTCCTTGTCACTGCAAATATTAGAGAGGAACATATTGTCTGATTAAACAAGATGCAGAACACCATTTCATGTATAACATTAACAGATGTGAAATGTCATGAATTCCTTTTCTCAGCACGCTTTGCACTTCCTGGTATGTCCGATTTCCTGTCATACACCTGTGCTTTTGCTCTAGTGTTGACTCCGCACCATCCTGTCATTGGCTAGTTGTCCTATTGTGTTCATCTGTTCTGTGTCAAGTCCTCAATTAGCTTGTCTATTTATACCCTGTGAGGTCTTAGTATCATTGCAAAGTCTTGTCGATTATTTCATGCATTTCTTAGCCTTGATTTGTTCTATTAGTTTTCTGTTTTTTAGACTTGTAGCTATATTATTGTTTTTAATTGTGGATTTTCCTAGGATCACTTTGCCTGTCTGTATGTGACCCATGTTGGATTTACCCAAACAAAACCCACGCTAAGTTTATGCACTTGTGTCCTGCTTCATTTGCCAGCATATTTAATAAAGCTTTAATTATACATTGAAATTATACTTTAATTATACATTGTTCCTCAGGGGTTCTTTTGAATGGTTAAAGGGTCTACTTGGAATTTTTTTTTTAAACCAAAGGAAACTAAATAAAACATTTCAGGGTGGTTAAGTGGTGAAGACTCTGTACTACCGATTAGAGGTCGTATGTTCAAGCTGCCACTGTTGGGCCCTTGAGCAGGGCCCTTAACCCCCCTTAAACTTCTCCAGGGACTGCACTATGACCTGCACCTGCACTATGACCCCAGCTTCCTAACAAGTGGGCCATGCAAAGAAAAGCATTTCACTGAACTCGAGTGGTATATGTGACAACAATAGCTATCTTCTTCTAAACATGGCTGGAATGTTATTTCTTGTCTTATGTGCTAATTATGCAAACCCCTTTCCAAGAAATGAGTCTTTGTGTGTGTGTGATGTAAAGGGGTTTGCATAATTAGCACACAAGACTCATTTCTTGGAAACTCCCTTTTCTTTAGAGCTGAAAACTATGAGCGTGTGGTCTATGAGCAAAAAACAGGGGGAAAAGAAACAGTAGCTTAAGCCTCAACACAAACAGTCTGCATCTACTTTTCTCCATTTTACGTGTTACATTACAGGAAAAAAACATGGAGAAAATTCTGTTTAGTAAAGACTCACATTTCATGTGATCCATGATTCCTCACTGAATAATTCCTGCAGCTTCACTCAGGTGGGTCCAAGTAAAAATACACTGAGTATAAATGTGAAAAGCCCAGCCTATTTATTGTGTTGCCATACCTGTAATAACATGAGTAGTTTCCGCTGTGTGACTCCTTTACAGGGAAGAACCACAGTGACTGATCTATAATTTTTATTCCTGCATCCCAGTCCTGGTTCAGCTCTCGAGTCCAGTTCACAATTACCACTTCATCTTCATAAGATGTGGGACACTTAAGGATAAACACGTGACCCTCACTGATCTCTAGCTGCTCTATGTCCATACAGCCTGAAAAGGAATTAGAGAACAGGGAAGATTTTGTTATAAAAGAGTGCTTTTCATGTTTCCACATTTTCACTGGGAAAAGTTACTCTTATTCAGAGATGGTTTACGCACATGCATAAATTGCACGCATCATTTTCTCCGTTCCTCATTCAGATTATGTGAATGACCTTAAAGGCAATTTAAGAATATAATATATAAAAGATTAATGGATCAATGCTTATGAACAAGACAATGGCAAGCATTGAAATAAACATCAAATAGGATTCTAGTATATTGCCAATATGTTGCTGCATGAATAGTCCTAGATGTAATAATCACTTAGTCACTGCTTAATTTGTTTAATTTACATTTAAATCCATCCTCATTATTCAGCATCCCATGAAACAGCAGTTAATTCACTACATCCTATCCTTTTTTTCTTTTTTTTTACATTAGAATGTCCAAAATATACATTTCAGATCAATATATTGTAGTTACATTCATGGCTGGACATATAAATACATAGATATTTAGTAAAATCTGTATAGAAATGTAGTTTTCAGTCCAGAGATCAGAATTTTGAAATTAAGATATTTGAAATAAAGAAATATTGTCTAGGTGCAGTCACATGGGCTTTTTATATTAGCGTGCTAACTCTCACCATTTCGGATATAAAAAAAAAAAACTGAAAGAGCTTTTTCACTGACTTTGCTACAAATACAGCCTGAAGACATAACTTCGAAAAGTTAAGGACCTTTGTATTATATCATTTGGGCTGAGCTAACAATAAAAATGTGCTAAAGTTAAAGAACGGAATCACGTTACTGAGACATGCCTCTGTTTTACTCAAACTTGTAAAATGTGTTGTGAAGATCAGATAGATCCCCGTTCTATAAATAAAACAGGGCTCACTCACACCTCATTGTCATCTCACCTGACACTAATTTCTCCTTCAAATTAACTGCTAATCCCAGAGGTTCACATACTTTTGCCACTCACAGATATGTAATACTGGATCATTTTCCTCAATAAATAAATGGTCAAGTATAATATTTTTGTTATAATATTTTGTTAATATTCACAAACGTTCAACTAACACTGTAGGTACATATTGTTTCATTTACATGGTATTCAATCTGTGCGCACTGCATTAGTGTATTAGACTGTATTTTTCATTGCAGATGGAGCTGCATGATTTTGAGAAGACTTTTGCAATCTGAAAGAAAAAAATGATTTGAATATTAATGTTCATGAGTCCACCATCAGGAGAACACTGAACAACAATGGTGTGCATGGCAGGGATGCAAGGAGAAAGCCACTGCTCTCCAAAAAGAACATTACTGCCTGATTGTAGTTTGCTAAATATCATGTGGACACATGTTTTGGAAAAATGATTTGTGGATGGATGAGACCAAAATAGAACTTTTTGGTTTAAATGAGAATCATGATGTTTGGAGAAAGGAAAACCTTATCCCATCTACGAAACATGGTGGTGGTAGTATCATGGTTTGGGCCTGTTTTGCTGCATTTGGGCCTGGACTACTTGCCATCATTGATGGAACAATGAATTCTGAATTATAACAGTGAATTCTAAAGGAAAATGTCAGGACATCTGTTAATGAACTGAATCTTAAGAGAAAGTGGGTCATGCAGCAAGACAACTAAGCACACAACCAAGTCGTTCTACCAAAGAATGGTTAAATGAGAATAAAGTTAATGTTTTGGAAAGGCCAAGTCAAAATTCTGACCGTAACCTAATAGAAATGTTGTAGAAAGACCTGAAGCAAGCAGTTCATGTGAGGAAACAAATCAACATCCCAGAGTTGAAGCTGTTCTGTACTGAGGAACAGGCTAAAATTCCCCCAAGCCGATGTGCAGAATTGATTAAAACTTAGTTGTTTAGTAATGTTTAGTTACAGTTATTGCTGCACAAAGGGGTCACACCAGATCCTGAAAGCAAAGGTTCACATACTTTTGCCACTCACAGATATGTAATATTGGATCATTTTCCTCAATAAATAAATGAGCAAGTATAATATTTTTGTCTCATTTGTTTAATTGGGTTCTCTTTACCTACTTTTAGGACTAGTAAAAATCTGATGATGTTTTATGTCATATTTATGCAGAAATTTCAAAAATTCAAAAAAGGGTTCACAAATTTTCAAGCACCACTGTATGCGTGACTCAAACATGCGTTTTACATTTACAGCATTTGGCAGATACCTTTATCTTACATTTACTTACAACTTTCAAGACTCTAAGTTGATTGTTCGGGTTTTAAGACTAAAAGTGACCGGGCTTTGTCCGTGGCTGCTCCAAGGCTTTAGAAGAGTCTTCCTCTTCACATTAGATCTTTCACTTCCGTTTCTGTGTTTAAATCATCTTTGAAGACTTTTTGTATTCTTATTCTTAAGTTTTAATTGAGCGTGTAAATTTTTCATTGGCCCTTTTTGGGTTTTGTTTACTCTTTTAATTTGTTTTAATTCTATGTCATATTTCTTGTACAGTACTTTGGTTTCAACATTTGTTGTTTTAAATGTGCTCTATAAATCAATAAACTAAACTAAACTGAACTAACACTGAACCCCAAGTTATGCAAGCCTTACATGGCAGCTCTGCAGCCATTGGTGTGAGAGAGAGAGAGAGTGTGTGTGTGTGTGTGTGTGTGTGTGTGTGTGTGTGTGTGTGTGTGTGTGTGTGTGTGTGTGTGTGAATGGGTGAGTGAGAAACGGTGTAAAATGCTTTGTAGAACTGCTAAGGTTAGAAAAGCGCTATATAAGTGCAGATCATTTACCATTTACTTTCAAAGAACAGTTTGTGCCCAAGTCCCTCTTTTTTTAAGTGTATTATCTCACCTGGATACTGTACACTTGTACCTAAAAAGTGTACAGTGTGAAATAATCATAAAGACTATGATGCTCATTCAATACACTGCTTGACTTTTTCTTTCTTTCTTTCTTTCTTTTTTTCTTTTTTTCTTTTTACAAGTGTAGAAAATTAATGACTTATAAGCACACTTAGGTGTCAGAAAAGGGTGGGTTTCCTTCTGCTTCCTCTGAGGTTTCTTAAATATAAATTGCATCTGGATTTCTTTAAAGCCACTTTATGACAATGCCAATGCCTGTTAAAAGCTTTAAAGCACAGTACAAATAAAACTGAAATTAATTAAATATACACAGGAGAAAATGACAAAATATGGAATGAATACAAATTAAACTATCTATATACCAAACACATGTTTTACATTTACAGCATTTGGCAGATGCCCTTATCCAGAGTGACTTATGTTTATCTCATTTATACAACTGAGCAGGGTTAAGGGCTTTGCTCAAGGGCTCAGCAGTAACAGCTTGCTGGGGTTTGAGCTGAGGACCTTCTGATCAGGAGGCTAATGTCGTAACCACTGAGCTACGACACCCTTCAGCTTAGTGGAGCTTGTGATCTGTGGCCATGAACAGTCTGCTGACTTTGCTTTTAATACCTAAAAAGCACATCTGTGTAGGCAGTGACCCAGATTGGCTGTGGGACATTCTAAACCTTCAACTGACCTGATTTTCATTAAATGGAATTTGTTTTTGATGATTGATGGTGGTTTAGGGGCATCCCAGGTGATCATAATTATAATGTTGATACACGTAACTGAATGTAAAGAATGAATCTCTTCAACAGTGTTTGAACTGAGGAATGCTGAACCTCTTGTAGCACAGCAGGCCGCCTCTTTTCATAAACTGGGCAAAATCTAATCACAAATGTAACAGTTGGCATCAGTTACTTTTGTAAAACTCCCTGCCAAATCAAAGTTTGTTGTATTTTTGTACTTGTATTTTTCCCTACTCATTCTGCTCAATAGCTTTGATTATTCAATATAAAGATGAGGATACTGTGCTTTTCAGAGAAAACAATAGTGAGATAGTGAGTGTATTTACATACAGTAAATATTGAATATCAAGTATGACCCTGTCTGATCTATGGGTTGAGATACATGAGCACCAGTTAAGAGTTCCTTAAGATGAACAAGCTCAGCTAGTTTAGAATATATGTTTGCAGAAAATATAGAAATGGAAATTAAGCATCTTTTATCAAAATAAGTATAGCTGCAACAACTAATCGATAAAATCGATAATAATCGATTATGAAAATCGTTGTCAACGAATCTAATTGGTCTGTGCGCGGCACGGGGGAGATTTACTCATTACATTACTTCTGTTCCGAAAACACGCTCCCGTTCCGGAGAGCAAATACTAAACTTGTGTCCCAAATTACATACTATACACTTTCACTATGCCCTCTGTACTACCCGGATAGTGCAGTGTTTTTCAACCGGGTGTCCGCGGACCCCTATTGGGAAGTGGTGTAATTGCAGGGGGTCCGTCGGAAAGTTTGAAAAATGTTTAAATAATATTATGGCATATTTTTTTTGTTAAATGTATAAAAACATATTCAAATGAGATGTTTTAAAATTAATCAATTTGGTTATTCGCAAATATCACGTTAGCTGAGCTGACGATCGTCCATTGATGGATTTATTTTACATTTCTTTACAAATGAAATGATAATTTGCAAAAACCTATGAGTGGTAGACAAGTTAAGTGTTGCATTGATGGATAAATTAAACAAAGGATAATTCAGAGAGTCAAATTAAATGTTACACCAAGAATAAAATGTAAAACATAAAATCTTGAAATGTTTTGATTCAACTTTAATGTTAATATTATTAATGTTAAATATTAATAAAATAAAGTAACATATATTGAAATGACTGTTAATTATATAGCCTATAATTGTTGTGGAGTGAGGGGGTCCTTGTGGATTGTTCGAAATATGCTAGGGGTCCAAAGCGCACAAAAGGTTGAGAACCACTGGTCTAGTGTATGTATTTTAGAACGGTAGTAACGTCTCAAATGGAACACATTAGTTTTTTACTAACCTGAAAGTTTGCCCCATCCGATTAACCGATTAATTTAAAAATAATAATAATAATCGGACAACTAATCGATTATGAAATTAATCGTTAGTTGCAGCCCTAAAAACAAGATGGGGGTGAGGTGTTTGAGGAAAATATTCCTAGCAGATATAGTAGTATCTCTGGTAACACTGTGGTCTGGAAGATGGAAGTTTTTTTCCCCCTCTGGCTCCCTGCATGGTATGAAAGAGTGTCTCTCCTATTTCACTCTGGTAATGCTGTGAAGGACTATACATGCAACCACTATAACCACAAGCCTGTACCTACAAACAGTTTTGTCCCCCTAATCTGTTCTCTAAAGACTATGATGCTCATAGTGAACATCCATTCAATACAGTCTTTGACTTTTTACAACTGTACAAGAGTAATGACTTGACTAACTGTCATGTAATGAACAGGTGTCCAACTGTCTTCTCATTTCTCATTGCTCTCCCGTCTTCTGTCTCAATTAGGCATTTGTGATACAGCTTTGAACTGGTTTACATCATATCTCACAAATAGACATTTCATCTCTATTGGCAAATTAAAATCACGCACTGTTACTGTCTCTCAGGGAGTTCCCCAAGGTTCCATTCTAGGCCCACTCTTATTTACATTTACAATTATTCATTTAGCAGACACTTTTATCCAAAGCAACTTACAACTGAGGACATACAAGCAAAGCGATATATCAAGTGGAGAACAATACAAGTAGTGCTATTTATTATCCATATGCTTCCACTCAGATCCATTATTCGTCACTACGGCGTACAAATTCATATTTACGTAGATGTCACCCAGATCGCTCAGCTCCAAAGCCTCTACTCCCCTTCCTCCCTCTTCCCGAATAAACTGCCTTCTCAATATTAAACACTGGATATCAGCTAATTTTTTAAAAACTAAACGGTGCAAAGTCCGAAAATCCTCATCACTGGACAAAGGCTGCTCTAAGTAAGGTTAATGACTTCTGTCTGACCACTAATGGCACTGACATTTTTCCATCTGACACTCAGCACGTTTACATGAACAACAATAATCCAATATTAACCCGATTAAGACGATACTCTGATTAAGAAACTACCATGTAAACAGCAATTTTTTATTACCTTAATCCGATTAAAGTCATACTCGAAGTAAACACAAATCGAATTACGACATTTGGAGTACTCCTGTTTTACTCGCATTATCGACGTGCATTACAGACATGTACACACCTTAATCACACTATTAACAGCGTGTGGGAGAACATGATCACACACGGCAGTGCTCAACCGTTTGACGACAAACAAGAGAGCACGGCTGCGTCCCAAACCGCGTACTTACCTACTATATGGTATGCGAAATACGTGTATCTCAGCTACTATTGTATGGTAGCACTACTTGTATTGTTCTCTGCTTGATATATCGCTTTGCTTGTATCTTTCTCATTTGTAAGTCGCTTTGGATAAAAGCGTCTGCTAAGTGAATAAATGTAAATGTACTATACAGCAGGTAAGTACACGGTTTGGGACGCAGCCCACGGCTTCAAGCAATCGTCTATTTGCACGTATAGCATGACAAATAATTAACTGCATTTGAAGCGTTCATAAAAATTAAAAATAAAAACACCCAAAACTGTATTTTCAACGGTGTTGAAAATCTTATCCTGACAGAAGTTGTTCACATTAAAAAAAAAACAATGTTAGACTGTATAAAATTGTAAATCTTCAATATCCATAATACATAAATATGTCCAAAAAAAAAAATCTGAAATTGTTAAACAAAATAATTAGGGAAAAAGAAAACCAGTTATTTCAAAGCACCTCAGTACTTATCCATTTTCATGCTTCATAAAATTTATTCAGCTCAGGTGAACTAAAGAAAGGTGTAGAATAAATCAGGCAAAACTATCTTATATAAAAGTTCCTCGCACATGCCCCATCTGCGGAGCAGAAAAAGGAGGAAAAAAGAAGAGACACAAAAGAATGTAGCCAAACTCTTTTATTAGTCAGTATCTGTGTATATTAGCTAGGCTTAGTTATTCCCCTGTCACTTTAACTTGGGGTAAACTCTAGAAAAAAGGTACTTTGAGAGAGAGACAGCAAAATAAAGGTTACAAAAGTGAAAGGACACATAGTTGGTGTGTTGGGGCCCCATACCCGGAACTGCTTAGGGCTCCCAAATCACTAAATCTGCCCCTGCATGAAAGCCATACTTGTTCAGTCTTTTTCTGATTTTGCTGTCATGAACATAAATATTTAATTTGTGCTTACAAAGGCCTATAGGTCACATGATGTAGCTCCTGGGGTTTTCTTTATATCTCTGAGTATTAAATGGTCTGACCTTGGAATGAATTTACTGGGACACCTACTCCAGGGAAGATCGGCAACTGTCTTGAAGGCTCTCCATTTGTAAACAGTCCTTCTCACTGTAGAATTGTGAATTTCAAATTGTTTGGAGATGGCCTTATAACCCTTCCCAGTTCGATGAGCAGCAACAATTGCTTCTCTGTGGTCATGGCTGATATATATTGAACAGTATTGAACGCCTCAACATTTTTTTCAGTAAATATATTTCCTATGAGGCTATTCACATGAAATTTTCACCAGACATCAGTATTAACTCAAGAAATCTGGAAATATAAAGAATCCACAAAATTAAAGTCCATAAATAAAGTTACGTGTAATAAAGTGGAATGACACAGGAAAAAAGTATTGAACACGCTAAGAAAAAGCAGTTTTTCAAGGAAAGGTAAGGAAAGGAACCAGCTGAAATCCGTAAGTAATTATACCTCCTATCTGTGCAAATTAATATCAGCTGGGTTAGCAAATTGATGGTCTATAAAAAGGCTTTTCGTTACCAAAGTGTCACACAAGAAACATCTCATGATGTGTAAAAGCAAAGAGCTCTCCCAAGATCTTCGCAACCTTATCGTTGCAAAACATATTGATGGAATCGGATACAGATATATTTCAAAACTTCTGAATCCTCCAGTAAGCACCATTGGGGTCATTATCCGCAAGTGGAAGCAACATCACTCCATCATCAGCTGCTCACGCACAGGAGCTCCTCGCAAGATTTCTGACCAGGGGGTCAGAAGAGTAGTCAGAAGAGTAGCCCAAGAGCCAAGGACCACTCGGAAAGAGCTCCAGAAACACTTGGAGGCAGCAGGTGCCATCGTCACAGAGAAAACAATAGGCAATGCACTCCACTGCTCACGCTCTCCCCGCAAGACTCCATTACTAAAGAGAAGGCATGTCGAAGCTCGTTTAAAGTTTGCTACAACTCATTTGGACAAGCCTATGAAACACTGGGAGAGTGTAGTCTGGTCAGACGAGAACAAAATTTAACTTTTTAGCTGTCATACTACACACCATGTTAGGAGAAGAAATGGCACTGCACATCACCCTAAAAACACTATACCAACAGTGAAGTTTGTAGGTGGAAGCATCATGGTGTGGGGCTGTTTTTCATCGCACGGTACTGGCAGACTTCATATAATTGAAGGAACGATGAATGGAGCCCTTTACTGGAAGATTCTTGAGACGAATCTGCTGCCATCCACCAGGATGATGAAGATAAGCGTGGGTGGACCTTCCAGCAGGACAACGATCCAAAGCATACAGCGAAGAAAACTCTCAATTGGTTTCAGAGAAAAAAAATCAGGGTGTTAGAATGGCCCAGTCAATCACCTGACTTGTTTTAATGTTTCGAAGAATGGCCCAAAATCACACCTGAATACTGCAGGCGATTAATTTATTCATACAGGAAGCGTCTTGAAGCTGTCATTACAAACAAAGGCTTCTCCACTAAGTATTACATAAATTTCAGTTAGCGTGTTCAATACTTTTTTCCTGTGTCATTCCGCTTTATTACACATAACTTCATTTATGGACTTTTTTCTGTTGTGAATTCTTTATATTTCCAGATTTCTTGAGTTAATACTGACGTCTGGTGAAAATTTCATGTGAATAGTCTCATAGGAAATATATTTACTGAAAAAAATGTTGACGCATTCAATACTTATTTCCCCCACTGTGGATATATATATATATATATATATATATATATATATATATATATATATATATATATATATATATACACACACACACACACACACACACACAAACCGTCCACTTTATTAGGAGCACCTGGGTATTGTTATCTAATCAGCCAATCATGTGGCAGCAGTGCAAAAAATGCAATGTAAAATATCACGCAGATACAGGTCAAGAGCTTCAGTTAATGTTCACATCAAACATCAGAAATGGAAAAAAGTATGATCTCTGTTACTTTAACCATGGCATGGATGTTGGTGCCAGATGGTCTGGTTTGAGAATTTCAGAAACTGCTGATCTTCTAGGATTTTCACACACAACAGTCTCTATTGTTTACACAGAGTGGTGTGAAAAACAAGTGTGACAGTTCTATGGGTGGAAACACCTTGTTGATAAAAGCAGTCAGAGGAAATTGACCAGATTGGTTGAAGCTGACAGGAAAGATAGAAAAGAGGTTACGAGACCGCTTTACAACCATGTTGAGCGGGAAAGCATCTCACCATGCACAAAACATTTAACCTTGGGGTGGATGAGCTATGAAAGGAAATTCTCTTATATCATGTACTCATATATTATGAACTGTATTAAGACACCTTGGATACGGGGAATACTGGGTTATAGTTTCTGTTTGTGTGTCTCCGTGCTATCAAATACCTATGATGAATGTATATATTTAATTACCTCTTTGAATAAGCTGATCAACTGCTATCCTTGATTATAGCTATATCCTTGAAATACACATGTATTTCCGTGTTAACATGACACAGGATTTGTTTTGTATTATGACTATGTGCTGTGTGTTTTGTTTACATCTGTCTGACACCTGGACCAGTAGAAACCGTCCACGCACTGCTTCTTATCAGTGTGTATAAATACTTCTGTTTTGAATGAATAAACCAGAAGTCTCTGTGAACATTCACGCGTCAGTGTGTGTGTTCATTCTGACTCTCCAGGCCTGAGCTCTGCGGTAAACCACACTTTCTAGCTCATAGCAGCACAGAACTAAAAGTTAATAGAAGTAATGGTAGAACAGGCTGATAGGGCTGGCGGAGGTCTGGAAGACGTTGTCTGAGATTGGGAGATTCCTGAGATATTCTCATATATGGAACTCTAACAAGCTACAACAGCAGAAAACAACACTGGGTTCCACTCCTGTCAGCCAAGAACAGGAACGTGAGGGTAGAAAAAAATTAATCACCTGGTCTATTTCCTCATCTTCATTTATGAATAACTGCATAAACAAGTAGGTGTACAAATGTTCTGATTATTTTCTTAAGTCATCATTCTTTTTAAAGTACTCAATAAGTGTTATGTTTAAACAATTTACACCTTAACATCCCTCACTCCCACAGATAATAATAATAATAATAATAATAATAATAATAATAATAATCCTCATCATCATCATCTTCATAAAAATTCTTGCTATTATTATTATTATTAGTAGTAGTAGTAGTAGTAGTAGTAGTAGTAGTAGCGGTAGTAGTATTGGTAGTAGTAGTAGTAGTAGTAGTATTAGTAGTAGTAGTAGCAGTAGTAGTATGAAACATATCACAAAACAAATTGAATCTAATGTAATAAGGAATTCAATTCAGATAATTAACCAACAATAAACAGTAAGTATGAGGAAAAAAATGAACAGGGGAGTTGATAGGAAACGTCTGGGCTACAGAGATTTGCTCTTACACGTCTAACCTATAGTAGATGAGGAAACACGGTTCTCCAAGAATAAAAGAATTTCAGTGTTGTCACTTTTCCACACCAATGTTAAAGGCTATGTGGACATTTTTATAGCAGATACACTACAATAATAAAAGTAAAGCTTACCTTCAGACCGCAGGGAAAAGGCAAGAATGAGGAGGAAGCCACAGCACCGAATCATTTTTCTCACAAAGCTGACAGAAACTTCTCCTGAAGCGTTGTGAAAACTTTCTGTCTGCAGATGTATTTTTATTTGTGACTCGACACCTGGGGGGACGGGACGATATTAATCTTTAGGCTGAAGAAAACCCCAGCGGAAAAAAAACAACAAAAAAATCACAAACAAACCAAAAAAGTCACCCACAGAATCAGGATTTTTTTTTTTTTTTTCCGTCGTGGTTTCTAGATCTTAAACATCAAGGAAACACCCAGGAATTTCCCACATGTACATAGGTATTCATCATCAAACTGTAACATAGCACGTGTACATTAAACAGTCGATTATTTAGAGACACTTATATAGCTACAATTTAGCCTATATATTTATATTTTACAAAGGAACATGACATGGTCAGCTCTTGAAGTTTTTTATCCACTTCCTATTTTTTCTGTCTCTGTGTTGTGTTTAAAGACAATTCAGCTTAAAGGTTAAATAATAAGACATCTGATTCATTTAAAAGCCAAAGCACCATTTTCTTCTTCTCTTAATCATAGGTTCATATGATATAGAATTAGGAGAGGATATACACTACAATAATCTATTTTGGATGTGTCCAAATCCTCATGCTAGGGCACTTAATAGTGTTCCACAGGAGTGCAGCACCTGTAGTAGCGCTGTTTGGAAACACTAGCTGCATTTACATGGACAACAATAAGCCACCCTTAATCTGATTAAGACAATACTTTGATTAAGAAACTACCATGTAAACAGCAATTTTTACTTACCTTAATCTAATTAAGGTCATAATCGAATTAAGCTCTAATCGAATTAAGACATGTGGAGTATTCCTGTTTTAGTCGCATTATGGACGTGTATTACAGACATGTAAACACCTTAATCACATTATTATCTTACTCAGATTAAGGTCATTAATTAGATTACTGCTGTCCATGTAAACGTAGTCATTGTTGAAAGCGATAAAAAAGGATCCTGTAGAAACAGTATGAACTGGACAGCTCAGGGCTGAAGGTCGCAGAGTTGTTATGCACCGAAGAAAATCTCACCTTTTCCGGTAAAATGCAAAGTCATACGCGCTTGCACCCACACATGCAGAGATCAGATTAAAGCGAGCGAGCTTGATGCGCTCCTCTTATAGCGACGTGCTTTTCCGTTTACCTGCAAGCTTTACTTTCACATCTTGCAGTGAAGAGAAAGAACGTGTGGTTTTCATTAAGGCCTGACCTAAACACTGCTGCAAGAGTCAGGCGCAGGAAGAGCCAAGTTTAAGCATCTGTGTGTGTGTGTGTGTGTGTGTACATGCGTGAGTGTGAATATACCGTGCATCTTAACCCTTTACTAGTTTACATTTCAGTAAAAGGTTACAGTGAGTCATGGCAAGATTATTGTAATGGTGCTGAAATCTAACTTAAAAAATAAAATATAGCATATAGGTACAATGAAACGCACTTGGGTTAATGATTTAAAATACTCCATTTTAATAAGAAAATCCAGATGTGCAGTCATCTGAAATTTCAGAAATGATTAAAAAAAAAATAAAAATACAGTATTATTACTATTACTACAACAACTATTACTACTACTACAACTACAACCATTACTACCAGTGGTGGAACTAGAGTTTTATATATGGGGTGTCTAGGGGGTGGGCAAGGATGCTTCAGGGGTTCCATAGACCACTACAGAAAATTAGCGTGTAACCCTAGCCTGGCATCTAAGTAGTATGAATGAATCCATTGATTGCTGATTGGAGGTAGAAGTGATAATTCACTTAACCCGGAGTTCTTCAATGAGACAGATAGTATGGTCCAGAGGGATTACTTGAAAAGAATTTTTTAACATTCTATGAACTCTCACATACTGGAGAGTCTTGGACCACTACCTAAACTGTCCAGCTACATTAAGCCTACATCCAAAACACACTGTATACTAGCGTGCTAAATACTGTAGTACTGTATGTGATGTAGTATGTAGTACATGTAGTACCTCTGTCCGGACTACTGAAATTACAGGTATTGCATGGTTATGTGGCTAAAGCTAATAGCGCCTCAGCTAACAATTAGCTTGGTGACAGTACAAATATCAACAAAAAATCTACAGGACATATTTTAAATCCAACTACCAAAATACTGCTAAAATGTCCATGCATATTTAGCGCAAACTCACTGGGTAATTCATTCAGATAAATCTTACAAACTTACTTCAAATATGATGTTTTCACCAATAGCAAAAAGAGCTCATGGAGCTGTGGAATTAATCTCTCTTCTTCTTCTTCTGTATGTTCCTCTTATTCTTATTCTTCTGTATCTCACAACCAACATTAATATTCTCTCTTCCTCGTCCTTGGTTTGAAAATGTATCGAGCATCAAAATAAATGCTTCTTTCAACAAAAGGTGAAATGAGATGTCAATCAGCAAACTGCCAGTATCGAAATAAGGGATTTTGGGGTGGGGTGGCACCTGGCACTACTACACCCTATTAGTAATAGTAGTAACAGTAGTAGTAGTAGTAGTAGTAGTAACAGTAATAATAACAGTAGTAGTAATGGTAGTAGCAGTAACAGTAGTAGCAGTAGTAGTAGTAGTAGAAGTAACAGTAGTATTAGTAGTTGTAACAGGGGTGTCCAGTACTGAAAATAATCTTTCCAGCCTAACAAAAAATGTAAGAGACAGATGGTTTGTAGATGCCAAAAAGTAATCAAACTTTATTGAAACAATAAAGTGAGACAGTCTGCAGAAAGTATGAATTATACACACACAAACATGCCTTTATATACTTTTCTGAAACCGTAAACATATCTGTAGGGGGGGTATTAATCTCTTCTTTCTAACAACAAACCAATCTCCATCACCTTAATTAATTATTCATCTCTCTATGATATCTTACATTTGTGGTGCATGCATTGTCATTTGGATTTTCTCAAAGGTTTATTGGGACAAGGTCATTTTTTGCAGCGCATGCGCCTTGCGTTGCATTTTCTGAAAGGTTTCATCAGGACAGGGTTTTTACTTTGTCCCAAAATTCGCCCTTGTACCTTAATGATTTTCTGGTTTTAGTCCCAGCATTGTTCACTTCATCCTGGAAGTCTTATCTTTGATTGGAAACACAGTTCTGGTGAATGTCTAATTGCTAATAAATTGCCATAGAGTAAAGCTGCTTTAGACAAAACACAAGGTTCTTCTAACTCAATTTACACAGGAAATACAGAAGAACCCCTTCTGTGCACTAAAACATAGAAGCCTTCTACCTCAGTACACACTTAGAATATAGCTTCATTAAAAAGTGTTCTATGGTTTTAGATTATGCTTCTAAATGTTGATTTTACATATAGATTATGTTTGTTAAATTATATTGATTATTAGATTATGCTTCTAAGTAATAATTCTAAATGCTGGTTATATGTATTGATTGTACTTTATTAACATATCCAAATGTTAGTTAAACATATTGATTACACTTTATCAATATATCCTATAATATTAGGTGTTAGGAATAACAATATATTGACTAATATGTGAAAGGTGGGTTATATAGAATTGCAGGAAGAACATTATCAGTCACCAGTGACTATTACTACTATTAATATTACTACTACTGCTATAAAATACTACTGTTACTACTACTACTTCAAATACTACTGTTACTACTACCGTTACTACTACTACTGCTTCAAATACTACTGTTACTACTACCGTTACTACTACTACTGCTTCAAATACTACTGTTACTACTACCGTTACTACTACTACTGCTTCAAATACTACTGTTACTACTACCGTTACTACTACTACTGCTTCAAATACTACTGTTACTACTACTACTGCTTCAAATACTACTGCTACTGCTACTTCAAATACTACAGTTACTACTGCTGCTTAAAATACTACTGTTACTACAGCTTCAACTACTACAGCCACTATTACTATGGTAATCAACCTACCATGCATGTCTTTGGACTGGGGGAGGAAACCCCCACAGCACGGGGAGAACACACAAACTCCGCACACACAGGGTCACGGTGGGAATTGAACCCCCGACCTGGGAGGTGTGCACCAAACGTGGTGACCACTAAGCCACCATGCACCCGCTTTTACTACTGCTTCAACTACTAATGTTACTACTACTACTACAGCCACTACTGCTGCTACTACTAGTACTACAGCCAGTACTGCAACTACTACTACTACCACTACTTTTACTACTGCTTCAACTACTAATGTTACTACTACTACTACTACTACTACTACAGCATTATTATTACTGCTACTACTACTACTACGGCCATTAATACTACTGCTACTACAACTAATAATAATAATAATAATAATAATAATACTACTACTACTACTACTAATAATAATAATAATAATAATAAAACAGTGGTAGTCGCTTCACAAAAAAGGTAATAAACTGTTCCTTTCATTGTTGCTTGGGTAATTCCCTATTCCCTAATTCCCTATATTTCCCTATATTTACTTTAATATGTATTGTCTTGAAACATAGATGTGGCGTGCCTTTAATATACATTTAAAGAATACATAGTTAAAAGATACATAGGTATAAAGATACTAAAGTTACAAAAAGTGTACACTTGAGTGTACCACCCCAGAGGTACAGTACAGTTTAATTATGATAGTGTTCTTCCTGCTATACTATATAACCCCCTTTCACATATTAGCATACACAATCAATGTGTATGAGTATAATTAAATAATATTAATATACTCATGGATTGTAGCATATCGTTTGTCACACAGGCCTAAGAACATTTACATTACATTACATTACATTACATATATTCATTTAGTAGACACTTTTACCCAACGCAACTAACTAATGAGGAAATACAAGCAAAGCGATATATCAAGCAGAGAACAATACAAGTAGTGCTACCATGCACGATTTATAATTGAGTTCTAGAGAAGCAAAGTGTGCAGAGTAGAGGCATAAAAGCCAGAGTTTTTTTGTTTTGTTTTGTTTTTTTTTTAATAATGTGGGGGTTGGCATTTTAGGGGTTAGTTATGTGCTCATGGAAGAGGTGGGTCTTTTGCTGTGTATTGAAAATAGTCTTTAGCTGTTTTTTTTAAAATAGTGACAGATTCTGTGTTTAGTATGCAAATAGTTTTTATTTATCAAGCACATTTGACAGGCATTCACCACAGTGCTGTTCAAAACGAGGATAATCTAAAGACAAGTATACTAATACATTTTAAAAAGAGTTTAAAGCTGAAAAAACAAGACAATATGAGAAAAAAGATCAGGTGTCCACAAACCCTTGTCTGTATATCTGATATAGTGTATCTGATAATAATCTTGTGCTGAAGTGAAGGCTAATAGAACTTTAAAAACAAACAATAAAACGTGATAATGAATTTCAGGAGGGTTCAAATAAAGGTAAGGTAAAGTACTAATTTTTAGTTTCCTTTTTAGCCATAAAAAATGAGTAATGAGGGTAGATTTTTTTTATTTCTCAGAGCTGAAAAACCCTCTCTTTAACAACTCATATTTAACATGTTTAATAACATGTGCTTGTGAAATATTTTTGAATAAAAAATCCTTCCAATCCATTAATAAAAAAATTGCAAAAGATTCAAAATGACAGAGTAGGATAGGCTCAACCGTTGGGTTTGGTTCCTCCAGTATTTCCTTCCTCTTGAACTCTATGGGTTTTTCACTCTTGCATTGCTTTCCAGTAAAGCTGCTCTGGAGAAAATCTGTATTGTAAAAGTGTTATAAAAATTGAGTTAGGGTAAATTTCGGATATATTAGGACAGTTAAACTTAACAGCAATTATTTTCTGGCTGAATAAGTAGAAATCAAAACATACAGTGTATTCTTATGCCCTTTCAGTGGAAGTGCATGATAGAAATAACATGACATAAATAGCATGACTTCATATAAGTGGGTGTGGACAGCATTAAACAGGAAGTGTTATAACTAATATTTTATACATATTTATGATGCATATATACCACTGTTTAAACCACAATGCCCCCCCTATATTATGTAATTTGTGGGGGGTATGATGGTAGTTTAAACGTTTGCCCTTCATCTGTGCTTTGGGAGTTTTCTCCAGGTACTCTGGTTTCCTCCCCGAGTGCAGAGACATGCTTTTTAGGCTGCTTGGCATTTCCAGATTGTTCCTGGTCTGTGAATGGGTGTGTGATTGTGCACTGCGAAGGGTAGTCATCAATGATGGGTAAGTTACTCAAAAAAAGTAATCTATTACAGATTACTAATTACTACTTTAAAATTGCAATCTGACTACTGATCACTGCATGTAAAAAGTAATCAGATTACTAATGACTACTTTCAAAACCTATCAAACCTACAAAAATACACTACAAAACAAGTTGGATTTATCATAAAACTTGCCTCGGGTGTCGTCACAGTTTGTAGGACCACCAGGCCGATATAATATAAAACTTTTCTAGCCAAGGGGAGGCACAACTAAGATACTGTATGGGTTTAGCTGCTACAGTCCTATGCAAAGTACATTATCTTTCCTTATGCTCTGCTCATATCATGTTCACATAAACTGCAACTCATATAGACATTTACACATCTTGTTTTCCTGCTCAGCATCAGAGCATGTTACTGCTTCTGTTTCAACCCCATTACTGGTTTAAAAAAAATAAAAAATCGGCGTATATCCATTTTTCCTCACACTGACTGTGAGCTTGTGTTTGGCAGAACTGAGAGCTGTCAGCCATTAAGACACGAGTGTTTCCACTTATTTTCCTGTAAACTCTTGTCTGATTGGCCGTGCCTCCGTTCAATGAAGATATAAAATTACAATACCGCCGTCTTCTTTTACTGACGTTCAGTTACGTAACGCTCCAAGTGGAGAATTATTCGAGGCTAAAGAAAAAATCTTCGGGGCTATAGTCCCCAATGCCCAGTCTAGCTTACGCCCCTGGCAGCCGTGCAAAACGTGATTTATTTTAAAAATGTATTTTACTTAATACTGTTTTCTTAAAAATAAATTTGTAATGCAATAACGTAATTTAATTGACATCAGTAACTGTAATCAAATGACATAAATTTAGAATGTAATAAGTAATTAGAATACAGTAATATAAACAGTTAATAATAAACAGTTATACACAACTCTGGTAATCATCCCGTCCAGGGTGTCCTCTGCCTTGTGCCCCGAGTTCCCTGGGATAACGTCATAATAATTATTATTATAATAATAATCACAGGAATGGTGTAGACTGTGAAATATCGAACATTACTACTACTGCATAGGTAAAGATTTTTACTTACCGTACTTGTTTAATTTCAAAATTGCTGTTTCTTTTAATTCAGTGTTATGCTGCTACTGATGTAAATGATAAATTATTCTACTTACCTTTTAGTGTATTTTTACTGTAGATTTTACTTCATCTGTTCCAGTGTGCGAATTATACACTCAATTTCGTGGGGGTCAGTTTTTTTCAGTTTGCCCAGATGAACTAGTTCGTGTAATGCAGATGCATGCTTCAGTGAACCACTGTGCTGTATCCTTAAAACAGCACATTAGCATAACACTTTAAATGCTATAATTCATACCGTACAATGCCGTTCAGCATTTTGTGACGAATAGTGCCATGAATGCCTTAAAAAACTAGTGTGCATTTCCTGAACTACTCCTCAACTGTCCTTTCTTACCAGTAAAAAACTGCCTTAAGCCTGTTCTCTTACACGTGACATCACCAGTTTAAATAAAACCTGAGTGCAAAAAAAGGCTTCTGTTATTTATATGTGAAAAGGTCTCCGCATTAAGTTTGTATTTATTATATTACCAACCTAAACTATACATGGATAAAACATTATGTTTTACATAATGTGTCACAGCTCGGTCCGATCAGAACTCAAATTCCCAAGATGCAATACTCACTTCTCAGGCACGCATGCGCTCACCATCCCCGGAGTTCTGATCAGACACACCTGGCACCAATCACACACACACACACACACTAGTACTTAGGGAAGACATCCACCCAGAATCTACGCGAAGTATACGCTCAGTAGCTTAGTTTGCTGCGTTACCAAGCTTTTCTAGTTCATTGTGGCTTATAATCCTCGACCCTCGCTTCTTGTCTCGACTACGCTTTCTGGATATCCCCATTTGTATTGTTCGCCCGATCGCTTGACCCTTGCTGATTCTACGACTACGCTTCCGGAACTTCCCGATCCTACTCTGTTCACCCGCCTCCCGCTCCTGCTTCCGTACCGTCTAAAGGTTGGTGACAGAATACTTCGCCTATTAATGGAGGCAGCGGGAAATCGCTGGCCGAACGCCATCGAGGGACATGGCCGGATGCTTAGCGAACATGATCAACGTCTCGCCTACCTAACTGAGCAGGTAGCTCGGTTAAATCAAGCTGCGCAGCCTGCTACGGTGCCGACCCCACGCTTCCCTCCCACTCCAGCGCCGGAGAAGTATGATGGAGATCCCGCATGCTGCCGGGGTTTTTTACTCCAGTGCTCCCTGTTTTTTTCCACGTACCCAGACATGACGGAGAGTCAGAAGATCATCCACTTCATGGAACTTTTAACCGGGAAAGCTCTCCTCTGGGCTACCGCGGAATGGGAACAGGAAGGGAACCGTATCAGCACGTTTGAGCAGCTGACATCACGCTTCCGCACGGTATTCGATCACTCTCCAGACGGCCGGGAGACTGGGGAGGACTTATTGTCCATGGCGCAGGGATCACGGAGTGTGGCAGATTACGCCCTCGAATTTCGCACTGTTGCCGCCCGGAGCGGATGGAATCAACCCGCTCTAAAGGCCATGTTTCGCCGGGGATTAAATGCTGACATCTTAACGGAGCTGGCGTGCCGCGATGACCTTTTGACCCTCGACTCACTCATCAGCGTAGCTATCCGCCTGGATCGTCTACTACGTAGCCGCCGCCCCGGACGCGGTGAGGCAGAAGCACTGACACCTGAGCACTCTAGTGAACCCATGCAGCTGGGACAGACTCGGGTGAGCACGCAGGAACGAGAACGACGGCGCCGTGAACACCGTTGTTTCTACTGTGGTGAGAGGGGCCACTTCGTGCCACAATGCCCTCTCAAACAGGGCTCTACCCGAGGGGAAGCCAAAACTGCCAGACCACTTCAGGCAGGGGTGAGTTCCGAACCCATTACCCAGCACTCTGTTCAGTCTGCCTTCGTATTGCCCGTTATAGTGGGTTACTCACGGGTTTCTTGTGTTTTAGAAGCACTGATCGACTCGGGAGCGGCGGGGAATTTCATTAGCCAAGAGACCGTACACCAATATAATATCCCCGTTCGTCCTCTCTGCACCCCCCGCCGAGTCCAAGCCATTGATGGGTCCCCCATAGGAGAGGGCATAATCACCCACTGCACCGAACCTGTTAACCTCCGAACCAGCGCCCTTCATCAGGAGAAGATCACGTTCCATGTCATAGTGACGGCTCGACACCCAGTGGTTTTCGGTCTCCCTTGGCTCGAACATCACAATCCCCAAATTTCATGGAACCAAAGGGAAATCACGCGCTGGTCACCTCACTGCATTTCTCACTGTCTTCAAGTCCCGGTGATCTCCGTAGCATCCACCTCCATTGAAAGCCCAGATAAGGCAGATAACGTTCAGATCCCCAGTGTTTACCACGACCTCATAGAGGTATTCAGTAGGAAGAAGGCGAGCGGACTACCTCCCCACCGTGATTACGACTGCGCTATTGATTTGCACCCAGGCACTACACCACCACGAGGGAGGGTCTACCCGTTAATGATCACTGAGCAAAAGGCCATGGAAGAGTACATTCAGAAGGCGTTGCACCAAGGGTATATACGACCATCCACTTCTCCAGCATCCGCGGGATTTTTCTTCGTGGAGAAGAAGGGAGGAGGCTTACGACCGTGCATCGACTACCGAGGACTAAACCAATGTTGCGTCAAGTACCGCTACCCACTCCCTCTAGTACCAGCCGCTCTGGAACAATTACGCACGGCCACCATTTTCACGAAACTGGACTTGCGCAGTGCATACAACCTGGTCCGGATCCGAGAGGGAGATGAATGGAAGACTGGGTTCAGCACAACTTCAGGCCACTACGAGTATCAGGTCATGCCGTATGGGCTTTCTAACGCCCCCTCTGTCTTCCAATGTTTAATTAACGATGTGTTACGTGACATGCTGGGACGCCATGTGATCGCCTACATTGACGACATACTGATATACTCTGACTCCCGGGAAGAACATGTTCACCACGTTCGCCAAGTGCTACAGCGACTGCTCCGTCACCAGCTATATGTGAAAGCAGAGAAGTGTGAATTCCATAAAACCACCATCACGTTTCTGGGCTACGTCATCAGCCCCGAGGGAATCTCCATGGACCAAGAAAAGGTCCAGGCGGTAGTAAGCTGGCCCACACCCACGACCATCAAGGAACTACAGAGGTTTCTGGGGTTTGCAAACTTCTACAGGAGATTTATCAGGAATTTCAGTGCCGTCGCCAACCCCCTCACATCCCTGCTAAAGGGGAGACCCAAACGTCTGGCATGGAATTCCACTGCCCAATCCGCCTTCGACAAGCTCAAGAAGGCCTTCACCACTGCACCCCTCATCAAACATCCAGACCCATCCAGACCGTTTATAGTGGAGGTGGACGCATCAGAAACCGGGGTAGGAGCCATTCTGTCCCAACGATTTGGAGAAAGGCCAAAACTTCACCCGGTGGCCTTCTTCTCGCGAAAGCTTTCCCCAGCCGAGAGAAACTACGATGTGGGGAATCGGGAACTCTTGGCAGTTAAGTTAGCGCTGGAAGAGTGGAGACACTGGTTAGAGGGGGCTACACATCCATTTGTCATCTTCACGGACCATAAGAACCTGGAGTACCTTCGCACTGCAAAGCGACTCACACCCCGCCAGGCCCGATGGGCCCTATTCTTCACTAGATTTCAATTCACGTTATCCTACAGACCCGGGTCCAAGAACACAAAGGCGGATGCTCTGTCTCGTCTTGATCAGACAGAACGGGTCAACGAGCAGGAGGAGTACATCATTCGTCCTTCATGTGTTATCAGTGCACTAGAGTGGGAGCTGGACGCGGAACTAGAGCAGATTCCCCAGTCCCAAGTACCTGTAAAGTGTCCTCCTGACAAACTCTTCGTACCTGAAGAGTACCGCCAAGAACTCATCATCTGGGCACACACGGTACTCGGTACGGGACATCCTGGAACACAACGCACACACCATCTCCTGGAAGAGAAGTACTGGTGGCCCAATATGATAGGAGACATACACAAGGTGGTGAAATCCTGTTCATCGTGCGCACAGAGTAAAGTACCTCGGACCCTCCCCGCCGGGAGGCTCAAGCCCTTACCTATCCCCGAACGCCCCTGGTCACACGTATCTGTAGATTTCGTAACAGACCTGCCTAGATCCCAAGGAGATACCACAATTCTAGTCGCAGTGGACCGGTTCTCCAAGTCCGTACGCTTCATTCCCTTACCCGCTCTCCCCACTGCATTCAGGACAGCTGAACTTCTATTCCAGCATGTGTTCAGGTATTACGGCATTCCGGAGGAGATTGTCAGTGACAGGGGCCCGCAGTTTACCTCCAGAGTGTGGTCCAGCTTCATGACGAAGATGGGAGTGACAGTGAATCTCACCTCCGGTTATCACCCCCAAGCCAATGGGCAAGCCGAACGAGTCAATCAGGAACTGGGACGATTCCTCCGCACCTTTTGTGCCAACAACCCAGAGCATTGGAGCAAGTTCTTGCCATGGGCCGAGTACGCCCAGAACTCACTACGCCATTCGGCTACCAATCTCACCCCCTTCCAGTGCGTGCTCGGTTACCAACCCCCTCTGTTCCCGTGGAACGCAACCCCCACCGCAGCTCCGGCCGTTGACCACTGGTTCAAACGTAGTGAGCGTGTCTGGGCTGACACCCATCGACGCCTGAAGGAGACGACAGACACGTACAAACACAAAGCAGATCGCCGCCGCAAAGAACACCCTAACTACCAACCAGGCGATCAGGTATGGTTGTCCACAAAAGACTTGAGACAAGCTCACGGCTGTAAAAAACTAGCGCCACGATATACTGGACCATTCAAGATCCTCAAGCGGGTCAATGAAGTCACCTACCGTCTGGAACTGCCACGACACAGCCGCATCTCCCCTTCATTCCACGTATCACGTCTCAAACCTGTTGTTAACGGTCATCTAGCCACCGAAGTACCAGCTGAAACTCCTCCGAACCCTCTGGAGATTGATGGACAACCGGCTTACCGCGTCAGGAACATCCTCAAATCTAGACGCAGGAGGGGCAAGCTGGAGTATTTGGTCGAGTGGGAAGGTTACGGACCTGAGGAACAGTGCTGGGTTCCCAAGCAGGATATACTGGATCCACAGCTCACCAAGGACTTTCATGTCACTCATCCTCATCTCCCAGGCCCACGACCCCGGGGGAGGCCAAGAAAGAACTCTGCTCCCGGAGTGAGCCCTTTGGGGGGGGTTCTGTCACAGCTCGGTCCGATCAGAACTCAAATTCCCAAGATGCAATACTCACTTCTCAGGCACGCATGCGCTCACCATCCCCGGAGTTCTGATCAGACACACCTGGCACCAATCACACACACACACACACACTAGTACTTAGGGAAGACATCCACCCAGAATCTACGCGAAGTATACGCTCAGTAGCTTAGTTTGCTGCGTTACCAAGCTTTTCTAGTTCATTGTGGCTTATAATCCTCGACCCTCGCTTCTTGTCTCGACTACGCTTTCTGGATATCCCCATTTGTATTGTTCGCCCGATCGCTTGACCCTTGCTGATTCTACGACTACGCTTCCGGAACTTCCCGATCCTACTCTGTTCACCCGTCTCCCGCTCCTGCTTCCGTACCGTCTAAAGGTTGGTGACATAATGGGTGATATCGAACAATTTAGAAAAGAAGAACAACAAGAATGTTTTAAAATGCCACAGCTTTTGTATGCTACACCATCTAAGTAGGGTGAAGTCAGCTAAAATGGGCCACTTTTTGGTAAATGATTTATAATACCATCAAATAAGCTATGCAGGGTATCTAATGATATTTTTATAAATTAGCATGGGTCTGTTCAATATAATTTTCTTTTAAAAATGTGAAAAAGTATCATTGTTTTAAAATTATGAGAGTTCGAGTATCGGCAGGTACCCTCTTGAGCCACAGCACAACGTTCAGGCAAATTGGGCCAGATGTTCAGTTAAAATGGACCAATAAACAATACAGTAAAAAGATAACAACACAGGTAATTTTGACTGGAATCATTTTCATTTTAACAGTAAATTGACACTATTGTGTTCAGTGTGCCATAGCAACAACACCGTAAATATATTTCATTTAATAGAAAGGCACATCTTCTCCACAGCTCTTGTGAGTTGCACTGACAACAGCACACCCTAAATGTTCCCGCTGCATTGAATGCTGCAAGGACTGTCCTGGTCTCTCCTTTCTCCCCAGCAGTAACCTCTACACAGGGTTTACCCACCTCCCCAAAAACACAGGTAGAGCAAAACTGATCTTGCCGGCCAATACATCGCAATTCCAAAGATGTGATGGACCATCTCTGATTGCAAGTTCCTCTAGCAGGTCTTCATACTGTTGAAACCACTTTCCTACCACACCAGGGTTCAGCCCTGCTGCTCCTGCTGCTGAAAGTGCCTCTGGTGTCCTGATGCTGAGATCTGGATTCCGTTTAAAAAAAAATTAAAAACCAGTAATATCCAGTGCCTTTTACTTCAGAGAAGCCTTCGATATTATTGGTCTTTGCATAATTAAATGCAATTCCCTGGACATCTCTTTTGGTAAGAAGGAAACCTCTTTTTAGAGAGGAACTTGATAAGACTGGCCAGTTCCTTCTCAGATTTCACTGGCAGGTACTGCTTCCTCCCAGATGCACAGCCAGAGCCAGCAACTTTGCCACTAATGCGCCTATGCAAAGTCGTCTTTGGAATGTTCCAAGCCCTTGCTAAAAAGTGAATATTTAATGTTTGCCCTCTCTCAACAATCTCCTGGTATTCATTAATGGCACCTATCATTCTGTACATTCTCCACTGGTTGTATTGACATCTTCCTTCCTTTCCCTTTCTCTTCTCTCTTATTCTCTCTCTTTTTCCTTTCTTTGCCTGTCCTCCTGCCATACTGTCTGCAACGCAAAATATTTAAAAAGATATTGTATGCATATATATCTAGGCCTATGAACCTATTTTTCACCCTCAATTTCGGTGTAATTTCTGTGTCAGAGTGTGTGTGTGTGTGTATAGGGCCAATTTTAGCTAGCTGGTTAAGCTAAAATGGGCCAATACCTAAAATGACTTTTTTCGCAAAAATCTAAGTTTCTTTTTAAATTTAAACGTTTTATATGAAAGAGCTGTCAAAACATTGTTCATAGAGCTTTTGCTTCATTGGTAAGCTTACTTATAATTGCTTTATCACCCTTATTAGTGATTAATGAAATTTACTGAATGAAATGCCATGATCAATTACCATACAATTTCTCTGACATGCTTCATATAACACTCTGCCCCGCTCACTTTAAGAACCTTAGACCAATCAAAACTACTGTTATATGTCAACTAGTGTTGTAGCAATTTAGTGCAGTTTAATTAAATTTTATTATTATTTAACAATGGACATTGTCATAAAACAAATTTACAGACATTGGGATATAGATATAGGTTTAGTGGATGTTATAGTGTTTTGAACATATATTTTTAAGCTTTATTACCTTTACAAGTGAAAAACTCATCAATACCACATTAAAAATCTCGGTGTGTTATGGGCAAAATATCACTAATAAAAATCAGTCACTGTTTGTGGTATTTATAAATGAGGCCAACAATACACAGAAAAAATAAACATTTTAAAATTATGTAATCTCAAAACTCTTAAATAATGCCAGAAACGAAGCACAAAATAACAAAGAGGACAAGCTTAGATTTACTGAAGCACAGGCACACTGGGTCACATGGTAAAACCAACACAAATGCAGTATATGTTTTAATATACAATAGTACTGCAAAATCAACAATACAACAGCCAAAGTATATTTAGCAAAGTGTTACATGGAAACTTTATTTGCAGGATACATTCACACCATTCCCATTCTCTGAGTCAAAGTGTACACCTGTGCTCTTTAGTACACTATAGTACAAGGGTTTTTTGTTTGTTTGTTTGTTTTTGTTTTTTAATTAGTGCTACTAGCAGTACATTATTACAGCACAGCAATCCAGCGTAAATAAAGAAAAGCTACATGCCTCATACTTCCTCATAATCCACAGTTTAGATGAACTTTCTGTTAAAGAAACAAGTGCATCATTCTGTCAGATATTAAGCATACCCAGTAGCCCTATTGCTTTTTTTTTTAAACAGGTGCCATGAGCACACTTTCAAATCCCATCAACTAAATCAAAGAACAGTATCATTTATTTCACCTTATATACAACTACAAACAAATATGTACACAAATCAGTTATTCAATGACGTTTTGTTGTGAGTTGTTTTCTGTGAATTTTTTTTTTTATTCTGCTTTAGTGAATGTTTTCAGTTTCCTGTTTTGTTTTTAGACATTTGTACTTGATGCCTCCCTATTACTGCTTTATCATTTAAAAGCAAAAGCAAACATTTTCGATCATTTTTACTTACCTAACATTAAGATTATGTTTGCTTTTCATTTTTACAATCTGCAATTTGTGCATACTAAGTAATATGTAGATTGTTTGACATCTTAATTAGGTTGTTTTTAGTATAATGTGCTGCTAGTGGCTTTATTTAAATATAAATGCATGAAAAGCATTTCAGTGACACAATTTACATAGAAGTTATATGTAGCTTAAAAGCTACAGTCATGTGAAAGAATAATTACACCCCATGGAAATTGTTGGCTTTTTTGACATTTTTGGATATGCAAACATTTGATCATCTTGATATACTTGAACAAAACCACAAGGAAAATTAGTGTTTATAATAATTTATTCAACGGAAATATCAATATATGTGATATTCCTCTGTGGAAAAAGCTTTGTTTTCACATGTACTGCCTGTTTCAAATCCCCCCACAACATTTCAATGGGATTCAAATTCGAGCTTTGACTAGGCCATTCCATAACCCTCCATTTCTTCTTTTTGAGCCATTCTTTGGTGGATTTGCAAGTGTGGTTAGGATCATTATCCTGTTGAAAGGTTCACTTTCGGTTCAACTTCAACTTTCGGACAGATGTCCTCACATTATCTTCAAGCACTCTTTGATATGATGCAGAATTCATAGTTGAATCAATGAATGCAAGTTGTCCAGTCCCTGAGACAGCGAGGAACCCCAAACCATAACGTTTCCACCACCGTGCTTCACAGTTGGTATGAGGTGCTTCTCCTGAAAAGCTGTGTTTGGTTTATGCCAAACATATTTGCTGTTACTGTGGCCAAACAACTCTATCTTTGATTGGTCTGTTATTCTCAAAGGCCTGGTCTTTACCAATATGCTCATTGGCAAACTGTAGTCTTGCAAAGGCTTTTTCCTGGCCCGCCTCCCATGCACGTCAAATTTGTGTAATCTCTTTTTGTTGTAAGACTTACTAACAGATCCTGTGATGAAATTGTGGAGTTCTTGGAGACTTCTTTTTACATCAGACAGTCAGCTCTTGGGCTGAATTTGCTGGGACGGCCAGTCCTGGATAAATTGGCAGATGTATTTTAAATAATTTGGAGATCTTTTTAAATCCCTTGAAAGACTCCACAACCTTTTTTCTGAAGGCCTTACAGAACTCTTTAGATCTTATCATGATGACACCACACACCTCAATAGCAAAGGGAACACCAGACACTAGATATGAGAGTGGTATAAAAAGACCAGTTCCACCTGCACTCCCTAAGCAGGTTCTAACCACTGGCTCCCAATCTTGAACACTTGATTCTAATTTGATTAATTTGAAGGTGTGATAAATGTAGGGGTGTACTGACTTTTTTTTACATGTGACTGGTCTGTTTTCGTTCATTTAAATTGTGAAAATTACAGCAAAATGTCAATTTTATGTGTCATTTGTTAGTGTATCAACTGTATTAATAGGCACCATTTCAAAGAGGATCAAATGTTTGCTTGTCCAAATATGTAAAAAAAAAAAAAAAAAAGGCAACAATTTCCATGGGGTGTACTTATTTTTTCACGTCTTTAGCATAAAATCACATGTGAGCTTTGATATGGACATGTGGACTCGTTCATGGGGTGGCTGTGGCTCAGGTGGTAGAGCGGGTCGTCCCCTAATCGTAGAGCTGGCAGTTCGATTCCCGGCCCATGTTACTCCACATGCCGAAGTGTCCTTGGGCAAGACACTGAACCCCAAGTTGCTCCTGATGGCAAGTTAGCCCCTTGCATGGCAGCTCTGCTACCATTAGTGTGTGTTTGAATGGGTGAATAAGAACCAGTGTAAAGCACTTTGGAACTGTTAAGGTTAAAAAAGTACTATATAAGTGCAGACCATTTATCCAAACCTGCATCTGTGAAACAAGATCAGGTCTCTAAGTACCCTTTTCACAAAACAATGCAGCAAACAGCATGTACCAAACTTTACAAAACATCACAGCTACAGATGTGGACTCATGTGGGATTTCCATCCACTTATGCACATGAGCATTTAATTGTACTTTATAAATGTACTATATGTTCTTTATGTCTGTGTGTGTGTGTGTGTGTGTGTGTGTGTGTGTGTATGGTGCTTTTTTTTACTCCATCAGTTCTTCACATCTCCCTGAGAATATTTACACACAGTGTAATAATACACACAGTGACACACAGTGAGTCAAAACACAGGGTTGGTGGTTCAATCCCTGGCCATTATGTCTCCACATGCCAAAGTGTCCTAGTTATCTTGGGCAAGACACTTTCCCCCAAGGTTGCTCCCATTGGCAAGCTATTGCCTTGCATGTGTGTGTGAATGGTTGAATGAGAAACAGTTTAAAGCACTTTGTAGAACTGCTTTAACTGCTTTGTAGAAAAGTTTTAAAGGCGCCATTTACATTTACTTCTGATGACTCTTCAAAGATTTGCTTAAAAATTTGTGAGGTGCTTCACCTTATGTCAAATTGCCAGTGCCACAAATCAGTATGATCATATACAGAATTCATCCAACTAATACTGCTAACAGAACTTTTTAAATGTTAGCATAACACTCAAGGAATCACACCAGACATTTGCTAGACCTATTCTCCTCACCAGAGTGGAGCAAAAAAACTGCTAACATCAGCTAGCAAGCTGAATTGGATTTTTGCAAATATGAGCAACAAGTGGCATAAAAATATGAGTGTGGGATGACTGTGCTACTTCATAATTAGCAGTTTGTACATTTGTTTCATTTGCAATCCTGCAAGATTCATTTAAATAAGAAACCTCAGCCACTTGTTGTGCTTCCAAGGTTCATCAGAAGGTGTGGCTAAAGATCACAAAGGATGAACCCAGGATTAAAGTGAAAGATTCTATGTGTTCTTTCATCCTTTCCTATTCAAGGCTTTTTCATCAGGCAAATATTATTTGTGAGTGATCTCACTGTTCCTTCAGTCAGAGTGCACTGAGGTTCTGTGAGCACTCCATCCTTCGAGTGCACACTTTAACCACACTCATACCCAAGCTCAGTTTCTTGTTGAAACTTAGCACCAACAATTCACGGGTCAAGTCCCAATTCACAAGTTCAGGAGCAACTTTCTCTTTTTATAACTTTTGGCTTTGCCTCTCACCGGCATGTAGTAGTGCACTTTCCTCCAGAAGCGAGCGGACAAAGTAAATGAAGAGAGTGATGTTTCGTCCTCTTCTCCATCTTCCTCCAACCTTGTGCACCTCCACCTCTTCCTCTTCTCCCAGGCCTGTAGTGCCCCCTGCTTATCACGCAAGAGACGCAGTGATTCGGGGAGGATGGAGGGATCGCTGAGCTTCTCCATCTCCAGCAGCATCACAGAGAGCGAGTCATCCAGTAAGGCACGGTGGAGGCCTGCCTGCTGCTCGAACCATGACGAACCCTCTGCTCTGCTTAAAGACGAGCTGGTGTATAGCAGCAACAGTCGACGACAGAGATTCATCGTCTCCTCCACCATGTCTGCCATAGCTACAAAATGGTTTGGAAAAGATAATATCTTAATGAGTTAGTTTTTATTAATCAATGAGCTCTGAATGACTCCAAAACCAAAAGAAAATGTTCCATTGACATTTTGTCACTGATTAGATGTCAATGATGCATTATTGCAATAAAGCATAAACCTTTCATCTATTCCAATCATCTAATACTAGGGATGAATCCATATTTTCTAAATATTTCAAAGTCAACAGAGTAAATTCAGACCTTCTAACACAAACTCTGCATGCTTAGCAGAAAATCATGCTATCAGTGAGGAGGTGTATGGTTATCAGCAGGTTATGAGCGCTCTGAGAGCTGTATTATCGACATGTGCTCATGTGAACTAGCTAAAAGCTGTTTATTTTCGAGATGCAGATTTGCAAGAATCTTATCCCTTACATAACTTACAACAAAAAGGTCCTGTTTTGAATACTTTCAGTGAAATATTTGTCTCACTGAGAACACGTCACTGTGCAGTATTTTTAGTCCAGTCTCACAGTAAATGTGTAAATGTGTGATTTGGTGCTGTGAAACCAGGTTTAATATTTCACAGCATTGATGTCATTTTGTCTCTGTGTATATTTGGAGAGCAGGTTCAATGTTTAAATCTTATTTGAATAATGCCTTTAAAAAATGGGATAGTAATTTTGCTTCAAATGCTTATCCCTATCTCATACATGTTTTGTATACTCATACATGAGGTAAAATTTTACCTTGTCCAGGTAGACTGTCCCGACCAAAGATGAAGAGCCGGTACCCATAGCGTCCCTCCAGAACTTGAGGCAGTGTCTTTACAGCGAAAGCCTCAACAGCTTCACTCAAAGTGTCCCCTTGAATTCGGGGATATAGCACATAGGCGTCATACAGTTTCCCATCACCATCTGCAGGTAAAAATAACAGCTCCTTTAACAACCAAACAACACATCTGGAAGTAGGAGCAAAATAGCTCTTTTTAACACATTCATAAACACCTTTAAAGCAGAAAGGTTGTATTCACTTACAGTGAGTTTTAAAATAAAAGTCCACTAACAAGATCTATTTATTTCATCACTTATTGAGCCACATGCAAAGTTCCACTCAGCTGATACTCACTGATGAAACATTATTTAAAACCGACAAGTATTTTCTAACTCCAGCAAGTCTCAAATTATTTGTAAACATAGCATTAGCTTCCACTGTAATGCTGATGACACAGTCGTATGTTTCAGCGAAGCCAGCTGACAGACACCAGCTTAATAAAGTTGAGGAATGTGTAAAGGTCATTAGATGCTGGATGCTTATTAACTTCGTTTTACTTAATTCTGCTTAATTCTGTACTTCTACTAGGATCACATGTAGCTAGAAGTAAGCTTTCTGATTACATAGTTACTCTGGATGGCCTTTCTGCTTTATCATGTGCAGCAGTAAAATACCTTTACAGTTTTATTTATATAGCGCTTTTCTAGACACTCATAGCGCTTTACGGGGGGGGGGGGGGGGGCAGTAATGGGGGGGGCGTCTCCTCAACCATCACTATTGTGTAGCATCCACCTGGATGATGTGATGGCAGCCAACCTTGGTGTGATTATTGACCCCAGTCTTTCATTTGAGGCTCATGTAGATAATATTACTAGGATAGCCTTCTTTCATCTCAGAAATATTGCTAAGATAAGAAATATAATGTCACTACACGATGCAGAAAAATTCGTTTATGGTTTTGTCATGTCTAGGTTGGATTATTGTAATGCCTTACAGTCTGGATGTAGGAGCATGAACAAACTCCAGATAGTCCAGAATGCATCTGCAAGAGTCCTTACTAGAACCAGAAGATATGACCACATCACCCCTATCTCATCCACACTGCACTGGCTCCCAGTAAAATTTCACATTGATTATTAAATACTATTATTGACCTATAAAGCACTGGATGGTCTTATGCCACAGTACCTGAGCGAACTTTAGGTCTTTTATGATCTGCCACACCTATTTCGATTAAAAGGTGCAGGCTACTTGTTGGTACCTCAAATAATGAAGGCTACAGCAGGGGGAAGAGCTTTCTTTTACAAAGCCCCACAATTATGGAAAAGCCTTCCAACTAGTGTTTGGGACTCAGACACAGAGTCAGTGTCCAGGCTGAATACATATTTGTTTAGTCAAGCCTTTTGGGAAACATAAGATGACCAAATTATATTAGTTCCTGTACCATTGAAGTTTCATGGTTGAAAAATTATCAACTTTTTGATTTTGCGTCCTGATTGTCATGGAGACAAGCACCATGTGGTTATGTTTTTGTTTCTGTTCTAGTCCTGTCCTAGCCCCTGCCCTGATATTAGTTTGTTACCTGATTGTGTCCACCAGTTTTGTGTTAGTTCTTGATTTGTTCGTCTACGTATACCCTGCTGTTTCTTTGCATTGTTGCAAAGTCTTATCATGCGTTTTCTATTGTTATGTCCAAGTCTTAGTTTCTTTGTTACTTCTATTTTTTTTTTTTACTCTTGCCTGTGTTTTGATTTATGAATTATGAATTATCCCAGTTTGATGTGATACCTGCCATGGACTTTGACAATGTTTCTTGGAAAGTTTATGCACTTGTGTCCCGCCTTAGTTACACGTGTTGCTGTGTTTAAAAGAGAATGACAAGCTTCTCAGTAAAAAAAAGTATAAATTATATAAATTATTTTCAAATTAACCACTAGCTTATTTCCCACCTCAGAGGGGACCTATTTGTTTAGTTTGTTGCTTCCTGGTGTTTGAATTTTGGAAAGGAAGTTATTCTGTGTAATTTTTCTATGCTCTTCACACAAGTGTTAAAATTGGAAACACTGGTCTCCTGGTGTTCAACGTACCCGTGCTTGCATAAAAGAAAGGAAACAGGGTTCGGAAGAGCAGAGCAAGCTCCACCTTAAACACTCTATACAAAAGAAGTCCCAAGATGAAAAGAAGTGCCATTGTGGTGGCCAGAAGTCCAATCGGCAGGAGGAGATTAGGATCTGACAACATACAAGAAATGTTAATAAAAGTTTGATCAGACAAACCAGCAGTCAATTATGCAAAATCACTTCCCTTATAAGTTGACTAGACAGAGAATGTTCAAAGAAAAAAAGAACCATTTAAATAAGGGCAGTCTTTTTTTTTTTTTTTCAGAAAGACAATTTGTCAAAAATTGCCATTTATTTAAACTTATTATTTATTAGCACTGTGAGCTCTGCTGATAAACAAGCAACATAACCTTATACTGATTCAATATAACGGACCAAAGTAGACAAAACTGAACAGCGAAAAAGATTCTGTTGAAGGAACTAAGTTTGCAGATTATGGCTAGAAGTAATCTTATTTGGGGACAATAATACTTAAGACAATGGAAATACTTCACAGCGGTAGTAAAAACAAACGGTGGGTGTGTGTTTTCTGACCTGCAAGCTGAAGTATAAAGTAGCCAGTGGCACTTCCTCTGTGGCTTAAGGCCATGCAGGTGAAGTTCAGGTTCAAATCATCTGGAAGAGCCTGAGAAACCAACAAGCTGCGCTCCACCCACCAACCCTCAGCCTCCTGGAGCTCCCTGTAGACACAGTTACAATCTGTTTATTCAATCTCAAAACAATATAAACAATATGTAAACCACAAAGTGACTGGAAATGTTTACATTGTGAAAGCAGTGTGAAAAGGGATCAGATCAATGCATTTTAGTGAGCAGAGTACACAAGAGAGCACACAGAGCACACGGGAGAGCACACGGGAGAGTACATGGGAGAGCACACGGGAGAGCACACAGGAGTGCATACAGTAAAATGCAAATACACACATGTGTTAGAAGAATGCAAAAACACAGGACCTTGCATGCTAACTAGACAGGACAAGTTAAAGAAGCATATGACTTAAATGCATGCTTTAAAAAAAAAAAAAGAAAAAAAAAAAGAATTCTACAGTATAACATTTTAGTATTCCAACACAAAATGAAATGTTACAGAAAAATGTTTGTATGCCAGTAATTAAAGCAGCATATTATGTATGAGACCACCTTTCTCCAACAGAAAACATAATGAAGGCTGCTGGGTTTTGCTGCAAATAAAAGGTGCAAGTGCGACAGTCAAAGTCTCCAGAAGAACTGTTATTGGTTCTGCACACACACACACACACACACACACACACACACACACACAGAGTGGGGGAAATAAGCATTGAACGTGTCAGCATTTTTTTCAGTAAATATTTTTCCAATGAGGTTATTCACATGAAATTTTCACCAGACATCAGCATTAACTCAAGAAATCCACATATATAAAGAATTCACAACATTAAAGTCCATAAATACAGTTATGTGTAATAAAGTGGAATGACACAGGGAAAAACAAGTATTGAACACACTAACTGAAATGTATTTAATACTAGGTGGAGAAGCCTTTGTTTGTAATGACAGCTTCAAGACGCTTCCTGTATGAAGAAAATAATGGGCTGCAGTATTCAGGTGTGATTTTGGCCCATTCTTCTAAACATATTGTCTTTAAATCTTGTTCAATTGGATTCAAGTCAGGTGATTGACTGGGCCATTCTAACACCTTGATTTTTTTTCTCTGAAACCAACTGAGAGTTTCCATTGCTGTATACTTTGGATCGTTGTCCTGCTGGAAGGTTCAGCCACGTCTCATTTTCATCATCCTGGTGGATGGCAGCAGATTCTTCTCAACAATCTCCCGGAAAAGGGCTCCATTCATCGTTCCTTCAATTATATGAAGTCTGCCAGTGATGAAAACAGCCCCACACCATGATGCTTCCACCTCCAAACTTCACTGTTGGTATAGCGTTTTTAGGGTGATGTGAAGTGCCATTTCTTCTCCAAACATGGTGTGTAGTATGACAGCCAAAAAGTAAAATTTTGCTCTCGTCTGACCAGACTCCGCACTCCCAGTATTTATTGACATGCCTTTTCTTTAGTAATGGAGTCTTGCAGGGTGAGTGTGCATAGATGCCATGGCAGTGGAGTTCATTGCCTATTGTTTTCTCAGTAACAATGGCACCTGCTGCCTCCGAGTGTTTCTGGAGCTCTTTACATTTACATTTATTCATTTAGCAGACGCTTTTATCCAAAGCGACTTACAAATGAGAAAATACAAGCAAAGCGATTTATCAAGCGGAGAACAATACAAGTAGTGCTACCATACACGATCAATTGGTTGAGTTCCAGAAGAAGCAAAGTGCCAGAGTAAGGTTTTTATTTATTTATTTATTATTATTTTTTATTATTGGGGTTGGTTAGGTGTTCACGTAAGAGTTGGATCTTTAGCTGTTTCTTGAAGATGTTGACAGATTCTGCGGTCTGGATTGAGGTTGGAAGTTCTTTCTGAGTGGTCCTTGGCTCTTGGGTTTCTCTTCTGACTACTCTTCTGACTCAGAAATCAGAAATCTTGCGACGAGCTCCTGTGCGTGGCCGGTTGATGATGGAGTGATGTTGCTTCCACTTGCGGATAATGACCCCAATGGTGCTTATTGGAGGATTCAGAAGTTTTGAAATACGTCTGTATCCGATTCCATCAATATTTTTCACAACAATAAGGTTGTGAAGGTTTTGGGAGAGCTCTTTGCTTTTACCCATCATGAGATGTTTCTTGTGACACCTTGATAAACGAAAAGCCTTTTTATAGACCATCAATTTACCAATCCAGCTGATATTAATTTGCACAGATAACAGGTATAATTACTGATGGATTTCAGCTGATTCCTTACCTTACCTTGGAGAACTGCATTTTCTTAGCGTGTTCAGTACTTTCTTCCTGTGTCATTCCACTTTATTACACATAAGTTTATTTATGGATTTTAATGTTGTGAATTCTTCATATTTCCAGATTTCTTGAGTTAATACTTAAGTCTGGTGAAAATTTAATGTGAATAACCTCATTGGAAATATATTTATTGAAAAAAATTTTGACGCGTTCAATACTTATTTCCCCCACTGTATATATGTATATACAGTGCATCCAGAAAGTATTCACAGTGCTTCACTTTTTCCACATATTGTTATGTTACAGTCTTATTCCAAAATGGATTAAATTCATTATTTTCGTCAAAATTCTACAAATAATACCCCATAATGACAACGTGAAAGAAGTTTGTTTGAAATCGTTGCAAATTTATTAAAAATAAAAATAAACAAAAAAGCACATGTACATAAGTATTCACAGCCTTTGCTCAATACTTTGTTGAAGCACCTTTGGCAACAATTACAGCCTCAAGTCTTTTCGAGTATGATGCTACAAGCTTTGCACACCTATTTTTGGGCAGTTTCCCCCATTCTTCTTTGCAGGACCTCTCAAGCTCCATCAGGTTGGATGGGGAGCATCAGTGCACAGCCATTTTCAGATCTCTCCAGAGATGTTCAATCGGGTTCAAGTCTGGGCTCTGGCTGGGCCACTCAAGGACATTCACAGAGTTGTCCTGTAGCCACTCCTTTGTTATCTTGGCTGTGTGCTTAGGGTCGTTGTCCTGTTGGAAGATGAACCTTCGCCCCAGTCCGAGGTCCAGAGCGCTCTGGAGCAGGTTTTCATCAAGGATGTCTCTGAACATTGCTGCATTCATCTTTCCCTCGATCCTGACTAGTCTCCCAGTTCCTGCCGCTGAAAAACATCCCCACAGCATGATGCTGCCACCAACATGCTTCACTGTAGGGATGGTATTGGCCAGGTGATGAGTGGTGCCAGGTTTCCTCCAGACATGACGCTTGCCAATCAGGCCAAAGAGTTAAATCTTTGTCTTGGTCTTGGTCTAAGAGTCCTTCAGGTGTCTTTTTTGAAAACTCCAGGCAGGCTGTCATGTGCCATTTACTGAGGAGTGGCTTCCGTCTGGCCACTCTACCATACAGGCCTGATTGGTGGAGTGCTGCAGAGATGGTTGTTCTTCTGGAAGGTTCTCCTCTCTCGACAGAGATACACTGGAGCTCTGTCAGAGTGACCATCGGGTTTTTGGTCACCTCCCTGTCTAAGGCCCTTCTCCCCCGATTGCTCAGTTTGGCCGGGCAGCCAGCTCTAGGAAGAGTCCTGCTGGTTCCAAACTTCTTACATTTATGGATGATGGAGGTCACTATGCTCATTGGGACCTTCAATGCTGCAGAAATGTTTCTGTACCCTTCCCCAGATCTGTGCCTCGATACAATCCTGTCTCGGAGGTCTACAGACAATTCCTTGGACTTCATAGCTTGGTTTGTGCTCTGACATGCATTGTTAACTGTGGGACCTTATATAGACAGGTGTGTGCCTTTCCAAATCATGTCCAGTCAACTGAATTTTCCACAGGTGGACTCAAATCAAGTTGTAGAAACATCTCAAGGATGATCAGTGGAGACAGGATGCACCTGAGCACAATTTTGAGTGAATACTTATGTACATGTGCTTTTTTTTGTTTTTTTTATTTTTAATAAATTTGCAAAGATTTCAAACAAATTTCTTTCATGTTGTCATTATGGGGTATTGTTTGTAGAATTTTGAGGAAAATAAAGAATTGAATCCATTTTGGAATAAGGCTGTAACTTAACAAAATTTGGAAAAAGTGAAGCGCTGTGAATATTTTCCAGATGCACTGTATATACACACACACAAACACACAGTTCTCATGGTTTCTACTTGATCAACAACCTTTCACCATCGTTTCCTCTTGAGCAGCAAGAGAAAAGGAAATGTGTAAAGAATTGTTTACGCAGTGGAAAAAAAGCAGTGCTACAGCACTGCTTGTTTCCCCTGCGCTATTTGTGTGATATATATTTTTTGTGAAGCGTTTTTTTTTTTTTTTTTTGTGAAAAGCTGAGATTCCTGATCATACGTGTCCACAAAAAAATGAGTGCCGTATTAATACAAAATATTTTGTGCACTCAATTGTAGCAGAGGGAGAGCCTGTGAGAGAGCAGCAGGAAACCTCCAAAACATTATTATTTTTATGGTATAAATTCAAATTAAATCCAAAAGCTATCTCCTTGATTTTGAGTCCAGCACCTTGGAAATGTGCTGCTCTATCAATATTTTAAAAATGTTAACAAGCCTTCAACACCTGTGGTGGAGTCACTGACAAAAAATGATGTACTGTTAAAGCTCATGTTCACTAAATAGCAACAGAACAACTCTTAAGCTCTTTTGATCAAAAAGTAACTAACATTTACTGAAAATTCCCAACTGTATCTAATAACCGATATGAATTCAATGTTTGTAGAAAAAGACAAAAAAAAAACTTCCTTCGCAATCGTGGGAATGCTCCTGATGGCAGATGGGAGTGTAAGAAAGAGACTGAGGGAATGTGAATCAAACATTTTCTTTTTCAGAGTTACAAACCCTTTTGTGATTTTAAGCCTGAACATCATCTCTGTAGTATAAATAAGTTTAAAGCTGGTTTCCTTCTGGTCATTTCATGCATCTTATATCTAGATTGTATCCTGAGAAGATTTTATTCACATGTGCACGTACACATGTAGATAACAAGATCAAATTGCTACATCACATCATGTGTTAACGTGTGAAGCAGCTCATTACATGCTGTTCCTCCTCTTCAGGGTTTTGTTGCAACTCTAGTTTCACGCTAGCAAAAGCAACAGCATGACCTTTGAATTACGACTGTCTGAAAGCTACGTGAAACTCACATTTGAGGTCCCTGGTGGATGCGTTCGGAGGTGTTTGGGGAGACGTACGTGCCCTTAAACACCCAGACTACCACCGTCATATGAACCCCTTTGACAGGTACAAACACACGACATGTCTTGTTAACCGGAGAACCTGCTCACACACATACAAACAAACAAACAAACAAACAAAAACAGATGATTCTGTATGGTGCTGAATTCTCATTTTGTATTTGATTACTCAGTTTTAAGTGCAACTCACCTGGATATACTTTCATGGTGTTATCAGTGGGCTCGAGCATTTGAGGTCTTTTTGATCTCTTCTCTGAAATAAAAACAAGAGAATAACTGCTACAAACGTAATCAGTGATGGGGTGATGCGATGTGGCTTGATGCTATGCAGAGTTACCAGCCTAGTGTAAGTATTAGGTGTGGCCAATATGACCAAAATATCATACGATTCTGCGATAAGTGACTTAATATTAACTAAGTAACTGATACTTAATATTAACTAAATGTTTGCAAAAAATGTATAAAATCACTGAAAATGCGGACACATAAGAAATGCTGTCACTACATGTATGCACATGTGGTTATTGTTCACTGTACCACAGTGATGTTAAATTTTTAGGGCATACAGCTCTTACAGGAAACTCTTCAACTTGCAAAGTCCTGGGCAATATATGGATAATATTGATATTGTGATAGATAATGTTACAATACACGATATAATTGTCAAATGTTAAAACGCCAGTAACAGCATTTCTTATGTTTCCTCATTTTCAGTGATTTCATAAATTTTTTGCAAACATTTAGTTAACATTAAATAAGTATCAATGATCTGTTAGTAAAACAATACTGTATGCAGTTATTCTTATAATAATGAAGTTATTCTAATGCAGTTATTCTAATAATAATAATAAATGGACAGTAATTATAATTGATGCACATGTACAGAAGAAAAATGAAGTTTATGTCTGACCACTAGAGGATGCTGCAGAGTCAACATAGAGAAGAGCACGCTGACTGAGTCAGGCTGCTGTCCATTCTCAACTGATCATGACTTCACCCTTCACACACCCTTCCTCTATCATATAAACAAGCGAATTAATAATGGTCAGACTAAGACTAATACTTGACTAAGCAGTGAAAACTTTTCCAGTTTGTCACTCATTTACAGACATGAATTAATACAAATACACAAGCTCTGATTAGCCCTCGACCCTTTACAGTATGGGCCGAGCCATTTTTGACCCAACCTAACTACTCCCGCAACCATAAACAGGTGTATGATGTATGCAAAAAATGATTTTAAAGTCAGTGGAGCTATATTATTTATGTTTTACATCACACGTTTATTTTATTGTGTTTTTTTGTTGTTGTTCATTGTCAAAACACCATGGGCCTGCTTAACATAAAATAATGATTGTAAAAAAATTGCTTAATTGGGTAACGTGCTATAAACATTTATGAATTAGATTTTATTTTTTTTAAATTACATCATGCGAACTATCTTCATGCCCTCTCGACCCCATCAGCTAACAACATTACTCTGGAAATATGGCAGAAACTTTCAATCTAAGACGTTTGTCCAGAGCAGATGTACATTATTTTCCATACTCTGCTGCATTATGCTTGCTCTTTTTGTGTATCATGTACAAGGTAATAGGTTAATCGATCCTAAAAGTGCCTGTTTTGTTTTTTGTTTTTTTAATCTCATGACACTGTCACCACACTTTCCCCATCTGAACAGCACAGTTGTATGCCCAGTCATAATTTTACTGTTTGGCTTATTCAAGATTCTCCCATAACTGCACAGTAGCTGAGAGGTCTACTTAGAAATACAGAGTATCTGAAAATTATCTACAACTTAGTATTAGGGTTAGGGTTAACCAATATTATGTCAGCCAGTAGGTGTAGAGATACTGGGAATTAAATGATCTCAGTTAAGAGTGCAATTAGTTGAGGCTTAACTCAAGTTAACTGTGTAAGTAACCGCAGTGCACGGTGTATATCAGCAACAGTTTCTGTCTGTTTCTCACCGGTTATGCCACACTCAATGGTCTCTGCGACTACTCCGATGATTCCACTGAGGTTAAAGGTCATCCTGCAGGTATAAAATCCAGCATCGTTGGGAGAAACTTGGCGGACGTGGAGCATGAGCTCATTCTCATGAAACCTGGACCCTTCCTGAAGAAGCTCACAGCCCTGAGAGAGGAAGACCAGAGGAAGTGAAGCTCTGAACACACACACACAGGCAACAGACACATTTGACTATATTTATTTAAGATATCAGCACTTTATGATGACATTTTTTGCAGTGATTTTCATAACCTTTCTGGGAAAATGCACTCAGTGTTTAGTTTGAAGATTTGGATTTTCTTTTACTCTTTATTTAGAAATTTTATGTCAATTTTTTTTGTTTTGTTTAAGCATACTGAATTTATGCTTCATGACTGAACTTTGTATGTAAAGCTTTTAAACAGAATTCGAGTGAATCTTTTAAATTACTCTCATTTTTAAAGTAATCAGATTCCAATTCAAACCCTGGTATCACAAAGCATGAAAATCACACACACCCGGCAGCGGAGAAATAATGAGCCGTCCGATAATGAATGTGAATTGAAGAAGTGGAGTTTAAAATTCAATTGAATAGGCTAAAATTGACATTTTATATATTTGATCCAGTGGTTTCAAGTTGAATGTGACTAAACCATAACTTAAATTATTTTAAAATAAGGCATAAAAATTCAGATTTACATTTTTAAAAAATCACATATATTCAAGTCACATATATTCATGATTGAACAATCTGGTCTGTTTCAATTAAAAAAAAATTAATCCAATCTTAGTTAAAATGACCCTTAACTGGAATATGAGTGTATACCCGCCCCCCCACCCCCACCCCACACACACCTTGTACCAGCGTATGGAGTAGCTGTCCACTATTCCGGTGTAGTCACTTAAAGGACACCTCAGGTTGTCGTTCACGTGACTCTGCATATGCTGCAGTGCTGCCTGAGGACGGCGACATGCTCCAAACACCATCTCTTCCACCAGAAGAACCCTCACCTGCTTGTAGCACTGCTCTGGAGTTCTGCTCAAAAAGAAGTGCGAGAAAGCAAAGCATTATTGACTTTTTACTCAAAGTGTCGTTTTGTCCATTGCTCTAGTTTTACACCACTGCATTATTTGTGTATGCGGTTGTCTCATTTAATCCACTGTGATCTCACCACCAAGCTACTACAATGTGTTTATGAGCACATTGTACACTGAATTAAAACTTGCTCACATATAATTCATTTCTTCTTTACTCTTGTCGGTAATTAGCATGTTTTCCAGTTACTGTGCTAGATAATTAGCAAAGCAATATGTGTACATGTCTGAACAAAACAGACCACACAAATCACCCAGAAAGTTCAATTAAATGCCCTTAATAAAACAAATCTGTCCTACATACACACACTCCCCCCTGTGTCTTGTAGGTGTATTGAGAGTTTGGTAGTCCAATCTTATCATTAAAGCAATTAGAAGTTGTACAAATGTACAATTTACTGGAAAAACTAGACTTAATATACTGGTTAAGCATATAGGCTAATGATCTTTAATAATCGCAGTTATGTTGAGCCTCTTAATAATGTAGCTGCCTGTGTTTTATCCAGTATCGAGCACAGTTTAAAAAAGTTTAAAGGTATCATTCTGCAGATAGTGTTGTAATAGACATGACTGTAGTATCAGCTCACTGTGATACACACCTGTACAAGTTTGCATTTGTTAAGATATGCATGCAGCTTGAATTAAAACAAATAGAGACATTAAAGATGGGAATAAAACATAAAGATAAAAGCCATTCATTAAATGCCATCAGTGCACGGTGGCTTAGTGGTTAGCACGTTCGCCTCACACCTCCAGCGTTGGGGGTTTGATTCCCACCGTGGCCCTGTGTGTGCGGAGTTTGCATGTTCTCCCTGTGCTGTGGGGGTTCCCTCTGGGTACTCCGGTTTCCTCCCCCAGTACAAAGACATGCATGGTCGGCCGATTGGCATGTCCGAAGTGTGCGTAGTGTATGAATGGGTGTGTAAATGTGTATGTGATTGTGCCCTGCGATGGACTGGCACCCTGTCCAGGGTGTACCCCGCCTCATGCCCTATGCTCCCTGGGATAGGCTCCAGGTTTCCCCGAGACCCTGAAAAGGATTAAGCAGTATAGAAGATGGATGGATGAATGCCATCATCATGCAGTCCTTTACTAACACCATCAGGAGACATGTAAGGTGGAACACAAACATCTGATCAGGAACTAATGCACATCCTTTAGCTGGGGATTGGTAAGAAAATAAACAAAATCCTAGTATAACTGTTGTAAAAGCCAATATTCAAGTATCTGCTTTTTCCCAGTCTTAAAGTAGGCATTACATGGAATTAAATATTACACTGCAATGGCAGTACAGGGGTTACATTGTTTGCTTTATATATATAAAACTAATCAAATATTCAGCGTATAATAGGTTGATACGATCACTTTTAGCCTCCAGTAATCAACATAATCCATCCATCTTCCATACTGCTTATCCTACACAGGGTCACGTGGGAGCTTGAAGCCAATCCCAGGGAACTCTGGGAACATGGCAGGGGACACTCTCGACAGGGTGCCAACCCATCGCTGGGCAAAAATCACACACGCATTCTCACACTACAAACTATTTAGAGCTGCCAATCAGCCTACAGCGCATGTCTTTGACTGGGGGAGGAAACCGGAGTACCTGGAGGAAACCTCCCGGGGAGAACATGCATGCAAACTCCATGCACATAAGGCGGAGGCAGGACTCGAACCTCCAAACTTGGAGGTGTGAGGAAAAGTGCTAACCACTAAGCCACCGTACCCTCCAAATCAACATAATGAAAAAAAGATTTAAAATACAACATAATATAAAAACAAAAAGCAGAGGTGCACACGGTGTCTTTCAATGGAAACGAAATTCATTTTAAAACTCTCATTCTCTTTAAAATGCTAGAATTGTTCTTGTGGTTGAGATACATGCAAAAGAGACACATATTTATAATCAGGGAATTCAGTAGTTTTTAGAATGAAGCAGAACATGTCAACATTTGACAAAGGGTTTTCCCAGGACACAAATGCTTTAAGATGAATAGCATAATAATAAACCGGAACTATACAGTGTTTCCATACCTGACAATACATAAGTAATGGCCCTGGTGTTCCATGGTGATGTTGAGGAACAACAGCGAAGCCCCACGTAGTACAACATGGTTCTCCTGTCCTGAGAACTCCTGGCCAGTCCTCTGGTCATACCACGTCACGTTATAAGGGATGTTTAAATAATTGAAGAGATACTCCTTCACCAATTCACAGTCTAATAACGCTGCCTCATGTGGGACTGCAAACACACGGTCAAACGGTACGCCGTGGTCTATACATAAATCTACACACACACACAGACACACACACACACACACACACAGAAGAAAAATATAGTTTGGCATCAAGGTCGAGCTGCTTTTAAAGAAACTATGACTGAAGTGTTTTAGTCTCTCTTTATGTCACCAAAAGCAACAGTAAGTTAAGCACACACACACACACACACACACACACTGCTTTACCCAGGCCTTCTGTTTCATTCTCTGATGCCACACCAACACTGATGGTCCATGCCAAAGTCAGCAGAGCAATAAATCCCACAGCCATGTCTGAAAGAGACGGAAAAACAAAGAACATCATCTCAACACATCTATAATTTTTTCCATAATGAGTAACACGGCCTGGCTCTGTGCTCAGCATGTCACTGCTCACTGTAAAGCTTAAACTCGGGACAAGAAGCTATCAGAGACCCGTAAATCACATTTGAAGCCACGCCCAGAGAAGGCGTGAGAGAAGCGGCCAATTATTTCTCAAGCAGAAAAAGGAAAAAAATAAATACATTGAAGGATTTCTAATAAATGTATTTGTTTTAGTTTTAATCTATTCCCTTGTAGTCCATTCTTATATAATATGTATTATTGAGTAGATGTATTATTCTATTTCATAAGAAAAGATTAAATGAACCCTTTCATGCATAGTGGTCACTACAGAGGACAGCTATTCAAAAGCCATTTTCTGTCTATTGCAAGGATTTCAATAGAATAAATGCATAACAGCCACTGGAGTGGACGCTTTAATAACTTTTTGAAATGTATGAAAAATGTATGTAAATGTAAAATGAAGGTAAAATTCTTTTTTTTTTTTATGCCTAAAGAAGAGTAAAAACACACAGAGAAAAAATCCTTGATCAGGATTTCATAATTCATGCATGAAATGGTACTTAGTGCTTTTTTAACCTTAGCGGTTCTACAAAGCGCTTTACACTGTGTCTCATTCACTCATTCACACACACATTCAAACACCAATGGTAGCAGAGCTGCCATGTAAGGCACTATCCTGCCATCAGGAGCAACTTGGGGTTCAGTGTCTTGTCCAAGGACATTTCGGCATGTGGAGTCGAACCGGGAATTGAACCGCCAAACCTACGATTAGTGGACAACCCGCTTCACCACTTGAGCCACAAGTTCTTGGTACTGCACTCAGATGTTACTCAACTCCACCTTACTGTAATTTTCCTCTCATTTTTGGCAAAGTTTGTACTAATGCACTAATGCTGTGTTGCTTGGAATACAAACAGGAGGAGGGGAAGTGAGTAAGGATGCTTCACTGACCCTACATTCCTTATCTTAATGTGTCATTCTATCAACCACAAGTTCTTGCTTTATATGATATCCCTACAGACCTGCTCATACAGTACTGAAAAAAGCACTATACTGCAGTACTGCAGTGTAGGAACAGTAATGTAGGTAAAAACAGCACGTTGCACGTGTTTAGATTAAACAACACCACAATATTACAAAACAAACCTTAGTTTTGGCATGTAGGAAAGTTACCTCATAAACTATAAAAATAAATAAATAAATAAATAAATAAAAACAACGAACTAACGGACTTGTCTGTCAATAATCACTAATCTATCTTAAGTAAATAGATTTAGTTAGTTAGATAATAGCAAAACAATTTACCAGCAAAAAAATGATGAATCGGATATCAGAGAAAACATATCGGATACTGCATTCTGTAACAAATGGTAAAGCTTGGAATTGGATTTTGGAAAATATATATATTTCTGGAACTGGGAATGTTCACATATAAAGAGACTACACTGTTATTTCTTGATTGTGATTGATTTTATTATATTTATACTTTATATTGTATATTGAATATTGTTTTCTACACTAAATCCTATTAGCCACAAGGAAGAGAAAATAAAGATGCCCGCCTGTTTATGAAGTGAATACTGTTTCAATACTGTTTTACTGAAGAGTCAGTTTCAGCTGATGCTTAATTAATAGTTTTAATTGCACATTCCAGTCAGATTCTACTGACACAGAGTTCTACAGCGTATAGACACTCACAAACCCAAACGGAACTTGACTTTTTCCTCAATATATTTTCTCTTTGGACATCAGGAGAACAGATATGAGGATTTAATTCAATGGAAAGCTTTCCCTGCTAAAAAAACAAACAAACAAACAAACAAACAAAAAAACAACAGAAACGATCACAGAAATTATAATGGTTTCCTCTACAAAAACCATTACAAACTATCACCCAACCATTAAAACCATTACCATTATTTGTCCTTAATGGTATCCACTAGACATAACATGCCACCAATAGAAGGCAACAAATTACCAGTAGAGACATACAGGGACTGTTACAGTTTCCATTAAAACCATTATAACCATTCCCATACAATTCCTATTATAACCATTCCCATTATAACCACTAAAACCATTACCAATTCTATGAGGGTTTCTATTATTGTTGTTTTTTCAGCAGGGTTGCTTTGCATTAGCTTTGTGAGAAACTATAGCAAAATGTAATAAGGGCTGAAATTCTATGGCAGAAAATATTGTAAGCCTGTATTGAATGAAGGAGACACTATTCACTGGCATCACACTACTTACCATTACTGATACGTCTCACAGTTAGCACTGAAGTCATTTCAGGAAGAGGAACTTACAGCTCATTTAGGTAGCTTGCCACTTTACATGTATTTCTATGACAAGATTTCAGAACTATTTGATACTGCTGACCACTGAATTTGATGCAATGTGTAATGTAATGTGTAATTAAAATGTATGTGTAAATTCAGTGATCTGTGTGAGGCCTGTTTAAGGTTTCAATAAACGGGATGAATGAGATGAGAGAATGGGACGCTAGACCATCACAGGGCATCCTGCACACACATTCACATCTAGGGTGAATTTAGTGTAGCCAATCCACCTACTGGCATAGGCATTGTGGGAGGTTGGAGGAAACCAGAGAACCCAGAGGAAACTCACATGAACAAAGGAAGAACATTCACCAAGACAATAATTCAATCTCAGGATGGAACCAGGGAACCTGGAGCTGTGAGGTGGCAAATAAATAATAAAATGTTTATTTTATTCAATTGTATTATGTAATATCGATCTGTTTTATTACATTTTTGGGGTTATTTATTTATATATTTATTCATTTGATTGTTTGTTTATTGAATTGTTGGGGGGTTTTTTTATAAATATTTTAAATTGAATTATTATTTACTATTTGTATTATTTCTTTTATTTTTAAAAAAAATTTATTTCATATTGCACCATTGCACCACCCAAGCCCATGCAATAGACTATAATATATAATTTTGTTAAGTTTACAATTAATTAGTAATTGATGTTCATACAACAAATGAGGTGATGTGGCCATATGCATCTCAGACCAGCTCCGAATGTGGTTTGAGACCTCAGGACACTTGAGGACATCGTGTTTCTCGCACTCCTTCCTGATTCACTCAGGAGTTGAAATGAGTCAGATGTTCTAATGGAGTTTTGTGAAGTGATTTACAGTTACAGCATTTAGAGCATTTCGGACAGTCACGTGGTGAATCTCTGAATCGGAAACACAGTAAAAAATAAAAAAAAACACAGCCATCTTTTCCACAGACATCCTATCTTCTCTCCCGAGTAATGGTTATTTTAAGAAAACACATTTTTTCCTTTAAAGGCATAGCCTGGTTATGAATAATGGACTCCTGGTTAAAAGTGACAGCATTTCATTAAACAATTCATTAAATTCATCATGTTTACTAAGTAGTAAACACTCTTTGAATTGATTGCTGTTCATGATATAAATGTCCTCAGGTACACAGCAGACTTTGAACCCTGCTGTATGTAAATATTTACTATGAATGATGAGCGTTTCTGCTGCAAAACTCAAAGGTCAAGATGCACCGCTTTGAGAACACACGTAAATGTCAGTTCGCTCGTATTTCATTGGTCTGGGATTAGTCGTGACCATCTGAATTCTGCTTTTTTCCTGACGTCTTTCTTATCTTCCTAAAGATTAATATTTATATTTGGAAACAGAAATATGGATTTAATCATGCAGTCACGTAAGTCAGGTTATATAAGCACAACGTGATAGATGGCAGATTTCTGTCTTCTGGGAACATATTTATGTTTTTAGGCTGGATGCCAAGAGTGTTTCTCTGAAATGCTGCTACACTGAGTCCAGATCCTTCCCTTGTTATTTACTGTTGAGAAGTTTGAAACCACTGGTTTTGTTGTTGTTGTTGTTGTTTTTTGTTTTTTTTGAGGAATTCTTTTGAGGAAATGTTAATGCACTTGTTTTTCCATTTTCCCTAAAAAATTATTTTATCATTTTAGAAAAAAAAAAATGGATGAATCCTGCAACAATCCACATAGGGCAAAAATAACATAAGTTTTGCCATGCGCTTCTTGGTTCACAGATCTGAGCTGAAGAGTAGACATCTCAGTTACAGTACAGTAGAGTTCAGGATGAGTGGTTGATTAAACGATTGATTTTGGAGTTATAACAGAGATGACAGGAAAAATGGGGAGATGTTATGAGAGATAAAATCTGCTCAGAGGATATGAAAAAGCTTTGAGGCAGTTATATAATCAACGAGTGAGCAAACAAGTTACTACATTATCATTACAAGTTATTACATTACATTATATGTGGAAACCAAACGTATCAATGACTTGCTGCTATTAATTATCCTTTGTATACCCTTGTAGCCAAAGAAGATACAAACTGTTGCATTCAGTTGCATTACAAAACACTGTGCCTGCTTTGCATAAGATGATGAAATACATGTGTGTACTTCTCTCAATCATCTCTCATGTTGCACCCTCACATCAAAAGCCTCACAGCAAAATCCAATGAGACACGAAGATCTAGCCAACAAAAACTCAACACAGGCTTTTCGATCCTTTATTTCACAGGCTCACATAGCAACTTCCTGTTTAATCACTGACTACGTTTACATGGACAGCAGTAATCTAATTATTGACCTTACTCTGATTAAGATAATAATGTGATTAAGGTGTTTACATGAGTCGCTTTTAGAATACTCCTGTCATGTTCCCGTTTTACATGTTTTAGAACATAATTAGATTAACAGCCTGCGTCATTACGTCACCGCGCCACACCGTCCGACGTCCCTCCAGAATTTCACGCATCAACATACAGTTCGTCTTCGTTATGGTACAGTATACAGTTTTGGGTGTTTTTATTGAATTTTTTTTATGGACGCTTTAAGTGCAGTTAATTATTTGTCATGCTGTACGTGCTAATAGACAACTGCTTGAAGCGGTGTGTGTGTCCCAAATCACATAATTACCGTCTATATAGTAGCCGAGATACGTGTATTTTTCCACACTACAGGCCTATAGTAGGCAAGTATGCGATTTGGGACGCAGCCGAACTCTCTTGTTTGCCGTAAAACGTAAAACTGCCGTGTGTGATCGTGTCCTGTCGCAAAATGCAGTGAAAACTCTCACACGATGCTCATAATGTGATTAAGGTGTTTACATGTCTGTAATACACGTCCATAATGCGACTAAAACAGGAGTACTCCACCTGTCTTAATTAGATTATTGCTTACTTCGAGTATGACCTTAATTAGATTAAGGTAAGTAAAAATTGCTGTTTACATGGTAGTTTCTTAATTAGAGTATGGTCTTAATCGGATTAAGAGTGGATTATTGTTGTCCACGCAGCTACCATGTCTTCGGTTGCATTTGTTTTGTTGTTACTTGTTCTACTGCAGATAGTCAGCTCAGTAAATGTAAAATGAAGCTTCCACAATATACAAACATTATAAAGATTTTGCTTTTGTAGTTCACATCCAGCAAACAGAAATTCATCTTTAACCACTGTCCATTTATGAGGTTTTTTTTTGTTATGTTGCAGGCCATATTACAAACACGATGTGTGACAACATCATCAGTATTTTGTCCATATTGTGTCATCTTCCATTATCACTAACTGACAAATATCCTAAATGATAAGACATTTTGTTTTAAGACATGCCAAACTGTTTCTTCAGACATTATATAATATATACTACAGTGCTGCTGAATTCTCAGATCTGGTCAGACGGTGATCTGGTTTCTGTTGTAACAGCTCTTTCAAAGGGAATTGTATGGTGGACGGCCCATTAATAATAAGCACATTTAAAACATACTGTTATTTTACACAGAAATATTTATCATCGTTGATGTGGTGAAGCTTTCTTTTAGGAGATGTATATTTAACATTTATGGAAGGAGTCTCCAGTGTCAGCACTTTTCCACCACAGGAAAGTCTTCAGCACATAGGAGCTGGTAACATGACAAGTTGTGGTTTTTTGAGAAAAGCTGATTGTCGTTATTTGTAATCATGGCAAATTGAACTGGTATAAGAGGAATAAACCACTTCAGAAAGTGCTGTTATAGGATAATAATCATCAGGGGGAAACTGTAACTCCTCTTCATCACGCAGGCTAATTGTTGATTACTTTTGTTTTCCTATAATACCACTATGTGTATTCCTTACATAGAAACCTTAAGACTTGGCTGTGAATCCACACTGACCTTACAGCTCTACTTGCCTAAACTAAGAGAAAATTATAGATAATAGATAATTGTAGGATCTTTCTGTACTTTGAGTAAATGTGCATTTATTCATTAAATAATTAATAAAACGATTGAGTACACGTTTTATAAATAGACCTGAAAAAGAGGCTCCTGTAATGAACAAACCGGAAGGATGCAGTATGTAATGTCACAGATCTTACGGTCATTATTCACAGTGTGTAATTTTACATATTTTGTGATTGGGAGACCTCATGTGACTAGTCTTTATCCATAAACAATTTAAAACTACAGTCCCCTCTGAAACTATTGGAACGGTAAGGCCAATTAATTTGTTTTTGATGTAAACTAAAGACATTTGGGTTTGAGATCAAAAGATAAACATGATAAGAGAGTTTAAAATTTTACCTTTTATTTCCTGGTATTTCTATGTAGAGGTGTTAAATGACATAGAAAATGCACATTTATCACATAGCACATGTATCAGACCACCCAATTCGAGCAAGAATATTGGAACACATGACTGACAGGTGTTTCTTGTTACCCAGGTGTATCCTGTTAGATTGATTGTTTAAACAATAAATAGCTCTACTCTTGGTTTCAGCCTTAAGTTTCACCTGTGAAGACTGTATTTGTTGTTAAGAAGGATAAACCAACATGAAGATCAGAGAGCTGACTATGGGAGGAAAGCAAGCCATTTTGAAGCTGAGAAAAAAGGGAAAATCAATCAGAGACATTGCACAAATACTAGGTATAGCAAATACAACAATTTGGAATGTCCTGAAAAAGAAAGAAACCACTGATGTACTAAGCAACAGACACCGAATGGGTTGGCCAAGGAAAACAGCCGATGAAAGAAACATTGTGAAAGCTGTGACGAAAAACCCAAAAACAACAGTCAGTCACATCAGCAACAACCTACATAGGGCAAGGATGCAGGTATCACAATCCACTGTTTGAAGAAGACTTTGAGAGCAGAAATACAGAGGCCATACCACAAGATGCAATCCAGAAAGCTAGAACGGAATTTGCAAAGAAACACAGAGATGAATCACAAAACTTCTGGAATCACGACGAACCTCTACCAAAGTGTTGAAAAGGCCAAAGTGTGGTGAAAGAAAGGATCTGCTCATGAACCATAATATACAAGCTCATGTGTGAAACATAGTGGAGGTAGCGTCATGGCTTGGGCTTGCATGGCTGCTTCTGGAACATTCTCACTAATCTTCATTGATGATGGAACTCATGATGGTAGCAGCAGAATAAATTCAGAAGTTTACAGGAACATTTTGTCTGCCAGTTTACAGAGAAATGCATCCAAATTACAAAACACACTGCTAATACAACAAAGGACTTTATCAGGAGGTTTTAGATTGGCCAAGTCAATCACCAGACCTTAACTCAATTGAGCAGCATCCCGAAGAGGAGACTGAAGGGAGAAACCCCCTGAAACAAACAACAATTGAAAGAAGCTGTGGTAAAAACCTGAAAAAACATAACAAAAGAAGAAACCAACAGTTTGGTGATGTCAATGAGTCACAGGCTTGATACAATTATTACGAGCAAATATTAAGTGTTATTTACTTTAATTTACTTCAAGACTTATCTGTTCGTATAGTTTTGCTCATCTAAAAATTGGGTGGTCTAATACAAAAGGTTCTATGGTTTACATTGTTTAACACATCTAGATATTGATGTTCCAATATTTTCGAAGGGGACTGTATGTCAGTACTTTTTTTTTTAATAATCTGTAATATGAAAAAAAAAAAAACAGTTTAACCAAAGGTTAAAATAACTTATATATTTTTGTGCTGAACAAGCAGTCTGTAATGTAAATGGGGATGTGAGTATCCATCTTATAGTGGAAGTAAATTTGCTTAATTCAGCAAAAAAGTGAGAAGATGAACATGAAAACAGGACCTGAGAACAGGAGAGCAAGACTTGATGTCTTCATTAAAAAAGGAAGTGCTGAAGGAGAACCAAGGTCACAAACAATTTCACCATGAGATTACATATAGAACATATATACAGTCACAAAACCTCTTCCCTGCAGAATGGATGCATTTACTGATGTGGTGCATAAGTTTAAGATTCAGTTGAGAAATTTAGGATACACAGATTTGATTCTGATTCACAAAAGCAAAATATCCTAGACAGCATCATATAAGGATTTAACAATGATGTTGTATCTCAGGGATGAACATTTCAGATTTCAGGAAGTTTCTTTTGGTTCAGATTTTTGCAAACCACATCCGATGTTGCTCATACAGCTTCTGCACATGAGTGTAACGCAATATCAGGGCATGGACTTTTATTTTACATTTGGATTATCAAAGATTATTAATCTAGGCTTGCTCCAAGAACACTGAGTAACATTTATATGATGTGCCACTGGGAATAGAAGGATAATGAGTCACTAGCTGTATTTAAATAAAGACTGAAGACCTACCTTGTCACTAAGCATTTATCTGGAGACTAATTATAGAAAAGTGGGTTCTTTTTTTGCCATACCAACTCATACTTTTCACTAACTTTTCTCTAAAAGGGTTTTAGCTTGATAATATTGTTAGAAATTGACCTATTTGCACAAGCTAGAAGAAATACAAAGCCCTTCTGGATAAGATTGTCTTCTAAAATACTGTAAAAGTACTGTAATTGTAGTTGTTAGACATTAGTTATAAACCATTGTTGCAGTGATGATGAATGCTGAAGTCCCCAATGCTCGTGCCATAAAATCAACCATAAATAATCTGGTAAATTAATTCAGTTGCTAAAACTACAAATTCATTTAAACACACACACACACACACACACACACATATATATATATATATATATATATATATATATATATATATATATATATATATATATATATACAGTGAGGGAAAAAAGCATTTGATCCCCTGCTGATTTTGTATGTTTGCCCACTGACAAAGAAATGATCAGTCTATAATTTTAATGGTAGATGTATTTGAACAGTGAGAGTCAGAATAACAACAAAAAAAATCAGAAAAACGCATGTCAAAAATGTTATAAATTGATTTGCATTTTAATGAGGGAAATATGTATTTGACCCCTCTGCAAAACATGACTTAGTACTTGGTGGCAAAACCCTTGTTGGCAATCACAGAGGTCAGACGTTTCTTGTAGTTGGCCACCAGGTTTGCACACATCTCAGGAGGGGTTTTGTCCCACTCCTCTTTGCAGATCTTCTCCAAGTTATTAAGGTTTCGAGGCTGACGTTTGGCAACTCAAACCTTCAGCTCCCTCCACAGATTTTCTATGGGATTGAAGTCTGGAGACTGGCTAGGCCACTCCAGGACCTTAATGTGCTTCTTCTTGAGCCACTCCTTTGTTGCCTTGGTCGTGTGTTTTGGGTCATTGTCATGCTGGAATACCCATCCATGACACATTTTCAATGCCCTGACTGAGGGAAGGAGGTTCTCACCCAAGATTTGACGGTACATGGCCCCGTCCATCGTCCCTTTGATGCGGTGAAGTTGTCCTGTCCCCTTAGTAGAAAAACACCCCCAAAGCATAATGTTTCCACCTCCATGTTTGACGGTGGGGATGGTGTTCTTGGGGTCATAGGCAGCATTCCTCCTCCTCCAAACACGGCGAGTTGAGTTGATGCCAAAGAGCTCCATTTTGGTCTCATCTGACCACAACACTTTCACCCAGTTGTCCTCTGAATCATTCAGATGTTCATTGGCAAACTTCAGACGGGCATGTATATGTGCTTTCTTGAGCAGGGGGACCTTGCGGGCGCTGCTGGATTTCAGTCCTTCACGGCGTAGTGTGTTACCAATTGTTTTCTTGGTGACTATGGTCCCAGCTGCCTTGAGATCATTGACGAGATCCTCCCGTGTAGTTCTGGGCTGATTCCTCCCTCACTGTTCTCATGATCATTGGAACTCCACGAGGTGAGATCTTGCATGGAGCCCCAGGCCGAGGGAGATTGACAGTTCTTTTGTGTTTCTTCCATTTGCGAATAATCGCACCAACTGTTGTCACCTTCTCACCAAGCTGCTTGGCAATGGTCTTGTAGCCCATTCCAGACTTGTGTAGGTCTACAATCTTGTCCCTGACATCCTTGGAGAGCTCTTTGGTCTTGGCCATGGTGGAGAGTTTGGAATCTGATTGATTGATTGCTTCTGTGGACAGGTGTCTTTTATACAGGTAACAAGCTGAGATTAGGAGAACTCCCTTTAAGAGTGTGCTCCTAATCTCAGCTCGTTACCTGTATAAAAGACACCTGGGAGCCAGAAATCTTTCTGATTGAGAGGGGGTCAAATACTTATTTCCCTCATTAAAATGCAAATCAATTTATAACAATTTTTGACATGCGTTTTTCTGGATTTTCGTGTTGTTATTCTGTCTCTCACTGTTCAAATAAACCTACCATTAAAATTATAGACTGATCATTTCTTTGTCAGTGGGCAAACGTACAAAATCAGCAGGGGATCAAATACTTTTTTCCCTCACTGTATATATATATATATATATATATATATATATATATATATATATATATATATATATATATTCACCAGCAGGAAAATTGTTGATTTAATAAAGGAAATAATGAATAATAACACAAAGACCCTTTTTATCTGCATGTACTGAAATGGGTTTAAATTAGAAATTATTCCAGGCAGACACCCGGATTTCACTTGATCAGTTTCTATCAGTCAAGAAGCAGCTGATGTCCTTTAAGGTCTGTCAGCTTTCGATTGAATCAGTACAAGAAATGTTACAAGCATCTGCAGGAGTGGTTTCATAAGAATCAAGTCTATTGAGTCCATTATACACATTTTCATTTTTATTTCATTTTTCTTCCCTTAGCTTGTTGAAGACTTGAGTAATTTTGAGCAAGTGCCTCTTTAAGGACTGAGACTTTGCATGAAATTATTTTTTTTAAGGTTTATTCTAACCTGATTTGTTATATAATGCTCTTATTTCATCGGGGAATATTAAAATATTATCTAGTTATTTCCTATTTCCTGTTTTCCCATGTCCTCCCTCATCAGATGCACCAGAAATATCACAAACTGCATCTCTGTTTGACTTTCAATATTCATTAGTAAACACTCTCATCCACAGTGACAGTGAAAGTGCAATGAGAGAAAGCAAAGATTAAGATCTCTCAGTGGTCAATTATTTCAAATGGCTTTTTCTTAGCGTTAACAGCAGTTATTAGATGTGTAATGAATATTCTTTAGTTATGATTGATATGGGATAATTTTGGCCTACTGTACATATGTCAGTAAACTGATCCCAAATGCTCTGTGTGGGTCAATAATCCAGACCATAAAAGACCGTACAGAAAAAAACCCAGAGTTCTCCTCGGAGGAACATACAGGATCTTGGCAGTTGTTTACTTTTCCCAAACCACTACTGGGCTTGAGATGCCAGCTGGATCGGATATTCATTTCATTAAATCAGCAGCCCCAAGACTGACAATAAGTGATGTATCCTGAGGACACAGACAAAGCAGCTCAATGATAAACACATATTTTATATAATTTCCACGCTTCCACAAATCACACAACCACTCCTGTTGCAAAACAGCTACCAACCTGTGAAGACTAACACATGCTTCCTCTGAGATATCGAAGCGTATATGCAACCTTAGAGCACCTTATAATTATAAGGTCTCAGTATGGGCACAGAAAACAAGAAGTTTCTAGAACTAAGACGTTATGGCATTAACATAAATAGCAACAAGAGTAGTAGTATAACTAGTAAGTAGTAAAACTAGTGTGGTATAACTGTGGAATATGAAGATTAATCCACCGAAGGATTCTGTACTGCTTGTCCTAGGAAGAGTCAAATGCACTTCACCAAATTTCCCAGAGTCACCTTCCTATGTACAAGAATTAATTACGGACCATGATCAGTCGAGTGGTCTCCTAGGAACTAATGCGGTCTGCAACACACAGTCCTCAAACCAACTTGCAACATCTGAGTCAGTGTACTTAAAAAACACAAGTGTTTCCAGACTCATATTTTAAGGAAAAGGGATATTAATAGTATGAATGTCTGTGATATTGCACAGTATATCATAAAGCAGGTCTAATAACAGAATATTACTTGCCCTGGTGACAACATGTGTGCGTGAGGGACATCTGGTGAATCAGCAACTATTTGTGTACCAACAACGCAGGTATTATATGCAGAAGTTTAAAACAGTAAAATAGTTTGTTTAAAATTAAAACAAACAAAAAAAAGTTTAGAAAAGAAATCTCTTTGAAACAAAATGCAATCATAGGAGTGCATCAGAAGAAGGAGAGCTGGAGAGCTAGAGAGCATTCACTTGTAATGACTCACGACTCAGTGTGTCCAAGTACATGGCGTGATTCATGGTCAAACATCGAGCTGCGTCAGAGTCAGCGAAAATAAAGGCAGCACAATACCAATGTTTATATTAGAGTCCCAGTGAACAGCCAGACATTTCCCAAACCATTCTGAACGAGTGCTCAGTAAATGATCTAATCAGCAGTGTGTGAATTGTTCACAGGGTTTTACTAACCAAAGACAATGAGAAATGTCACTTTCTTTTTTAACAGCTTTCAACACACCTATGAAAAAGAAGATGAATCAGTTTAATCTGTTCTCTTCTTGAACCATGATGCTACAAAAAATAATGCTGACATCAAATTATGTACATAAGCAAATTAGTCATGTTAGTGTTCGCAGTTCTGTCTCAGTGTCTTGGTTAAAACTGCTGATGAGCTAAAATTCTACTAGAAATCCACTGACATTGTCTTTTTCCAAGAATCTATCTAGTTTCTAAACCTGCATGTTTTTAATCTCACACCAACATGGGGAAAACATGTGAAATGACACAGACAGTAACCCGAGTAACCTGAGCTCAGGATCGAAACCAGGACCCTGGAGGTGTGAGGCAGTAATGCTACATGTAATTATTAGATACGATGTCAAAATATCAAGGTTCAGAAACTGAACTTTGCCTCCATAGAAATATGCAGGGAGTAAAGTATGGTCATGATTACCTCAACAAGGAAAGCAGATTCTGTGTTAGCAGTAAATTACTAATCTGTGCTGCACTTCAGTCCTCCACAACTGCACTTGGACAGCTCTGATACTGATTTCGTGTCTTTCCATTTCTGAAGAAATCAGCCAGTTAATGATTGGTTAATAACATGACTCAAGTGTGTTAAATGAGGACTCCTTCAAAGACTGGAGGGTGACACCCCTGATTTACTGTAATACACAACTGTATGTATACTACTATAATACACTGTATGTATAATACTATAATACACAACTGTATGTATAATAGGCCTATTATAATATACTGTATGTACAGTGCCCTCAACTAATATTGGCAACCTTTGTAAATATATGAGCAAAGAAGACTTGTTGAAAAATTGTTTATTTATTATTCAACCTTTTGAACTTTTGTTCAAAACATTCACAAAAATACTCTGCTCTGATGTATATCAAACAATTTGCATGTTATGAATCAACCTGGAATTGGAGGCGTGTCTATACTGTCTCAACGCACTGTGAAGAGGACGGTTCGAGTGGTCAAAAAATTTCCAAGGATCACAGCTGGAGAACTGCAGAAGTTAGTTGCGTCTTGGGGTCAGAAAGTCTCCAAAACTACAATCTGAAGTCACCTATATCACCACAAGTTGTTTGGAATGGTTTCATGAAAAAAGTCTCTACTCTCATACAAAAACAAACTAAAGCATCTTCAGTTTGCCAGACACTACTGGAACTTCAAATGGGATCGATCGGGTTCTCTGGTCAGATGAAACCAAAATAGAACTTTTTGGCTATAAACACCAGAGGTGGTTTTCGCACACACAGAGAGGTAGCCATATGGAAAAGTACCCCATGCCCACGGTTAAATATGGAGGTGGTTCATTAATGTTTTGGGGCTGTTTTTCTGCCAGAGGACCTGCACATTTTGTTAGGATACATGGCATCATGGACTCCATCAAATATCAACAGATATTAAATGAAAACCTGACTGCCTCTGTCAGAAAACTTAAAATGGGCCGTGGTTGGATCTTCCAGCAGGACAATGATCCAAAACATACATCAAAATCAACACAAAAATGTTTTACTGACCACAAAATCAAGGTCCTGCCATGGCCATCCCAGTGACTTGAAACCCATAGAAAACCTGTGGGGTGAACTGAAGAGGAGAGTCCACCAGCATGGACCTTGAAATTTTAAGGATCTGGAGCGATTCTATAGGGAGGAACGGTCTCAGATCCCTCACCATGTATTCTCCAAACTCATCAGGCATTATAGGAAAAGACTCAGAGCTGTTATCTTGGCAAAGGGACGTAGCACAAAGCATTGACTATAAGGGTGCCAAAAATTGTTGCACACCTTTATTTAACAAAAACATTTTTTTTTTTTTTTTTTTTTTGGATAAACCTGTGTTGTGTTTGCAATTGTTTGATATCCATGAAAGCGGAGTATTTTTGTGAATGTTTTGAACAGCCTTCTCTGCTCATATTTACCAAGAGTGCCAATATTAGTGGAGGACACTGTATATAATACACTGTATGTGTAATACTGCACTACACATGGCAGGATTTTTAAAACGTATTTATTTATTATATAGCTTATATGTGTTTACACAGGCTTATCTCAGTACATAATATTCAGGATGATCACAATAACGGGGTATAATAACACATCCCAGTTGTCCTGACATACTTCCTGCGACTACGACTTCCTGTCAGACTTTCACACGCAATACGCCTACACACGCACATGCACACGCGCACACACATACGCACGCACGCGCACGCGAGGGTTAAATCAAACATGGCCTCACCTCTAATGTTCCAGGGGTTTCTCCCGATAGGTTCCGTTCCACGGTTTCAGGAGAGAGAAACTTTCCAAACTGTGTGAGCGTCTTTCGGTTACAGGAGCAGTAACTCGTCCATGAGCACAGCCTGGAGAAGATGTAAACTCTCTGTTTCCAGTGGAAGTCATCTCGCCGACACGCAGTCAGAACTTCTCCATACTCACAGGAACATTTGAGAAACTGGATGTTGCAATTTCCTCTCCGGGGCTGGGAGCTTCTCCTCCTCATCTTGCGCAATGGTCCGGGCTGGGCCACGCTATTTCTGCTTCTCAGTGTCAAGGGATTCAAACAGCAAATAATCAGCACTTTCACTGCACTTTCTTTCTTGAAAATGAATTTTATTTTTTATTTTTTTAGTAAAATATTGTCAGCTCTTGAATGCAATCATGTTTATTTTATTTTATTTATTTATTTTTTTATGATAAATAATTATTTATGAGCCCACTAAAACAGTGATGAGTATGTTCCCCAGATATGGTACTCAAATAACATGTGATGTAAAAATAATAATAATAATAATAATAATAATAATAATGGAAGGAAACCATAAGAACAATTTCCTTTAATTGAAGTTGAATTGCAAAGTCACAGTACACATGTTTACAGTTTTACAACACTACACATTTTAATGGGTTTGATTTTCTGTTAAATACATCTCCCCATCATTACTGTTCATTATTGTCAATGTTCATAAATCATACAAAGGTGCTGAACATTTTAAAACAGTCTGAAATCTGTAAATATTTAGAAATATTAGAACTATAACATGTGATGTAGTTTGTGTCATAGTTTAGTTCATATTTTACTGAATACAATGCTGTATTTCCAAATGTAAACAACAGGAGGAGCACAAAGAATGTCTGACGCAGTCTGTGTTAATATGTCCCTGCTGAAATATCCAGCTTGGTCTGACCCGCTGTCAGGGGATAAAACACAGGCCGAGCTGGTCAAACTGGTAGTCCATCTTTACCAGGGGGCAAATTATTTTCTTAAGACTTGACTATATTGATATAAATGTTTGCCAAAAAATGTTCAACAATTTTTAATTGCCTTACTGCAATTATTGTGTTATTTTCTTTAAAAAAGAAAAAACTTTTCTATGATGTAGCATTAATAGCGGTAATTCAGACACTGTTTCCTTTCTACCAGCTGGCAATGATGGTCTAGCAGTTTGACCAGCTCGACTGGTGTTATGGCAGCTGGTCAGAATAAACTGGATTTTCAGTAGGGTGTGTGTGTGTGTGTGTGTGTGTGTGTGTGTGTCTATTTATTTGTTTGTTTATTTGTTTATTTTTCACAATCATGTAAGCTGGATTGATTGATGAAACCTGACAAGTGTGATACACCCCATTTTATTATTATATCCCATAATAATCAGTACTAGCTGTAAGTTACAGTAAATAAACGGCAAAAAAAAAAAAAACAACAACAACAACCAGGAGATAACCGTAAACAAGGTTGTGAATCACCATCAGTTACAAGGTGATTCACAACCTCGTTTACGGTTATCTACTGGTTTGTTTTTTTGCTGTTTATTTACTGTAACTCACAGCTAGTAAATCGCTGTACTGATTATGTATTAACAGTATGCTACCATAAAAACAGCCTCTATATAGCTCACAATTTCACATCCCTTTATGTTTAATCGTTCGTTTCACTGTAGTTTCATTTAACAAAACATCTTCCTGATTTAAAAATGTGATTTTAAAAATACTGTTTTTTTAGGATTTTATTTATTTATTTTTTATGTTACAAACTGCTGCATTGTTATTGTTCTCTTCTGACATTCGCACAAAAGTTTCTCTGTATATAAGTTAATAGACTAATAGGTTATAAATATAATTAATTTATATGTTGGGAAATGCAGCAAAAAATCAGGTAGAGGTTTAGTCCAAATGTTACATTAATACACCGTAATACAATAGATGTGTCCTGAGATAACATTCATTACCTTAAATCTGCCAGTCACAAACTTGCATGTATGACAGTATTACTAGCCTTTCTTTTTTACATGTTTGACTTGTATTGCTTAGCATCAAACACCAGCTTTAATTCCATAAAAGTAACATTAGTTAACCAGACAGCTCCGCAAACTCAGACCAACAACTTTATCGTTTCATCTCCGGCGTAGCCATCTGATATTAGCTATTCGTTTACATTTACTTTTGCTCATTTGGCTGGCAATTTATTCCAAAAACAAAGGATACAATAGAGGGTTGAAGGTCTCATTCAGGGACCCAACAGCAGCAGCTTGGCATCGCTGGGATTTGAACTCATAACTTCCCATCAGTAACCCAAAGCCTTAGCTACTGAGCGATCACTTCTTGCCTACCAGTTTCACTAGCAAGCTCTCTTGTGCTGCTATAGGTAAATACAGTGTGCATAGCAATCAACAATATATTAAATAATATATTGAAGCCAAGTTCAGTAATATTGCTTCTTTGTACCTGAGGAAAAAGCCTAGTGGGGGAGGTTTAGACCGGGTAAACACCATATTTAAACCATCACACATTTGAGTCAGAAGACTCAGGAAGACAATTTTCACTTGAAATAGCAGAACATGTCTGGCTAAATTGACGTGGTGGCATAATATGATCATTTCTGTGGTACAGGGTCTGAGTGACGCCTGTAAGAGACTACATGGGATGCCCAAAAATGACCATTTTATGGTCTTTACCCATTACAAAAGCGCTTTGCAACACTGCTGAGTTTTAAGCTAGGTACACTAGCAAAGATGAGTAGTGTCAGTATTTATCTAATTCAGTTGCATCATTTCTTTTGAAACATTGATCATTTATAATCAAGCTGTAGATATAAACTTGTTTGTGATTTGTCTGCATAAACCTGAACATTTCATGAGATTGTACTCCTGGTCTGTATTAGATATTCAATAAGCTTGTTACGTTTTTGCATTGATTGCTGCTTGATAGCTAATTATTATGCAATTAGTCATACTGAATTTAATTGGTTTATCCCAAACCTGTTGGTCAATTAGCCACACACAAGTGGCTAGTCACATGTAGCCATCACTTCTTTAATGAACAGATAATGGTTTTGTTGCCAAAATGTTTTTAATGAGCATTAATACGACAGTTAAATATTACAGAAGTATCTTCATCATCACAAGTAATGCATTAATAGTGAAACAATCAATGAACATGACCTTTTAGTCTTCTCTCCCCAAGGACATTTCTAGGTCTCCTCTTGTTTTGGATTTTTGTGAATCTTTAAAGGTTTACGTCAGTTATTTTTCTTGCTGTCTGTTCCTTCCATTTCTGAACGTTGGTTTTCTGAATAATGGATTTGCATAATCCATGCATAATCTGAATTACGCATGGTTTTCACTCTTGCTAATGACCTTCATGAACACTCCAATATCATTCCTCTCAAGCTCCAGGAAAGATCAAAATAAGGTGTGGTGAGAAGTGTTTTCTTGATCACAATGGCTCAAAAATAAACTGCTTGAGAGTTTGAGTCTTTAACAGACTCCTGAGTGAGACATGTCACTCTGATGTCACCTGTGCCTCCAGGTTGAAAAAATAAAGCAGGAGACTATAGTGATTTTTAAGAGCCAGAATTTGCTCTTTGGGTGTCAGAAAGGGAAAAGTGTTCATAAACGCACTGATTTTTAGAGCACACTCTCGAACCAGATACCTTTCTAAGCCAACATAAGACGGTTGTAGTTACAGGCAGTTAGGAGGGATAATTGCTCTGACAAGCCCCGTCTATGTAGTGTCCACTTCATCTCAGCTAACTTTAACATCAATTTATTCCGTGGTAAAAAACCTGCATCAAGCAACTAGCTCTCTAACGCTGGACATCTAGGTCATGTTCTTACCAAGGAGTTCTCTATAATGGACATATTTAGCTAGCTAACTTTGTTCTAACAAATGAGGTTGTATCAGGGGAGAAAAAGAGCAAATTTAACAGTGAGAAGGCGCGATTTCAAAAGAGCTGGAAACCACTACGGCATTTAAAAGGTGCTGTTCTGTCGAGCCAGGATGTAGTCGTTGTGCTTGTGTTGTTTGCGGCACAGCAGATGCAGGAACACACACACCACCAGCATGAAGAAGCAGGAAGCTACAGGAGCCACCACTAACCACGCCAACATGGAGTCTGTAATGGGGAGAGAGTACAGTTAGATTGTGCAGTCTACTATTTCACATGAGCATTAATACTGATGTTAACATGACAAAAAAATGCAGCTTGTGATGTTACTGGGAAAGCGCAAATATTTTTCCCATGTCAGAAAACGTCCTACCTCTGACTGTTACAAAGCGGAGACTCCATCCATTAAAGCTAAATGACTTAATAACTATAACAGGATATAGTGTGATGACATAGTGTGATGCTTAAAAGAAGAATATGTGTTTTGATTTAAAAAATATTCCACATTTTCGATCTTCATTTACACAGTCAATGTACACATACCTTCAAGTTTAATTTGTATAACAACTTCCCGTTTTCCTGACAAGTTTTCAGCGACACACTTCAGCTTGGCCCTCGTGTCCTCCTCATAGACTTCCAGGAAGACCAGCAGCGCCTCTACATGGCCAGCTGACACCCTGTGAACAGCCACATGTTTAAGACCCACTTATTCCCACTTTGGAGGATTACACTGCTGCATTACTATCATTTTTCTCCTGTTTATATTTTTAAAACAAAGACAGAGTTATGTGCATACATGTGCAACCCGCAAAATATACAGTAATTGGCCAAAAATTTGTGGACACCTGACCATCACAACCATATGTTCTTGTTGAACATCCCATTCCAGATTAAGTCCCCTCCTTGCTGTTATAATAAGCTCCACTCTTCTAGGAAGGCTTTCCACTAGATTTTGGAGCGTGGCTGTGTGTGTTCATTCAGCTACAAGAGCGTTAATGAGGTCAGGCACTGATGTTCGGTGAGGAGGCTCCAGTTCCAGTTCATCCCAAAGGCGTTCAGTGAGGTTGAGGTCAGGACTCTGTGCAGGACACTCGAGTTCTTCCACTCCAACCTTCACACACCATGTCTTCATGGAGCTCGCTTTGTGCACAGGCGCACTGTCATGCTGGAACAGGTTTGGGCCTCTTAGTTCCAGTGAAGGGAAATTCTAATGCTACAGGGTACAAATACATCCTACACAGTTGTGTGCTTCCGACTTTGTGACAACAGTTTGGAGAAGAACCACATATGGGTGTGATGGTCAGTTGTCCACAAACATTCGGTCATATAGTGTCTATATTAATATTTGTCAAGAGATTTAAAACAGAGAAATTGTTTATGAAAACTATTACAATGAAATAGATGAAACACAAAGGCAAAAAACAACAACAAACAAATGCAGACCTTAAAAAGTCCTTAGAAGTGGTTTGTATTGATATCACCTTCAGAATTATTATTTCAATTGTTCCACTCTTAATATCTTAACATATACCTTTTAAATTGTTACTTAAGTGTTGTGAAGCAACACTTGAGACTCAAGCAGACTCAAATGTATCAAGATCATCTTTTTAGCTGATGTTTTATCATTTTAACTAATGACATTTAAATTCAGTGTGGATATATGTTGCTCATTCTGATATTAATTATTATATTGAACGTGACACTAAAACAATATCTTAATTTACTCAAATGCTGCATTTATTAAATATGTGATGCAGACTAATGAACATGAAATAAAAGTTTAGAGTATTTTGCACAGATCTCTCTCTGTGTTCATCTCTCAGGGTTGCACAAGTGAATGAAGAGGCTTTTGAACTCTCACCTCCTTGATTCCTGAAATGCTCTGTCATGCAGATGAGAGCTTTCCACTGATTGGCCGTCCACCAGCCAGTTAAGCTCGGTGATGACAGGTGATCGGTCGCCAACAAACGCCTTACACTGAATCACCAAACTGGAGCCTGAACAAAAGCAACATCACACACAAACACAATGAGACAAATACACGTTTAAATGTTTATTCTCTTTTATAACATTTTACACAAACTGCATATGCATAGAATAGTGTTGTTGAATTCTCAAATCTGATTGGTCAGAAGGTGTTAATTCATTTTCTGTAACCTGTAAGTCTCAGGGTGCCCTCATGTCTGTGTTACCTGCTACTCCTGAGATACCAGTGATACTCCTTCTGCTCTCCAGATGTTTATTTAGCATTTATTTAATGGTCAGAGGTAAAGCTGTACCTAAGTTTTTGGAGGTTTTTTTTGTGCCATGGAAACGTCTTCAGAAGGTTCAGGCTCTATGGTTTCTCTGTATCATGACAAGCTACAGTTTGTTTGTTTTTTTGTGTCTTTTAATGTCAAGACAGAGCAAAAAAAAAAAAAAGAAGACTGCTGAAGAAATAACTGTTTACAGCTGCTATAACTTAAGTCATAACAGGAACTAAGGTGTTTTGTTGACAATTCACAACATTAACTGTAAATGAATAAAAAAGCAAAAGATTGTCGTCATTTAACAAAGAAAAAAAATCGTAATTGGCAAATCGCTGTGGGACATGCTGAGAATAATGAATTTTATAATGGTAACGGTGACTCCACTTCAAATCAGGACAACCCTGGTGTGTATTGTTTTCCTATAACAGCATGCCTCACGTGTTTCATTTCTTGCTTAAATGAAGTATGATTCAAACCTGAGAACATGCTTCAAGAAACCTTCCTATTAAAATGTATCGGAATATGTTGTTCACACACAATTTCTTACAAAATTAATTTTAAAGTGTTTCATAATTTTTTCAATGCTGTGGATCTAGAGCCTCTCCCAGTAACACTGAGTATCCTTGATTTAATTTTTTTTTTTTGGAATGCAGGACTATTCTTATGCTAGACTTCAAGCACTGTAATATATTCTTTCACAATACATACTGCTAACATTCAGACACTAATGCATGTACACTCCTATCACACTGTAAGCTTGTACCTTATCTGTCTGGTTATTTATTAAAGAGATGAAACTCACCAAGACGACTTTCAATCACAGAGCCGTTTACAGGAGTGGTTATGTGAGGGGGCAGTAGATTGGAAGCTGTAAGGAAACATTCACAACATTACACACCCACATGCACATTATACAGTATACAGTTCAGGGCAGAAGTCTGCACCCCTTTGGGTTTTTATTTTATGTTATGCAAGTCCAAGACAGAACAGAAAGCAGTTTGAACTGAAGTTTATCTTGTAACTGAAAAGCTGTTAGAGGCAGCTATAAAAGTGAATTTGGGTGTAAAAGTTATATAGAAGAGTGCATCTCAAAGTAGGTTATGTGAAGCATATCCAGGGGGTCTGTGATTTTTAAACTTACAGTTACCGCGGTGGAAATTACAACCCACCATTATTAAGGGCATCATATTTATTATGGCGTTCTTAAACTTATTAGCTGGATCTGATCATCTACACCTCAATAACTCTGGATGGTCAAAGGCTCAGGAATAAAAACATCATTTAAATATACACAGTTAAATAATGAGCCTAATTATTTGAATAGTTGGATTATGTTCATGAAATATAAACCTGTACTGAGGGAATCTGTGAAATCTATTTTACAGCTTTAAAAGCATTAATGGCTGCAAAAATGACAGAACCCATGATGCAGAGAATGTTTCCATCACTTTCAGAAAGAGGGTGCAAACTTTTGAACTGACATCATTTTGTGACACTGAAAGAACATTATTAAGCTGACACTAAATGTCTTATTGCTATAAACTTAATTTACAGTGCTGTCATCATTTTGTACAAAGGCTGCACAAACCACTTTTGATTGGTAATGCGTACACATACTATAGTATAAACACACACACACACACAATTTTAACTGTCTAACATCACTCACATGTCAGAGTAACGTCTTGTGATTTGGTGGTGGGTTCTGTGTGAGACTCTGGTACACTGGTGACTGGAGCTGGAAAAAAAAAATGTGTGCGGAAATATTACAAACACACAAAAACTCAACGTGCAGAAAAAAGATTACAATCACAATTATTCTCCAGCATTAATGTCACAGGACAATCGCAGTACTAACATAACAGTACATTGTATTTATACAGTTATAAGAAATATACTTTCTTTATGAGCCTCTCTGCAGAAACATTATGTAAGTATACATAGCATTATTCTATGAGAAACTGTTAACTTCTATAATATGACTTGTATCGCAAGTTATTCAATGGTATTATTATATTAAGGGCTTGGACTAAAAAAAAAAAAAACAGTTATAAATACAAACTAAAGAGGTTCAGTGCCTTAATGATGTCTAATATCTGAGCAAACACAAACGTTCAGTTTAGTATCCATCATATATAATATAAAACACTTCAATCTGACTGCTCAAAGTTTGTTTAGCCTCTTTTGTAATGATTTTTTAAATATCACTTCTGCTACGAATCTCTTGAAAATGAAAAACTTTTAACGAGGAAGATCAATGTAAATGTAAATAATCTAAAAACAGTGCACGCTGGTCCACCTTTAATGTTCAACTGGTTTTTACAAAATTAGATTTTTTTTTTACGGAATGGATACAGGTGTGCATATTGCAGGGGATTTACATATACATACAGATACACTGCTGATATATTGAGTCTAATTGCAGTGGGATGTAGGCTAATGTAAACATATGGAGGGATAGAAATGATAAACCAATGTGCCTGTTCTGAGCAAACATTTTAGTGCTATCGATAGCTTTAAATCTCGCACACACTTATTAAAATGAACAATAACTGCAGAATAATAAAATAGACTGGAGAATATTTTAAAACCATGTTGAAATTAGAACACTTTGTCAAATAAAATAAAAAATCAAATAAGAACACATTCTCTGAGCTTTCTACTGTGAAAAGTACGTTATTGCTGTTTTTCTTTGAGGTGTCAGTGTCTGGGGTTTTTTTTCCAAAATCTTTGTGGATGCCCTCTGTTCATTTCAACTCAATGGAAAATTGCCTCCACGAAAGCGGCGACTCTGCTGACGCGTCAGTTTTCACCCAATGTGACATCTAGGTTTCCTCTTTCTATGTGTATTCCATTCAATTCATTCCACTGTCAGACACTGTACACTGCTAACTCACATTACACCTACTATGGTTCTGAATCATGCCTAATTTTGTTTTAAATGACTCATACAATAGATTTACATGCATCCAAGGTCAAAAAACACTTTAATGTGCTCATAATTTAAACTGCAGCATCACCTTTTTTTTTCCCCCAGTGTCACAAATGACTTGTTAAATGATCCGTTCTAAAGGATTCATTTTAAACTCCTCCTTTCAAACAGCATACTCTGCTTGGATTGGTCAGATGTCCCAGTCTGTTGTGAGCAACTGTACTGCTGTCAGCACGTGTCGAAAAGGAAACGCCCATTACTATAACGAGTTTCAGCTCTGTCTGTCAGTGAGTAGCCAATGAAGACCAGAGGTGGGGCTTTTTGTTACAAACCTACGTAGGTTTATACAGGAAGTAAGTCTGGAATTACTAACGACTCGTTTCAGCTGTTCAGAATCGGTTCCTTCTTTTGGGAGTCGATAACTCCGTTTGTCGTGCGCTTTGATTTTTGAAACTTTGAATATGTTTTTACATTCACAAACAGTTACATATATAACACACTAGATGAAAGGTAATATCTGAAAAACCATAATAGGTGCACTTTAACAACTAACAGCTGATATTGACTTGCTTTATGTATCATCATCCCTCCTGCTTTTACTCAATAACTCAATGTAACCTACAGCACTGTGCAAAGGTCTTGCTTTGCTTTACATGCAAAGAAGTGCTGTAAAGCAACGATGCCTTCAAAAATAACGAAATGAAATGTTTATACATAAAACATTGTTTGGAATGGTTGTAAATGTGTTTTAAAAAAATTGTACTGACCCAATAATGCAGAAGTCAAATGTAAGTACTGAAGACAAAATTGCACAGTACTGTAACACACACATATATATATATGTGAACTTCCAGTGACCAGTATGAGGGAGTGTGAGAGCGATGACACCAAATTTAACACACCTGCTCCCCATTCACACCTGAGACCTTGTAACACTAACAAGTCACATGACTCCGGGGAGGGAAAATGGCTAATTGGGCCCAATTTGGACATTTTCACTTAGGGGTGTACTCACTTTTGTTACCAGCGGTTTAGACATTAATGGCTGTGTTTTGAGTTATTTTGAGGGGACAGTAAATTTACACTGATTATATATATATATATATATATATATATATATATATATATATATATATATATATATATATATTTATATTTATTAGTGATGACTGATGGAAATTGCATTCATGTCTATTTAATTATAACTAGTTCTTGACTCCTGCTGTGTAAACAGTACAGCACTGACCCAGTCTTATCCATTATGTTGTCATGGTATAGATTTGTGTATATGACTGTGAGCGGTTGTGTATATGACTGTGTAATGCTGGAGGTTGTTGTCTTACATAACACTTGTAGTTTCCAGGTCCTGCTAACATTGTATTGTGCATTGTTGAAAATCACAGTCAGCCAGCACGTGTACAGGCCCTCGTCCTCTGCGGAAACGTTTCTGATGGTGAGAGCGTCTCCTGACGAAATTTCGTAACGAGTCCCATTTTTTAACGGGACACCAGCGTGAAAACCCTGGACATAACAAAATAACCAGTGTGTTACTGAGCACCAATATACTTATAGGAAGTTTCAAGATCGTGTTTCAACCCTAGTCTAGACAAACAAACTGTCTATCTTCCTATTACTAAAAAGGCCTTAAGTCTTCTCCACAAAGAAACATACCTTGAACCAGCGTGGGCTTTCCAGCCTGTTGAAATGATTTATATGTGGACATTCGATGGTCAGGTTCTTGTCTGGCTTTGCAGAAACAGGATGTGACATCATCTCCATGTCTTCTCTTCCTTTCTCATAGATGGTCATGGTGAAGCTTCCAGTAAGGCAGAATGTGTCGCTGCTAAAGGGATGACAGACACATACAGTATGTGAGAAAAATAAGCTGCAACATTATGAACGCACAGCCAACACAAGTCCGAAAGTCTCTGGAGTATAATGATTATCAAATGTACGGAAGCTTATAGACCATGTAAACTGTATGTCCAAATGTTTTATTAAATATCACAATAGGTCTGTATTAAATAAAGTTAAACAATACAGCACTGTTTCATTCTGATTGGTCAGAAGGTGCAGACTAATTAATTTCTCTAAAAGAGAAAATTAGCTCTGACAATAGTTTAGTTAGCAAATATCAGGTTTATCTTAATGTGTTAGTTCTAATACATTATTGTTTCTATAGTAACAATATGTTTACTTTGACTTGTATGGCGGACGTTCCACATAATCTAAAGCATAGAAATAAATAGTTGGGTTTTTTTTACATTTTTTTTTACATTTTTAAACCTTCTTGTTATTAAAAAAATGTCTAACAGTTGATATGGACCTCTAAGGAGGTGTTTATTAGACATTTATGGAATGAGTCTCCAGTGTCAGTGCTTTGTAACAGTCAGTACATTGTTCACCATTGGAAAGTCTTCAGGACAGAGGAGGTGAGCTTCCCCGGTTGTTTTCCTAATTTGTCTTACGAACGTTCTGCAACAATAAATGCAACTATAAATGTATAAAATAACAGCGGTAACTGTGCCACCAAAAGTTTTGAGAAATTGTACATAAAAGTACTTCGGCTGAAAATAAAGTTCAAAATTTTTCTATTTGTATGTTTAAATCTGCTTTAAAATACAGGCTTAGTCTGTTATTTTATGTGCAAATCTTGTTAACTTAGCCAATTGTGCTTTGAGTTGAGTGTGTGATGATTTATACGTTCAGTTACATACTTCCAGCTAAACGCGTCTCTTAGCTGCTAACTACATTAGTCTCATAGCACCAGTGTGAGACAAAATAAAGCACACTTCAGAAAACAAGCATGTCTACGGAAAACTAAAACTGCTATTTATGGAGGAACTATTTGTTTAAGAATTATCTATAGTTCTGCTCTCAGTATTTTTTTTTAAATTAGTGAAGATTCAAAACCTAAAACATGACAAATCAGTATTAGATGGAGATAAATGATGGTTCCTGGACTTGGACATATTCATATAAAAACATTTGAGTAAAGGTTAAAATATCAGTCTTCCAGATATGTTTCTCCGAGCCTACCTGAACACATAGGTGTACGTTCCCGAGTCTGAGGGCAGAGAAGGGAGGAGCCACAGGGCCCGACCCTCCTGTATGACCCTGTGACCCTGGTTTCTGAGGTCATGACGCTTGCTGTGGAACAACTGGAAGGTGGTGCTGTTGTCTACAGGCAGATTCCTGTACCAAATGTTAGCTTCCAGAAACGGGAATGTGATGGCCATAGCTTCTCCCTGAGCATGGAAATCCTCAATCTCTTCACCAATCACCTCACAACCAGCTAGAAAAATCACAAGTGTCTATTAGTCTTGGGATAACGATGTGGACCTATAAGCATTTCATTAAATGTCACAGAACATAGGAACATACATAAAGTGCTTTTCAAAACAAATCTGGTTGTAACAGTATGCCAGTACAACGGTACATTGGTCTAACCAAATCTCAACCGGTTAGGTGTCATGGGTGTAACACAGTGACATTATCTGTATAATACTCAATATTTGTATTTATTTATTGTGATTTAAATCAAACGTGGGCGTAGTCCAGACTGGAAGTGGTTTTCGTTCTATAATACGTCAACGTCTGAATAATACATCATTTCATTCTAACAACAAATAGCAATTTGCTTATTGAACTCCTGAACCTCTACAGTTCCTCAGCTACTTGACTGAAGGTCATCATCGGTCTCAACCAGACACCATGTGGACCTTTCTGGAAAGCTTTCTAACTAATGTGACTGTGTAAGCTAGGAACCTGCTTTTCAAAACACCACCACCTTTTCCCAAATCATAATAAAGAAGTAGTTATTAGAAAGTTGGACACAGTGCTGCTGCCAGTCAAAATGGGGTCCTTTAAGCAGCATTTGATTGTATTACAAGGTTTATCTGGAGGATTTGTCTTGGTTTAATAGCAATGAAGAGTGATGATTTAAGAATGATGTGTGCAATAAATGTACAAGTTAATATTTTTTTTTTTTTGGAATCATGTGCTTCCTTTGTAAATGAACATTGTCCATGGCATGTCCTTAGCAAGTACTATGTATGAAAGTTGTATGAAAATATGGGAGTATGAAACCTTTTCAGCAAGAGTTCCTTAAAATAAATAAATAAATAAATAAATAAATAGCTTGATAAAGACAAACATGAATAAATAAATACTGCACCTACAACTTGTATCTGTAAAAAGCATGGTCCTGATTTTGCCCTGAATACAGAGGCTGGGATTCTGCAGAGACCAGATTTTCTTCATCTGGGACAGATCCCAGAGAGTGATATACTTCAACTATCACTTAACTATTACTAAAAGCAAAGGTGAGAAAATAAACAGCACACTTCTTTTCCACTCACGTTACCTTTCACAGGCACTGCACAGCCAGGGTTGAGTCCACAGGACAAGATAATCCACACGCAGAAACCTACGACACACTGGAGGAAGAACAGAGTGGACATGAGCGAAACAGCTGAATACACAATCACAAGCACACACACACACACACGTAGAGCTTAGGTATAGAAAAAGATCAGATCAGATACAGTCATGGGGTTTTGTACAATTTTGCAGCCCCTTTAACTAAACCCCTTTAAATAAATCCCACATACACCCTCAGTGCACATTTATTTGTAATATTATTTAAATGTGTGCAATAATATTTTGTCTATTAGAGCTATTGAGATTTTTATATATTTAATATATCTATTAGAGCTATAGAGAATTTTATTCCTGAATCTTCCACCAGCTGAACACATTAGGGTCCAAGGTGATTTAAAAATTAAACCTAGTCAGGAAGGAAATTAAAGTTTTGAAGCTGGTTCACCACATTTACATTTATTCATTTAGCAGACGCTTTTATCCAAAGCGACTTACAAATGAGAAAATACAAGCAACTTACACTTTACACTAAGAATTACCTTCAGAGAAAACAGTCAATACTAAAGTTTATTACAAAAATATTGATCTCCAGTTATCTAAAATATTCAATATACTTGAAAATGTCATAATTATATGTGTACAATAATATTTTGTCTATTTATTAGAACTACAGAGCTTTTTATTCCTGAACTTTCCACCGGCAGATCACATTACTGTTGAATCTGACTTGTTTCTGAGGGTTTAGTATAAATGGGCTAATATAATAGCTTTGATAAAAGTCTAACTACATTAAAAATATATATTTAGAAAAAACACTTACCCTCTGGCTATGCTTTATGGACCACTGGACACCCCCTGACCCCAATCTTTTGGAGAAATGCTAATTTAAAGAACAGTATAATAAGAGCACAAGACCATGAGTTATTCATATCTATAACTTTCTGGAACCTATCATGAGAGGGCAAAAACCTAAATTATTATTATTAATGGAATAATTATCATAGTCCTAATGACAAAAGTTAATATGTTGTTAAAGCAGGCTTAAAGTCATCTTTATTAAGATAGAAAGAGTAGTCTCCGATACAGTTTTCTTCAAATGTTCTTCACACTAAAGTAATTCACGACAGCTGATCATCTGTAATGCTCAAACAAGCTACAAGTCATGTTTATATAAAGACAGTGAGTTTATATGTACTCCCAAATCATTTAGATTTGAAACAAATCCTTTTACTACATCAAGCTCTGACCATTATTCACTTATTTATATTTACTTGTGCTGTATGACTTTTAATGTCACTTGCATAAAGTAAACGATATTACAGTAGTGATATTAATAGAAACGTTAACTCAAATAGTTAACCTTTATATGTACAACAAAATCATCTGAAAAAAGTAAATGATTCACAGTGTTCAGTCATTTCTATACTGCACCACATTCTGCACTTAATTCTACATTCATTCTGAATGTTTAAGTGACAGTTTAGGACGATAAAACTCTGACAGTGTTGGTAAATAACTAGCAGTAATCTTGATCAAAATGAAAAGAAGTAGTTTATATAGCAATTCAATGCATCATCAAAGAACAAATATTGAATATTTGAGGACATTCACGCATCTGCCCTCTCTTACTCATGTGTACACAAACACACACACACACGTTCCCAAAATTTCCCAAATTTCCTCTCAGAGATCAATAAAGTACATTTAATTTATCTAACATTCTCACCTGGCTTATGAAGGTCATCATGGTGAAGGTAAGGATTAGACTGAAAGGGTGATGACAGAGCACTCGAGATTGACAAAGAGAGAGAGAGATTGATGAAGACATGCACAGATATATGCACATATGGTATGAGAAGTTCCCCTTTTCTTCTTCTTTCAACGCGTGTACTGTGTAGGTGGAAGCTGGGGAAACCTTTGACTCGGAGCTCTTTTAAGGTTCCTCACATGAGCTTGGAAATTCCTACGCTTTCCATGACATGTACAGATGTCCTAGTTTATGTACACACTTCTTCACCCGTGTGTCAAGTAATATGTGTGTGTGTGTGTGTGTGTGTGTGTGTGTATATATATATATATATATATATATATATATATATATATATATATATATATATATATACACACACACACACACACACACACACACACACATTACTTGACACATGGGTGAAGAAGTGTGTACATAAACTGGGCATCAGCATTATTCTGCACCTTGATGTTGACAAGCACACTGTTCAATTGGCACAGTACAACTGATGCAAACAAACAACGCTGATAAAAATAAAAATATAAAGTTATTCTGATAAAGATTCTGATAACAAAAAAGAAAAAATGTGAAAATTTTGCATCAACACTCATGTACAGATAAATAACAGTATTGTTTCTGGGAAGTAGACTGATGCATATAATACTCCTGTGTGCTCTTACACTAAGGATCCTAATTTAGTTAAGGATCTAATTTATTTATTTATTTATTTATATATATATATATTTTTTATTAAGGATCTAATTTTGTGGTCATATGAAACGGTGTTATAAAACCAATGCAACTGCTGGCTGAAATATCTGCTTCCGTAAAATCCCTGGCCTTTTCAGGGAACTTTTACTATTGTTCAATATTCATATAGAGAGTACATTAGGGAACACACACACACAAAAATGTTTAATATAGCAATTTTAGAGATACTTGGAATGAAGTTTATTATGCAATAGAGCTTGATTTAAAAATAAACTGGTTTAACACTGTTAAGCTTGATAATATTTAGGTTTTCATAAAGTCTAAGAATTATCTTCTGAGAAAATGCTCAATACTAATGTTTACTAGTACCATGCACTAGAATAGATACTTATTAATGAACACTTCTAATAGTTATATGATTCATTTATATTTATATATATATATATATATATATATATATATATATATATATATATATATATATATATATATATATATATATATATATGCACAAAAATGCAGTGAATTAAACTACAGTCCTAAAATTAATAATAAAATCTCACTTTCTTGGCACCTTGTGGTTTCTGTTTACTTTGAGCATACCGTTTTAATTACACATTACAGATCTTGCGCTACACTGCAAGTTAGGAACAACGCGGCCTCGTTACTAATAGATCACTTTCGTTATAATAAATTTTATCATAATTTTTCAGAAATACAGCACATAATGATAATAAACTTGATAATTGAACTAAACCTTTTAAGCAGCTTGCACCAGTTTCCCCAACCACGCGCCACAGGCGGATTAACCATATGGGTAATTGGGCAAGCGCCCAGGGGCACCAAGACTTCACAGGGACACCAGCTTAATCACCAATACAAAATAAAAATTCTATAAATGTCCATAAGCACTATTTCTTTAAGACCTGAATCACGCATGGGCCTGCAGCCTATCAGAACCGAGCTGCCAAATATCCAGCATCTGTACATGACTGTGGAATCAGGGGAAGAACACGTTCTCTAACGAACTAATTACTACATTCGTGTCTCCAAAACAAAGAAATTGTGCCTAGGCAATGGCTGCTTTACTCCCCGTCAACTGGATTAGTTTATTACTATGCATGCAAACATTTGTCATTGCAAAGTCATGCATTCATTAACAAGCTGTGACTGGAAACATTCCGAGAGGATATCTGACCATGAAAAGAGCACTGATCACCGACACCACATGCTTGTTTTATTAAACAGGTCTAAACATCTATCTACAGTGGATGCTTCACTTTGATGGCAGATAGAGGAGGAACAAAATTATTGGAGGTCGTCTTGAGGCATGTAGTAGCTGTTGTCAAGTTTTTGGGAGGGGGGAGACTTCCATTCCGAGAGCATGAAAAAATACTGGGATCTCCACACGATGGGAATTACCTGGGTTTGCTTGAACCGATAGCCGAGTTTGACCCTTTTTTTTTTTTTTTTACATCAAGAAGTATGGGCAGAAGGGTAAAGGTATGCCCTCTTACTTGTCCTCTGGAATATGTGAAGCGTTTATCTCACTAATGGGCAATAAAACTAAGATCATTGCAGCTGAAATCCAACAGGCCAAATATTTCTCTCTAACATGGAGCAATGGAAGAAGGTGGCCCGGTCTGATGAATCACATGGCCTCCAAACTCTCAATCCGGTCTAGGGAATTTGGAGGCCAAGTCAGCACCTTGAACACTTTGTCATGTTCCTCAAACCATTCCTGAACAATTTTTGCAGTGTGTCAGGGCGCATTATCCTGCTCAAAGAGGCCGCTGCCATTAGGGAATACTGTTTCCATGAAGGGGTGTACTGCAACAATGTTTAGGTAGGTGGTACGTGTTAAATTAACTTCCACATGAATGCCAGGACCCAAAGTTTTCCAGCAGAACATTGCCCAGATCATTACACTGCCGCTGCCAGCTTGCCATCATCCCATAGTGCATCCTGGTGACATCTCATCCACAAATGCACGCCGTTTTTTTTTTTTTTTTTTTTTAAGATAAACGTTTATTTTGAAATTGATGTGTGCAACATGTTCCAAAACACAGGTGAGGCTCTAATCATAATATATAATCATAAAATATAAGGAGCCTCCAAAAAAGGCCTAGTCCTTCAAGAACAAGGATGGGTCGAGGCTCGCCAATCTGCCAACAGAAGCGTCAGTGAATAATCCAACACGAGAACAATATTCCCCAAAGACAAATCGGTAGGATTTTGGGGATTTCACCTTCTACAGTGCACAATACAATTAAAAGATTCAAGGAATCTTGTCAAATCTGCACAAAGGGCAAGGCCACTTTCACCGTCTTAAAAACCGCCATGAGTCTGTAATGGATAGCCTGACATGGGATCGGGAATACTTTGGTAAACCTGTCAATCAACAACATTCGCCGCTGCATCCACAGATGCAAGTAAAGGCATTATTATGCAAAGCAGTAGCCATACATCAACACTGTCCAGAATCGTGTTTTGTGGTCCGACGAGTCAACATTTCAAATAGTTTTTGGACAAAATAGCAGTCGTGTTCTCTGGGACAAAGAGGAAAAGGACCATCCAAGCTGTTCTCAGCTTCATGTCCAAAAGCCAGCGTCTCTCATGGTATGGGGGTGTGTCAGTGCACATGGCATGGGGAAGAACTTGCAAGTCTGTGACGGCAACATTAATGCAGAAAGATATGTACATATTTTGGAGCAACATATGCTGCCATCCAGAGCAGGATGGCACACAATTGCACACACAATTGCACTTTGGGGGAATTCTTCCAAGAGTTTCTTGTGGCATCCTGTATACGAGTGACTCTTATTGTGTCATCAAGATGAAAATTCTCACACACACTCATACCAGGAACTCGTGTGACATTGTGTAACAAATGACGGTAACAAGTAACAAGTGTTCATTCTTTGTTGTCAAGGAAACATGCATTTTTAAAAAAAAAAATGTCATCAATAAGAACAGTCAGCATTCCATCTCGTGTCTGAAACGGCCAGTAGATTTACTTAATTTTCAACCATAAAGTATTAAGTCGATAAAATATTTTCAATATAAACTGGTACAATTTTATAATTGGCTGCATTTTTTATTTTATTTAAGAGCAAAGCAAAAATCTAAGAAAAAAGTTTCTTACCAACTCACTATTTTTAATTTATATTAATTAAATCAGAGGACAGCAGAGCCGCTTTTAGACACTCAGGAAACGGAGTCGAGTTTAACTCAATGGGATTTTATAAAACATTAGAACTTGCCATTGATGCAAAGATGCGAGTCTGACAGATGCGACTCCACGACAAAGAGCTGGTTTTATTCCACAACAAATGAGCACAATTTTGGCAAATGATATTTCTCATATAATGAGATAATGTCGTTCAGTTGTCAAGTCCAAAAGTGTGTCCTTACTGACGGCCCTCAGGAAGAACATTAACACGGAGGAACCACTATCGCGTGTATTCTGCATCTTCTGACAGATTTCAATGCGGATTTCTCAAACATATATAACAAACTGATTCATCTTAGTTGTAAATAAATACATTATCAAATTAGATTATTTTACTTTAGAAGTCATTGGTACTCGGCAGATCTTTTACAGTGTCTGAATTCTGCTGTGGACATTTGGATATTCCATTACTAAGTCCTGTTCGTACAGGGTAGGGACTTGTCTCAAAATAATAAAGACGAAGCCAATGATGTCCCCAGTAAAATGTTCAAACACTCAGTACATCACCTTCAACATGACAACTAAAGCATTAAACACCTTGAGAGGGGAAAAAAAAAAAGAAGTAAAAATCACACAAATTTCCTTAAATTACCTTAGGAGTTTATTTTCAAAGAAAAAACAAAGGACCATCAGGAAAATACAAGACTTCCTGCCACACACAGAGAGGACGAACGATACAGTGCCACGACTGAAACACAGACATCCAGATCAGCCGGGAACGTTTCTGAAACGTCATTATTCATATCTGTCTGAGTTATTAGCCTTAAACAACTGAGAAGAGAAATACAGACAAAATAAGTCAATACAAAAAAAAAAGCAAAAAAAAAAAAGCTAAGAGTTCTGTAAGAGAAAACATAAATAAAATTAAAATTAGTGTAGCTCAACTTTGCCTCTGTAAACATTTTCCTCAACAGGTGAACATTATATTAAGTGAGCACTAGATTACGACTGCACTATAATCGCTGTACGGCTGCAGAGAATGAAAATAACGTTAGAGAAAATGAAGAAAAAAAAACGTCTATAGTTAAGCTTCTTAACTATATCTAGAACCGGAGCACTCAACGCTCTTAAAAACAGAAAACAACAACAACAGAAAACGTTTGCATTTCATGTAGTGGTTCCTTAACATCAGTTCTTAAGTTTCTCCATTTTGTCACTATAGCACAATTGATTTTAGTTTCTTATGCAAACACCACAAGCAGTAAATCTTTTCGCATGAAGCTGAAAGGAAATCTAAACAACCTGAACAATAATTAATACTTATTAGCTTTAAATAAAATTATACAAACGATCAAATGAAATGAAAGCACCTAACAAAAAAAATATGGTGGTGAATGGAGTGTGTGTGTGTGTGTGTGTGTGTGTGTGTGTGTGTGTGTGGGAGCATAATTGTAAAACTGACGGGAAAAGACGAGGTAAATATGAAAAAAATGTTTGTGATGATGGACCCAAGAAAACCCACAGGGTTAGCCTTCATTAAGTAAATACAGCACACACACACGCAAAGAAAACTGCTAACTGCTAAAGATCTGTGTCCAAACTGAAGGACTGAAACGCAAAGCACAAAGAAAAACATATAAACCACATATTAGTGTTTGCCACGTGGAGTAACAGCAGTTGTGTTGTTTTTAAGAACGGATAAACTGTTGGAAAATTATAAAGCCTTAAACTTAGGGTCGATGTGAAAGAGGTCTACAGAGAGAAGAGCAATGAAACAGGACAGTATTGGGTTTTGTGTGTGTGTGTGTGTGTGTGTGTGTGTGTGAGTGAGAGAGATTGCTATTGCTCTCCTCAGAGTCACACCGAGCCGTACAGGTGACATGCCTTCAGTAACATAACACCGTGTGTGTGTTACGCTCTAAAGGAACACATTTAATATCAACAAGCGGCAGGTCACCTGACAGGAACCCACGGAGAAGACGGAGAAAACCACACCAATCATGCTGAATGTATGGAACACTGAGGACGTACAGGTGAAACTCAAACCCTTACAGTCTGGATTTTACTGAAACGGAGCACTCTTCGTGTCGAGAAGAGACGATGCTGGACAGAAACGACCGCGTACGACGGCAAACAACTCCAAAGTCACGCACAATAGACTCAGACAGGCTCAGTTTGTTATTGTTACTCTGTTCAACATTGTAAAAGGAAGAAAATAAAACAGCGGGGACACATGCCTTTCAATTTTAAGCACAAGAACAGTATTTTCACACTACATTCCCACTTAGTGCATCGTATATATTGGGGGGTGTGGGGGGGGGGGGGGGGAATCCTAAAATCAAAAGTTGGGGGGCAAAAGAAACGAAATGTCATCCACCTAATCAAGGACTAGAACCTTTCAGTGTCAGATATGCTTCAATTCAACATCTTGGGAGGTCTGAATATTTAGGTTTATCTGACACGTGCTCACACACCACTGAGCTGACACATCTCTACTACCTTCACGTATTCACAGCAGGTACATCGTTTCAGACAGTCTCTAAAACTCGAACTAGAGGCGAGACAGAGATCCTACGCTCAACTGTCAGGTGAGAGGGAAGGGGCGGGGCCACTAATTAATATGCAAAAATCCATGCTTGTTGCTCTCTCTGGTCTTTTAGAAACAATTAGGGTGGCAACTTGGGCTTCAGTGAAATGAAAAAGAAAAAAAAATACATATATTATTGGGAATAGTGAGAACGTGCGAGCCTTGAAATCACAGGTAGAAGATTACAAGAATCCACATATTTAGTGAATAGTAATAATAATAATAATAATGATACTAATAATAATAATAATAATAATAATAATAATAGCATTAAAATATTCTTTCATGGTCCATCTCCGTCCTAGACGCATCACGCACCTACCTGTCCATAATGTGAATACACTTTACTTTCTCAGAACCTACTGAATAAAACACTCACACAAGCTGCATTTCTCCTTCCACCCTGAAACTCTCACGTATTCCCTAGCAGTTATACGGCGTCCGCCCATACTCTACCACTCGGTCAATCAGAGATTTCTACAGAAAGAAAACATTTACACAGGCTAGCAATAATACTGTAAGATCAAGCCTCTCGCCTTAGACCTTCTCTCTTACACACGCTTTTTTTTTCCTTTTTTTTTTTCTCCTTCATCTAAATTGAAATTTCTATACAGCTTCTCAGTCTGGTTCACGACAGCAGGTGAGAGTCGTTTATCTTAATGTGGTTTCTGCTCATCACACTGAGGATCTCTGGTTGTACTTTAGGTGTGTGGTGGTTGTAGGTTTTTTTCCCAACGCTGTCATCATGTAAAAAGGGATTTGTCATTCCAGGCTGAGAGGGACTGTTTACCAGCTGAGTAAGGACGTGCGTCCTAGTGTCATGAAGTAGACCTGGCTGGAACCTCCGGAACGCACTGACGCAAAGAAAACCTTGGGGGAAAAAACAATGATTAAGTGCAAACGCATTAATGCTGCTCTACAAATTCTTCATTATGAGAGAGAGAGTGAGATGCAGCCTTGTGTTCATGTTCCAGCTGCATGATGTACTTTTTCCTGAGGAATAATAATAGTTCAACAAGCTGAGATTTCTTGAGAGTGAGTGAGCGAGAGAGAGAGTGAGAGCGTGAGTGAGTGAGTGAGAGAGAGCACGTGAGAGAGTGAGTGTGAGTGAGAGAGTGGGAGAGAGTGAGTGTGAGAGTGAGTGTGAGTGAGTGAGTGTGAGTGAGTGAGTGTGAGTGAGTGAGTGTGAGTGAGTGAGTGAATGAGCGAGAGAGTGAGAGAGAGCGTGAGTGAGTGAGTGTGAGAGAGAGTGAGTGTGAGAGAGCGTGAGTGAGTGAGAGAGAGTGAGAGAGAGAGCGTGAGTGAGTGAGGGAGCGTGAGAGAGTCAGTGTGACTGAGTGAGACAGTGAGTAAGAGAAAAAGTGAGTGAGTGTGAGTGAGTGAGAGCGTGAGAGAGTGAGAGAGAGAGTGTGAGAGAGTGAGTAAGTGAGAGAGAGAGTGAGTGAGATAGTGAGTGAGAGAGGGAGTGAATGAATGAGAGAGTGAGTAAGAGAAAGAGTGAGTGAGAGAGGGAGTGAATGAGTGAGAGCGTGAGTAAGAGAAAGAGTAAGCGAGAGAGTGAGAGTGAGAGAGAGTGAGTGAGAGAGAGCGTGAGTGAGTGAGTGAGAGAGAGTGAGTGAGTGTGAGTGAGAGAGAGTGTGATTGAGTGAGAGCGTGAGTGAGTGAGAGAGTGTGAGAGAGTGAGTAAGTCAGAGAGAGAGAGAGTGAGTGAGAGAGTGTGAGTGAGAGTGAGTGAGAGAGTGAGTGAGTGAGAGAGAGAGAGTGTGAGTGAAAGCGAGTGAGAGTGAGTGTGTGAGTGAGAGTGAGTGAGAGAGAGTGAGTGTGAGCGTGAGAGAGTCAGTGACAGAGAGAGAGTGTGAGAGAGTGAGTAAGTGAGAGAGAGAGAGTGTGAGTGAGATAGTGAGTGAGAGAGGGAGTGAATGAATGAGAGAGTGAGTAAGAGAAAGAGTGAGTGAGTGAGTGAGAGTGAGTGTGAGTGAATGAGAGAGTGAGTGAGTGAGTGTGAGTGAGAGAGGGAGTGAATGAGTGAGAGGGTGAGAGAGTGAGTGTGAGTGAGTGAGTGTGAGTGAGTGAGTGTGAGTGAATGAGAGAGTGAGTGAGTGAGAGAGAGAGAGTGAGTGAGTGTGAGTGAATGAGAGAGTGAGTGAGAGAGTGAGTGAGAGAGAGAGAACGAATCTCACCTTGTCATTGCGTTCACACAGGAACTTCAGCCTCTGAGCTCTCTTATGCATGAAAACTCCATCCAGGTGGCCGGTCTCTACAGAGCGAATCTCGATGGCCTTTTCTCCCCAGCCCATGATCTGGTTGGAGCGAATGTATGCTGAGAAAACAAAAAAAAGGAAATAAATGCTTTCACTTCTTTTGTTCCAAGTTGTGACAATACATCTATTTGATTCCAGTTTTTTACAAAAAACACTCGATCAATGTAATTTAATTAAAAACACCGCATTAGCACAAGGAGAAGTGTGTGTGTCACATACCCACAGAGGTGGGCATCTCTCCCCACTGTAGCACTACGTCCTTCGTGATGCGGCCATAGGTGTTGACGTACACGCCCTCGTCCTCGTAACACACAAGGAGCTCGATGCCATCTGTGTTTGGCAGAATGATTATGGCATGCGACTGAATACTGGTCTGGATCTAAACGCCGGGCAAGAGATCGAGTGCGAGAGTCAGAATGTGTGCGAATGTATGCACAGACATCAAAATATTAAAACCGTCACTATTCATTATGATTGCTTTTGTTCAGGCACGTACATGAGTGGGCAGGTAGATGTCATACACAGCTCCCGAGTCCACGTCCACGGCATGGAACCCTGAGAACGACCCGTAGATGACCTTTAACCTCTGACCTTCCTCTACCGTCAGGTCCACCAGGAGGGGCTTGTGTACCAGGTCACCAAATGACTGAGACAAAAGGGATTTATTATAATCATAGGTGAGAGCACTCATTTAAGCAAATGAATCCGATATACACTGTACTCAATTTAATTTGTTAAACCAATCCTGACTAATCTAAAACCGTGATTAATCAAGCAAACACCTGAAATACTGCATGCTCACAAAAAAGATTGAGTCTGACTGCAGTGGCTGAAGGGCAAGTCCATAAATCTGACTAAAACGTATAAGGGGAAGTGTAAAACTGATTGTAGCATATAGTGGGAATGTAACAAGTAAATCCTTTTTACTTGTACAATAAAGCACCACGTTTCCACAGGTAATAAATCAGAAAAAAAATTCTAAGAGTTAAACGACGTTGTGGTCAAATTTAATCTGACTGACCTTGAAAGCCATAAACTTGTGGTAGGGCTTCGGAGCCCAGGCGTACACCTCCACAGAGTTCTTCAGTGCAAGGACCAGGAACTTGATCCTTTCATATTTCACTGAAAATAAAAAAGTGAAAGAATAAGTGTAAAGGTGACAGATCTGCTGACATCTTACAAAAATACCTTCATGTGTCTATATCATATATTAGACATATCACATTAAACAAGGTTTTCTTACAGAATGCTTTATTTACCAAAAATGAACATCAGGCCAAGTGGACACTCACTGTAACTCTTTCTTTACTGGGTTTTATATCCCAGTTTAGATGTAGGGTCCTTGGTCTCTCAGTTCTTGCATGACAAGCACACTGATGTGTTATTAGCCAATCAACAGCCCCAATAATCCCTTTTCAGAAGTTTTCATTATCCATATTGAATAGGTCAGTGATGTTTGTAGAAATGCCTCTAATGGTAGGTATGTAATGGGTGTCAGAAAAATAAATCAACACACAATTTCAAAAAATGAAAGCCAAAGTAAAAGCGTACACTCGTACATAACACAAGAAACCCTTTATCAGTTGTGTTTATAAAACAGGGTATCTGCAGGTGTCAACACTTCACTTTTAATACTTTTTAATATCATTTTCAAGACATTTCCAAATAATTAAGACCTGCACATCACTTCAATCACGCGACACGATATATCAGCTATAATGTTCATGCATATACATCCATTTCTAGTTTAAGTTAACTATAGAGGGGTAAACTTCTATAGAGGTCAATGGGAGACCAGAGTAAATATCCTTTTTGCGTTACCATTTGCTCCAACAGTGAAAGAAAAAACATCCAGTATTTCCTTTCCACAGACAGACAGATGAAGTTGGTGTGGAGCGGCATTTATTGTGAACCGAGCCGCTCTAAAACACTGAGCCGCTCACAATCGGAGTGCAACACCGTCACATGGGTTTACCATCTCAAACAGCAATAAGCTGAAATAAAATTTAAATCCTCTTTTTACAGTGTCGGTTCGGTTGCATTTTTAAGACCTTTGAAACGTGAATTTAAGACATTTTAATGCTAATCAAGGCCTTGTTTTTACTCTAAGGAATCGAAGACATTTTAAGAGTTTTTAAGGACACCCTGTAAAAATTATAGTTGGTCCCTTCCGGTGGTCTTGATTTAATGTGCAAAAAGCCTGCTGTTAAACTACTTCTGTGAACTTAGTGTTTAATAATAATAATACTAATAATACATGCACATGAAAAACACCCGTCACCTCATCACCACAAAAGCAGCTAAAGTTACCTAGATCACTAGTCATCGGTAAACTATTCCAATGCAGCCAGGGTTATGTGGCTTGTTCTGCTAAAATCAGTGTTTTCTCTGCACATACTTTAAAAAAACTACGATACAATAATATTGATTATAGAAAACTAACACAGGCTGATCGACTTTAATGAACAAGTTAAACAAAAATCAATTTACTGAGTACATTCATGTCCTCTTCTCCATTCAACATCTCAGCTGTAGGTCACGCAATGGAAACCTTCAAACAACAAAATGTGACCAAAAGATAGCGTAATGCTAATCAGTAACGGTTTCTTGTTACCCTCGCTATCTGACAACAGTTCATCCATCTGAGGAGAAAGAGGGACCATACCGACTTTGTAGTGGACACACCCCTCCAGATCCCCTACGGTGGTCCACCCCTGCTTCTTCTCCACCTCCGGGTCATTGTGGAGAATCTTGTTCCTCAGCCAGGACAAGTAATACACCCGCAACTTATTCTTTTTCCCTAAAAAAGACAAGGTACAGAAGGAAAAGAGTCAGTGAGAGTCAGTGAAAAGCAGTAATGAGCAGATGTTCAGTGACCTTTGGAACAGTTTCTTATGGCTAAACTAAGACAAAATTTGAACCAAGAATTTTCTACTGCAGGACTGGAACACTGGACTGGCTAGTCGATTCACTCTGATTCAATAAAATGTCAAAGACAACTGATTATCCAGCAATTCTATATATATTTTAATCTATTTAATTAGTTGTCTAAAGTAAAACTTTTATGATATAACAGCCATGTAACCAATAACTCAAATCTACTCAAACATTCTGAAATGCCTGAATTGATTTTATAGTGATAGCATAATTCAATCACTACAACAAATGCTAATCATCTAGGCAATGATTTGAGCTCCCAATTGGCTAATTAGGGCCAAAATTTGGGAACAAATGATTGCACTGATACAGTGACTGAGAAACTGTTACTGGATTATCATCAAGCATGTCCACTTTCACATTCACAAAGACTCCTTACAGGAAAAAAAGGAGCTCCTGGTGGCACTAAAAGCGAGTTCTAAACCTGTCAAAAAGGTAGAGGTAGTCCAGAGGACATCTAAGCCACTAAGAGAAAATCAAAATCTGAAAGACAAGCGATTATGAGTGAACAGTACAGCCTGATACTGCAGCAGCCAAGCACCATCGGTATTATATAGGAGCAGGTCAGCCCAGCCCTTCCTTTATAAATAACTTAGTACAAGTTCCTCTCAGGAGATTCGTAGATAGGTTTAAGCAGACTTGTAGAGGCAAAGTAAGATTCTTGGTGAACAGTGTCTCAGAGTTTTAGATTGATTACAAAATACTAATAACAACCTATAAAGCGTTGAATAGTGTCGTGAAGCATACCCAAGTTAACTTTTGGTCTTTTATGACCCCACCATACGTTGGAGACCCTGTCTACACTTTGCACACAAAGTACATCTTCTTAAACAACCACAAGACAACAGCATACCTGTTCTAAAACCCACACTATTTCTCTCTCTTCCTCTCTCTTTCTGTTTCGACTCGAGCTACATGTGTTCCTCCTGCTGCCTGACGAGATGCCTGTGACCCTGACTCTTTCTACCTTCTGGCTGTCCCATACTGATGCTCTACTTCTGCTTGGAGGCTCCTCCATCTGAGAATCACTTGCAGCTCTTGCTGAGGACTGCCATGAGATTGCTGTGGATAGAACACCATGAATACCATAAAAATGGCTATGGATCGTTTCACTTGGATAACCTAAAGATTCCACTTCTGAAAACAGGGACAATATAGATTTAAAGTTAAAAATTTGGTGCACTTTCACTTCCGGTGAAGAGGATGGGTTCCTCTCAACATTTCTTCCTCATGTTGTCTCTGGGCTTTTCGTTGTCACAGTCAGCCCTTGCTTGATCATTAGGGATCTTAATCTAAAGCTGCTTTGTGACTATACCTAGCAGAGGTATTAGCAGATACCAGCTTGCAGAGGTATTCGCTGACATTTTTAACCTCTCACTAGAGCATGCTGGGGTTCCCACCTGTCTTAAGTCAGCCATAATTGTCCCAATGCCCAAGAAAACAGCAGTGAACAGTCTGAATGATTATCGTCCAGTTGCCCTAACCCACATCAGTATGAAATGTTTTGAGAGGATGATTCTCACTCATTAAGGCTGTCATCCCTGCTGACCTGGACCAACATCAGTTCACATAACAGCTCTTCACACAGCCCTCACACATCTGGATCAAACAAACACATATATGAGGATGTTGTTTGTTGATTTTTGTTCAGCCTTTAATACCATCATTAATCACAAACTTGGACCTGGGCTTGGACAGTTCACTGAGCTTATGGATACTGGACCTCCTAAGTAACAGACCTCAAAACTCTCAGGATGGGAGGCTGCACTTCGTCAACTTTCAATCCTGGATATGGGAGCGCCACAGGAGTGTGTCCTCAGCCCTCTCCTTTACACACTCTTCACATATGACTGCTCTCCTATTCACCCCTCCAACACCATCATTAAATCTGCAGGCAATACTACCATAGTAGGACTGATAACGCATAATCACGAAACAGCCTAGAGGGACGAGGTTCAACATCTGGTGAATCAGCGCTTATACGGTCAGTTAACATCTTTCACCAGGTGAAGAGGGCCTAGCAAAGACTCTTCTTCCTTAGGAAGTTAAGGCCCCACCTCCCACAACGGCTGATTACTGTAGTTTCTACCAGGCCACCATTGAGAGCTTATTGATCTACTGTTGTACTGTGTGGTATGGCAGCTGTACTGCAGAAAACAGGAAAGATCTACAACGTGCGGTGAAAGCAGCACAGTGAATAATTGGGACCCGTCTCATATTCCTGACAGCCATATACACTGGCCGACGTAAAAAGAAAGCCAGTTATATTACAAAAGACCCAAGACATAGAACAATTAAAACCAACACAAACAGGTTAAAGAACAGCTTCTATCCTAGAGCTGTAAACTCTACCCCCTAACCCCTCCCATTCCTACATGCACTCGTCACTTTTGTATTTATTATTTTACTAGTAGGTTTTTAGGACTATTTTTAGTGTTTTTTTTTTAATTGTATTTATTATTGTTAATTTAATAGACATCGTTTGAGGAGCTACTTAACAAATTTTCGTTGTTTTTTGACAGACAAACATCAAATCAATCAAACAATGTCCACTGTTAAAAGTGTTACATAAACAAAACGTAACGGAATTTAACGAACCCTAAAGCCAAAAAATGTGTGACTGCATCACATGCTAAATTTGGCTTTCATTTCCCATCAATGAAGGACTGTGACAAGTTATTTCTTTATAATGCCTAATCTTTTATCTTAAGATTTGGTCTTGAGATGTCAGTTCCTAATCATCACTTTAAAAACAACACTTAGTGACTTATGTAATGGAATCAGTTTGTGTGTGTAAATCGACACATGCTGCGGTGTGCATGAGCGTGGCACGGTTTGCTCAATTTCCTTAGGAGCTGGGAAGTTGTAATATGCTTTAGCAATTCTTTCCTCATATCATAAAAACTGGTACAGTGTGAACTCTGCGGTGTGGCAAAAAAAACAAAACAACGGAAACATAAAAGTGTCATCATCTTTCTCAAGTGCATTTATACACTGCCATGCACGCACACATTCTAAGATTGCACAAACAAAGTAAAAATACTGATACGTGCTTGTTTTCCCCCCACATAGAACACAAGGCACACCATACCATGTCTGGTTACACTTAAACTGCTGGAGAAAAACTTCAATTCATTCTTTATTGAGCCTGTAAATAATCAACCAGCTGAAAGAGGTAAGACAATGAGAAGGGTACCTGATATGGTCACCAACACGTTTAATCCCTCCAGGACATCCATTTGCTGAAAGCGCCTGCGGTTGATGAGGGGATAGACCTTCCCCTGACCGCTACGATCAAGCAGCATCAGACCACTCTCTGTCCCGACCAGCAGATTCACACCTGTTAGGGAAAAGGTGAAGAATGGAAAACGAGCAATCTTACATAGTACTTTACAAAGTTAAACCGACTGACAAAGCGTTCAGTCAGATCAGACTACATCACAAAGCAAGCTACTAATCAGACATTAATTTCAGATGGTATTTGGCTACATGCATCTAAACTCAGCCATTTATGGCAATGAAATCCATTTATGCACATACATACATACACAAACTAAAAATAACAAGCAGTCTTATTACTGGTGCTGTATGAGAGTTTATTCACAAACGATCAGTTTAAGCAGGATGGAGGTCTGCTTTACACTCTGTGTGCACTGTGCGTGTGTGAACACAATATTCACCCCACAGAGCAGCACACAGGATCTCGGAGTTGAACCTCTTCTTGTATTTGCGGATCTCCGGCGTGTCACTCTGTGGCCGAGTGTTAACCGGGTTCACGTTCACCACGGAGCCCTTGCGTGACGCATCCTGCCTCAGCGCCTCCTGCAGCCTTGCGTCATTCCCGTAACCTACGGAACCAAAAGGTCAAACGCAAACGAATACAGCTCATGCTGCAGATCAGCGCTATTAACAAACCACTCCACAACTAATGATGGGAAGGAATCGTCTGTTAATCAAAGGCTAGTACAGATTAGAGTTCTATACAAATGCTTAACAGACCTGTTACTGCATGAATAAGGATGTCTTATCCTTTTTTTCACGAAGAAACAACTGTTCTTTGGTTTATAATAATTTGCTTGTTCTGTTTGCTGCATTTCAGGACAATCAATGATGGGGTCTGCCGCAGCAGTACAATTTCATCATACTGTGTATTTTGATAAAGATTTAGACTTATTTTAATATTCAGCTGTCAAATAATCACCAGGTACAATTTGCCTACATTTATCTCATATAATTTTAAAATCTTACAGTAAAACGTCTTCACGTTGTCAGTGCTTGGTTCAAGGTGAGGCACTGGGGAATGTACGTTTGGTGAAGGTGAGGTGTGTGCGCAGGGATGTTCACGAATATCCACTGGTGCCCGTCATCGTTACAATTCAGGTGCAAAAACGTATAGTGGAGGTGGCAGTTAGTCCTTGCATCACCAATCCACTGATCCTGGGAACCACTTGGCCGGGTTTTAAGACATTAGCGAAAGAAATGTTTGTGCATGGGCCTTGAAGTAATGAGAGACAGTGTGGAATGTGCACAGCATTGGCTGGGGAGGCAGTGCCAGGCCCTTCGACGTCAGCTCCAGGTCAGGGGTACACAGAGTGAGGAGTGCCCCACTTCTCACTTCGCATCTCTGGGATACCCCCTTGGAGCAGCTGCACGATGAGACCCTCAGGCACACCTTCGAGCAAGTGAGAGTAATCGATGGGCGTGCTCCCACCCCTATTTTTCAATTATTAAAGAAGGTTAATATCAAGTGACGCAGAACACTCAAATCAGAGAGGAAATGACCCAACTGTTGGTCCCAAAGAGCCGTCGCGAAATGTTATTCCAGGGGGCTCATTATAATCCCATGGCTGAGCACTTAGGGCAGGATAGAACACTAAACTGTCTAATGGCTCGGTTTTATTGATCGGGCATTCATGGCGATGTTAGCAGGTGGTGAGCAGCATGTCAGGAATGTCAGCTGGTGAATGCGCTGGACACCCATTAGAGTGGACTGCACGAGGGCAACACGATATCCGAAAGCAGATGCATGAAATTGGGATAAGTGGCTAGAGCCCCAGTTATTTGCAGTATGAGAAGTCCTGCAAGCCTCCCAAAGGGTTTTCCCCGTTCGAGAAGGTGAGTGGTAAGGAATGCACACCTGCGTGGGATTCAATTAATGAGTGAGTCTGTTTGCAGTGAGCTGAGGCGAGGATAAGAAAGAGAGAGAGAGAGAGAGAGAGAGAGAGAGAGAGAGAGAGAGAGGGGTCTCTATAGAGACATCTAGGTCGACATTTCTGTATTATAAATTCTTTATTGTAATATTTTGATATTTGCCTTGGAAAACTGCTTTTTCTTAGCGTATTCAATACTCTTTTCTTGTGTCATTCCACTTTATAACACACAACTTTATCTATGGACTTCAATGTTGTGAATTCTTTGATATTTCCGGATTTCTTGAATTAATACTTATTTCCCCCCACTGTGTGTGTGTGTGTGTGTGTGTGTGTGTGTGTGTGTGTATATATATATATATATATATATATATATATATATATATATATATATATATATATATATATATATATATATACATATTCTTTGTTTAGACAGCTTATGTTCACTACTGTTATTGTTCCAGCGTGATTCTGCACACATTGATTGCTTCTCCTATTCCTCAGTGGAAAGTGAGTGCGTCACAGTGACTCAACTCACCCACGTTGTTGAGAGCGCTGCCGGTTGACGGAGAGACTTGGAGCAGGCGCGGGTCAATGAAAGGAGTGAAGGAGGAGGAGGACTTGTGCTTCTGCATTGTGGCGGACTGTGACTGGACATCAAAAAACAGCGGAAAAATAGATACAAGCATATGTTCAGTGCATGTAAACATTTAGTAATTATACTAAATACGGCAACATAAGTCGCCATGTGATCTTGCTGGAAGATGCAGACGAGAATGATAAATATCGACACAATGCTGCAGTCTAAACATGCAGTCACACGGGTATAACATAGTAATATACATATTAGAGATGTATAATTAAATGTTTTAGTTTACAACTTGTAAAGTAAACTAATCCAGAGATGTCTTGTATTCGATCCAGAATTTATGTAGCTCTCCAGAAGTTACTACGCATAAATTTCATTGATGGTCATTTTATATTATTTGATTTAATGTGAACCAGAAAACCATACACTACACACATACAAAATAAAAATTCATGATGGTCTCAGTGGTGGTTAAAAGACAAAACTTGACATGCAGGCGACAAACACAAGGGGAAAAACATTTGCAAAGAAACAGAAAATAACATTCAAATGTGTGTTAAAAAGATGATATAATTGAGGCTGTGTAAAGGAAATACATGTGCTGGATTACAGTTTCATGTGTCGGCTACATGTGAATTAAAGTATTGTAAAGAATGATGAAAGATCATTATGCCATAAGGACTTGTTAGGCAGAGGCGCATTTCATTTTTCCTAGAGGAGGTGTTAAGAGCCATGTGGTCAGTGTTTAGTATGAAGCGAACATCTAGACTCACCACCATCACTAAGAGAGGAAGAAGATGAGGGAGAGAGAACTACACTACAGGGTCCTCATTGTTATTCTCAAGCCATCTATAAGGGGAAGTTATCCAAGATGTTAATCAGCCAGGACAGACGAGTGCACTGACATACCTCCATAGGGCAGGGCAGCCTGTCCGGGGTAGCAAGAGGGGACAGGGCAGGACTGCTGTGGCATGAGGACGTGGAGGAGGGGGTGGAAGGGCAGGAAGATGGGGGCGAGGGCTGACTCTGCTGGAGCAGGTCGGGCAAGAGGTGAATTCGGCCCGAATAGCCATTCCGGTCACTAAAGCTCGAGGCCGATGTGGGCACTGGGTGCTTTTTTACATCACCTGCGCTCTGGAATTGAGAAGAGGCTGATTGTCTGTGGAGGTCTGGGCACTGAGAGGAGCCAGCTGATAATAAGCGAGTGGAAATTCCTAAAATGTGGCTCATCACAAATGTGGAATGTTTTAATCCAACTAAATCAGACATTCTTTGGAGAAAAGATGATGACTGCTTAAACCAAACAACAACGTGTGATTATTTAATAGAAAACAAAAGCTATTTTTTAATAATTTATGTATGGAACATATAACTTCAGTGAATAAAGTCTAATACATAATGAAGGCAGTTTAATATGAACATTAAACATACGCTAGGTAAATTCTATAGCAGTAATTGCACTGTCTAATATATAATAAAGCATATATACAAGTAACAAAGTAATAAAGTAATTTGAGATTAATCATCTTGGGCAGAGCAGCTAAAAAAAATTGTAGGGTGACGTGTGAAGAGAAAAACTGGACGATTCCATCAGATTCTGATTATGACTATGGGCTAATATAAACTTTGGGCATCAAGGGAAAATACTAGAACACAAATAACAAAACACAAAAACACATCAACATAATGTAAAGAAATGGATATGAAATAAATAATGCTAAAATATGGCAGGTGTCAACAACAGTGGTTTAGAGTTTAAGTTAAATAAGGCTGTGGAGATGTGAGAGCATTCTGCGGCCATGGTGTATGTAGTGACATCTCATAGTGTCACAAAGTTTGTCCAAACAACTTTCTCAGCTTCATGCATGTATGAATCACCTGTCGCACAACTAGAGTGCTGTCTTTGCACGGGGTGGAGGAGGCATCATCATCTTCATGGACAACCATCGTCTTCACGGACTCCGTCTCACCGTTGCTTAGTCTGGACGAGTTATCAGACAAATAATTAACATCATTAATACCATATTTATAATTATTACAGAAAACAGTTATACTAAAAACGAGCACTGGATATGTAGTGTTAACTAGCGGCGGCTGTTCTTTCAGCTAGTGATGAAAACGTGTTCTGGGTGTTCCCACCCTCCACGCGAGTCCTCCGGGCCTGAGGTAGACTCCTCTCCTGCCTCCTGATCCACCTCTTCATCATCCTCATCGTCGGTGGTTCCCGAGTCATCGCTAGAGGAAGAGTAATCGGTGACCTTGTGTGGTGGTCTCACATCCTCCACAGCACGCAACTCTTTGGCCAGTGCTGTCAAATCCTACAGTTGAGTAGCCATGAGTTAAACACAGACAGGACACAGTGTACAACTCTTCAAATCCGTTCAAGCGCTTGCGTTTCACTCTTTTGTTGCTCTCTCATCAATCTTTAAATAGATTATCTTGCATTATGTCATCAGTAACAATAAACTGCTCATTTTCTCTTTGCTTTGCTCTTTCTTAATTTTCTCTTTGCTCTCCCATCATAAAATGTGTTAGTAGCCATTCAGGGTTAAGCGTTGAGTTTGACAGAGGGTGACAAAGAGACAAGCAAAAAAACAAAAGAAATAATCGGAGCACATGATTGACAGCTTCGAATAAGGGCACCCAGTTCACTGGTTAGTCAGCCTGTATGAACACGAGCAGTCTGAGAACAGGAAGTGATCAGAAAGTGTTAATGCAGTTAAACAATGCCAAGTCAACAACACGACCCCGAGAGAGAGAGAGTATGGATTGTTAGCAGAAGACGAGCCATTAGTAAGTCGGTTAATCAGACGTGAGATCCTTGCTCAAGGTTCGAGATGTGACCGGATCATGCTTACCACTTCAGCCTATAAGAGCCACACCAGAGGATTGGAGAAAGACCCCACAGTCCATAGCAGTTCATCACAGACAAACATGAGGAAAAAAAACAAAACACCAAGCTGTTCCAAAAGAGAAATCAGACTGCAAACCAGCCCCTATTCAAGAAGCTTGGAATTCCCAAACACACACAATCACTAAGCTTCACACACACACAAACTTCCACACTCCTTTGCTACAGCTCTCACCGCCGGACGCCCAAGCCGAGCTACATCCTTCTTCTCCTCTGCTTTTTTCACCGCGTGCTCCGGCCACTGTTGAGAGCCCTCGGACTTAGAAGAGGCTGCAGAAAGAGATACATGAGTTGAAGACTGGGCACATTGCTGCTGAGCCGTTCCCAACACATTCTCTAAACTTTACAACCAATCAAATGCTGAATGCTACACTTACTACCAATCGAGTGTTTCTGTCTCAGACATTAGGTGAGCATATTTAGGGAAAAGATATGTACAGCCTCCTCTAAACATATTGGAACAGCAAGGCCAATGCGTTTTTTAAATTTTTTTAATACACTGAAGACATTTGGGTTTGAGATCAAAAGATGAATGAGAAGATGGATCATAATTTCAGCTTTCAATTCCTGATATTTACATCTAGACATGTTGAACAGTTTGCAACATGGCTCCTTTGGTGACAGACCATCCAGTTTTTAGGTGAGCAAAAATATTGGAACAGATGGTCTTAAAGTAAATTCAAGTAAGTAACACTTAATATTTTCTTGCAATAACTGCATCAAGTCTGAGACTCGTTGACATCACCAAACATTCTTCTTTTGTGATGCGGTTTTCAGGCTTTTACCACAGCTTCTTTCAGTTGTTGCTTCAGGGGGGTTTCTCCCTTCAGTCTCCTCTTCAGGAGGAGAAACGTTGCTCAATTGGGTTAAGGTCTGGTGATTGACTTGGCCAGTCTACAACCTTCCACTTTTCCCCCTGATGAAGTCCTGTGTTGTATCAGATCATTGTCTTGCTGCATGATGAAGTTCCTTCTGATTAATGTGGACACATTTCTCTATAAACTGGCAGACAAAATGTTCCTGTAAACTTCTGAATTCAATCTGCTGCTACCATCATGAGTTCCATCATCAATAAAGATTAGTGAGTCTGTTCTAGAAGCAGTCATGCAAGCCCAAGCCATGACACTACCTCCACCATGTTTCACACATGAGCTTGTATTTTTTGGATCATTGGCAGATCATTTCTTTCTCCACACTTTGCCCACTTCATCACTTCGGTACAGGTTAATCTTGGTTCCAGAACTTTTGTGGATCATCTCTGTATTTCTTTGTGAATTCCGATCTGGCTTTCTGATTCTTACTGCTGATGAGTAGTTTGCATCTTGTGGTATGTCCTCTATATTTATGCTCTCAAAGTCTTCTTCAAACAGTGGATTGTGATACTTTCACCCCTGCCCTGTGGAAGTTGTTGGTGAGGTCACTGACTGTTGTTTTTGGGTTTTTCTTCACAGCTCTCATTGCTAGTCATCAGCCGTTGTTGTTTTCCTTGGCCGACCTGTTCCATGTCTAGTTGTTAGTACACCAGTGGTTGATTTCTTTTTCAGGACAATCCAAATAGTTGATTTCTATTTTCTATGCCCCATGTTTGTGCAATGGCACTGAATGAATTTCCCTCATCTCAGCTTCAACATGGCCTGCTTTTATCCCATAGACAGCTCTCTAATCTTTGTGTTGGTTCATCCATTTTAACAACAAACGCAATGGTCAGAGGTGAAACCCAGGACCAAACCAAGAGTAGACATTCAGAGCTAGTAACTGTTTAAACAATCAATCTAACAAGACACACCTGGGTAACAAAAATCAGTTACATGTCTGATATTCCAATATTTTTAATAACTTGAAAAGTAGGTGGATTCAGACAAAAGGCGTTGTTTAACATGTCTAGATGTAAATATCAGAAAACGAAAGCAGAAATTCTGATCTATTGTCTCATATTCATCTATCCATCTCTAACCCAAATGTCTTCAGTGTATAGGAAAAAAACCAAAAACAATGGCCTTGTCCTTTCAATACTTTCAGAGGAGACTGTACAGTCTACTTGCTCAGTAAATAGCATGTTGGTTCATCCTTGTTCAGATAAAACAGATAACCCATGTAATTGCTCACTCTCGGCTCCCAACACACTTGCACTCAGGGCTGCTGGGAGCTGAGACAGCGTGTGCATGTCATGAAAGTATGTGCATGATGCCTGCACTTGTTCAAAGATTGAAACATGCAGAAGAATAATTTGGCCCTTGTAATAGCCGAACGGCTTAGGATTCCAACAGCAAAACTGAAAACGAATAACATTTTCCTAATCTGGTAGATCTGCCTTTTTTTAATAACTGATCCTGTGTTTTTGTGTCTGTGTGTACTCACTGCGTGGTCTGAATCTCTCTCCTGACCCAGTGTTGGAGTTGCTGGATGTGGAACTAGACCCTGATGAGCTGCTGCTGGGTCTGGGAGCCATCCTCTCTACCCGCTCCCAGAGCAATCGCGGATCAGCGTTACTACGGAGACAGGTACGAGCGTGTGATCTCTACACAACCACATGCACAGCACACACAGTCACAGCACACACAGCAATGCACACATACCTTCCGACATTCTTCTGAGCTGGCAGGTTGCTCTGTGGTGCGCCGCCTTGGTGAGGGGCGTCACGGCGAGAGAGTACTGGTGACCTGGAGGTTGTTCTTACCGGAACCTTCCAGGGAGACATGCAGGGATACTCGTTGATGCATACTGTGCACATCTGTGTTTGGACTGATGTGACAAATACACGCTAACCTTCGGATCACTAATTTCCCGCAGGTCAACAAAGACAAAGTCACGCAGTTCCCAACATATACATACACACACTTAAAAAGGACCACCAGGCTAAACAGCCAAGCAAAAAACAGCTGGCGCACGCTGGTGCAATCTGGCACACTACCCACGCAGACCGAGTCATCTGGGCCTGTGCTTACCCGGGGAGGCTCCTCGTGCGTGTGGGGCGGCGGCTCGGGGCATGGTGGGTGCTGCTGGGCGCGAACGTGAGCGAGTGAGGGAGCGGACTCACTGAACGAGTGCGTGCGGGAGATGGAGGGAGGAGCGGCTGAGCTGCTCTTTAGAGCGGCTACCTGGGACCACTGCACCTTTCCAGAGACGGAGTGGCACAAAGCAATGAAGCAGGGTGAGGAGGACACAGAACAAGAAGGAAAGGGTGTGGTGGGGAAGATGAAGAAAACAGAACGAGTTATGAGGTATGAGTTACAAAGCAATGACAACAGAAATAAAACAAAACAAAAAAAAAAGGAGCTTTTACTTTTAACTCAGAACTCTGAAGTAACAGAATGCGTGGTATTATGAACTGGCTAAGAATGCAGGAAAAGGTTAGCAAATGTTTAATAATAAAACAAAAATAATAAAATATTCTACCTAGAATATACTTAACTTTGTAACTGATGACCTTTTAAAGGTTAAAAAAAAAAAAAATACACACACACACACACACACACACATATATACATATATATATATATATATATATATATATATATATATATATATACACACACACACATATATATACACACACACACACACACAAGCACACTTGACTGACATTTTGGAAAATGACCAATAAGTGCAACACATAAAAGTAGAATCATTCAAATGAGGGGTGGGGGTTGAGAATAAGAGGATGAATGACTCAGCCAAAAGAAAATGGACGGGCAGGCGAAGAAGTCGAGGTACAAATGACAGGCTTTGCGAATATTTTGTTTCTGTAACTGTAATCATGTAATGCCCCGTTTGGAACACCACACAGACCCTGTATAACACAGCAGAGCCATTTTCTAGAAAACAGAGTGACCAAAATGGAGCAAAACAGAAGTAATAAACAACAGAGAACAGCCCGTGTACATTTCACATTCACAACACCAGAGTCAAAACAGACCACAGCTGACAAAGGAAAGAAAGAAAGAAAGAAAGACAGACAAACGGACAGACTGTGTAACCGTAAGATCTGATAGCTGGAAAGAGGCCGTTAGAAGAGAGCAAGCAAAGAGAAAGAGAGCTTACAAACCCCTACAACTTGACTACAGCCCAACTACCAGAGAGAGCAAGAAAGAGAGCAAAGTACATCACGATTCAGTGAACTGCATGAGGACAAAGCTGCATAACATGAGCATTAAACAGCTATGACAAGTGAAAGGTAGTTAGTAGCTGTTAGCAATCTCAGGACGTTAACTTGGCCTAGTAGCTGTAAGTGATTAGAAATGTTGGCATAATTTAGGAGAATTCCTACAGCTCCGCATTAACTAGGTAGAGACCAAGTGAAGCAGGGAAAAGGCTATTTAAAGAAATGCTTTTTTTTTTTTTTTTTTAAACCTGTAGTGTACAGGTGCATCTTAAAAAATAGAATATGGTGGAAAAATTATTTTTTTCCCGTAATTTAATTTAAAAAGTAGAACTTTCATATATTCTAAATTCATTACACAAAGTGAAATATTTCAAGACTTTTTTTTTTGTTTTAATCTCGGCTTACAACTCATGGAAATGAAAAATGCAGTATCTCAAAATATTAGAATAAAGAATTTATAATACAGAAATGTCGACCTTCTGAAAAGTATGTTAATTTATGCACTCAATACTAGGTCGGGGCCACTTTAGCATGAATTACTGCATCAATACGGCGTGGCATGGAGGCGATCAGCCTGTGGCACTGCTGAGGTGTTCTGGAAGCCCAGGTTGCTTTGATAGCGGCCTTCAGCTCGTCTGTATTGTCAGGTCTGGTGTCTCTCAGAGATTCTCTATGGGGTTCCGGTCAGGCGAGTTGGCTGGACAATCAAGCACAGTAACACCACGGTCAGCAAACCAGTTACTAGTAGTTTTGTCACTGTGGGCAGGTGCCAAGTCCTGCTGGAAAAGGAAATCAGCATCTCCATAAAGCTCGTCAGCAGATGGCGGCATGAAGTGCTCTAAAATCTCCTGGTAGACGCTGCATCGACTCTCGACTTGAGAAAACACACTGGACCGACACCAGCAGATGACACGGCTCCCCAAATCATCACTGACTGTGGAAACTTCACAATGGACTTCAAGCAGCGTGGATTCTGTTCCTCTCCACTCTTCCTCCAGACTCTGGGACCTTGATTTCCAAATGAAATGCAACTTTTACTTCCATCTTCCCCATGACTGTGGTTGTGTACTGAACCAGACTGAGAGATTAAAGGCTCAGGAAACTTTTGCAGGTGTTTTGAGTTAATTCGCTGATTCGAGATCTTCTCAGGTCGACACTTCTGTATTATAAATTCTTTATTCTAATATTTTGAGATACTGGATTTTTTATTTCCATGAGCTGTAAGTCGTAATCATCAAGATTAAAACAAAAAAAGGCTTGAAATACTTCACTTTATGTGTAATGAATCTAGAATATATGAAAGTTCCACTTTTTGAATCAAATTACAGAACAAAATTAACTTTTCCACAACATTCAAAATTTTTTGAGATGCACCTGTGTATGAGCTTACCGAAGACAACAATTTCAACACATTTCCCTGTACAAAGAAAAGAACAGAAAAAAACACTACTCTTTTACGTATAATGGATATCTAAGGACACTTATTAAATTAAACTCGACTACATATAACAAATTACACATGGCAGCCAGCAGACTCTAACACTAAAGGCCAGAGGATGAGTCACACGAGACTCACGTCTTACCAAAATTCTCAAAAGTTGAGTCATACAGTAAAAAGTCATTCGGTTTTTGTACGATTTTCCCGCCATTGTGACTCGCACACAACTATCCTTCTGTCTGAAAAAGTGTAAAAAGGTAAAACGGATTTTGAAATAATTAACAAATCCAGTTATTTATTGCTTAAAAAAATGTATTAACAGAAAATCAACAACTGTGGGGCCCCTAAATGGTGAGAAAATATGGGGGAAAACTGAATAATCACCTTTAGACTTTCATTATTTATCTTTCATTATATAGTTTACATATAGTTTTCAGTCATTTTCTCAGTACAGGGAAACATGCTGAAATTCTTATCTGTTATTACAGAGAGTTCACATGGCAGAGGTTAGAGTTCACATGATTAAAAAAAAAAAAAAAAAAAAAAGTTCCTCAGAGTGAAACTGAAGAAATTGAAGAACGGAGCTAGGAAAGGTGGATTTGTGCACAGAGCTAGAGGAAGAATGACTAAAAGAAGAGATCTGGAAAGAGAACACAAGGAAAAAAGTTTCTCTTAAACACACAGTCAATAAGGGGCAAACGAGCGACGCTGTGGCTTTTTCCTAACACCTGGTTATTTGACAAATCCTTAGTTACGAAAATAAATAAATAAATATCGCAAGTTAAATTTTATTCAAAAATCCATCCTGTTATGAAGGATTTGACTGAGGACATTCTTCTCAGATCAGCATTGTTATGACCCACAAGAATATTGTTAATGACTTCAGTAAAACAATTACGGCAAGTTATATGAAAAGTTTGTAGCATATCCGGTGAATTTTGGGAAAATTTGTCCATTTTCAGCCCGTAAAGTGCAACGTCATCACTTTCAGCTATGTCTGGTAGATAAGAGATTTTTGGGGTGTACCCGAGGTGACGCATTACCGTGGTTACCTGAGGTTCCATGGGGCGGTGCAGGGCAGGCTGGGCCGACTCGGAGGCGCTGCCATTGGAAAAGGTTTCAGCGCGCGGTGGGACGGCGGGGGGTTGCTTCTGAGGCCCTACGGCGGGGGGCTGCTTCTGAGCCCCTGCGGCCTGTGGCGAGCCTTGTGCGTTCCTGCGGTGCCGCTCATCTGCCTGCAAACCCACGAGCAGCAGTACAACGTGAACCATGAGCAGAAAAAGGTGCAACAATTTTAGCTATAAACACTTTAAAGGAGGACATGGCAAGAACATCCACATGAGCCAAAGCAAAGTTGGGTTAACCTGTAAACAGAATTTTGACAAGAGTTATTTGTCTCAAGCACAAAATAGTGACAAGACAAGTTAAAAATGGGCATGTGAGTAACAGATTTCAAAATGCGTTCAGGTGAGGGGAGATCAGAACAGAGCAAAGTGAAATGAGTATTCTACAAAATGTGCAAGAAAATGAAAGAAAAATCAGCAAAACTTAGTGATTTAAGCAAAAGAGAATGCATAAGCAAAGAAGAATTAAAAAAAAAAAAAATCGCCTCAGCAACTCATACTATATGACTAAATGTAACAATGTGCAACTGCATAAAGATGCCACAAAACTACCCATCAGAAACAATAAAGAATCAGCAGTAAGAAAGGCTGCCAGTTTCCTTCAGATGGATGCTCTACAGTAGGCATGACGTCTTGTTGCGAATTTATTCAGTACACCCTTCATTACCACAAATTACCTGTAATTTATCAGTAAAAGCACAAACGTTAGGGAGAGATAAACACGTGAAACGGGATTTATTAGTGCAGGCGAGCAAGCATGAGGCAATAGTGGTGGTTAATACCAGTCTATGCGGAGAGGCAGTGTTATCGGTCCGAGCAGACACAGAGATTAGCAAACCAGATTACAGCAGTGGGTTACGGCTTCACCTCTCTGATTGGCTCCGAGTCAGGGGCGGAGCACTGGGATTCTGACGGGAGTGTCTGATTGGCCCGGCCCTGCTCCTGGGCAGGCGGAACAGCCTGGGGGATCGAGCTCCTCCGTGTTTGGTCTTGAGTGAGAGGATTCTTCTCTGTGGGAACTTGCTGAGGCTGAGGGATTTGTTTTTTTTCCTGTGCGCTCTGCTGTGGCTGGGGAATCCTGCTCCTATCCTGCGTGGACGGCGGGGTTTTGGTCCTTTCCACAGCCGACTGTTGCAACTGCGGGATTCTGGACTTTTCCTGGCTGGTCAGTGGCTGGTTCTTGCTCTTGTCCTGGTGCTGCTCCACTGGAGCTTTTCTGCTCTTTTCAGATAAAGGCTGCTGCTGCTGGGGAATTTTGCTCCTTTGAGCTGAGGATGGGGGCTGTGTGGGGTTTTTGTTCTTGTCTGCAGCTGGGGGCTGTGCTTGAGGCTGCTGTTGGAGACTTTTAGCCTGTTGGAGGGAAAGCAGATATGCCTGCTCCTGCTGTAACTGTCTCTGGAGTCTCTCGGCCTGTCTCTGCTCCTCCAGCTCCCTCCACTTAAACTCCTGACACACACAGTGCGTAAAAGACGCATGGATTACGTGCTGCATAAGTTTTGATACGACGTCCAGCTTTCATGATACCTAGTCTCAACCTCAAGGTGGTTAATTCACACAAATGCTAATAACTGCTTCGCAAATCCTACTTTTTTTTTAATCAACAATAATAATCAGTTCATCTGCTTGTTGCGTAGATAACTCCATATATATCCTACAAATAACCAACCACTTGTTCTTGAGCCATTGTGGCATGGTGCTAAAGAGAACCTTCGAGGGATGCACAGACACTCATCCCTTAGGGTTTTTTTTTTTTTTTTGGTGGATTTTTGGTTTATTTACATGTGTAGCGTGAAACTGACCCAAACAGCAAACTGCACTGATTCTGTCTCTGCAAATAAAACTTAACGGTGAAAAAGCACTCAAGAAAACAAAAGTGAAAAACAAAGTATATGATTCACTGTAAAAGGTGAGATGACCAACGGAGTGAGTAGTAAGAGCGGTAGATCCATAAGCCACATTAGGAAAACAGGATTTCATACCATCCCAAGACTCCCTGTACAAACCTGTGAAAAACACTAGAGTTTCACATCACACTGTGCTCCTCAGACCTACTTCAGATAGTTTTAGCGTTTTCCCTTCAAGTAATGATCAAGACTTCAAGTTATACTGTACTTAAAACAAAACCGTACTGTTAAATGACTAAATGCTCTTCTGAATCCTGGATTCAAATATTTAATCAAATAAAAGTTTAAACTCATCTCTGTCATTTTTAGATGCCCATGCTTTCTTTACCATTAAGACATATCCTTTTGCACAGACAGACCTGAGTCTAAAAATATAAACAGCCAGGGCTCTGATAGAAATCTCTCAGCACTAATAGTCAGAACATAACACGTGTCTTTTTGCATCCCAAAGCTATAAACATGCATAATATAAATGTGTAGGAAAATAGAATGACATATAGGACATACACAATACACATAACACAACTACAATTAACCTAATAAACTGAGCATCTGCACTCTAGGTTACTATATTAAATATAGTAGTTTATGATATCTTATAATCCCTTCATCCTTTCCATTTACAATCAATGGAAAAGTGAAGTCTCTTTATAAAAAATTTTTTTTACACAAGCGCGAGAGAGTGAGAACGAGAGAGAAGAAAAAACCGGGCATATGCTCACCAGTAGCATGGCCTGTTCATGCAGAAGCTGCTGCTGTAGAATTTCCAGATGTCTCTGCTCCTCTTCCAGCTGCCGCCTGATGTACTCCTGTTGAACAAGCCCAGGGTCACGTTACCTCAACATTCAGTTACCCAGGAAGCAAATGATCAACTCAATTGATCACTTTTTAAAAATAAATAAATAAATAAATAAATCAATCAATCATTAAAAAAAAAAAACGCATTTATAATTTATTCTGATTTTGGCCTGAAAGGCCGGTTTGGATTTCACATTCTCAGATCTAATGATGACAAAATCTTGGCAGACTTGTACAGGGTGTCTGAAAAGTCAGGAACCCAATGGTAATATGTCGAGCAAAATCAGCAAAAACACGATACAGAGGCTGAGAAAAGGCGTAGGGCGTAAGGGTGAACATGTAAAGCATATGTAGTAAATAATAAATATAAAATTAAGTACATGCAGTTTTACTCTCATCGGTTCCTGAGGTTTTAGACACCCTGTACAGCAGACTGTCCGATAACACGTTCTCCAAGTCAGATTATTGATACTCCAGCAACAGTATAATAGTAGTGACCTCATGCCTAAAGAAATGCTTCTTTAAACGGTGAAGCGGATGAGATTTGGGAGGAGATCTGAGCCATTCGTCGGTGGGAAAAAGAGTACAACAAGAACTGCAAGTGAACTTTATGTAATAAGGCTGCAAGAAACTGTAAATCTGCCATTTTCTTTCCATGCTCCATCCCAATCCCTGTCATGACAGAACTCACACTCATCCATCACACCCGTATGTGGTTCTTCCCCAAACTGTGGCCACAAAGTTAGAAGCACACAATTGTGTAGAATGTCTCTGTAAGCTGTTGCATTATAATTTCCCTTCACTGGAACAAAGAGGCTCAAAAATATTCCAGCATGACAATGCACCTGTGCACAAAGCGAGCTCCATGCAGACATGGTGTGTGAAGGTTGGAAGAAGGTGGAAGAACCCGAGTGTCCTGCACAGCGCCCTGACCACAACCCCACTGAATACCTTTAGGATGAACTGGAACTGGAGCCTCCTCACCATCCCAACAACAGGACCTGATCAACCTGCAGTTCTCGCCTGGTGTCCCACTAAAGCTAAGCAGGGTTGAGCCTGGCCAGTACCTGGATGGGAGATCTCCTGGGGAAAACTAAGGTTGCTGCTGGAAGTGGTATTAGTGAAGTCAGCAGGTGGTGCTCACCTTGTGGTCTGTGTGGGGCCACAATGCCCCAGTATAGTGACCGGGACACTATACTGTAAAAACAACACTGTTTTTCGGATGAGACAAGCATTTGTTTCAGTAATTTCTGCTGTATGCCTCACACCAGTGCATTCAGGTAATCCAATACTCCACACAAGTCGTGACCTTTTTGGTTAATCGTAATCTTTACACTGCACCAATAATGAGTTTGAGATTTTGCTGAAGATTTTGAATCTCAAAAATAAACAAAGAAATAAAATCCCCCTTTCATAGCTTACCCAGGATCATTATTTACATAATTTTTCCATCATCAGCACCAAGAGAATAATGGTAAACTATCTGTCCACACAACAACACCTGGTGGTATAAGTGCTGATCGTAATATCAGAACTAATAAACAAGTGCATCCGGTACTCTGCTTTCTTCTTCTTGCTTCTCTATGCAGTAATTCTCAGATTAAAAGACAGTATTAAGTATGTATAAATGCTCATGAGATGTCAGAACACTTGCACTTCTCTCTCTTTTTTTAAAATAAAATAAAATAAAATAAATAAAGAAAAAGCCACCAACAGTATTCACCCTTAAATGAAGCACTCACAGGTCATGGACCATCTGATGCTTTCTAATCTTTTCTGGCCAAAAGCTTCAGGATCTTGAGGCACGCAATCTTATTGGTTCAATGCAATTCCACATGTACAGCGAACAGCCGTGATAAGCTTGCAGGTTTCAGCTGATTTAACTGAGCCTTACATGAGTTATTAATTTATGTAATTTGACACAAACTTGTGACACATGCCTGTGCTCATGTCAGTAAAGTTCTTGTCAGAACGCCATGTTAACAGTTGTTGCAGCGAGACCTTCACCTGTTCACGGTCTGCTCTCCTTTTTTCCTCCTCGGCTCTCCTGCGCTCTTCCTCTTCCTTGCGCCTGCGTTCGATCTCCTCTAGACGTCTCTTCTCTTCCTGCTCGCGTCGCCGCTGCTCTCTCTCCTGCTGCCTCCTCATCTCTCGCTCACGCCTCTGTTGCTGTAAAGAGCCAGCAGAGGGGGACAAAGTGAGAGAAAAAAAGACAAGGAAATATGCACCGTACATGTACTATAGCAAGAAACCTGCACGTTATAACAAAGGCAACTAGAACAAGGCAACGGATTGTCCCGTTTCTCTGGCACTCCCATACCTCCTCAAGCCTCCTCCGTTGCTCCTTCTGCTGCTCGATACGTTTCTGGCGCTCGGCCAGCAGTTGGCGTTTGTACTCCTCCTGCTCACGAAGTTGCTGTTCCTGCAGGAGCTGCTGCCTCCTCAACGCCTCCGAGCGTTCCTTGTTCTCCTGCTGCAGACGAATAAAGTCCCGCCGCAGGGTCGACTCACCCGGCACATTCACAATGGAGCTGTTGTAAAAGAGAAACATTAGCCTAGCTACAGGAACAAAAAAAAAAACAACAGTCCTCAATCCACCTTCAATGACTTGCAAAGCAATATTTATAATCAATGTGTGACTTTCAACTATATGCATGTATGTACACAGCTGTGAAAATGTATTGATCCTGATTTCTTCTGATTTTGTTCTCTCTCATACTAAATAGTTTTAGATCTTCAAACACAATACAACATGAAACAAAGGCAACCTGAGCAAACATACAACACACACACAAAAATACATAAGTTATTTATTTATTTTTTATTGATGCAAAAAAAAATTACATTTTTTCCAACACCTATTACCAATGTGAAAAACTAAGTGCCCCCTTAAACTAAAATCTGGTTGTGCCAACTTTAGAGCAATATCTGCAACCAAACACTTCTGATAACTGCAGATCAGTCTTTCACTTACTTCTAGGACTAGGACTTACTCCTATGATTTGGATCATTGTCTTGCTACATAATCCAGTTGAACTTGAGTTTCGACTCCTTTAGGATTTTCTGGTAGAGAGCAGAATTCATGTTTCCCTCAATTACTGCAAGTTGTCCAGACCCTGAAGCAGCAAAGCATCCCCACACCATCACACCTCCACCACCATGCTTGACCACAGGTATGATGTTCATTTTGTGGAATTCTTTGTTTGGTTTACGCCAGATGTAACAGGACCCCTGTCTTCCAAACAGTTCCACTTTCGACTCATCAGTCCACAGAATATTCTCCCAAAGGTTTGAGGATCATCAAAGTGTGTTTTGGCAAAAATTCAGATGAGCCTTAATGTTCTTCTGGGTTAGCAGTGGTTTTCACCTCACCACTCTTCCATGGATAATATTTTTACCCAGTGTCTTTCTGATAGTTCAAACCATCCTCTTCACAGAGCATTGAGAAAACAGTGAGTGAGAAAAGAAGCCCTTGCGCTGTTGTTTTTAGGAGTTAAAAGAGAAACCTGATTGTTATGCCTTATGTGGTCTCTCCTTTTTATGCAGAAACAATGTCTCCTATTGAGCTTCATTCTAGCCTCATTAGCAACGTCTCCCTGGAACTCAGAGGAATAATGAAAACACAGCAACAGCCAAAAATTTAACTCCAGAATCACTCAACACATCACAAATATTTCAATATAAACATATTCTATGTGCTTCTGGGTGAAGTTTTCCTTCATTTTAAAATCATGTTTTTGTCAAGAGTGCAACAACTACACTACTTGTTTCAGATTAAGAGAGAGAGATTGTTGAGGTCAACAACAATGTTTAAATTTATGTAAGCAATAGAACTGTACTTATTAGAGGTGTTAGCCTGGCTGCACCAACAAAGTGACACTTTTAGGTATCATTTATAGAATTCTGAAAACTTTCTGCTGCCCTAAGAAAAAGTCATGAAACACTGAAAAGTAACATTTTACTTCCTTATTTAATTGCTTGGTGTTCTTCTGCAAATTCTAGAGAAACGTCCGTTTCTACTCCTGTGTAAAGACGACACAGAGCTCTGCACCTCATGGCTTTCTGAATGAGTCAGTTTACTTTAGTAGGAATATAATAGTATTTTGTCATATTCACCAACAATCAGATCTGTTCAGATGCATCACTCTCAAAGGCTGGCCTTAAGATACAACCGTGCATTTTACACACAGTCAGCTGAGCTACTCAGTTTTAGAGCGTCTCAACTTGGCAGAGCTAAAATATGTGGACACCTGTCCATCTGACCCATATGTGCTTGTTGAACATCCCATTCCAGATTTATTCCCCTTTCACTGTTATAATAAGCTCCACTCTTGTAGGAAGGTTTTCCACTAGATTTTGGAGCATGGCTGTGGGGATTTGTGTTCATTCAGTTACAAGAGCGTTAACGAGGTCAGGCACTGATGTATGGTGAGGAGACTCCAGTTCCAGTTCATCCCAAAGGTGTTCAGTGAGGTTGAGGTTGGGACTCTGTGCAGGACACTCCAGTTCTTCCACTCCAACCTTCACACACCATGTCTTCATGGAGCTCGTTTTGTGCACAGGGCCATTGCATTGTCATGCTGGAACAGGTTTGGGCCTCTTAGTTCCAGTGAAGGGAAATTGTAATGCTACAGCCTACAGAGACGTTCTATACAATTGTGTGCTTCCAACTTTGTGGCAACAGTTTGGGGAAGAACCACATCTGGGTGTGATGGTCAGGGGTAGGGCTGGACGGTAGAGCTCAAAAATGTATCACTCGATAATGCTTCATATCATTCGGTTTCGATAATTACTGACAAATTTGAATCTTTTTTTTTAAAACAAAGACCAGTAGAAAAAAAGGTTTGAATTTAACCACTGTATTTTTAATTTACCACTTCATTAAAGCGAACAACAAATAATTTTAGCTTTAACAGTCAAAAACAAAAGAGAATTTAAACAGATATCTTTTCTTATATCTTACATGAAGATTAAAGAAGTGTTAGAGAAAGTCTTGAACTTAATAAATCAAATGTTACAAAATGTGTGCAATGTAAAAGGCAAACTTTAAGGGGGATCAACATCGCATTATAGTGCAGAATGAGACTCCTGGTGCTCTGGTTTGTGCTCAGCCTGTTAGCATAGTTAGCCTAGTCTCGTATATAACTTCCACTTCAACACTTACTTCCGGATAACACTGTGCAGAGGTCCGCACCTGACGAGTTGAACTCCTGCTCTGAGGACAGAGCAGAGCTGACATTTTAACAGAAAACAAAAAAGCGGCAAAATGTCACCTTTCTCCCTTGCACACTGTTCAGAGTCACACGCACTGTACATGTGCAGAGCACTGTGCACGCGTACTACAAGTCTCTCGCAGCTTGTTTCTCTGTACTTGGCCGAGCCGTTTTTTTTTTTTGCAAAGCTCACACACATCGGTGTTCTGATGTTGGTCAAATGAAAAGAAACCAAAATAACTGCCACGTCCTTTTTTATTCACAATCTCCTCGGCAGGCTCTGAACTCATTTTCACGTGTTTACGTGTTCTGATGTCACATGGCGATGGAGCAACCGAACCCCACAGATACGCAGCTTGCTATTGGCTGTTTGCTTGTCACTTGTAGCACACTCCTTTATCAAGGTATATTATAAGCTGTTTATGATCCAGGAATGGCGCACGCTTGAGGGTTGTTCATGCAACCAAACTTCATGTCTGTTTACATTTTATCGAGCGTTATACCGAACATTTTTTCCATTGTTTCCGATAAGTGTACCGTCGATAAATACCGATAAACGTTTTATCGCCCAGCCCTAGTCAAGGGTGCACATACTTTTGCTCTACTGCCGCGCACACACAGTAATCACCCTTGATAATTGTTGGTTGAACTCAATTATACAACAATTCTATTAAAAGATGCCCCATTAAAGTAAATGTCCCATGTGGATGGTCTATAATTTACTTTTTTCCAGACTTCTTGAGTGCTGTGTTAATAACACACAACACCGATCAGTTCAATCATGCTGATAGTCACAAAAACATGCATATGAGCATGTAAATACAACTAGATGAAGTGAATAGGTGAGGTGTGTGTGAGACAGTACCTTGGTTCTCCCTCCTGTTCCGGAGCTTCCTCCTCCTCTTCCTCACTGCCACTGTATTCATACTCAGTTTCGTCTAAAATCGCAAAGAACAAGCACAGAATATTACACAGAATCAACACACACGGGCGCGCACACACACACACCGCGTGTATACACACCCTTCTCTCCCCTCTTCTTGCGGGTGCGGTCGATGTGATCTTTGAGCTGGATGCGCACTTGTCTCTCGTTCGGCTGGTCTCGGATGAACGGGTGCTTCAGCAGCTGCTCCGTGGTCGGCCTCTGAGTGTAGTTCTTCACCAGACAGCTTTCAATAAAGTTAAAGAACTTCTTGGACCTGAAAAAGAGACGGATTCAACACACACACAGAGAAAATATTAAATAAAAGCCGAGGGAGACTTAAATGAAGATGCAATCGCAGTAACCCTATTTGTTGCCTATTGTGGCAATCGTGAAATGCACAGAAATCCCAAAATGTTTGCAGAGTGAATCAAAATTTATATTCAGTTTTTAAAAAGGCATTTCTTAGTAAAACTAGTCAACATAAAAGAAAAAGAGTCTAATAGACCTGAGAAAAAGGAAACAAGACAGAAGTTACGACTTTTCAGACTGAACTGAAATGGAGTCAACAGAGATTGTGTCATGAACAAACACAAAATATTAAATAATATTAAAGTCAGTATCGTTTTCTGCCTGTTTTCTCCTGCCCTGTTCACTCGTCTTACAAAACCGTTAGCTCAGGTAATAATGATAATGAGTCTTTATTAGTCACATACACATTACAGCACAGAGAAATTCTTTTTTTTTCACATATCTGAGCATGTTAGGAAGCTGGGGTCAGAGTGCAGGGTCAGCCATGATACAGCACCCCTGGAGCAGAGCGGGTTAAGGGTCCAACAGTGGCAGCTTGTCAGTGCAGGGGCTTGAACCCCTGACCTTCCAATAAGTAACCAAGAGCCTTGCAGTGATCAGGAATAATACACATTATATATAAGGCGGGATGAACATAAGACTAAATGAATAAAAGATGAGTTAGTCTTTTTTTTTATTATAAAAAATGTATATGTATTTTTTTTTAAATAATGCTACCCATGAAACATCTGGAAATCATTCAGGATGCAAGCTAAATATTCTTAAGTTTTATACACTGAAGCTACAGGAGAGAAATGCTTAGAAACCGGACTCCAGTCATTTGGAATATTTAAGGCTGACTTCACCCAGAGATATAGCTACACAATATGAGAGCAACTGTGGCCCTGCTACCCAAGCAATAAAAAGAGAGACAGAGACACATGGACTTTTCTCCCACTAGACCCAGAAACTGTAAAAATCAACATCAGTCTACTCTGTAGATTCCAATCCCTACCAGTGGAGGTTCCACGGAAACAGTTTAGTGAGCAGGACAACCTTATTTCATGATTCACCTGAAAACTAAAAGATTCAGTAGGATTCACTAAAAGAGTTCGATTTAAGGCACTTCAATGAGCAAAAGAAAGGAGGAGATGGGGGATTCATGGTCCTGTCTCTATACTATACATCAACAAGGGAAGTTTTAGAAATATCCAGTCATCTATTCCTATTTCTAGTTTTGTTATAAATAATGCTAGAGTGTTTATTACAATGTCTATTGAACCAATAGCAGTAGAAAATTGATATCAGCCCTCTACAGGCATCCAAGAATCGAAAACACATAATACAATGTTTATTAAATAGGAATGGGGAAAAGAAAGGAAATGAGAGTCTTCACAACCACTAAAGTGCAAGTGATCCAAGTAGGGTCAGTAGACCTAGGCCTTTTCTAGAGACACTGTGGAAAACCATTTGCTCAGTTATACAACCATTTTAGAAGGAAGTACAAACAATGAGTAGGGATATTCTAGTAACAGACAGGTAGCTCTTGTCCTGTAAATGGATTATTGTCATGGGGGGAAAAAAAGGAAAATTTCTACATTAAAATAAAAAGCTCCAAACTGACGTAGTTAAGCAAGTGTAAGAGAAGCCATTCTGTGTTGGATGATGTAGGAAGTTGCTGACTGAGAATAACTGATGAAAGACTACCAGTGTGTTTTCTTCTAACTGTTTTTCTTGGTTTCAAGTTTTGTTTGTCCATTGAAGTTCTACCAAAGAAACCAAGAAAAAAACATTATTTATATAAAAAAAAAAAAAAAAAAAAAAAACTGCATAAGTATTCACCCCTGCTGGTGTGAAACCCCTAAACTGGTTCATTTGGAAACAGGCATGGTTACAGCAACAGGTTTTTAGCTTTCCAATGAAGAATGAAATCATTAGCACATTGTGACAGTGGCTCTAATCCGCCCCCTAGTGGAATAACAGACATACTCTTTTTTCAAATATTTAAATTCAAGTTAGTATTTGGTACATTGAGATATACACAACACATTAATTGCAGCAAAATGCTTGGTAGCAAGCCTCAAACATTGGAGTTGGGCTAAACAGGATCTACAGTTCCCTCTGAAAGTATTGGAGCAACAAGGCCCGTTCTGTTGTTTCTGCTATACACTGAAAACATTTGGGTTTGAGATCAAAAGATGAATAGGAGACAATAGACCAGAATTTCAATATTTACATCTAGATTTTTTTTAAAGAAACTTGAACATGGCTCATTTGGTGGCAGACCTCCCAATTTTTAAGTGAGCAAAATAATAGGGAAATTTGTTTTACGGTAAATTCAAGCAATTAACACTTAATAGTTGAGTGAAATACCCGTATCAAGCCTGCGACTCATTGACATCACCAAATTGTTGGTTTCTTCTTTTGTGATGCTGTTTTCAGGCTTTTACCACAGCTTCTTTCAGTTGTTTCAGGGGGGTTTCTCCCTTCAATCTCCTCTTCGGCAGGTGAAATGCTGCACAACTGGGTAAAGGTCTGGTGTTTGACTTGAACAGTCTAAAACCTTCCACTTTTCCCCCTGATAAAGTCCTTCATTGTGTTTGGGGAAACAATGTTTGACACTGCTGCTCTAACCTTTCAGACCAAAAAGTCATTTGTTCTCAAACTTGAGGTTGTGACTCCAGTATTAACTATGGTGATCTGTGGTGTTCTAAGTAAGTCTGACTTAGGGAAAAATGTAAGCTGTTTATTGTTTACTATTCAAAATGTCATTACCCTAGTTTATTAATGCAATTTGGCACTGCTCTTTAGGTCATCATTTAACACCCGACCACAGCAGTGCTGCATCTAATACAGCACACTCCTGTGTTAAATAAAGTGGCTCTTAAAATGGGTTCATGAGAACCCCTGCCATAAGCGTCCCAGTCCCAGCTACAGGCAGGAATGTGCAGTTTTAAAATAATCATACCGTGATAACTGCCTAAACCTTTTTTAAACCATGCTGTGATGTTTGTTAACACAGTATGTTTTACTCACTGGCACTCACTCACAATCATTATTAATCTCAGTACTGTTGTACTGACCTGGTACTGAACTGAATGCAGCACAAACTGGTGTTCAACCGATATGCAGCACACTCACCATTTCTTGGACTTGAGCCTAGGTGGAGGGTTTCTGGGAATGAGGAAGAGCGCTCGCATCGGGTGCATGTCACACAGCGCTACCAGCCAAAAGAAAAAGCAAGGCACATTTACAAGAAACATTCATTCACTGATCAAGATCTGAAGACTTTGTTCACATGTGGACTTTAATTCAATCTGTAGTCCAGTAACAGTATTTAAAAAGATCCTCTAGCTGCCTAATGAGACATTCTAAAACTCTCCACGACATAACTACACGATCAAGATACGCTTATATCACTAACGTGTTATTACAATCTCAATTAACAACCCTGATCTAAAGTGTTACCCAGTTTGATTTTTCACAAGGCATTAACAGTTTATACAGTAGATGATGCAGTTTTACAGAGGAGCATTTGACAGAAGGCTGCAGAGACAAGGAAGGAAAGAGAGAAAACACAGAGGCCTGCAGAATTGAGCTAACTGCACTTACGCGGTGCTCCTTCAGCCATCTCTATAGCCGTGATACCACAGGACCACAAGTCGCTCTGGATGAAATGGAGAAAAAGAGAGATGTTTTGCGATTAGTGGAAAAATTCAGCTTAGAAACATGTACTGATGCACTGAGTGAGCAAGCAGTGATCATAAAAGCTTTCTGAGCCATGAATCCGGTGTGTGTGTGTGTGTGTGTACACATCAGTTCCAAAATGATCAGATTATATGTTGCAAAATTTTCAGTGTCCTATAAAGCGAGCCCACACAATGCCAAGATTATTTCTAATCATAATAGAAATGTGCGCCAAAACAAAGAAAGAAAGAAATAAATGGATTCATTCAGTTCACTGGAGCGGACAGAAAGCAGAGTTTCTCACCAGCACCAAAGATTCCCACCCGAACTAAAGCTTTCAGCTGGGCTTTCTGAATTCCAAATCCAAATTAAAGGTGTGGGTGCCAGATGTAAGGTGCGGGTGTGCACACAGACGAAGTGTGCTTCTTACCCGGTAGTCGTAGGTAGCGTCAGGGTTTTCGTCGCAGGCGATGACCTCGGGTGCCATCCAGTATGGCGTGCCAATGAAGGTATTCCTGCGTCCCACGGTGCGGTCCAGCTGAGCGCTCACACCAAAATCCACTGAAACAAACAAGCAGTGGGATTAGCAAACTATTCACACCATTATTTCCATTCACCCATGAAGTATTCCAGAGGCCAGTGTGACTCAAGCACAGAAATGTGGATTTCTAAAGGATTAGTTCAGTGATTTTGGGTAATTACTAGGGCTGGGTATTGCGAGCAATTTGGTGATTTGATTCTTATTTACATGATTTTGATTATCAATATTTCATTTAAAATGTTAGTTTTGAAGACATGGAATCCATGTTTTAATATAACTGCTGGTAACCGAAACTCTCCTCCTTATATTACTGAAATACACATTTACATTAACAATAGGGCCCACACAATTATGTTTAATTACTTTTTACTTTTATTTTGAGTAACAAACATTGTAAAAAGAAATCATAAATGTGCATGCAATGCCCACAAGGTAAGCACAAACTGCAATGCACATTACTCGGGGGGGAAAAAAAAATATAAAAAAAATAAACATGTAAATGTGTAACAGTGACATTCATTAACAACTTAAAACATGCTTAATAAATAAAACTGTTTTCAAAATTCAAAACTTGAAAGATGGCGACATCCTCAGGACGAGAAATATTCATATCCTCTCATGCATTAAGAATCGATTGGACAATTTCCCAAATCGATATCTATTCGTTAAATTGAAGATTGATTAAAATTGGAGAATCGATTTTTTTTTTTACCCAGCCTAGTAATTACGTAAATAAACGATATGGTGATAAACATGGGCGCAGCCAGACCTTTCACAATGGGGTGGCTATAGATTAGACACAGTGAATCTATTGGGGTGGCAATTGAGGGTGGGATAAAAATCACTAATCTCCATCTGTAGAAAATGAAATCATGTGACTTTCCCTGTTTGTGTACAGCCCGAGTACAATCAGCATCAAACATAAAAGGCCCACGACTAAGCAACATTTGTTTCTTGTCAAGCTTCATAAAATTCATAGCTAACATACGTCATGAGATCTTCACTCTCAACACAAACCCCATTTCCCACAATTGCTAACCACTTCTGCTATGGACACATGACTCATGCCCAAGGTCACAGTGCCTTGAACTCTGTCCTACACCCACCTGAACACAATCCCCGCTTCGTCCCGTTGCTTCTAATTATTCTAGATTTATTAAAACATCACCAGTCTTTTAAATGACGATTCTAAGCCTGCTGTTTAATTGCATTTCTGGATTAAAATTTATTTATTTGACACTTTTGATTCATGTCTTTCTTACATCGCTCTGTTACCGATACGTTGCCTGATTTGCTCAGTGGATGGTATTAAAATGCTAACTGCAACTCTGCATGGTTCATGGCAACGTAACATTAAGTTACTTCTACAGTACAACAAAATTATACATTTGAAAGCTTTAGCTAATGGTAGCCGATAAACTAAAGAAATCAAACATTATGCTTCCAAATAATAACCATCCTTCATGGCAACAAAAAGTCTGGCTCACCTGTTTGTTTATTGTGGTCAGGACCAGGAAACAGTTCACTTCTGTGTTACTAAACTTTGTTATTCTTTTCAATCGCACAAAGATGAAATAACCTTTTTACATTTCCCAGTAGACACCGTAGTGAGTGTCCTGTTTTTATTCAAACTAGCCTATCACAGCGAGCTTTACCAAGTCATTTGGTTTCAAATCACAACCTTGATTAGTGCAATAATAATAATAATAATAATAATTTTTATTATTAATAATAATAATAATAATAATAATAATAATAATAATATCTTACTGGGGTGGCCATGCTTCATGCTAGGGTGGCACTGGTATTTAGTTACGGCCCTGGTGATAAAGCTTAGAAAAGTAAAATGTTTTATATTTATGTTTTAAGTTAACATCTAATATATTTCCAACAATACAGTATCAAGTAGAAAACTGTTACATATAAAACTGTAAAATATTGGTGAGTGGGATGGTGTGAGTTAATTATTAAGTTAATAAGCAGAGTTAATTATTTTCCTATAACAGCATTTCCTGGATGTTTTTACTCCTGTTATGCCAACAATTACCATTTTGAATTTATTAATTAGCAATGTGATGTTTTTTTAAAACAGTTTATTGCTATATATAATGTTGTTGAACGTCCACGACACAGTTTAGTTCCAGTTATCATTTATAACAGCTATAAGCAGTGTGACCAATTATAATATCATGGATTTCACAAAGGTGATTTCACTCCAGCATGGATTCCAGGTTATGTTCGTTATTAAAATAAATGTCAAATTTCGTTAGTTTTGAGGTAAACTATCCTGAACCTGAAACATCTGAACTTTTGATGCTTTGTTGTGCTGAAGTTTCCTGTAGTGGAGCATGCTGGGTAAGCATAGCACGAGAAACACTTCTGCTTACCCAGTTTGACTTCTGCGTTTTCAGTCAGCAGCACGTTTTGCCCTTTAATATCTCTGTGGATGACATGGTGGGCGTGCAGATGAGCCAGGCCCTTTAGACAAACACACACACATACACATTATGAGCCTGGAGAAATAAAAAATAAATACATGCATCAGAGATATTTGACAAAAAAATATTTTTAAACTAATGGAAAAAGTGCATTAACTGAAGCAATAAAAAGTAGTTAATACAATTACATGTTTTGAAGAATATAGACTATTCTGTACAGCATCTTGAAAACAAAGTTCTATTTCATTTATACTGACTGCTTTCAGCATCTGGATGTCCATCACGTGTATGTGCAGGTCGAGTGCTTGTATCAACAACGTCACCTGTGACCTGGGTGACATATGCCTTTTGCCCCGGTGACCTCTTGTTATCTTCTTGCATTGGTAAGCAGGTTTCAGGAGTGCAGGCACCGCTGGTAGTCTTTTAACCCGAAGTAGGGTTGGAGCTACGAACTTTCGTCCTCCAAAGACTGCGGCTAGCCTTTTTTGTGATTATGTAACTTCAGATAGTGCGCTATCCAGCAAGAGGTAAGTGAACTATGCTATCAACGCCGTTTAGGAGTGGGCACGCTCTAATTCGGCAATCAGCAGTTTACAGTCCATGATCAGTGTCCATGACACTAAATAATTGAAGTCGGGTTGGAATCTCCTCCCGTAGTTTTCCGCTTATACGCATCATGGAGTTATTCCCCACGACTTTGGTAGTTTCATTTTTTGACGCACTGTCAGTTAGCAACACACCCCAATTGGGCTTCATTGAACTGTTTTCCATCCCCATGATTTAGTTCATGAATTTGTTTATTGGCTATGGTGCGTTCGTGCTTAATGGCACCATATTGCATCACAGTGCATAGTGATCATAGAGGGATCATTCCCCAATATTTTCATTGTTTCAGTTTCATAACTGACCCGTTGTTGGTAGGACAGGCAACACAACAACCCTCATTGGGGTTGATTGATATGGGTGATTGTTTTCGTCCCCGTGATTTAGTTTGTGGATTTCTTTATTAGTTACAGTGAAAGAGAGTGTTGCTCTTAACTGCACCATATTGCATCTCAGTGATCTAAGCTGTGTTACCATACAGAGATACTGCAAAGGGAATATATTTCTCTCTTTAGTTTTCAGTTGCCACCTGGCAAAGTGTTCCCACACAGAAAACCACGTGGATATTAATCACTGCTGGTACCCATGTTTATGACATGTATTGATTGCCTGGCCCCTCTTGAACTAGAGGATGGCCATAAGAGATGTCCCCCTTGCCTGGGGGTTGACCACTTAAGAGAGGGACTGACTGAGAGGGCATGCATGAACGGCACGGGCAGCCAGGCTGGAAAGCTAGAAGAAAGGTTAGGCACTCAACCGTATCCTACGCAGGCCATGTCTCCTAGCTCTCATAAGCACCGAAAGACCGATTCACGGGGGGCCCCTGGTAAGGGTAAATGCAGAAAGGCAGATCCCCTAGCCCAGAAGGTAGACACCTTGGCATCTGAGTTTGCAGAGATTAAATCTCTCCTCCTTAATTTGCAACCACCTAGTGCAAAGCCTGCTAGTGGTTCTGCTGCAGCCGCACTGCAGTCTCCTCCCAGGGTGCTGCCTCTAATACGGTCACCAGCCTTTGAAATCCAGGAAGAGGACATTCTCTCCACTAGGGCCTCGGAGAGCCTAGTTATCGGTGAAGGTTATGACGAGGAGGGGGCAGGTGAAAGCTCCCATTCATCTCATCTCAATTCTCAGGGGACGAGCCACAGTACACAGAAGGGCTCGGAGACCAGTCAGACCTGTGGTAAAAATGGCCTTGGCACGTCTGTGGTTAAATGCAGCACCTGTCCAGGTGATTCCTCAGAGCGTTTTTTTTTTCCAGGAAGACCTCTCGGTCCGCAGCTCTCTGTGTCCTACCCTCAGCGCCATATATCGAGGAGCTACAGAGGTGCTGGGCAGACCCCAGACGTTTCTCTCATCTCCCAACAGACTGTAGAGCACTTGCTAATATGCAGGATGCATCCAGCCCTGGCCTTGACCGCACGCCTAATATAGAGCTGCCTGTTGCCGCCCTTGTGCTATCGCCTGATGAAGCATTTCGACTCAATGCACGCTGTCCCCAGCCACAGTGCCGGTTGACAGATGACTTTATTGTGAGAAGCTATGACACAGCAGCACGTATGGGAGGTATTGGGAATTCCATGGCTTCGGAGGATGACCCTTCGGCCCAGAGCCTGAGTGACGCTTCTTTGCAGGCATTCGCCTATACCACCAAGGAGTTGGGTAGGCGAATGTCTTTATTAACCCTCACTCGACGGCAAATATGGCTGGCCCAGTCTCCACTTTTGGAACCCTGCAGGAGAGCTTTCCACTCTCTTCCTGTCATTCCTGGGGAATTGTTTGGCCCTGCTGCACAGCAAGCCCTGGAGCGCAGTCTACAGGTTATACAGGCCAGACAACAATTTGCTAGTCTGCGCCGTGAACACCCCGCTAGATAGAAACCCTCTATGGTAACATAAGGCTCAGTAGATATAAAAGGCCGACTACCCAGCCAAGAGCACAACGGCCAGAGAGGTTTCATCAGCCAGCCCCCACCCAGCCCCCTCGCTTCGCACAGCAACGCCAGACTGCTGGCTGTCGCCCCTCCAGAAATTATAAGGGGTGAGGGGGTAGACAATGACCATACCACTCCCGCGGTCGGGTGCTTCAATAGCCAGCAGCTCAGGTGCTGTAAAGCATTTAAGTCAGACCCCTGGGTTGTATCAACCCTGTCACAGGACTACAACATTCAATTCACACGTCGACCACCGAGGTTCCATGGAGTCCAAATGGCCTTAATCAAGGACACGAAGAAGGCTCTGGCCCTATGCCAGGAGGTCTGGGCTCTCCTGAAGAAAGGTGCCATTGAGCAATTAGGCAGCGTTTTACAGAACAGTGGATTCTATTCAACTTATTTTATTAACGCAAAAAAAGATAGTGTCTCACCTATTGAGCCTGAGGGCAATGCACTTACCAGGCACTCAAAACACAGCTGCATATTTCCTATCACTGCACATCCCCCACCCTGGCGAATGGAAGCTGCACCCCGAAGTAGTGCAAGCAATCTGGCACAGATATGACAGGGCAGAGGTGGACCTTTTCGCCTCACTGTTAGCGACACACTGTCCCCTTTGGTTTTCACTGGGGGAACCAACAAGCCCCTAGGGCCAAGATGCACTAGCAAATGCATGGCCAAATTGACTGCTTTATGCTTTCCCTCCACTACCATTGATGCTGCCTCACCCTAGATAGGATCCTCGGGGGCAATCACAAGGTGCTACTAGTAGTCCCCAGATGGCCAGGGAAAGGGTCGTTTCTCAATATTATGCAGATTACTGTACAGGGAGCCTTGGTGCCTCCCTGTGAGGAAAGATCTGCTCTCACAGCTGGAGGGTCGAATCTGGCACCAGAACCCACCCCGGCTGCAACTTTGGGTCTGGCCTCTGGCCAGAGCCATTATTAAGGCTGTGTGATCCAGCATTTGTACAGACCATCCACAACTCCCGTGCACCTTCTATCAATGCATTGTATGCTAACAGATGGAAGCTTTTTTCTGATTGGTGCCAAGCTCAAAATTAGGAACCAACACACTGTTCCATACCGGAAATCCTCAGCTTTCTCCAGTCCTGTCTTGATGGAGACCTTGCAGCCTCCACCATCACGGTATATATAGCTGCCATCTCAGTCATGCATAATAGGGTAGATGGCATGATGATTGGGTCCCTAACACACTCAGGAGTGTCTACTTCATGGGCAGCCCTACAAGGGTCCCTCGTTCAGATATTTGTGCAGCCGCATCATGGGCACCAACCTGCACATTCGCAAGAGTATGTAGGGTTAATGTGGTCTCGCACAACCCAGAGGCAACAGCCATTTTTCCTCCAGCATCACAGCCTTTTTTAAGGAGCACGTAGAACTTCCTCATGACCTTGTTGGTATTACTCATCCAGGTGCTAAAAGCACCGCCTCTGGCGATTAGTAGAAATGAAATAGAACGATGGGTACGCATGTGACCGTGGTTCTGTGAAATTCAGACGACCACAAGAGCTTGGCAGACACTCGGAAGATTCGTGAGAAGATTGCCAAGATGTCACATCCGGGGTGAACATGCCTTTAGTACCGGGGCAAAAGGCATTCGTCATCCAGATCACAGGTGACTTTGTTGATACAAACACTCGACCTGAACGTAAACGTGATGGACATCCAGGTGCTGAAAGCACCGTCTCTGTTGGTCATCCGAAATTCATAGAACCGCAGTTACGTATGTAACCATCAGTTTATTTAGTAACAGAGAAAGGCAATTATGATGAAACTTGTCATTTATGGCCTCTGACCAGGAAAAACCAAAATAAAATATAAAAACCCTCAACTGAGAATTCCTTCTTTTAAAGTCGTGATGGTCTCCACAACCCCGAATTCAACAAGTGAAGTGAAATCAACATGGTTGCTCACAGCATCAACAGTAAACAAGGCAGCACTTCGTTCTTTTAAATGAGTTATACTGTACATCAGGCCTGTGAGTAATATGAAATGAAAGTTACTTCCTTCAGTAGGCACACGTTTATGTTTTACAGGCATAATTCAGGGAATAAAAAAGATGCACATTAACGTCTGATTTCAGCCTGTTGTGGCAACATATTCTCTGGCATCGGATCAAACTCAAATGATGTGAAAGTTAGAACTGACACAGAGAATGGATTAGTGAACTTTATGTAATTAGTGACAAATGAATGTTTATATTAATCAGACATTCACTACAGACGTTTTTATACTTGTACTATATGGCACTTTTTTAGGAACACCTGTACACCTACTCATTCATGCAATTATCTAATCAGCAGTGCAGCGCATAAAATAATGTAGATGCGGGCCAGCAGCTTCGGGTAATTTCCCCACCAATCATCAGAATGGGGATAAATGTGACCTCTGTGATTTTGACAGTGGCATTGTTGTTGGGATCAGATGGGCTGGTTTGAGTATTTCTATGCCTGCTGATCTCCTGGGATTTTTAAATACAGGTAGAGTTTATTCAGAATGGTGCAATAAAGAAAAAAAAAAACATCTAGTCAGCGGCAGTTCTGTGGATATAAACACCTTGTCGATGAGAGAAGGTCAATGGAGATTGGCCAGACTGGTTTGAGCTGACAGAAAAGCTACACTAACTCCGATAACCACGCTGTACAATTGTGGTGGACAGAAAAGCATCTCAGAATGCACAACACGTCAAACCTTGAGGTAGGTGGGCTACAACAGCAGAAGACCATGTCGGGGTCCACGTCTGTCAGCCAAGAACAGAAAGCTGAAGCTTCAGGGGACACAGGCTCAGAAAAACCTAGCCTGGTCTGATGAATCTACATTTCTGCTGAGGCACACAGATGGCAGGGTCAGAATTTGGTGCCAGCAGAACGAATCCATGGACCCAACCTGCCTTGTGTCCGGGCTGGTGACGGTGGTGTAATGGTGTGGGGAAGGTTTTCTTGGCACACTTTGGGCCCGTTAATACCAATCCATCAGTGCTTGAATTCCACAGCACTTCCAGCATGATAATGCAGCATGTCACAAAGCAAAAGTCGTCTCAAACTGGTTTCATGAACATGATAATGAGTTCAGTGTTTTTCAGTGGCCTTCCCAGTCACTGGATCTGAATCCACTACAACACCTTTGGAATGTGCTTGAACGGGAGATCCTCAGCATGAAAGTGCACCTGAAAAATCTGCAGGAATTCTGTGATGTAATCAAGTCAACATGGTCAAGAATCTCAAAGGAATGTCTCTAACATCTTGGAAACTGAAGCCCTACCTAATATTAGTATAGTGTTCCTAATAAATTGATCAGTGAATGGAACTGTATATTTCTATAAATATAACGATTGCTCCAGAGCAATTATGTCGTGCCCATTGTGTGTCTTTGCTTAATAAGCTTAAACTGCATACCCGAGGAGCCCCGGGGTTATTGGGACTGTATTAGCATTCTATGAGGCTTCTTTTAATGCAGAGGCACACCACAACAGTGCTCCATCTCCTCCACAAACAGTTAACCAGGTATTCAAATACACCATGTATACCTCTAATCTGTACAGGGCTGTACTGTCTCCATACTGACCCATACCTACCCAATACACATACGTGTAACCTCAAGTTAAAGCAGACAACCTGTTTTTTACTTTACTATCACTCAGTACGTTTACATGGACAATGATAATCCGATATTAACCAGATTAAGACAATACTCTGATTAAGAAACCATGTAAACAGCGATTTCTGATTACCTTAACACGACTAAAGTCATACTCAATGTAAAAAGAAATCGAATTAAGACGTGTGGAGTATTCCTATTTTAGCTGCATTATCGACGTGCATTCTGTACTTGTACACACTTTAATCACACTATTAGCATCATGTGGGAGTTTTCACCGCATTTTGCGACAGAACACAAACACGGCAGTGCTCAACCTTTTGACGGCAAATAAGAGAGCACGGCTGCGTCCAAAACTGCAACCTTACCTTCTATATAACGGGAAGTGAAATACATGTATTTCGGCTACTAAACAGTAGGCATGTGTGGTTTATTGTGATTATTTCAAATGTATCATGCAGGAGAATCAGAAAAGTAGTTCTTGTCAGTAGACAGTTTGTAAATGAATGAGTGAATAAATGAGTACGGTGCCCTACCCTGAGGATTTCTCTGGAGATGTATGCAATCCAGTCTTCCTTCAGCCAGTTTCCTTTCGTGTTCTTCACCAGGTCTGTGATGGAGCCAGCACCACAGAACTCCATCACCAACTACACACACACACACACCACAGTTATTACACAGGGATGTTCAGTAGATCAGAATCTCAGTATAAGAAGAGACAGTTTAATATGAAATCAGTGCAGTTTTCACACATGTTCTAAATTTCCAAACTGTTATACGACTAAATTAACATTGATAACAAAGCTGCATTAAAATGTAAAGCCTAAATAACTGTTACGTTTCAAAAGCCTAGTTTGTGCTGCATTTGCAGTGTCAGTAAAACAAATAAGAACATTTCTGTTCTAGGAAAGTATATAATTCAACACGCCTCTGAGGGAGACCCGTAACTGCCAGTTAAATTAGCACTGTTCAAATTAAAGTCCCTACATAGTTCTTTAAGAGTTCTTGAGGACTAGCTGTGATCATGTGAATAGGTTTTTGAGGACAGTAGGCTTCTGAGATCATGTGTAATATGCGTGATATTTACGGCTTTATCTGTTTGGCAGGACAGAAGAGGGAAGCTAAGACGCAGCAGAGAAAGATGTTTTGTCGCTCTGAAGTCACACGGCAGGTTATTAAGGTTCGTGTAGGATACAAAATAGGCAAAAAAAACAAACAAACAAACATATTATAAGATAAAACACAAAGTATTTTTGTCGATCTTCAAGTTGCACATACTAGGGTTGTCAAAAGTACCGGTACTTCGGTACCAAGTCAGTACTAAAAAAAAAAAATTTATACATACATATATACATACACACACACACACACACACATATATATATATATATATATATATATGTATGTATGTATGTATGTATGTATGTGTATGTATGTGTGCATATATTATATATATAAAAAAAGATTGACGGTATTAGATTTTCATAAGTACCGGTAGTACCGAGCACCAGGTCAACCCGGGACTGACACAGGTGTCCAGTCGGGAACTTTTCATGAGTGCACTGTGCAACAAGAAGACATTGGAGCCAAAGAAGCAGCGTCAACATGGCTGCGTCCGCATATTTACCTACTAAATAATAGGCGAAATACATGTATTTCTCTCGGGTGCACGTTTTCCGCATTCCTTGCTATTACCGCCAAGTGTGTAAAAGCAGCGCCCCTAAAATTTATGTGCGGCTAGATTAACCGTGCTTTCAGTTAGAGCGGCTGCTTAACCGCAGTATTTATTCAAGCAGTTCGAGCAGGTGAGTTTAAAATTATGGTAGCGGTTGCATTATGAACGTGGTAGCATAGTTTGATTCGAGTGTAGTATTGCTTACTTAATGTTTAGCATATGCGCGATTAACACTATTAAGGTCCAGAGTCCTTACTAACCATTAAAACTTTTATTGGGGTAAAATAAATGGGAGGACATGATGGGGTTTACTAATTTTACACACCAGAGGCTTTTTGAGTACCTATATATCTGAAATGTATGCATTAGAAAATAATAGGTGTGTGGCTAGCACTGTTTATGTCTTTAATATCAGTCAGTCAGAAAAACATTTCTACTCTTGGCTGGATAACTCTAGTAGCTTTAATAATGATATGCTTGAGGTATACATTTTATTACATTTATACATTAAAGGCATTTTATATTGGTATTTAACTTTATTAATAAAATAGTGTGTTGTTCAATTAGCATGTTTCTGTGTTTTGCTTTGGTACTGAAATTGGTACCGAACACCGTGGAATTTTACTGGTGTTGGTACCGACTACTGAAATTTTGGTACCGTGACAACCCTAGCACACACGTTTCCCAACAGACATTAAATTGTGCAACTTGATAACCATCATGATAGACGGAATCCATCAGTGATTCCTGATGCCATCATCAGCCCAAGCGTAGAGGACTCTACTATTGACGTCACCTAACCCAGGGAGTGTGCAGATGCAGAGTTAAATGTAGTACTTTCTAAGACTTTCATTGATACTTTGAATATAATATCAGACCAATAAGCACCCACTGGATATTAGATAATCCGTTAACTTTTTGCAAGATGATCAGAATCTCCTGGGTTTGGTTCTTGTTTGTTGTGGTTCTATCTGCTGCTGCTCTTTTGCGTAATAACATACAACAAACTAATCTCTCTCAGTACACACACACACTGCACATCACGTTCTTATCTTTTTCCCCCCTGCTCATCTTTAGAATATTTAGACAATGTAGTGATTTGCTCTTCTCCTTTCTCGGAGTTTAGGAACACACCATGTGATGTTAAACATCTCTGTGTTATATTGCTTCAAAAAGCTGCCAGTGTAACACTGGACTTGAACACAACACTTCACTGGAGCGCTGAACTCTACACCCTGCGCTCTGTACAATCTGCAGGTTTCTGAGAGGTGAGGAGAGAAAGGTGGCTGACCCAGAGCTGGTCATCATGTCCTGGTGGGCTCTTTTTGATGAAAGCTCCATAGTAGGTGGCAATGTTGCGATGGTGAGAATATTTCTTCAGCATATTAATCTCCAACTTGATTTCTTCCTCTTCATCCTGGACACAAATTACAAAGAAGAGCATGAGAAAGTTGAACAGTGTGTAATTACACATGATTAACAGAACTAAAAACACAATTCTGTAGAAAATGACGACATTTCTACACGCATAACACAGAGTCAGCTTCTTTATAGGCTTCTGCGGCTCCTGATGAGGCCTGACTCCAGAGAAACGTGTGACCACACATCGATCACACGTGTGTGTGTGTGGGTGGGTGAGTGAGTGAGTGAGAGAGTAAGAGAGAGACAAAGAGAGGAATTGGGGGATGAGATATATGGCTATATGGCAGAGTGACACCATCCTCCTTTTACTTTTCCTGAAAAATTCATCTCTTAGCGAGAGAGAGAGAGAGATAGAGCTGGAGAATGAGAGAGAGAGAGAAGAAAGAGGTGGAGAGAGTGGTAGAGAGAGAGCGGGAGAGAGAGGTGGAGAATGAAAGAGTAGAAAGACAGATGAGAGGGAGAGGGGTGGACAAGGTGAGGTGGAGAGATGTGGACAAAGAGAGAGGTGGAGAGAGAGAGAGTGGTGGACAGAGGTGGAGAGAGAGTGGTGGAGAGAGGGGGGGGGTGCAGAGAGAGAGAGAGAGAAAAAATGTATAACCCCCAACATACACACGTCTCTATCTGTGAATCTAGCAGGAAACTGTATGTGGGTCAGGCGCAGGACTGCATCAGTGGATCTGATTCACACATACTCCTGTGGCTACACACACACACACACACACACACACACTCCAGGTGGCATGTCTGCCTCCTCATATCACACCTGTTCAGATGACATTTAAATGTTTTTTCCTGCCTGTTCCTCCAGTGTTTCAGTTCTTTCCAGCCTCTAAACTTCTCCTTCATTTCTGCAGCTGAAGAGTTAGCACCAGTCTGTTCAAGGACAAACTCAAACATCTCCAACAGCCACTGGAAGCTTCATCCACTCACCGTTTCTCCCCAGAGAGAAAAGAGACCGTCGTTTCAGCACGTTCCCTCAGAGTCATCATAAGCATTAATACGCAACACTTCAGCAATTAATTCTGTTCTCATAAAACACAAGAGAGTAAAAAGCAGCCGCCTGAAAAGCCTTGTGCGTCTCATATAAAAAGTTCTCATTATTTTGATACATTTGTTGGTAAATGCGCCCTTTTCGCTGTACTCATGTCCGGCACACGTGAATCGAAGAGGGCTTTGACTGACTGTGATGATGTCACACGAATCGGCTTGGGCCAAATCTGCGGAAAATCTGCTGTAATTTTGAAAATTATAAAAATTTCACCAGACATCAGTATTAACTCAAGAAATCCGTAAATATAAAGCATTCACAACATTAAAGTCCATAAATAAAGTTATGTGTAATAAAGTGGAATGACACAGGAAAAAAGTATTGAACACGCCAAGAAAAAGCAGTTCTCCAAGGAACGGTAAGGCAAGGAACCAGCTGAAATCTGTAAGTAATTATACCTCCTATCTGTGCAAATTAATATCAGCTGGATTGGTAAATTAATTGTCTATAAAAAGGATTTTCATTACCAAGGTGTCACATAAGAAACATCTCATGATGTGTAAAAGCAAAGAGCTCTGCCAAGATCTTCGCAAACTTATTGTTGCGAAACATATTGATGGAATCGGATACAGACGACAGACTTATTTCAAAACTTCTGAATCCTCCAGTAAGCACCATTGGGGCCATTATCTGCAAGTGGAAGCAACATCACTCCATCATCAACCGGCAACGCACAGGAGCTCCTCGCAAGATTTCTGACCAGGGAGTCAGAAGAAAAGTCAGAAGAGTAGCCCAAGAGTCAAGGACCACTCAGAAAGAGCTCCAGAAACACTTGGAGGCAGCAGGTACCATCATCACAGAGAAAACAATAGGCAATGCACTCCACTGCTCACGCTCAACCCGCAAGACTCCATTACTAAAGTAAAGGCATGTCGAAGCTTGTATAAAGTTTGCTACAACTCATTTGGACAAGCCTATGAAACACTGGGAGAGTGTAGTCTGGTCAGACGAGAGCAAAATTTTACTTTTTGGCTGTCATACTACACACCATGTTTGGAGAAGAAATGGCACTGCACATCACCCTAAAAACACTATACCAACAGTGAAGTTTGGAGGTGGAAGCATCATGGTGTGGGGCTGTTTTTCATCACATGGTACTGACAGACTTCATATAATTGAAGGAACGATGAATGGAGCCCTTTACCGGGAGATTCTTGAGAAGAATCTGCTGCCATCCATCAGGATGATGAAGATGAGATGTGGGTGAACCTTCCAGCAGGACAACGATCCAAAGCATACAGTGAAGGAAACTCTCAGTTGGTTTCAGAGAAAAAAAATCAAGGTGTTAGAATGGCCCAGTCAATCACCTGACTTGAATCAAATTGAACAAGATTTAAAGACAATATGTTTAGAAGAATGGGCCAAAATCACACCTGAATACAGGAAGTGTCTTGAGGCTGTCATTACAAACAAAGGCTTCTGACTAAGTATTAAATAAATTTCAGTTAGCGTGTTCAATACTTTTTCCTGTGTCATTCCGCTTTATTACACACAACTTTATTTATGGACTTTAATGTTGTGAATTCTTTATATTTCAGAATTTATTGAGTTAATACTGATGTCTGGTGAAAATTTCATGTGAATAGTCTCATTGGAAATATATTTACTGAAAAAAATGTTGATACCTTCAATACTTATTTCTCCCACAGTAGATCCACTTTTGAAGCTCACTGCACTACACATCTGGAATATAATGTGAACTTGCATTCAAATGCAAAAAGGTAAAATGATAAGTTATTAATATCGTATCAGTTACAACTGGGTTCTAATTATCGGTTATTGTATCCGTCGGAGAAATTCAATATCGGTGTCTCTCTAAACGCAACCCATGTGTCCATATAACCGATATTCACACAGCATGACAATTTAAGTTTTGAACACACACACTGTCCGTTCTTTTAAACACACTGAGCTTTTCACACACATTAACACGACTGTGTCTAACACAACAACAGGGCTTAGTGTACGCAGTACACTGGCAGGCTTCCATTTCCTTTATACACCAATCCCACACTATGTAAAAGCCTGCACTGAAATAAAAGCATGGGTATTCAATAGACTTCTTGTTGTTTTTGTTGCCAAACAGCAGACACAAAGCCACCTTTGTTTATTTATAACAAAGCAGTGACTACTTCAGGAAAAAAAAAAAAAAATCATCATCAAGAAATCACTGGAAAGATTTAAATAAAGCCAGGGCTATTAGGTGAGCCACCTTAAAGAAACACAACTGGCTGAAGAGCACAAGGGACTGGCCATCAGATTAACGTAGACATTTTCCCACTTCAACCAGAACACACCAAACAACGGTTACACAACTGCACAGCAAGAAAGCATCAAGCTGACTGTAACTGTCTAACATTTTGATGGAGTGAAAAGTTTACTGTGAACACTCTTCCCTCTCTGTTCCCTTTTTAACTCTTCCACCACTGCACAAAACCAGTTTCGACCAGGTACAGAGAGATAAAGCCTCTCACTATGTCTTCCCGAATACCATTTGCTCGCATTCCTATGACTTCCTGAATACCATATATGGAGTTATTCCTCTCTTACATTGACTACGTTTACATGGACAGCAGTAATCTAATTATTAACCTTAATCTGAGTAAGATAATAATGTGATTAAGGTGTTTACATGAATCGCTTTAGAATACACCTGTCATGTTCAGGTTTTACATGTTATAGGGCATAATTAGATTAACAGCCCGCGTCATTACGTCACCGCACCACGCCGTCCGACGTCCCTCCAGATTTGCATGTATCAACATACAATTCATCTTCGTTATGGTACCGAATATAGTTTTGGGTGTTTTTATTCAATTTTTTTACGAACGCTTTAAGTGCAGTTAATTATTTGTCATGCTATACGTGCTAACAGACGACTGCTTGAAGCCGTGGGCTGCGTCTCAAACCGCGTACTTACTGTCTATATAGTAGCCGAGATACATGTATTTTTGCCCACTACAGGCCTATAGTAGGAAAGTATGCGGTTTGGGATGCACCCGAACTCTTTTGTTCCCCGTAAAACGTAAAACGTGTGTGATCATGTCCTGTCGCAAAATGCGGTAAAAATTCTCACATGATGTTCATAATGTGATTAAGGTGTTTACATGTCCGTAATACACGTCCATAATGCGACTAAAACAGGAGTACTCCACCTGTCTTAATTCGATTAGAGTTTAATTCGATTATGACCTTAATTAGATTAAGGTAAGTAAAAATTGCTGTTTACATGGTAGTTTCTTAATCAAAGTTTGGTCTTAATCGGGTTAAGAGTGGATTATTGTTGTCCATGTAAACGCAGCTATTGATATGCTTCCTGTTTTATGCAAATATGCCTTTCCGCCTAGCCAATCAATAATTAACCCCTTGTCTTTGTTGAGTGTCGAGCACAATACGTATATTCTGTTTTTCTTTGAATAAATCTGAGATCTTGCCATTTGAATTTCGGGTGTCTGTGTGTCATTTGGCAGCTCTCCCAAGCACTTGGTGCAGGAAGTGTGTAGTGGGGCGAAGGCACCTTTTCTCTTGTACTTTTGCTTTCTCTCTTCCTAAGAATCGTAACCCGAAGATCACAATTCCTAACAGTTTTCTGGAGGTTCGCCCGGGATTCTTCACAATTCCTAACAGTTTTCTGGAGGTTCGACCAGGATTCTTCACAATTCCTAACAGTTTTCTGGAGGTTCGACCGGGATATCTTCACAATTCCTAACAGTTTTCTGGAGGTTCGACCGGGATTCTTCACAATTCCTAACAGTTTTCTGGAGGTTCGACCGGGATTCTTCACAATTCCTAACAGTTTTCTGGAGGTTCGACCGGGATTCTTCACAATTCCTAACAGTTTTCTGGAGGTTCGACCGGGATTCTTCACAATTCCTAACAGTTTTCTGGAGGTTCGACCGGGATTCTTCACAATTCCTAACAGTTTTCTGGAGGTTCGACCGGGATATCTTCACAATTCCTAACAGTTTTCTGGAGGTTCGACCGGGATATCTTCACAATTCCTAACAGTTTTCTGGAGGTTCGACCAGGATTCTTCACAATTCCTAACAGTTTTCTGGAGGTTCGACCGGGATTCTTCACAATTCCTAACAGTTTTCTGGAGGTTCGACCGGGATATCTTCACAATTCCTAACAGTTTTCTGGAGGTTCGACCGGGATATCTTCACAATTCCTAAGTTTTCTGGAGGTTCACCCGGGATTCTTCACAATTCCTAACAGTTTTCTGGAGGTTCGACCGGGATATCTCTTCATAATTGCTAACCATTTTCTGGGGGCTCGTCTGAGATATCTACTGAGAGGTAAGAATAATTTTAATTCGCTTGAAGTAGATCTCTCATGTATCCCAACTGTACTAAATGAGTTGCATAAATATTCGTGGTGTTCTATGGAAGTAATCGGAAGTAGCTTAGTTGAACCTATGTTGTAGAAAAAGACATTAATAAGAAGGCTCCGGTCACTGTGGTGATGTTTCACCTGGTTTTACCGTAAGTAGTATATCCCAATTTTCAAATATTTTTGGAATAGGAAGATAAACCAAGTCTGTCTCGGTCGCACGCACTATTACTTTCTTGGTCTCTGATCCTCTTGCTGTTTGAGTATACTTTACTGCCACGCTGCACCTTCCTGTTGTCCTTGTTGTGTTTTTTGTTCTGCGTGTAAATCAATAGACATGGGTGGACGTGGTCAGTCTAAAACCACTGATAGCACCCAAACTGACAATTATTCAGGAAGCACAGCTGACTCTAGAGACCAATCGATATTGATATTTTTTTTTATAACCGATACCGATCATTTGCATGTTTATGCGGCCGATAGCCGGTATGCAGAACCGATATTTATTCATTGTTTTACTTCTGTTTTCGACACAATGATAACACCGCCGCTGAACTAAACAAACTGTTTTATTTATAACAATTTTGTCAATTTCAATTCCTCCTTGCATACAAACCAAAACAACCCTTCTCTCGTGAACGCGCGTTATAGATCTGTGCAGAGGTGAAGATATTTTATGAATAAAGACTTAATTTTAGTTTTTTGGCGCACAAAAAGTATTCGTATTGCTTCATAAACCTGGGATTAAAACACTTTAGGCACATGGATTATTTTTTACGATGCCATTATGACTTTTTGGAGCTTGAAAGTTTTGGTTACTTGGACTGTAAACAGAGGGACCGAAACCACCAAGATTTTATTAAAAATGCCTTAATTTGTGTTCAGGAAACGAACGACAGTAACAGATGTCGTTAGTTAATAGTTCCCCCAAAAATGAACATTCTGTCATCACTTACTCGCCGTCATGTTGTTCCAAACCCTTGCGTTTGTACTGTAATAAAACAGAATACTGAGCAAAAGTTCAGTATAAAGAACATGCCATTCTGCTGCGTTATCATTACTGACAACAAACATACATCTGCATCGTTTTGCATCATTCGTCCACTTTCAGGAACCATTTCACCATGTCACTTCACATACACACCATGGATTTTTACTAGTGAGTGTTTAGGAGGGTCGTAATGATGTGATGCATCGTATCTTCTGTTTGATTCGAGGCTCTTTATACAATACATTTATACAATGCACTCTGACCCAGGCTTCCTGACATGCTGGGGAATGCGATTAAAGGAATTTCACTGTGCTGTGGTGTGTATGTGATCAATAAAGACTATCATTATTCAGCACTGCAGAATAAAGTCAGCTTATATTACGTGAGGTGTAATAAATAATTCAATGTAATCAAGACCACACGCCCTCCTCGAGCTACTAACTAATAGCCGACAGGGAAACCCCTGTGCTTCAGACCGTTACGTTCCATCACAGCTTTTATCGTGTTATACAATAAAAACACTGTCAGTAATAAGTTGCAATTATTTTACTCTTACGTTGAATTGTTTGATCAGCTGAAAACGGATATTATTTTCTTTTCCTTACTTGTTACAGTGGATATAAAAAAAAAAAACTCTACACACCCCTGTTAAAAACACAGGTTGGCTTTTTAAAAGCAGATTTTTATGAAGGCAGAAAGAGGACAGGTGAACACAGTGCATGTTTTTAAAAAAATGATCTTGTAGATCCCAGTACTCATACAGAAATGAATACTTAATATTAATTAATCAGGGGCATCATGCATCATTTTATTTAGCTCGATTTATGTTGGTCACTGCTAGCAGTGGACTCCTGCTTTAATTTACTTGTTCATGCTATGGTGTTTAACAGGGGTGTAACGATACACTCGGGTCGGCCGTCCTCACGCGCTCTATTAAACACTCTTTACGCGCTCTATTACTGTATAAAAGCCATAAAGATGTTTTATCGGGTTATTAGTAATTGTAGGAAGGTGCTGTAGCTCTTCCTCTTGATATTTTCAAAGCGCTCCGCTTGCTGTCTGCTTTACTTTGATTGCTTTTCTCACTCCGTAAAATACCTCCAGATCACGTTATTCATTTTGTCTTGTCTGTTCATTAACGCGATCATGTACACTAGGTTTCACATAGTATAACGCTGTTATCTAATATTCTGCCACACTGACTTCATTTCAAGTGAGAAAAAAAACTCTGATACTATATTTAAGTGCCCGCTGTCTGAATCCTAACTTACAGATATGTTTTCATATATCTTACAAGTTTTTTTTAAGCTTCAATCCAGTGACTTTAAACTCCAGTTGGTTCCAGTCTTGGGATACTAAATGATGGACTTTCTTCGGGGGGAAAAAAAAAAAGATTTAACTGGGCCGTGCAATTATTTTCCCATCATCCTTTGATGTACTGCAACATATGGCCTAAACTGTGCCAATGTTTTCTGGTCGTGAAGGAAAACCTCCAACAGTCTATAAAATAGTTCCAAATCACTTACATCAAGTTCCCAGTGGACTCCATTTAATGTGATGAACCCACTGACGTCAGCATCCCTCGTACAATACACACTGTTTAAGTCATAAATTCAAATTACTGGACAATCTCCATAAGAAATTGTTGGGTCTTACAAGAAAAATGTGACTATTTGCATCGTGTAAATGAGCGATATCAGCATTCTATTAATAATGCATGTAATGTAAGTGTACTATTTCAACACCAGAGACCCCAATCTGTGTGTCCCAGAGTTAAAATATATAGAGAGCACACCGGTAACGTGAGCCTGTGCCATCGTAGCATTATACAATATACAGTTGCATGACCTTGTTATAACGGTAAAAAAGAGCTCTTCAGTAGGTTGTCTTTGGGAAATAGACGTATGAGTGCTGCCAGCATTGCTGCAGAGGTTGAAGGGGTGGGTGATCAGCCTGTCAGTGCTCAGGCCATACGCCGCACACTGCATCAAATTGGTCTGCATGGCTGTCGTCCCAGAAGGAAACCTCTTCTAAAGATGATGCACAAGAAAGCCCGCAAACAGTTTGCTGAAGACAAGCAGACTAAGGACATGGATTACTGGAACTGTGGTCCTGTGGTCTGATGAGACCAAGATAAAATGATTTGGTTCAGAGGGTGTCAAGCGTGTGTGGCGGCAACCAGGTGAGGAGTACAAAGACAAGTGTGTCTTGCCTACAGTCAAGCCTGGTGGTGGGAGTGTCATAGTCTGGGACTGCATGAGTGCTGCCGGCACCGGGGAGCTACAGTTCATAGAGGGAACCATGAACGCCAATATGTACTGTGACATACTGAAGCAGAGCATGATCCCCTCTCTTCAGAGACTGGTCCGCAGGGCAGTATTCCAGCATGATGACGACCACTGCCTTGCTAAAGAAGCTGAGGGTGAAGGTGATGGACTGGCCAAGCATGTCTCCAGACCTAAACCCTATTGAGCATCTGTGGGGCATCCTCAAACGGAAGGTGGAGGAGCACAAGGTCTCTAACATCCACCAGCTCCGTGATGTCGTCATGGAGGAGTGGAAGAGGACTCCAGTGGCAACCTGTGAAGCTCTGGTGAACTCCATGCCCAAGAGGGTTAAGGCAGTGCTGGAAAATAATGGTGGCCACACAAAATATTGACACTTTGGGCCCAATTTGGACATTTTCACTTAGGGGTGTACTCAGTTTTGTTACCAGCGGTTTAGACATTAATGGCTGTGTGTTGAGTTATTTTGAGGGGACAGCAAATTTACACTGTTACACAAGCTGTACATTCACTACTTTACATAGTAGAAAAGTGTCATTTCTTCAGTGTTGTCACATGAAAAGATATAATCAAATATTTACAAAAATGTGAGGGGTGTACTCACTTTTGTGAGATACTGTAGTATACTCGATCAGTCTTACCATGTCCCAGCAAGCTAATATTCCCTAATATGTGCTTTATATTCATCAAGAAAAATGAATGAAGAGTGAATCAAGAAAAATAAACTGTATAACGTTTGATCTCTGACTGAAGAGAATTACGCATATGGTAGCAGTCAGATACAACATTCAGTCTTTAGGTTAACCACGAACGGTTTCTTACCTCTGTGACGTCCATGACCTTGATGGCCGCCAACTGCCCTGTTTTGACATGCCGACCCTGCAAGAGAAGAGAAAAGGTGACGTCAGACATTAAATGGAGAATGAAGAGGTGCTTTAAGAGGTGGCTACATGAAAGTTTTCACGAACGAAACGACTCGACATCCTGACTGCTGTATGATGCGTTAGAAATCTACCAGGGTTTTGCTCGAGTTCATTCCTTCTGACAGATTTTGACTCAATCTTAGTTATTGTTTACGCTAAAGTCTATATTAAAAATGTATTCACACAGCAAAGGACCCTCTGCTCCACCTCTCCCTCCCTCTTTCCCTCCCCCTCTACCCCTCTTTCTCCCTCCCTCTTTCCCCCCCCCTCTACCCCCCTTTCTCCCTCCCTCTTTCCCTCCCCCTCTACCCCCCTTTCTCCCTCCCTCTTTCCCTCCCCCTCTACCCCCCTTTCTCCCTCCCTCTTTCCCTCCCCCTCTACCCCCCTTTCTCCCTCCCTCTTTCCCTCCCCCTCTACCCCCCTTTCTCCCTCCCTCTTTCCCTCCCCCTCTACCCCCCTTTCTCCCTCCCTCTTTCCCTCCCCCTCTACCCCCCTTTCTCCCTCCCTCTTTCCCTCCCCCTCTACCCCCCTTTCTCCCTCCCTCTTTCCCTCCCCCTCTACCCCCCTTTCTCCCTCCCTCTTTCCCTCCCCCTCTAACCCCCTTTCTCCCTCCCTCTTTCCCTCCCCCTCTACCCCCCTTTCTCCCTCCCTCTTTCCCTCCCCCTCTACCCCATTTTCTCCATCTCCACCCCCTTTCTCCCCCCCTCCTCCTCTCTCTCCCTCCCCCTCTCCTCTTTCTCCCTCTCTCTCTCCCCCTCCATCCCTCTCCCCCCCTCTTTCCCTCTGGTTCACTGATGAAAAGACAGAAATCTCTCTCAGCACAGCTTTTTAGCAGTTGAAAAAAAGCGCACTTAAATTATGGTACATTCTTAATTGTGGTTTAACAACTATTTGAGCAGGATCATACACATATTACACACACACACACGATACCCTTGTTTTTGTTTCTGTAGCAACCAAGTTTGTTAGCCAAAGTTAGCAAATGTTTGAAATGTTGGCCAAGAGGCCTCCAAGTTGAGTAACAGAAGCCTTCATCCATTTCCAGGAGATCTTGAGGTCAAATCCTGACGATGTCACAACCATCCATGGCCTGGAGTGCAAGAGAGAAAATGGCTGCGATGGACAGTATAGTCTCACTCCCCTGTTTGTCACAGCAGCACTAGCCATTCACATGTCTATCAGCAGAAGAGGGCAGATAGCGCTTTCCTCAGAGTGTGTTCTGCCACCCTGTGACACTGCCTGAGCAGCAGTGATGAAAGATGACAAAAAGATGTGGATGGATGGCTTCACTTGTCTTGGAGGAAGCACATGTTTACACCACCCCCTGGCTGCAAGCTCTCATCTGATGGCAAAGAGTTAGCTAATTGGTGGGAACTGGCAACTTCAAATTGGGGAGAAAATGGTGGAAAAAGCCAAAAATCTATATAAATGTAAGAATTTTTTTTTTTTGCCAAAGGAGACGTTATATTTGCATCACAAGTTCACATATTTTTCAACGAAGGCAAATGTGTAGTCATCTCAGGTACACACTTATGATGGCTTCCCAGGGTCGAGGACACAAACCATCTGTGGCTGTGTGAAAATGCCTTCATACTTACAGACTGAAATGCATTAATGGATTTAATCCAATACATCAGTCCCTCCAGGATTTAGTGATTTTGTGATCGTAGAAATTAACGCAAAAGCAAAGTTTAAAAAATTTCAGCAGATCTTCCGCAAATTTGGGCCAAGCCATGTCACGTGACGTCATTACAACGCGCATTCAGCCAATGCCCTCTTCGATTCACATGCGTCGAACATGAGTACAGCTAAAAGGTCTCATTTACCAACAAACATCACTGCGAAAGAGCGTTCAAAACAATTTCATGCGATTTCACCAATTCAAGTAGCTTTCTTGGGGAAAAAAAACAAACAAACGAACAAAAAAAAAACCTCACAAAAACACACAACAATCACAAAAAAATGTCTGGAATCCTGTACGGACTGATAAAAGTTACTACAGTACGCTGTTTACGGGAACGTTTGTACACAAAGCTGCACTGAAAGATCTATATGTTCTAGGCGAATACCGCCAGGACCGCAGCACCCCAACACAAAAAACTATTTTAAAAAAAAAAAACAGATGAAGATGATGCTTTTTAACATATGGATGAATCAAAATTTTGGAATATTCACGAAAAATTTTAATCGTAGCCAAGTGTTCCTGATTATTTAACAGTAAACAGAATTTTGTGTGATTAGCACGGGTGTAAGACATCATGCTGCTGGGGAGGAGTGCCGGTTCTGAGTTCTGCATCAAGACCTGAACCTACCTACACACACACACACACACACACACACACACACACCAGCAGTTAACACAGCCCTAATCTTTGAGTCTGTACAGGATGTTGCGGAACCGTTTCGTGATTGTTGCAGCCAAAAATGCTTGAAAATTTGTGAGAGATTTTTGTGGGGGTTTTTTTGTCGGAAAACTACTCGAATTGGCGAAATTACTTTGCACGGTCTTTAACAGTGATGTTTATTGGTAAATGAGACCTTTCAGCTGTACTCATGTTCAACACGTGAATTCGAAGAGGCTGAATGAGTGTTGTGATGACATCACACGACACGTCTTGGCCCAAATCTGCGGTAATTCTGAAAAACTGCAAGCTCCTCCGAATATTGCGGTGTTGGCTCGATTTTGCGTTAATTTCTGCCATCACAAAATCCCAAAATCCTAGAGGGACTGATTTATCGGCAATCTCCAAATATTCGAATAACTCTTAAGAATGTGAAAACTGAACACATACACTACAAAGTGTGCATCATCTTTCAAATGTTTAGCAGTAAACATGTTCCTGTTTTTGATATAATGCTGTAAGAATGATCTTATACACGTCTTATTTTTATACGACACTCTCACTAAAGTGTGAAAACGAGCAGGACCTGCCATTGCCCATGTTGTGAGTGTGTGAGAGTGCGAGTGTGTGATTTAAAGAGCTTCCTGCTGCACACAGTAAACTACAGTTCCTTAGAGCTCAGCAGCACTGCTATAAATAGCAACCTTTTTAACCAGCTCCTGTCCACTCCAGCTGTTAACCCACACATCAGCCCGGCATACTGCACGGCACAGGAAGAGTTAACCGTGTCAGTGAAGCGGAGGGGGCAGGGAGAGGAGGCAACGAGAAAAAAAAAAAAAACAGAGAGAACGGGAGACAGAAGCACAAAGACAAATCATGAGAAAGAAAAGAGATAAAAAGAAGGGGAGTTTCTAAAATGTGAAGAGTGATGGAAAGCAAGCGATTTCTGGAACAAACAGTGACACAGCATGTGTGTGCGTGTGTGAGCGTGTTCCAGACTCCCCATGACTGTATATTTGGTTGTCGCTATTTTAATTACATCATCTCTTGTGCCTTCTTCAGAATATCAACAGAACAATTAAATGATATAAACTATTAGCATTTTATGTCCGGTTTCGGAGAATTTGGTGGAAGCTTTGGATGGAAGGGTTACAGTATATTGTGAGAAAAGGAGAGCGCAGGAAGAAAGAATGGGAAATATGCTGGGTTTCAGGTGAAGTTGCAACTTGTAGATTTGCGCCTACAACCGGTAAAAACCACAGAAAACGCCTCCTCAACATGAAATTTCAACTCGTCCACTTGCCGTAGTTTTCTCAACCACCAGCTCCTTCCCTGTTAACAGAGGGACATCAAACCAACATGGCCGCTCACTCTGAACAGTCTAACGTCCCCCTTCTCCAATTATAAATGAGTTTATTGCAGAACTGGCTTTAGATCAGTTCATAAACATCCACAGTCCTTGGTTAAACCTATAACACTGATCAGACTAATCACTGCACTGAGAATCAACGTTAGCATCATCACCAATGTTAGTCAACTAAGCTAAGCTACACGCTATTGTTCACTGATGTTGCTGTGCTGAGATTTCAATCCAAAATGTTTGAAGGTCACTACAGTGGAACAGAAACAATAGGCACTCAGGACTGTAACTGTAAAAGTGTGCTTAAAGTAGCTTTTTACGAGCTTTACGTGCTCTGACAGAGCAAAACAAAAGATGCGTTTTCGTGGAGGTGTCCATGTTTTTTTTCCCTCCACTTCACATGTCCCGAGGTGGGAAACAACTTGCAAATTACCACTTACAAGGCACTACTAACGCAACATTAGCATACAGCTTGCCTTTCTCCTCCATCAGGTATAATGATGGACCTTGTCTAGATTTAAAACAGCACTATAGTGTGTGAAACATTACGCCTGCTGCACACGCTCAATTCGTGAGGGCTTCATGTCTGATGAAGATCGAGGGACAAAGAATGACACATTTACTGCTTTCATTCATTCATTTTCAGTAAGTGCTTTACCCTGAGCAGGGTCAGAGAGGATTCAAATACTAAATTTGCTTATTATTGAGAAAACAGTACCAATTAAGTTCATCAGATAACACCACAGCATGTGCAAACTATAGTAAGTGTAAGGGCAAGCACAGCTTCAGTTAATGTTCATATCAAACATCAGAATGGGGGAAAAGTGTGATCTCTCTGACTTTAACCATGGAATGGAGATCAGCAGTTTCTGAAATTCTCAAACCAACCACATCTGGTACCAACAACCACGGCACGGTTAAAGTCACATAGATGACACGGTTTCCCCATTCTGACGTTTGCTGTGAACGTTAACTGAAGCTCATGACCTGTACATTATCTGCATGATTTTATGCACTGCACTGCTGCAACATGATTGGCTGATAAGATAACTGCACCAATGTGCAGGTGGTCCTAATAAAGTGTCAGTTATAAACAGAACTTCATTTGTCAAAACAAATATTGTGCATCTTTTAGGATATGGGCCTAAAATAAACACTAGATATATGAGACTGGTTTTCCAGCACAACACAAACTCCATCATCTATAGTATTACTGGGTGGAGTCTTTATACTCTGAACATAAAATGCCCATTTAGTGTATTTAAAAACACTCTGAACCATTCTGCATTGCTTTTATTTATTCTCAGCTCTTTAAATGATCAGTGTCCAGTTACATGTGCCTGTCATTTAACACAAAAGTAAAGACTTTTCAGTTTATTAACCTCTGAGACATTTTACAATCTTTTATTGCGTTTGTTAAGAAGATTAAAGTTTGTTTTTAATAATACGAAGAAAAAGAATAAGATTAAGAAGAATAAGAAGAATAAGAAAGGAGATTAACAAGAAGATTAAGAAGAATAATAAGAAGATTAAGAAGAAGATTAAGTAGAAGATTAAGAAGAATAATAAGATTAAGAAGAAGAATAAGATTAAGAAGAAGAAATTTTTTAAAAAGAAGATTAAGAAGAAGAACAAAAAGTAGAAGAGGAATAAGAAGATTAAAGTTTGTTTTTAATAATAAGAAGAAAAAGAGGAAGAAGATTAATAAGATTAAGAATAAGAAGGTTAAGAAGAAGATTTAGAAGAAGAATAACAAGAATAAGAAATTTAAGAAGAACAAGAAGTAGAAGAGGAATAAGAAGATTAAAGTTTGTTTTTAATAATAAGAAAAAAAGAAGAAGATTAATAAGATTAAGAATAAGAAGGTTAAGAAGAAGATTAAGAATAAAAAGGAGATTAAGAAGATTAAGAATAATAATAAGAAGAAGAAGAAAAAGAAGATTAAGAAGAATAAGAAGAAAAAGAAGAAAAGAAGAAGAAGAAGAAGAATTAAGAATAATAAGAATAATAGGAAGAAATCCAGCAGAAATAAAATGGAAAATCTATCCTGATGCAACTGATTTGTAATTACGGCTCTATTCAACTGCAGCCACATAAACGAGTTGAACTGGAACACCAGGGAGCGTGAGAAGGCTTCCAGCTCACAGCTAATTCACACCATCACCTCTGCTTGAAATAGCTCAGAGGTGTTACCATAGACACAAACAACAGTGGGGCTGCTGGAGAAGAGAGAGAAAGCAGGCTTATTCTACATGAAGATCAATCCAATGCCAAAAAACTCTAACAAGTCACAGCAATTTCATTAGACTTCTAATGATCAAACTATAAGCCTAAAGTCCCCTCACCTTACCCATGCATAACTTTTTATATGAGCAGGATCATGCAGATTTTGTATAAATGCATAAAACGGTTATGCCCAAGCAATCGACGGGGTGGCCGTAAAGTCAGTAACCAATGGGAATATATCGAGCAAAACCCACATAACCATGATACAGCAGCTGAGAAAATGTGTAGAGAGGAAGAGTGAACATGTAGAGCATATGTTGTAAATAATAAACGCACATTTAAGTGTATGCAGTTCTTCTCTCATTGGTCCTGACTTCTCGGACACCTACACTGTGCACTGAGTCTTCCGCTGAGTTACAGACAGTCTGTGCTAGGCATGGGACACTGACAATAGTGTCGAGAATCGTCAATAGATTCCACCTGTCACGATATGGCTATTGATCACACGGTTTAAAAGTCTGTGGGAATTTGTTTCCTTTTCATTCTTTTTATATCCTGTGCAAACCTTAATAACCTACCATGAGATACAGCAGAGGTTCTCAACCTTTTGTAACTAAAGCCCCCGAGCTTCCCTTATCATGTGGCACCAGCCAAACCCCATCCCCCCCCCCCCAAATATTGGAGGAGACCAGGTGTAATGATTATCTAATCTATATAAAATCTATCTATATATAAACATAATCTATAATCTGTTTTGATAGATAGATTTTTTTTTTTTTTTTGCTTTTGTATATTTTTTAATTACTTTTCATAGTTTGTGATTTTTTCAAATAACTTTTATAAAACTATATAACGGACAGGTATGGAACACGAATGATCAAAAATGTTTCTGAACGCTATAACTACTTTGAACAAAAGAACTAGGCTGTAATAACGTGTACTATCTTACATGTGAAACATGTTGCATTACATTCGTCTTGCATTCTGAAAATGTGAAAAAGCTTGCTTTGCTAATCTAGTAGGAAGCCTTGCACATAACATGTAAATCAAATGACCAGTTTCACACCAATTACTGTCTTATTTATCTAGTCAGCTTCAGAAGAAAAACTGGAGCTGGATGGTACACGCCCACAGGAGATGGGGTACAATCAGCATGACTAAGCATCGCTAGAAGATCTGAGTCAGACTCAAGTTAAGCTGTCAAGAGAAACGAGGCACATGTGTGTTTTCAGCAGTGTTTTGGCACAGACATTTTGAGCAGTGGGAGTATTTTCTAACCATTATTGACAAGGACAATACCAGCAGTACTGGACTGTCATCATTTCTATTGGCCTGAGTTTTAACCATATCCCTCAGGCCAATATGCCACAAACATGTGAAACAGAATTCCATGCAATCGCTGGTTTTCCCAATGTCAGAAGCTTGACTGCATTCTTGCCACAGTGAAAGCGCCACTAGAGAATAAATTCAGTTACATAAATCCCAACAGTATCCTCTTGTGAACATGCGGAGTAGCAACGCACATCTGTTGCTGTTCAACATTAAATTTTATTACATTAAAAATGACAAACACAATAATACTAAAGAGTGCAGCTTAATTCCTCCCCACTTCACTGAGCACTCACTCATTCATGTGCGTTTCCCGATGGCAGGCTTTGAAGCGATGCCGAAATACCTTATACAGTTAATTGTGGGTGTATATTTATATAAATAAGTGACATGCACATGCTATGAACAATTGGTATTTATGCTTGTACATATGACTCATCTATGCACATTCAATTCATTTTAATTATATTCACATGAATTTTATGTTCAAGAAACATAATCAGCAAAAAAACAAACAAACAAAAAACCCTACATTAGTCAAAAATGCAATACTCGGCATCACTACTCATTTGGCCACATATACTAATGTCTTCTGTGTGTCTACAAATATACTGTATTTATCAAAACAAGATCACATCGTTTTACAAAGTCAGAAAAGCTGATGGAAAGCAGGGGAGAGTGTGAGCTGGGTCAGCATGAGTAAAACAACACACCCTATATACCCATCTCACAAAGAAGCAAATAAACATTCAGGCATAAGGTGTCCTACAAAGATCACACGTTCATAAGGACGACCGTTTAAGATTCATATACACATGTAAACATGCTTAAAGCCTGAACTATCAGTCTGTCCTTTCACAGCTGTCTGCTTGAGTGCTGCAAATCAAAACTCTGAAAACATTTACCTCTGTCTACTAAATGTGCCAGTAAACTGTATGTGTGTGTGAGAGAGAGAGTTTGAATAGAGTGGAATTTAGGCCTGGGTTCTCATGAGAGTTGAGGAGTCTGCCTAGCTACAGGATAAATGCAAACTGTTCCACATCCAATCACAGGCTTCGGTTTCAGTCAGCTGACACCCAGCCCCATCTCCAGGAAGAAGAGGAGGAGAAAGAGGAATCAGGCTCAGACGAAAAACCTCAATAAACATGGATGTGTGTGTGTCTGTTTAAAGCAGCGGTTCTTAACCTTTTTGCGATTGCAACCCACATTTAAGAATGACATTATTTTGAGACACCCCCCCAGTAGCCCCCCTTTCTTTCCTTAACTGTCCAATTAATTTTAGATCTAAAATATGATTGACAGGTTTTATAGTCCTATTTTTATTTTACAGTTCATCATTTCAGAAAACACACCCCTGCAGGTATCACTCTGACCCTGCAGGTACAATAGCTTCAAACATGGGTCTTTCATGTAGTTGTGATAGTGAAGCTTCCTACATGTAATTCCCCTTAAAAACCATCCCTTATGTGTTACATAATATAACATACAGCTAATGTGTGTGTATGAAGCAGTGAGTAAGCATTTAGATACATCAAGGCATGCGTGTGTGTGTGCGTGCGTGCGTGCATGTGCGAGTTTTGCTGAAAAAGTTGTGTCAAATGTCTCTCCCTCTCTCCTGTGGTTTGCCTAATGCTCTCACTGCTGCAGCAAAGAGGCAAAACTGTGCTGCAGGCACAAAATGAGCCATAACCTGGTACCAATCCGGAGTTGTGTCTGGATACTGAACGTGACAAAGTCGCAATAGGATAATTGGCAGTGAGAAAACTAGCTCTGTTATTTAGCTAGTTTGTCAAGCCACTTATGAGTCTGTTTAGATGCGGCGTGACGTATGGTGTACCTTGAATGGGAAATCAGTCCAGCCCTCATACACACTCCCTGACTTCCTGTTTCAAAAGGAAACAGGTCAACATATGGAATAATATTTCACCTCTCAAACCATTTTAACACTGTGTAGTTACATATAAAATAGACAAAACTGTCACAGGCAGGTCGAGCACAAGTAAACACAAATCAGAAAAGTCAAATCAAACTTAATAAACCTGAAAATATTTAGCAACACTCAAACACAAGCCTGTATGGTGTATATTCATTAACGTTACAAAACGTTACCTACTGTGTACGCAGCACAGCTACTAATTTGGTCCACATGGAACACCAGGTCAACACATAACATAATTCCTTACTGTGGTGACTTAGTGGCTTGTGTATGTATGTATGGATGGATTTATTTATTTGAATCAGTTTTACACCTTTAAAGAAATGGAGACTTGACTGTTAAGAAAAGGCAATTCAGCCATGCTAACTGAACTGGATTTCTCTGGAGTTCTGGAGAAACCTGTTCATATATAGGTCTACATTTACGCTGTCTTGTTGAGGTTAGATAACTTTTCACAGCTGCTCAAGACAAAAGGTATCGTCAAGCTTCATTGGGGAAGTGTAAGCACATCTGGAGTACCACTGGAACACATCAGCACCAAGGCCAGCGACAATTCCCAGAATGCCAGCGGTACCACCTGTGCCAGATACAGTATTGGGCACAATCACTCAGAACTGGAGGGCAAAGAGCTTGTCAGACCTCTGAGGAAAAAGAGCTGCACAATCGAACACTCTCTCGCTCTAAATTCACCTTGCCCGCAGCTAAAATAGCATTATAATGCTTACCCAAGCATTTCCTCGACGGAAGGAATCCCTTCAAGCTGCACTGAAGCACAAATTCCCCATGGATCCAGTTACCCAGCACCACCTGAAAGCATCCGCCAAGCTCAATCCAGATCACAAGATGGAGTCATGGATTCATACCCAGTTTAGTGGGTTCTCCCTCACCAGAAGAGTGCAACAAACGTACCTGGCACCAGGGTGTACAACAAATTAAAACCTAAAATCCTTACACAAGGTATTATCCATCATTATGTGTAGTGATACACATCTGGCAAAAATTTAACCAGCTTTAAATGGACAAGTTGATCACCAGTTAGGTGGCTGAGACTTATACATGCGTTTGTTTTTAAACTACAGCTATCAAGGTGCTCTTCAAACATCTGTGGACAGAGCAGGCAGAACCTCTTAAGCTTTTAGCACCCGGTCAGAATACATCCTGGTGACAATCAAATAAACCACAAGCTACCCCAAAAGCCTGGCACTTAAGAAAGCCACAACAAAACAAGTTATTCAGAATCCACAAGATATTTATGGTCCTTAGCACCACCTTCACCACAACTGAGGGATGAGGTAAGCAAGCACCTAGAGGAGAAATGTCTCCATACCTCAAATCTACCACCCTCAAACTGGTGGCCTACCTGCGAGAAGTGTGTAATTGTCAAGGACATGCAGGACAGCGAACTCCTGCAACCTAGAAACAGTTTGAAGTCCAAACATTTTCCCACAGAACTGACGGAGAGGAGCAGGCGATGCAGCCACCCCTCTCGGATAGATATCACGTCAACTATATTCAGCGACATGTCAACGTGACAATGCTCATTGCCTATGTAGATGACTCTACACAAGCAGAGTGATATCACTGTGATCCACCCACATGACTGGCCTAAAGACGGTGTCTGAAGAACTGGACTAACAGCCAAAGTCAAGAACATGCCAACTGGGAGAATCATCTGTGGCCTCCTAAAGCTCCAGTGTAATAGTCTTAATTCTCCTTGCAGATTTTTCAGATGAAGTCTGCCCTCCATCATGCCACTAAAGCGGCATGAGCTTGTCATCTGTGAAGGCACCTCAGCATTTGCTCCATGGATGAAATCAGTTTAAATTTCACCATGCATCTAACCCCTGCCTTTCCTGCAACCAAATCAAACCCCTCTATGACTAAAATACAAACACACTATAAGATGTGTTATGGTGGAATAGACTCCAGATCCACCACCCAGACCAGAGTAAAGCGATTGCCAAAAGTGAATAAATGAATGAACAAATGACTATGGTACAGGCATAATCTAGGTCAAACATAAAAACTCAGGAAACTGTAAACTCTCAATGAACTTTGGGATCAGATTTACATCCCATAGAACTGCTGTTTTGTGATGTATGCTCATAGTACTGCACCATTCCCTTATTCCCATATTTATTGACCCCTTTATCCTGGTCAAGGTTGTGGTGGATCCAGAGCCTATCCTGTAAACACTGGGCATGAGGTGGAGGATACACCCTAGATGGGACGCCAGTTCATGGCCAGTTCAGGACACCAGGAAACCAGGAACCCAAAAAATAACACCACAGGTGAATTGGGGGGGGGGGGTGGGGGTTAAATTAGGATCATTTGTGCACAGTAACAGATTACAGTCAGCAACTGTATACTGATGGAGTGCAACAATATAACAGGCTTTAGTATATTTAAGGAATGCACCATCAAGTAGCTCATTAAATAATGACCATCTTCTCCTAAAGATCAGACGCATACATTTACTCAATCCAGAGAAGACTAAATACAGATATATTCATAAAAAGGTGACCAGGTTTTACCCACAATGCATTGACGTGCAAATATCACAACTTAATATTGTATGTTAGATTCTACGCATATAATATTTGCTCACTAAAACAGTTATAAAACTAATTATTGTGACATCTCCTTTCCTAACCCCCAAACATCCATCCATCCATCCATCCCCTATACCGCTTATCCTTTCTTCAGGGTCACGGGGAAACCTGGAGCCTATCCCAGGAAGCATCGGGCACAAGGCGGGGTACACCCTGGACAGGGTGCCAATCCATCGCAGGGCACAATCACACACCCATTCATACACTACGGACACTTTTGGACATGCCAATCAGCCTACCATGCATGTCTTTGGACTGGGGGAGGAAACCGGAGTACCCGGAGGAAACCCCCGTAGCACAGGGAGAACACCCCCAAACAATTTACTTTAAATATTATGGTATTGAAGAGGTGGGATACGAGTTTGTAAACATGTATGAAGAGTAAAAATTATGTTGCCAAATCTTTTTTTAAAGCCTTTGCACCACTACTTCACAACAGGACAAATATATTTAGGTGTTTTGTCGCAAATTCCTACACATTTTATATCATAAAAAAATTATAAATATAAACTGGCAAGCTATATAAACACACATACATACATACATACATACATACACACACACACACACACACACACACACACATACATATATATATATATATATATATATATATATATATATATATATATATATATATATATATATATATATATAAATATATAAAAAATGGAACAAATAGGCGATCTGCAAAATAGATTTTTCTGATTGCACACTGAATATGAATCATTTGCAGATAAGCATCATTCGTTAGAAAAATTTGTGCAACTATTAGTCAACAAAATCCCTCTTCAGGCTGTCTTTATAAGGATTTTAAAGTGCTGGCACTTTTTTTATTACTTAATGATCAGAAATGCACTACAAGCAAAACTGCACACTGAACCTGAACTGAATTATATTACAGAAATGTAATCTCTCACAAACACGAGACAGGAGAAATGTAGTTTTGTGGTCATGTACTAGCGACGAACAAAGGGAGAGCCAGTAAAATCTTTTCATTTTTCCTGTTTTTTTTCCATTAACCCTTTCTGTTCAAACTGGGGATGAGCCCATATTTTCAAATGTTTGAATTCAAGAGCTCCTAAACAGTGGAACGGAAAAAAGATTGCTCCATCATCCTGAAATTGCGAGCTGCCACAGCCATCCACGGGTGTCCTTGAGCTAATGCATGAACAATAGGGCAGATAGTGCTTTCCTCAGTGTGTTACGCCACCCTGTGAGGCCGTATGAGCAGCAGCTTCAAAAAGACCTTCCCTGGTTGATAGCTATTGTGTGACAGTCAGTTTCTCCAGGATTTCACATTTTTCCAATCAAAGAAATTAACAGAAAATCAAGCAATACACACTACAGAATGTATATATGTACCATACGCAATATTTTGATGATATTTTGGTGCAAACAATACAGTGGGGGAAATAAGTATTGGACATGTCAAGATTTTTTTTTTCAGTAAATATATTTCAAATGAGGCTATTCACATGAAATTTTCACCAGACATCAGTATTAACACAAGAAATCTAGAAATATAAAGAATTCACAACATTAAAGTCCATAAATAAACTTGTGTAATAAATTGGAATGACACAGGAAAAAAGTATTCAAAAACGCTAAAAAAATCTGTTCTCTTAAGAAAAGCTGAAAACCAGCTGAAATCCGTAAGTATTTAGAAAATAATTATACCCCATATCTGTGCAAATTAATATCAGCTGGATTGGTAAATTGATGGTCTATAAAAACTATTTTAAAAAAAGCTTTCCGTTACCAAGGTGTCACACAAGAAACATCTCATCATGGGTAAAAGCAAAGAACTCTCCAAAGACCTTCGTAACCTTATTGTTGAGAAACATATTGATGGAATCGGATACAGACGTATTTCAAAACTTCTGAATCCTCCAGTAAGCACCATTGGGGCCATTATCCGCAAGTGGAAGCAACATCACTCCATCAGCAACCACCCACGCACAGGAGCTCCTCGCAAGATTTCTGACCAGGGAGTCAGAAGAAAAGTCAGAAGAGTAGCCCAAGAGTCAAGGACCACTCGGAAAGAGCTCCAGAAACACTTGGATGCAGCAGGTACCATCGTCACAGAGAAAATAATAGGCAATGCACTCCACTGCTCACGCTCACTCCGCAAGACTCCATTACTAAAGAAAAGACATATTAAAGCTTGTTTAAAGTTTGCTACAATTCATTTGGACAAGCCTATGAAATACTGGGAGTGTAGAGTCAAGTCAGACGAGAGCAAAATTGAACTTTTTGGATGTCATCTACACACCATGTTTGGAGAAGAAACTGCTCATCACCGTAAAAACACTATACCAACAGTGAATTTTGGAGGTGGAAGCATCATGGTGTGGGGCTCTTGGTACTGGCAGACATCACATGGTACTGACAGACTTCATATAATTGAAGGAACGATGAATGGAGCCCTTTACCGGAAGATTCTTGAGAAGAATCTGATGCCATCCACCAGGATGATGAAGATGAGACGTGGGTGGACCTTCCAGCAGGACAACAATCCAAAGCATACAGCGAAGGAAACTCTCAATTAGTTTCAGAGAAAAAAAATCAAGGTGTTAGAATGGCCCAGTCAATCACCTGACTTGAATCCAATTGAACAAGATTTAAAGACAATATGTTTAGAAGAATGGGCCAAAATCACACCTGAATACTGCGGCCCATTAATTTCTTCATACAGGAAGTGTCTTGAAGCTGTCATTACCAACAAAGCCTTCTCCACTAAGTATTAAATAAATTTCAGTTAGCGTGTTCAATACTTTTTTTCCTGTGTCATTCCTCTTTATTACACATAACTTCATTTATGGACTTTAATGTGTGGATTTCTTTATATGTGTGGATTTCTTGAGTTAATACCAAAGTCTGGTGAAAATTTCATGTGAATAGTCTCATTGGAAATATATTTACTGAAAAACTTATTTCCCCCGCTGTATGTATTTCACACCTGGATATAGCTGATTATCATTATATACAGTTGGAAGTTTGCATACACTCATCATGAACATGAATGCCATGGCAACATTGGGCTTTCAATAATTTCTTTAAACTGTTCTTTTTCTGGGGCAGAATGATTGTACAACATACACCTTTAATAAAAAAACAAAAACAAGAATTTGGTTCACAAGTTTTTATTTATTTGGGGTTTTCTGTAGTCAATACAAGGTCAAAATTATACATACAGGGTCAAAAATATACATACAGCACACCTAATACTTAGTTAAATGTGCCTTATCAAGTTTCACCTCGAGCAGACGCTTTTGGTAGCCAGCCACCAGCTTCTGACAGAATTCTGGTTGGATATTTGACCATACTTCTTGGCAGAATTGGTAAAGTTCAGTGACATTTGTTGGTTTCCTGGACTTGACTCGACTCTTAAACACAGTCCACAAATTTTTGATAGGGTTGAGATCAGGACTTTGGGAAGGCCATTCCAAAAGCTTAATGTTAGCTTGCTTTATCCATTCCACAACCAGCTTTGATGTGTGGTTGGGGTCATTGTCCTGCTGGAATACAACATTAAGTCCAAGTTTTAACCGTCTGTCTGGTGGTTTGAGATTATGCTGAATAATTCTAAGGCAGTCCTCCTTCATTATTCCATCCACTTTGTGCAATACACCAGTTCCACTGGCAGTAAAACAGCCCCAGAGCATAATGCTACCACCACCATGCTTAACAGTTGGTACAGTGTTCTTTACTCCTCCAAACATACCTCTGGTCATTGTGGCCAAAGAACTCAATCTTTGTCTCAGCCGACCATAAAACTTTCCTCCAGAAGGCGTTTTCTTTATTCATATGGTGTTCATACTTTATACGGGCTTGAAGGTGTCGATTGTGGAGCAGGGGCTTCTTTCTTCTTCTTTCAGCAGCCTTTCAGTCCATGGCGATGTAAAACTGACTTGACTGTAGACAGTGATGTTCCAGCAGCTTCCAGTTCATGGTAAGCCTGTACTTTGGTGGTTCCTGGATTTCTCCTGACCATCGGAACCAATTTCTTTTCACCTGAGGGTGACAGTTTGGGTCTTCTTCCAGACCTTGGCAAAGTGGTTACACTTCCCAATAACATATTTACATACAATTGTTTAAACCGATGATCTTAGAATCTGCAATTGTTTAGAAATGGTCCCAAGAGACATTTCTGACCTGTATAAATCCACCCTGCTCTTTTTCAGATCTGCACTGTGCTCCTTGGACTTTCCTATAGTACTGTGTGTTAGTCAATCCAATGAGTGCTGTCACACAAACCCTTTTTATGTTGGCACAGAGAAGCTGCCAGCTGTAGTTAATCATGATCACTAACAGGAAAATAAGAGGCCTGGGTCTTGGCAAATTAAAGGACATTTTGGAACTTTCAACACCACTTAATAATCTAATTGTTTGTATGTATATTTTTGACCCTGTATGTATAATTTTGGTCCTGTGTTGATACCACAAATTACTAAAAATAAAAAGTTTTATTTTATTAAAGATGTATGTTGTACAATCAATCACTCTGCCCCAGAAAAGAAAAGTTCAAAGAAATTATTGAAACCCATAATATTGCCATGACATTCATGTCCATGATGAGTATGTAAACTTCTGACCACAACTTTTGGGGTGTGCGTATATGAGATTTTATATTATGCATAGACATATATATATATTTATATATACATATATACTTATATATATACATACATATGCATATATATGTATGTATGTATGTATGTATGTATATGAGTATATTTATGTGTATATATACACACACATACACACACACATATATATATATATATATATATATATATATATATATATATATATATATATACACATACACATATACATACATACACACACACACACACACACACACACACAGTATCTCACAAAAGTGAGTACACCCTTCACATTTTTGTAAATATTTGATTATATCTTTTAATGTGACAACACTGAATAAATGACACTTTGCTACAATGTAAAGTAGTGAGTGTACAGCTTGTGTAACAGTGTAAATTTACTGTCCCCTCAAAATAACTCAACACAACGCCATTAAAGTCTAATCCGCTGGCAACAAACGTGAGTACACCCCTAAGGGACAATGTCCAAATTGGGCCCAAAGTGTCAATATTTTGTGTGGCCACCATTATTTTCCAGCACTGCCTTAACCCTCTTGAGCATGGAGTTCACCAGAGCTTCACAGGTTGCCACTGGAGTCCTCTTCCACTCCTCCAAGACGACATCACCGAGCTGGTGGATGTTAGAGACCTTGTGCTCCTGCACCTTCCGTTTGAGGATGCCCCACAGATGCTCAAAAGGGTTTAGGTCTGGAGACATGCTTGGCCAGTCCATCACCTTCACCCTCAGCTTCTTTAGCATGGCAGTGGTCATCTTGGAGGTGTGTTTGGGGTCGTTATCATGCTGGAATACTGCATACTGATCATGCTCTGCTTCAGTATGTCACAGTACATGTTGGCATTCATGGTTCCCTCAATGAACTGGAGCTCCCCAGTGCTGGCAGCACTCATGCAGCCCCAGACTATGACACTCCCACCATCATGCTTGACTGTAGGCAAGGCACACTTGTCTTTGTACTCCTCACCTGGTTGCCGCCACACACGCTTGACACCATCTGAACCAAATAAGTTTATCATGGTCTCATCAGACCACAGGACATGGTTCCAGTAATCCATGTCCTTAGTCTGCTTGTCTTCAGTAAACTGTTTGCGGGCTTTCTTGTGCATCATCTTTAGAAGAGGCTTCCTTCTGGGACGACAACCATGCAGACCAATTTGATGCAGCGTGCGGCGTATGGTCTGAGCACTGACAGCCTGAACCCCCCCTTCAATCTCTGCAGCAATGCTGGCTTCACTCATACAACTATTTCCCAAAGACAACCTCTGGATATGACGCTGAGCACGTGCACTCAACTTCTTTGGTCGACCATGGCGAGGCCTGTTCTGAGTGGAACCTGTCCTGTTAAACCGCTGTATGGTCTTGGCCACCGTGCTGCAGCTCAGTGTCAGGGTCTTGGCAATCTTCTTATAGCCTAGGCCATCTTTATGTAGAACAACGATTCTTTTTTTCAGATCCTCAGAGAGTTCTTTGCCATGAGGTGCCATGTTGAACTTCCAGTGGCCAGTATGAGGGAGTGTGAGAGCGATGACACCAAATTTAACACACCTGCTCCCTATTCACACCTGAGTTCTTGTAACACTAACAAGTCACATGACACCGGGGAAGGAAAATGTAATTGGGCCCAATTTGGACATTGTCACTTAGGGGTGTACTCACTTTTGTTGCCAGCGGTTTAGACATTAATGGCTGTGTGTTGAGTTATTTTGAGGGTACAGCAAATTTACACTGTTACACAAGCTGTACACTCACTACTTTACATTGTAGCAAAGTGTCATTTCTTCAGTGTTGTTACATTAAAAGACAATCAAATATTTGCAAAAATGTGAGGGGTGTACTCACTTTTGAGAGGTACTGTGTGTATATCTTATATATATATATATATATATAAAAAAGAGATGCACCGACGTATCTGCCGATAAAGGCGATTTTTCATGTTAGTTTAAATTGTTTTCACAAACATCCGATGATCAGGGCTGATTATATCCTGTCAATCAATCAAAATCAATTGCGTTCTGTGCATAAAGACGACTCTTGTGTGGCATGATGACAAAACTACAGTTTGTAAGCTCTGTAAGCTCTACACTCCTAAAATTTTACACCGGAAGTGAACAGCAGTGAAGCAGGAGTTTCGGACTCGAGTCAATTTTTTTTTTGCCGAGCTGCTCGAGCTGAATTAAAGGGCCAGTACACTGTTGAAAGATTTAAATAAAGATGAGGTGACAAAAAAATATATTGCACAGAAAAATATATTTGTAGGGTAGTACATTTCATATCCAGTTAATGTTAATATATAAAAAAGTTTATATTATATATTACCAGTTTGATGTTCAATAATGAAATTGTCACGATTTCCCCTCGCGCACCCTGATGAGTAAGCACTCACTTCCGGGTTTTCAGTCACATTGACTGTTTACTTTCTACACGTGCATCTGTTATGGTTTATGTCCTGTCTACGCCCCAGTATTGTTATTGGCTGTTTCCCGTATGTGTCATCATTAATCTCAGTCGTTTTGTGTTCACCCGTGATTACGTTTGTCATTTAAACCCCTCGTGTCTCTTTGTATTACGTGAGTTTTCCGTGTACCAAGCCGTTGGTTATCGTGTTTTGTGTCATAGTTTTGATCCTGTTCTCGTCCACGTTTCTCGATTCCTGTTTAGTCTTATTTATGCTCGTCTGCCGATCGCCTGACCTACTGCCTGTTTTTGACCACGCTATTGTCTCGCGTTTTGGATTTGTCTGCCTGTCTCTACTCTAATAAAGCTCTTATCTGCAGTTGCATCCATCCTAACCTCCATTACCTTCCGTAACGTGACAGAAGTAGAAATGCTTTTGTTTGTGGTGAGTGAATGTGAAGTCTATCCGGGGTTTTTTTTTTAAGAATTCAGTCAATTAATTCTTTTAATATGAATTAATAATATTCAGAAGTTAAGAAATCTTACTTTAATCTTCAGAATTTAGTTCATGTGTTAATGTTAGAGTAATGTGTTTTCTGTTTATGAGACCAGTTACTGTGAATCAACTTTTTGAAATGGAGAGAATAAAGTTTTTATTTGCATTTCTTTCAGAATTGTGGAATTAATGATTATTAATTTATAAGAAGGCATAAAAGGCAGAACTATCTGCATCGGCCGTTATCACTCTGAATAATCGGTTATCTGTTATACAGTTATACGACCGCATTATAACACCATCCCCACGCCTCAGTGATCTACGCTGCCTAAGGAAGCGGAAATGCGGAAACCGGCATTTTAGCCAACTTTGGAGCTCATTATGTTTCAATCAATCATTTTTTATAATACAACTATAAATAAATTTACCATTTAGGATATGGTGAATCCGTAGTACGTTTTGTTTACAATATTAAACATGTTTGTAGCAAGTTTTGATGCATTTAGTTTTACACAGACAAAAATACACATAGTTTTGCATTGTTTATTATATTTTTCATGCAACATTACACCCCCACTATTGTCAGTAGCATTTAGAATTGTATTTTTTCACTGCAGTAAAAGAAGACACGTTGGTTTGTAGGTTATAGGGCTAGACTGTGACTACACTAGTTTGAATGTTGAATTATGTATTTTTGTATTGTTTCTAGCCTGAAACTACACATTGTTAAAACTTTTTATATTTCATACAAAGCCCTCATAATTACACATTTACATGTGATGTATGCTGTAAGCCCTAATCATCAGTGCACCTAATTATCAAAAAGCAAACACATTTATAGATGAATATAGACAACGGCCCTATTCAGACAGGATGAAATTTAAGCACCATATTTATTTGCCTAGCAGACGTGTCCACCTCCTGCACAGCAAAATGCGAGATGAATGCTTTTGGAAGAGTACTTCAACAACATAGAAGAACATAAAACCTCATCTCCATACTGTCTACACTGCGAGCGTATTCTCAGGAGAAAGAAAATAAAATCCCAAAGGCTGATTAAATGGGCTATAGTTAACTTTAAATCTTTGATATGTCATATGTGACTATAGTTTTCTACAAATATATGAATGAGAAAGGAACTTACAGCAATACAGCTACTCATCGAACGCTGATGATGCCAAATAAACGAGACACAAAAAGAGCAGGGCGATATGGCAAAAATACGATACTTGAGGGCATTTCTACGATACACAATGTGTATCACGATATGTAACTCAGCTAACACTGTTCACAAAACAGTAGTAAAATAACAAAAAACGGTTAACCGAGTTTGACGATACTTTTCCTTAATGCCTACAAAGACAAAGTTTTTAAGAAAGTACACCGAATTTAATTTGGTTTACATCAAAAATTATTTAAAAATATTTTAAAAAATGCATCACTATACCAACGATATCTGTATCGCATAATCATTTATTATGATATTGATATTATAACGATACATCACCCAGCCCTAGACACAAACACTTTACTCTGCAATCCTGGATAGTGACAGTAATATATCATCTAGCACTCAGCTATAAGAGACAATACCCAAAAAAAAAAAAAAAAAAGGCCACTTCCTCTCGTGTTTCCACACTTTCCCCATAGCATATAGTGCTACCTTTTCCAGCATGTCATAATATATAATACCTGGGATTGTTTACTAGCTATTGGGGGGGTAAATTTTACAGAAGAAGAAGCTGTATGTATAAACTATTAACAAGACGAATTGAGTTTCAGAAAGATGGGACTAAACTCACAGAGACACATTAGTGTAAAACTAATCCAGTCTGAAGAGGCATTTGATTTGAGGATGGGGGGAGGGGATCCTGTCAAGATCAGAAACCTGCACTTTATTCAATCTAACGCACACATGGACTTGGCGCCATCACTTTCCACAGCGGCTTCCCGACAGGATGTGATGTCGCCCTGAGAGCGCCCACGCTGACGAACAGGGAGCAGTCGTTATTCAAGCGGAAGAACCCCAGCTGAAAGGGCTGTATTAATGGTTGGTAATGCCTTCTTGCCCTGCTCCAGTAGTGTGATGCCGTATGGTGCTGCAGTAAGAGAGTGAAGCTGAAATGCGCAGAGCTGATCACACCCACCACTGGCGCAAAGGGAGCAGAGCCGTGGACGATGCATCACGGTGACGGTTTTACGCCGGTATGTGGTTCGATATTAGTGTCAAGTCCCGGGGAGTGGAAATATAGGGCACTGCCCATCTGATCCTAAAAATCTCAGCTGGATTAAATGCACCATCACTGGAGGAGACTAACACTGCTTTAGCTAGGAACATTACAAACTGGTGCATATAAAAACTGCCTTTAATGGGAAGCTGTAATAAATGGAGCTGTATAGCAGAGAGTGAGGCTAGAGGCCCAGACCCACCTTGTAGACTTGTCCATATGTGCCATTGCCCACCACCTCGACCAGCTCAAAAATCCCAGCGGGGTCCTGAAACACACACACACACAGACACACAGACACACACACACACAATCATGCACAGCCTATACAAGCCTCAATATTCAGCATGTGTGACAGTGAGAAACTGAGATTTCTGCATAAAAGCTAAATGCTTTTATTTTATTTTATTTGCAAACAAAGGACTACTCGGTCCTGGGCGAGCCACATCAGTAACACACACACACAGGCTTTCAGCAACAACACAAAAACACAAAACAAATGCAGATTTGTTTTGCCTTTTTTGTTTGTTTGTTTGTTTTAACAAGGTTTAGGCAGTGTTTCGAGGCGACACACACGGTGTAAGACAGGAGCAGCAGGCTGGAGAGAAGAGGCTAAAGCTAGCAGTGCGCACATACCCGCAGAGAGGCGAGGTCTATATCCACCAGACTTTTAGCTGGAGAATCGTTCGCCATCTTCTCGCTTGTTGTAGCCGAGCTGCGATATTAGCTTACGCTCCTACTGAGTTTTCACACCGAGGGTGCATCCGAGACGCCGTATATCATCGTTTTGGCGATTGGGAATTACCCTTTTGTTCCTTTTTTTCCCCCCCCGGACGCAGCAAGGCTCTGCACCGCTTTTTCCCTTGCCCCGGTTTGTGTAGGTGGAGTAGATATGAGGCTTTTAGTCCATAACGGAATAACGGACGACGCCGCACATAGGAAAGCAGAGGAACAACGAGTCCCAAAGAATCGGTTCTTTTTCTGAACGACTCCGTGCAGGCAGTTGGTGAATCGATTCACACAAACGCACGAATCCTGATATCTGTTCGTCTGTTATTTTATTTTTATGTTTTATAGTGTATTTGTTGGGGTCGTTTTTGGTTTGTTATTTTATCATTTTAAAAGCACTATGTCAAACATCCATAAGTATATAGTAAAATGTTAAAGTGCACCTATTATGGTTTTTCAAACATTACCTTTCATGTAGTGTGTTATATGGCTGTTTGTGAATGTAAAAACGTTTGCAAAGTTTAAAAAAATAAAAATCAAAACTCACAACAAACGGAGTTATTGACTCCCAAAACAAGGAACCGATTCTGAACAGCTGAAACGAGTCATTAGTAATTCCAGACTTACTTCCTGTACATACCTACCTAGGTTTGTAAGAAAAAGCCCCGCCTCTGGACTTCATTGGCTGCTTGCTTACAGTGGTAGACCAATCACAACAGACGGGGACATCTGACCAATCAGAGCAGAGTATGCTCTCTGAAAGGAGGAGTTTCGAATGAATCCTTTAGAACGGATAATTTAACGAGTCGTTTGTGACACTGGGGAAAAAAGGTAATGCTGTAGTTTAAATTATGAGTAGATTAAAGTGGTTTTGACCTTGGATGCATGTAAATCTATTGTATGAGACCTTTAAAACAAAATTAGGCATGATTCAAAACCATAATAGGTGCCCTTTAAAATAATAGGTGGCATATAAATATATCCATTATCCTACACAGGGTCGCAGGGAGCCTGGATCCTATCCCAGAGGACTCAGGGCACAGGTCGGGGGATACCCTGTACGGGGTGGCCACCCCATCGCAGGGCACAATCACACACACACTCACACATCCATTCACACACTATGGATAATTTGGAGATGCCAATCAATATACAGTGCATGTCTTTGGACTGGGGGAGGAATCCGGGGTACCCAGAGGAAACCCCTGAAGCGTGGGGAGAACATGCAAACTCCACGCACACAGGGCGGAGATGCAAGGCAAACGTGCTAACCACTAAGCTACCATGCCCCATATCAGGGCTCTACAGTACGACCATTTCACTTGCATTTGTGACTGAAAAATTCTTTGTGTGACTGTGAAAAAATATTTAGGAGCACCGGTGCGAGTGACCTGTTCGGAGTTGTATAATGCAATTGGAATAAAAACTACAACTCCAAAATGCATCTACACTGCGCAACAGTTACTTTCACACTGCTTTTCATCAACTCAGTCAACCAAACAAGTGTGTAAATACTGCAAAGAAGCCATTATGATGACGAGAGTAACTCTGTACATCATCTGCTCCTCTTAACTTCCCGATCTCATAACCGCCATCTTTTATTGATCCCACAAAATGACCTGCACCTGCGACCTGCTCGTGTAGAGACAGTGGTAAATTAATAATAATGCTAACGCTACAAGGTGGGTTTTAATTCAAACTTCTTTATTAAATAATTCCTCACCAATCATAATCAAGCGTAGCAACTGTTCAGTCTGTACACATACTGCCGTTCTCCTTCACTAACTCTAATAGCGCATTCACTTCATTTAAACTCAGGGTTGCCTGATATCACTAGAAAAGTCAACTCCAGTTTCCATGTTTTGATTCAATCCCCCAAAATAACTCAATATTATCAGCAGACATGGCAACACTGTACTGGGGGACCGATCTAAAAGGAACAACTGATAAACAAACAAACAAAAAAATAATAATGTAAAGACAGAAAATGTGCTTATTTATAAATAAGTAATTTAATATAATAAAATAGATATTATAATAACTTCATAAAATATTAAAAAAAATGAGAAATTAAATGATGTTTAATTACTATGGGTTGCATTTAATATCAGTTTGACATTAAGCTTAGTAAGCTATCTCCTTAGAAAGCTATTAATCTTTTTCCTAATATGGGTCATGGATGTGTTAGTCTACTTTTAATTAGGACTCTTTATTGTTTAAAATATTTAAAAATAAATATGTTATGCTTGTTTATTTATCAATTAACCAACGGTATTTCTCATTGCTATTATTTTAATTCAATTAACTGTGACAATGAGCAGAGAGCTTACATTTAACATATTATGATAGACCTCCTGATTAAAGCTTAAACAAAAAAAAGTTTGCTATCTGGATCGGTATCGGTCATAAAAATCCTGATCGGTGCGTCCCTAATGAACACCATTAAACTAAAGTGCTTTGCATCTAATGGGTAAATTAACTCACCCAATCACATCCTATATGAGATTATTCAGATATATACACAATATATGCAGAGTGGTTCGAGAATTGGCTCCAGCCAAAAATGGCTAATAGTGTAGCTTTAAATATATTTAAGAGGAACAGACTTAAAAGACTGAACATTGAGGTTTGTTGTATTTGTTTACAATGTGGAACAGGTTAACGGTTGTAGTTTTTTTGCATACAGCCTGTAAATTTAACTGAATATATATATATATATATATATATATATATATATATATATATATATATATATATGTATATATATATATATATATATATATATATATATATATTTTTTTTTTTTTTTTTTATTATATTTAGTTTATCAGAAGGTAAATTATTTTGTCATGGCTCAGACTCTGTTCCTAAATTCTGTCATAATTGACAAGCTCAAGTTTTCTCATGCATACTTGTGTGTTATATTGTGGCACATTAACTTTATCATCTCTAAAAAACAAAATAAACTTCAACCGTGCTCCTAAATTTTTAACTGTGCTCCTAAATTTTTGTAATGAGAAGCAAAAGTGCTTCTAAAAGAAATTGTTACCGTAGAGCCCTGCCCCATATGATATTAAATAAGATTAAAATGTGCAAATGTAAAAGTAAATAAGCTATATAATTTAAAAGACTTTAAAATAACTATGTTTATTTTCTTAACTAAGGTCCAAAAGTACAGAGGCCCAGCCACTTCTGCAAAGAATCACGACGCAGACTTGAATATGTTGCTTGGTGAAAGCAATTATGTTTATGTGACCACAGTAGTAAGACAGTGTCTTATGGGTGATCTTCTGTGTTCTTGGGGTTAGTCATTCATTTATGTATGTTTTCATACAAGGTGAGTTTTGAGTCATTATGGTGGAATGATTACGATCAAACTTGCATTTAACTGGTGGAAGTAACTAATGGAGTTTCTATAGCGCTTGGGCAGCTGCACTGCATTATGGGTATTTTCCCACCATGGCAGGGTTAATTATTTGTTTACAAACTGTGGATTTTTTATGAATGTGTTGTATCATTAAAGACTCCAGAGGGATTCCAAGCCATTGTTTATGGGTTAGCCTTGACAACGTGGATCCATACTTGTGATGAATGTGATAACACAGTCATTCAAACCAGTGTATGCAATGTAGTGCAGCAATTTTATTAATGTTTCCTTTCTGTGTTGTGTAAGAAATAAAACACTGCAGAACATAAAATAAAACACAGCTAGTATAGTAAAATAATCAAAGACAGTGTGGTGCGATGTGGCCTGAGATCATTTCCAATAACATGTCTTGAAATGTTTTATTCATATTATACTACAACATTCGTCAGACCATAATCAATTGCCAATTATTAGATTTTTTTTTATTATAGAACATGGCATATTTTTTATATATTTATAATTACAGTACATTTCATGTTGCACAATATCTAGAAAATAAATCAATTCACTTGAGAAATTAATTCACTTTAGAGTACCTATAAACAGTCGAGTAACCTCACAGTGCAGTATATAACACAAACATAGCTGTCCATCATCATAACTCAACACTCAGAAGACTCACTCTGTATGAAAACTCATCACCTAGCTAGGCTGGCTATCTCACTAAATGACTGACTTACCCCAATAAAATGGAAGATCACCCATAAGACACTGTCATCATGACCTCACATTCCCATGACTAATATCTTGCACGGTTCGTGTTTTCTATGCTCTAACAGGTCTGAATCAGCTTATATGCGAGGCATGAGTTTAGGCCCATATTTAGTCTTGCACACACTTTTGGACACACCAGTCAAACAAGTTTGAGAGTGCACTCAAATACATTTTTATACAGTGGGGGAAATAAGTATTGAACGTGCCAACATTTTTTTTCAGTAAATGTATTTCTAATGAGGTTATTCACATGAAATTTTCACCAGACATCAGTATTAACTCAAGAAATCTGGAAATATAAAGAATCCACAACATTAAAGTCCATAAATAAAGTTATGTGTAATAAAGCGGAATGACACAGGAAAAAACTATTGAACATGCTAACTTACATAACATAATAAACTCACATAACATAATAAAGTTATGCGTAATAAAGCGGAATGACACAGGAAAAAAGTACTGAACACGCTAACTTATGCTTTTTTTCCTGTGTCATTCCACTTTATTTATGGACTTTAATGTTTGGATTTCTTTATATCTGTGGATTTCTTGAGTTAATACCAAAGTCTGGTGAAAAATTCATGTGAATAGCCTCACTGGAAATATATTTACTGAAAAAAATGTTGGCGCATTCAATACTTATTTCCCCCACTGTATAACAAATATCTTTGTTAAATATAGGTCTGCAACAATTAATTCATGAATTCATATGAGAAAAATATATTTGAAGTATATTCCGATTGATATTTTACATTTTTAGTACACCTGGGTAACTAAGAACAGGAAATTGTTCAACCATGATTTCCTGTTTCACAGTTGTATAAATATGAGGCCAAACACATAGGCCAAATTCCCTTAGTCATTCATAACAATGTGTAAGACCAAGGAATATAGCTGTGTTGTGTTGCAAAAGGTTGTTGAGCTTCACAAAATGGGAAGTGGCTATAAGAAAATAGCAAAAGCATTGAAAATGCCCATTTCCACCATCAGGGCAATAATTAAGAAGTTCCAGTAAACTGGAAATGTTATGAACCAACCTGGAACTGGACGTTTGTCTATATTGTCTCAATGCACTGTGAAGAGGATGGTTCGAGTGGCCAAAAAATCTCCGGGGTCACAGCTGGAGAATCGCAGAAGTTAGTTGCATCTTGGGTTCAGAAAGTCTCCATCTACATCACCACGAGTTGTTTGGAAGGGTTTCAAGAAAAAAGCCTCTACTCATCTGAAACTCAAGCATCTTCAGTTTCAGAACTTCAAATGGGATCGGATTCTATGGTCAGATGAGACCAAAACAGAGCTTTTTGGCAATAAACCCCAGAGGTGGTTTTAGCACACACAGAAAGGTAGCCATATGGAAAAGTACCTCATGCCCATGCTTAAATATGGTAGCGGCTCTTTAATGTTTTGGGGCTGTTTTTCTGCGAGAGAACCTGGACATTTTGTTAGGAGACATGCCATCGTGGACTCTATCAAATATCAACTGATATTAAATGAAAACCTGACTGCCTCTGCCAGAAAGCATGCAATGGGCTGTGGTTGGATCTTCCAGCAGGACAATAATCCAAAACATACATCAAAATCAACACAAAAATGGTTTACTGACCACAAAATCAAGGTCCTGCCATGGCCATCCCAGTTATTACTATAAATAATAATGTCAAACAAATAGGCAGCAATATAGGCGACATGGGGCCAAAGAATTATATCCATTGAAACATGTCTGGGTCTCCAAACAAACCAAAAAAACCTCAGCATGTTATAAGCATTTAACCTAAGCCTTTAATGCTAAACCATGCCACCACCTGCCACAATCACATAGCCTAGCACCCGCTATACAGCTGGGATTGACATTTCTAAGCCTATAGCAAATTCTCCTGTGTTAATTGTCCCAATGTGTGGACTTTTCATCTCAGGTCCATCATGTATTGAATTAGTTTCTGCTTTGTAAAAGTCCCTCCTCTCAATTTTCCTGCACGACATCTAAGATGCAGCGAGGCTTTTGGCCGTATAATAATTCAGATGGGGAGTACCCAGTGGAGGCTTGCAGGATCCTTTATACTGCAAATAACAAGGGTTCAAGCCACTTATCCCAACTGCAAATGCCCAGCCAATAGAAACAGGCCCTTCCATAAGATTATAGCCAAAGGAAAAGCATTTCCCTGTGGTTCCATGGGATCAACATCTGCTCTTCCTTTATTTGAGTGTCCTGCATCACTCAATATAATAATATAATAACAGAAAAATAAGGATAGGACAGTGCAGCATTTGGCAGGATCCCCTGACCATCAATTACTTTCCCTTGGTTGAAGGTGAGCCTCAGGGTTTCATTGTGTGACTGCTCCAAGAGGAAATCCCCAACGGGAATCCCCCACCACCCTCCAATTCTGTCTGATGCAGAGCTGGAATCGACACAGGCAGTGCCTCCCCAGCCAATGCTTGCATATCCCGCACCATGATACGCTAATGCAAGCCAATCCACAAACATTCCCTTTAACAATGTCTGAAATTCCAGCTAATTTGTCCCTAAAGTAAGTAGATGGTTGACGCAAGGATTGGTTGCCTCTATTCTCTGTTTTTGTCCCTTGAATATCCCCTTGAATACTCACAGGCATGTTGTACATCCCAGCTCGGTCTGGTGAACCCTGGTGTAAGCCAGGAACCTGGACCAGTTCCCTGACCTCCATCATGTGGCATTGGTCCTGGCAATACCCGGACTTCTCTGAATGGCAGCATACCAACCCACGCCTTAGCCTTACACTCATGAACACTGAGCGTCTGACCTGTGTGGGAATAGAGACAGGAGTAGTTCAGTTTAGTTTAGTTTATTGATTTAAAAAGCACATTTAAAACAACAGTTGTTGAAACCAAAGTGCTGTACAATTAATATAAATCAGAATTAAAACAAATTACAAGAGTAAACAAAACCAAAGAAAAGACCAATGAAAAATGTACATCCTCAATTAAAACATAAAAAATACAAATGAGTATTCAAAGAGGATTTAAACACAGAAATGGAAGAGGAAGATCTAATGTGAAGAGGAAGACTATTCCAAAGCCTAGGAGTAGCTATCGAGAAAGCCCGGTCACCTTTAGCCTTAAAACAAATACAGGGAGAGGGAGGAGTTGAAAGGGTCAAGAAGGAGGATTGTGGAGGAAAACAAAGACAGAGAAACAGGGAAGGGAAACATGCCCTACTTCCAAGGAGCAGGAAAAGGCAAAGGGTACGGGTCAGATGAAAAGGGAGAGAGAGAGGGGAAAGAGAAACAGAGGAGCTGCATGTGACACCATGTGATCCTCTGCCAGTTGGACTGCCCCCATTAACTTTGCCATGGCAGTAGAACCATTCTATTATCCCTGGAGGCAGTCAGGCAATGAACTACTCAGAACCAGCAGGTTCACAACTTCATCAGCGTCACTTTCTCAACCAGCAATCTCCTTCGACTGGTGTCCGATCTCGTTCTGAGTCAGTGATTGATATCACTGATGGTTATGTTTGGGGGTATGGCCAACTTGCTGCAGGATCTCTCTCTTTAGATCCAAGTGCTCCACCAGATTAGTGAGGGGCAACTGTTGGGTTGAGACTGGACTTTCCCTGACAATAGGGGAAACAGCTGGATCTCCCACTGTGCTTCATCACATACTCAAAGAACTCATTGAATGTTTTGGAATCATCCTGTGGTGCCATGTTCATCACAATGACATGGGCCATGGGTGCTGTAGCCACCACAGCTGCCACAGGAGTACTTCAGGGTGGGACCAAGCTCCGGACCTGACAGCACCTGTCAATCTTTAGTCTCCACCCAGAGGATAATCTCAACACACTGTTGTTGTTTAGCTTGCAGGTTAGGGATGGTCTGGTGTTGAGTTTGTGGAGGCCAGCAAGGGTCTTTATGATCTCTCCCAGGGTCTAGGCCATGAGATGCAGTCTTTGGAGAGCATGACTGAGTTGTCACTTTTTTTTTGTTACATGGAGCACGTTTAAGTATTCACACAAACACACTTTTCTACTTTCGGTTCCACTTGGTTTTGCTGTCCTTGGCTCTCTATCCACTGCCTGTGCGACCTCTCTTTTTTCACTGCAAGACACACAATTGCGAATAGAGTCATGTTACTCACACACAGGTGTATGTTCTTTCATGGAATTACTCCGTCCTAGTCCTGGACTCCACTCTCTATTCACAAATGCAGCTTAATGCCACCTACCCCACACACTCATCTTAATGATATCTGTGAAAGCAGAAGAGTATGACCTGTATGTATGACCACTATAGGTGCATCTCAAAAAATTAGAATATCATGGAAAAGTAATTTTTTTGTCTGTAATTTAATTCAAAAAGTGGAATTTTCATATATTCTAGATTCATTACACATAAAGTGAAATATTTCAAGTTTTTTTTTGTTTTAATCTTGATGATTACAGCTTACTTCTCATCGAAATCCAAAATCCAGTATCTCAAAATATTAGAATAAAGAATTTATAATACAGAAATGTCAACCTTCTGAAAAGTATGCTAATTTATGCACTCAATACTTGGTCGGGGCACCTTTTGCACGAATTACTGCATCAATGCGGCATGACATCAGCCTATGGCACTGCATAGGTATTATTTTAGCGCAGGTTTCTTTGATAGCGGCCTTCAGCTCGTCTGTTGTTGGGTCTGGTGTCTCTCATTTTCCTCCTGACAATACCGGGTTAGGTGATTAAAAATGTAACAAAACCTTTTTTGAAAAAAATTTTTTTTCCACAATATTCAAATTTTTGTAGATGCACCTGTATATGTACTCCTGACTCTCACACCCAGATGTGCTTGTTGAACATCCCATTTCACAGGTACTTCCCCCTTTTGCTGTTATAATAACCTCCACTCCTATGGAGAGGCTTTCCACTAGATTTTGGAGCATGGCTGTGAGGTTTGTGTTCATTCAATTACAAAACCATTAGTGAGGTCAGGCACAGATGTTGGGTGAGGAGGCGTGGGGTGCAGTCAGCATTCCAGTTCATCCCAAAGGTATTCTGCTGAGGTCAGGGCTCTGTGCACGACACTCAAGTTCTTCCACTCCAACCTTGGCAAACCATGTCATCATGAAGCTCACTTTGTGCACAAGGATATTATCATGCTGGAACATGTTTGGGTCTCTTAGTTTCAGTGAAGGGAAATTGTAATGCTAGAGCATATGAAGACATTCTGTAGAATTGTGTGCTCCCAACTTTGTGGAAACTAAATATTAGGGATACACAATTTCCCCTATGTATGGAGACTTTTGAGACTGCATTGGTGTGGTGGTCAGGTGCTCACAAATCTTTGTTCAAATAAATTAATAAATAAATTGCACTAACTTATTTCTTCATAATTGAATAAAAAAAATATATGGACACATGGATACATCCAGCCATCCATTTTCTGTACCGCTTATCATATACAGGGTCATGGGGAGCCTGGAGCCTAATGGACACATAGATACACCCACATTTTCATACATGGACTTAAGGGCAGACTCAATGATGCACCCACATTTCCATATATAGGCTCAAACATAAAGCTTATTTGGTTTTGAAATGACTTAATAATTAGCAGATGTGTAGAGTTTATTATCAATGGCAAAACAAAAACTGGAATTAAGACCCATCTTCTTAAATGCTACCTGTCTTTAGTTTCCAACAGTCTAGTTATGTTAAATGGCTTTGTTTGAAAAACTTGAGCCAGTGAAGTGAGTTATAAAACCTCTGTATCGTGAGATGAAGATGCAGGGTTGTCAGTTTGATTGACTGTTATTTAACTAAATCAGTCTGAAATGTAGCATTTATTTCTGTGTGAATCAAAGAAACCTGTGCAATCTGGCAATACTGCTGTGGTGGGCTGTCTGTAAATTTCAAAATAAATCTGAGTGTATGTAGTTTTAGAGCCCTAATGAGAAAGCCAGACACAACAGTGTCAAAGAAAAACTTGAGGAAGAAACCTTGTGCCTCAGTTATCAATCTTTTAGAAATGTGGTGTAAATGTTCATGTAAGCCAGACCAAACTGAAACTTTCCAACGCATTTACAAAAGTTGTGTAAACGCTGATTTTCTTTGTACTTGCATGCATATTTTGATCTCCCATAAAGTGCCAACAAAGCCAACACAGCCCATTTGCATGTACTGACAAAGAATTTATTTGGTATTCGCTCGAACAGACAATTTACAAATAAATCAGTTTGTATCCAGCTTGGTAATGAGGTCTATTGAGAATAACCAGACTTAAAATAGAACTCACACTTCTGGGTGACACTGGATAGTGGGATTATAAATCATTACAGTACATATGTCTCATCAATTCAACTATTGGAGCTGCAAACATGCAGAGATATTAGAGGGGCTGTTTTGCAATGTTCAAAGGAAACACAGCCCACATAAGGTGTTATGTATTCCAGAGGCATCTCTGCATTAGGACCTGGCCCCTCCACTAGATGGTGGTGGTGTGCAGATCTTTAGGGTAGCAATTAAAGGAATACTACAGCACTTTTCAGCATGATCCATCACATCTGCACAATAGCGAGGGACTGAAATTGCATGTACAATGCTGTGAAAAAGTATTTCTTCTCTTTTTGTGTATATCTCATACATGTGTAGATCTTCGAACTAAATACAACATAAAACAGAGGCAACATGAGTAAACACACAATACAGTTTTTATTTTTATTTTTAATTGAAGCAAAAAGTTTATCCAACATGTATCACCAATGTGAAAAACTAATTTCCCCCTTAAACTTAAAATCTGTTTGTGCCAACTTTAGCATCAATAACTGCAACCAAACACTTCCAATAACTGGAGATCAGTCTTTCACTTACTATACTTCTAGGACTAGGACTTACTCCTATGTTCTGGATCATTATCTTGCTGCATAATCCAGTTGCAGTTGAGTTTCAACTTACAGACTGAAGACCGGACATTCTCCTTTAGGATCTTTAATCATTAAGTTCCCCAGGCCCTGAAGCAGTAAAGCATCCCCACACCATCACACTTCCACCACCATGCTATAATGTTCTTTTTGTGGAATTCAGTGTTTGGTTTATGTCAAATGTAATGGGACACCTGTCTTCCAAACAGTTCCACTTTTGAATCATCAGTCCACAGAATATTCTCCCAAAAGGTTTGAGGATCACCAATGCGTGTTTTGGCCAAATTTAAACGAGACTTAATGTTCTTCTGGGTTAGCAGTGGTTTTCGACTCACCATTCTTACATGGATGCCATTTTTGCCCAGAGTCTTTCTGATAGTGGAGTCATGAACAGTGACGTTTACTGATGCAAGCGAGGCCTGTAGGTCCTTTGATGTTGTCCTTGGCTCTTTTGTGACTTCCTGGATGAGTAGTTGCTGTACTCTTGGAGGAATTTTGGAAGGACGGTCACTTCTGAGAAGGTTCAATATGTAGAATGACTGAGTTTCCTAACATAACTCTGTAGTTTATTAACAATCAGCTCAATCAGATAAATTTATTAACAATCAGTTTTATTATCATACATCAGCTCTCTATAACTCCTTGTCTCTACATAACATGTGGTGTCATCTTTTTGTGACTTCACTCTCTCATTGTCATAAAGACTTAAAGTGACATTGTTAAACAATGAACAATATCTTCACATGATATCTCCCCTTTTTTTAAAAAAAGAAAAAAAGTCTTAACTTCCCTGTTCTCTTTCTCTTTTTTCTCTTTCTTATAGACATTCAACATTTATCATGCACAACAAACAACAACCTGTCACCAGGCAGATAAACATTCTGCACAATATAGACATAAACAATATAAACTGTACTCATTCTTACAAAGAGAACAACAATTCAAATAAACCTTCAGACCTCCTTCCCTAAGGTATTTACTTTAACATTTCACACAACTGTTTATCTCCTCTTTTTTTTCCATGTCCATGTGAAGGGCTGGGGTTTGTTTCCACATGTTGTTGTGTTGGTGTAAACTCTGTTGTGTTAGTGGGTGTAGGTGGAATGTTAACAGTATCTTGTTTGTGCAATGTGTGTGTGTGTGTGTGTTGTCTGTGTGTTTGGTGTGTGGTGAGGTTAATGAAGTGAGGTTAATGAGGTGTCACACTCTCCCATCTGATTACTGCAGGTGAAGCCCAGACCTTCTCATGGTCCATTTTTGTGAGGACCGTGTCCCCAGGCCTCAATGTTGGCAACCGTTTAGCTCCATGGCAACGATTGTAATAGTACGCTTGTCTGTCTTTCTCTTTCATGTCTTTCTATTTGACAGTCCTTTTTTTCGGCCACATGGGTTGAAGATTTTTCTCGATGGTGGATAGAGTAGTTCTTATCTTTCTGCCCATCAGAAGTTCAGCTGGACTGACTCCAGTGGTGGCACAGGGGGTCGATTGATAGCACATAAGAGCTGTTAGAGGGTCTGTCTGCTTTAAGATCCTCTTTGTGACTTGCACTGCTCTCTCTGCATGTCCACTTCCCTGAAGGTTTTGAGGGCTTGAGGTGATATGTTTGAAATCCAGTTGGTTGGCCAGTTCTTAAAATTCTGTGCTGAAAAACAGGACCGTTCTCACTCACCACTTCATTGGGAATTCGGAATCTGGGAAAAACTGTTTTCAGCTTCTGGGAAATGTGAGCTGTTGATGTAATGAAGGGTAAGTGCAGTATCTCTATGAATCTAGTATAATAACCTGATACAATTAAATAATTGTGTTTGTTATGCTCACAGAGATCAACTGCAATTGGTTTCCAGGGCCTTTCAGGGAGCGGTTTGGAGATTAGGGGCTCTTTCTGCTGGGTGTTTCTCAGCTCATGGCATGTTTGGCACGACTCCACTGTATGCTTTATTAATGCTGACATTCCTGGCCACCAAACTGATTCCTTAGCTCTCTCTCTACATTTTGTAAGGCCCTGATGACCTTCATGGATCTTTTCCAGGATGTCTTTTCTCATTACCCTTGACACAACAATCCCGTTTCTCTTTATCACAATACCCTCATATCCATTGCGCCACAGAGCCCAGGTTATAAGTAGCAAAGGTGTTTCATCTCAGGTTCTTCCAAATTCAGTGAGGGCATAGTGCTTTCCTGTTCTTGTTTAGTAAACAGGTGTTTTTCTGTTGACAGCACTTGAAATCTACATGCAACATATGTCTGAAAGAAAGCAACCTTAGCACAAACCTGAACCCACAAGCTTTTAATCGCATCAATGTCAAGGCTAGACTTCACCATCCAGTGTCCCACAGAACCAATCTTGGCTTGCTTGTGTGGTGTGTCATCTTAGGCTGTAAGAAAGGCATAACAGTTGCACAAACAGAAGAGTCTTGTATCAGGCATTGAAGAGATTCGCACTCTGGATCTTTTCTATGCTTGAGGGGCAATTTTGTGTCCCTGCATGGCATTTCCCTTTTCTCCCAGATTCATTAGGTTGCAATTACAAAAGAGTTCCTATTGATAGCCATTGAAATTTACATGCAACACACGTCCGAAAGCAAACAAATATAGCAGGACCTGAACCCACAAGGTTTTAACAGAATCAAGCCTAGAAGTCACCATCCAATGTGACACAGAACCAATCTAGGCTTGCTGGTGTTTTCTCTTCTCTGTAACAAAGGGATGAAAGGGATGGGATGACAAAGGGATGCTCTTGAAACAAAAGAAGGAGCAGGCATCAGGCACTGCTGGGATTTGAACCCAGGATCTCCTGTTTACTAGCCAGGCACTTTAACCAACTAAGCCACAGCACCATAAGTTTTAAGTGCCATCTTTCGGAACTGATTGTTGACTCTTACTCAAGCTAAGATTTATGCCTACGGCATGCAGACATAGATAACATATTAAGACATCTACTCAACCAGCCACAAAATGCACAGACTGTGGTGTCAGATTCAGAAAAAGATAGCCCAGACCAGTGGTCACCAACCCTGTTCCTGGAGATCCTCCTTTGAAGACCTTAGCTCCATCTAAAGTAGCCTAGACATAGGCATCCTGCACAGATGCTGATCTGGCATGTGCATACACGTTGTTTGTGCCAGAATGCTGCTCCTACCGCTGGTTTGAGGCATGCTAGGATCCTCAACCTATGATAAATCACAAACATAGGTCAAGATATATATCCCTAAACAGCAGACAAGCCACAGCAGATCAGAGATACTATCTGATCTCCAGCCATAGTCTTTACAAACATATCACCAAAATTCTGTTGACAGCAATTGCTCTGAGGGTACTCAGCACATGTTTCTAATATTTTCTAAGCAGAATGCTAGTTTGGGGTTTGAATATGTGAGCACAAATTATGGCATGAATCCATGACATCGGTATTTTCTAGGAATTTAAATTTAGCACAGCTTCAGTGTAATTTTGGACAAATGAGTAGAAACATGGGGAACATGATGATGTTGTTTTCAACTGGGGCCAACAAAGCATTCCATCTAAGTTGGAGAGTAGGGAATTGCCATATACAACAGGATACCCTCTCTAGTATAGAAAAAACTAACAAGCCAGACCCATGTGAAAGCAAATAACTCAGGAGGGACTTGAACAAAGAACCTTTGAATAGCTCCAATGTTGAACCTTGAAGTCAAATGTGCTATCCATTGTGTCACAGTTCCCAGGATATAATTAACAAAGGTGTTTCATCTCAGGTTCTTCCAAATTCAGTGAGGGCATAGCGCTTTCCTGTTCTTGTTTATTAAACAGGTGTTTTTCTGTTTACAACACTTGAAATCTACATGCAAGACATGTCTGAAAGAAAGCAACTTTGGCACGAACCTGAACCCACAAGCTTTTAATCGCATCAATGTCAAGGCTAGACTTCACCATCCAGTGTCCCACAGAACCAATCTTGGCTTGCTTGTGTGGTGTGTCATCTCGGGCTGTAAGAAAGGCATAACAGTTGCACAAACAGAAGAGTCTTGTATCAGGCATTGAAGAGATTCGCACTCTGGATCTTTTCTATGCTTGAGGGGCAATTTTGCGTCCCTGCATGGCATTTCCCTTTTCTCCCAGATTCATTAGGTTGCAATTACAAAAGAGTTCCTATTGATAGCCATTGAAATTTACATGCAACACACGTCCGAAAGCAAACAAATATAGCAGGACCTGAACCCACAAGGTTTTAACAGAATCAAGCCTAGAAGTCACCATCCAATGTGACACCTAACCAATCTAGGCTTGCTGGTGTTTTCTCTTCTCTGTAACAAAGGGATGGAAGGCATTGCTCTTGAAACAAAAGGAGAAACATGCCTCAGACACTGCTGGGATTTGAACCCAGGATCTCCTGTTTTCTAGGCAGGGACTTTAACCAACTAAGTCACAGCACTATAGGTTCTAAGTGCCATCTTTCTAAACTGATTGTTGACTCTTACTCAAGCTAAGATTTATGCCTACGGCATGCAGACATAGATCACATATTAAGGCATCTACTCAACCAGCCACGAAATGCACAGTCTGTGGTGTCAGATTCAGAAAAAGATAGTCCAGACCAGTGGTCACCAACCCTGTTCCTGGAGATCCTCCTTTGAAGACCTTAGCTCCATCTAAAGTAGCCTAGACATAAGCATCCTACACAGATGCTGATCTGGCATGTGCATACATGTTGTTTGTGTCAGAATGCTGCTCCTACCACTGGTTTGAGGCATGCTAGGATCCTCAACCTATGATAAATCACAAACATAGGTCAAGATATATATCCCTAAACAGCAGACAAGCCACAGCAGATCAGAGATACTATCTGATCTCCAGCCATAGTCTTTACAAACATATCACCAAAATTCTGTTGACAGCAATTGCTCTGAGGGTACTCAGCACATGTTTCTAATCTTTGCTAAGCAGAATACTAGTTTGAGGTTTGGATGTGTGTGGCTTGCTTGTGTGGTGTGTCATCTTAGGCTGTAAGAAAGGCATAACTGTTGCACAAACAGAAGAGTCTTGTATCAGGCATTGAAGAGATTCGCACTCTGGATCTTTTCTATGCTTGAGGGGCAATTTTGCGTCCCTGCGTGGCATTTCCCTTTTCTCCCAGATTCGTTAGGCTGCAATTACAAAAGAGTTCCTATTGATAGCCATTGAAATTTACATGCAACACATGTCTGAAAGCAAACAAATATAGCAGGACCTGAACCCACAAGGTTTTAACAGAATCAAGCCTAGAAGTCACCATCCAATGTGACACCTAACCAATATAGGCTTGCTGGTGTTTTCTCTTCTCTGTAACAAAGGGATGGAAGGCATTGCTCTTGAAACTAAAGAAGGAACATGCATCAGGCACTGCTAGGATTTGAACCCAGGATCTCCTGTTTACTAGACAGGCGCTTTAACCAACTAAGCCACAGCACCATATATTCCAAGTGCCATCTTTCTGAACTGATTGTTGACTCTTAGTCAAGCAATTGCTCTGAGGGTACTCAGCACATGTTTCTAATCTTTGCTAAGCAGAATGCTAGTTTGAGGTTTGGATGTGTGAGCACAAATTATGGCATGAATCCATGACATGGTATTTTCTAGGAACTTAAATTTAGCACAGCTTCAGTGTCATTTTGGCCAAATGAGTAGAAACATGGGGAACTTGATGACGTTGTTTTCAACTGGGGCAACAAAGCATTCCATCTAAGATAGAGAGTAGGGAATTTCCATATTCAACAGGATACCCTGTCTGGTATAGATAAAACTAACAGGCAACACCCATGTGAAAGCAAATGACTCTAGAGGGATTTGAACCCACAACCTTTGAATTGCACCAATGCTGAACCTAGAAGTCTAATGTCATGCTCTGAGAGCTCTGTTTTTGCAATCATGTATTCCCTGGCCACTGTAGGAATTTGACTCTTGTGTTGCGGCCATCCTGTCTTAATCAGCGTGATCACAGCCTGCAGCTCACTATCTGTTGTAGTGGCAATTCTAATGCAATCCATTTTTCGTTGTGTCGCAGGTATACCTTGCATTACTGCAGCCACATAGCACTCCACATCTGTATGTGTTTCCATTTCCTCAGTGTTATAGTCCTGAGGGCTCCTGAACAGCACATCAGCTACAACTAGCATCTTGCCTGGTATATACTCAGCTATTGGCTTGAACCTCATTAGGTGCATAACAAGTCTCTGACATCACAGTGGGACATTATCGAGGCCCCTGTTGTTGAAGAGAGGAACCAGCAGCTTGTGATCTGTCACCAACTTAAACTCATCAGGTCACACAGGTTTTTTTCAAACTTCTCACAGGCCCACACATTGGCCTGGTACTCATTCTCGATCTGCACAAGTTTCTGCTTCAGTACGTCACATAGAGCAGTATGCCAATGTCTTCCATACATCTTTATGGAGCTGCAGAAGCATTCTTCCCAGTCCATAGCTGCTGGCGTAGCTACTGTCGAAAGGTTCAAGATGTACCTCCCCAAATAATTCACCATACCCAGCACCCTTTTAAGTTTCTGCAGATTTTGTGGTGGGGACAGCTGTTGGATAGCATCCAACTTTTCTGGATCTGGCTGCACCCCTTTCTCATTAATTAGGTGACGCAGGAACCGCAGTTGGTTTTGTCTGGTTGCATTTCTTGCAGTTCAGCTTTAATTCTGTTGACTATTCTCTGCAGCACCTTTTCTAGGTGAGTGTCTTGTTGTTCTAGGGAGGGCCCACAGACAAGTATGTTGCCCATAAAGACCTCCACACCATCCAGCCCTTGCACTGTCTCTAACACTTTCCTCTGGAAAATCTCTGGGGCACTGGAAATGCCAAAAGGGAGTCTCTTGAAACAATACCTGCCAAATGGTGTAATAAAGGTGGTAAGTCTGCAACTATCCTGATGGAGTGGAATCTACCAGAACCCGCTGGCTGCATCTAGAGAGGAGAACACTTATACACCATTCAACTTAGCTATGATCTTGTCAGCAGTGAGTAGCACATATTGCTCCCTTTTTACAGCCTCGTTTAATCTTTTTAGATCCACCCAAATGTGGGCTTGGCCATTTTTCTTCAAGACAGGCACCATGGACGCGCACCATTCTGTTGGCTGTGTTACACGCTCTATGACACAGTTGTTCTCCATCTTGTGCAACTCCTCCTTCACTTTGTGCAGCATTGGTATGGGAACGAGCCTTGCAGTGTGTACAGCGTGTGACTGTGCTGACTCTTTTAAGTATATTTTTACAGGGTCTGTTTTAAGTGAGCCGTGCTCACCATATGCATTGTAGTGTTTGAGAGCCCCATAGTAGTCCTCTTTAATAGCCTCCTCGCCTCTCTTTACAAGGTTTATTTCGGCAGATAGAGAGCGGCTAAGCAGATTATTGACTTTATGTCCACGGATCACATAGGCAGAAAATGGGTAAAGCTTCTCCTTATACACTCCAGTGGCTTGAAACTGTCCCAAACAGGCGAGTTTGCTTCCAGGGCTATCTAATGTGATATTAGCAGGCTTAAGTGTCATTACTGGGACTAATGTACTGAAAGTCTCTTCTGCCACGATGTTCACGTCAGCCCCGGTGTCTATTTCGAACGTTACGGGGGTGGCCCCAACCAAGAGCTACACTGTCCACTGTTCTTCTAGCTCATTTGCATTATAAACAGTACCTAAAAAAATATGCAGGTTGGTCTAAACATTCAGTGACTTTTCTTACTGACTTGCTGTTACGGCATACTCTGGCCCAGTGTGCAATTTTTTGACATTTGTGGCATTTGCCTTTCCTTGCAGGGCAACGCTCATCAATTGCATGCTGTGCATTTCCACATTTGCCACATTTCACATGACTGTCTGCTCGGCTTTTGTCTTTAGGCTTATGTTGTCCACTCATAGATTTCCTATTTGAGGTGGCAACCGCCCTTACTGAGCCCACTGATTCTCCTTGCATGCTGACTTGTATGGCCACTTTCTCTGACAGTCCCGGACAGTTTGAAATGTTTGTGCCAACGTGAGCTCAGTTATTAATTGCAGTCTGTGAGAGAGATCTCAGTCCAGAATGCCGACCGCTATGCGGTTGCGAATATACTCGACTCACGTGTTGTCAAATTCACAGTGCTCAGACAGCTCATACAGTGCCCTAATGTAAACTTCTGCTTTCTCTCTGGGCTTTTGCACTCTCTGATGAAAGCACACATGTTCATGGATTACATTTCTCCTCGGGCAGAAATAATCATTTAACTTTTCCAGAATGAACGTGAATTAATTTTTCTGTGCTTCTTTGGCAAACACAAACAATTTACAATTTACATTTATTCATTTAGCAGACGCTTTTATCCAAAGCGACTTACAAATGAGAAAATACAAGCAAAGCGATATATCAAGCAGAGAACAATACAAGTAGTGCTACCATACAAGATCCGTTAATTGAGTTGCGCAGAGTAGAGGTGTAAGTGCCAGAGTAGAATTTATGAATGTTCTCTGTCTTGCTTCCCGTGGCATAAATGAGACAACTCACTTGTACTTCTCCATCCTCTTTAGCCAATTTATTAGTGGCCCGGAATCTATGAAATTGCTGTCTCCAGTCCGTCCACTCTGTCAGTTTATCGATGCCATCGTATCAATACGCATTCAAATCCTGTCTTTCCGTCACTTCTGACACCATGTAGAATGACTGAGGAGAGGCAGTTTCTTAACAGATCTCTGTTGTTTTATAAACAGTCTCATACGGGGCAGTGGTGGCTTAGCGGTTAAGGCTCTGGGTTACTGCTCAGAAGGGTGGGGGCTCAAGTCCCAGCACTGCCAAGCTGCCACTGTTGGGCCCTTGAGCATGGCCCTTAACCCTCTCTGCTCCAGGGGTGCTGTATCATGGCTGTCCCTGTGTTTCCTGACAGGCTGGGGTATGCGAAGAAAACAATTTCACTGTGCTCTACTGTATATGTGACCAATAAAGACTCATTATACATCAGCTCTCTATAATGCCACATCTCTGTATAACGTGTCATCTTTGTGTGACTTCACTCTCTCACAGTCGTAAAGACTTAAAGTGACATCGCTAAACAATAAACAATATCTTCACATGACACACTACTGTGCTGAGTTTTTCCATTTGGAGATAATGGCTCTGTCTGTCGTTCTTTGGAGACCCAGAGCCTTTGAAATGCAACCCCAATTCAAAAAAAGTTGGGATGTTGTGTAAAATGTCAATAAAAACAGAATGCAATGATTTGCAAATCTCATAAACCCATATGTTATTCACAATAGAACATATAAAACATATCAAATGTTTAAACTGAGTAAATGCACCATTTTAATGAAAAAAAGGTCATTTTGAATTTGGTGGCTGCAACACTTCTCAAAAAGAGTTGGGACGGGGCAACAAAACGCTGGAAAAGTAAGGGGTTATTACAAAGAAACAGCTGGAGGAACATTTTGCAACTAATTAGATTAATTGGCACCAGGTGAACTGTGTTCACAGACAATGAGTTCTGGAGGTGTTTCTGAGCCTATGCAGTGAGTTCCATTACAGAATCATGCTGGTTTTTAATGCAGTGCCGCCTGAGGGCATATCATATTGATTTTCACTCTTGTCCCTTGCGGAATCTTTGGATGATATTATGTACTGTGGATGATGAGATATTCATAGTATTCGCTGTTTTACGTTGAGAAACATTATTCTGAAATTGTTCCACAAATTGTAGATGCCGTTTTTCACAGATTGGTGAATCTCTGCCTGTCTTTATTTCTGAAAGTCTCTGCCTCTCTAAGATACTCTTTTTATACCCAGTCATGTTACTCACCTGTTGCCAATTAACCTTCAGCTGTTTCTTTTTAGTAACACTTACTTTTCCAGCCTTTTGTTGCCCTGCCCCAATTTTTTTGAGGTGTGTTGCAGCACATCTCTTAAAATGGTACATTTACTAAGTTTAAACATTATATGATATCTATGTTTGATATGATATGTTTTCTATGTTCTATTGTGAATAGAACAGTGTCCCAACTTTTTGGAATTGGGGTTGTAGCTTTGTAACCCTTCCCAGTCTGATATATTTCAATCACCTTCTTCCTCATCATTTCTGGAATTTCTTTCAATTTTGGCATAGTGTGTTACTGGGTAAGACCTTTTAACCAACTTCGTGCTGTTGAAAAAGTTCTATTTAAGTGTTGATTTGATTGAACAGGGTTTGCAGTAATCAGGCCTGGTTGTGTCTAGTCCAGCTGAATCCCATTATGAGTGCAGTTTCATAGATTTGGGGAATTAGTAACTATGGGGGCAAATACATTTTCACACAGGCTCCGATGGTATTGGATAACTTTTTTGCTTCAATAAATAACATTATCATTTAAAAACTGTATTTTGTGTTTACTCAGGTTGCCTTTGTTTTAACTTGGATTTTGTTTTAATTTCTGAAACTATTTAGTATGAGATATACACAAAAGCAGAAGAAATCAGGATGGGGACAAATACTTTTTCACAGCACTGTATACTGTGAAGTATCAATTAAGTGAAGCTTGTTTGAATGTGATTCCAAGCAACATTTCAAAATATTAGCACACAAAATCCATCTTTGATATTTCTATCAAATATAGTTGGCTCAGAGTTGGCTGGGAAATACCAGACCTGTCTTCAGTTTCTTTTTGATATTTGCCTGTTGCTAAAACCCCAATAATAAAGAACTAAAATCATCACAAACTCATCACTCTCAGCAGTCAATCTTTAGATATGATTTTACTTTACATTTCATCTGGGTCACCTGTCTGCACCTTGTGAGCACCGAAGTCAGTAATTACTCTGTCAATTATGCTAATATGATTAACAATGGGGTGCACGGTGGCTTAGTGGTTAGCACGTTCACCTCACACCTCCAGGGTCGGGGGGGTTTGATTCCCACCGTGGCCCTGTGTGTGCGCGTGGGGGTTTCCTCCCCCAGTCCAAAGACATGCATGGTAGGCTGATTGGCATGTCCAAATTGTCCGTAGTGTATGAATGGGTGTGTGAATGTGTATGTGATTGTGCCCTGTGATGGATTGGCACCCTGTCCAGGGTGTACCCCACCTTGTGCCGCATGCTCCCTGGGATAGGCTCCAGGTTCCCCATGACCCTGAAGAAGGATAAGCTGTATAGAAGATGGATGGATGGATGGATGGATGGATGATTGACAATGACTACGTTTACATGGACAGCAGTAATCTAATTATTGACCTTACTCTGATTAAGATAATAATGTGATTAAGGTGTTTACATGAGTCGCTTTTAGAATACTCCTGTCATGTTCCCGTTTGACATGTTTTAGAACATAATTAGATTAACAGCCCGCGTCATTACGTCACTGCGCCACGCCGTCCGACGTCCCTCCAGAATTTCACGCATCAACATACAGTTCGTCTTCGTTATGGTATACAGTATACAGTAAAACCGTATACAGTTTTGGGTGTTTTTATTTATTTTTTTTACGAACGCTTTAAGTGCAGTTAATTATTTGTAATGCTGTACGTGCTAATAGACAACTGCTTGAAGCCGTGGGCTGCGTCTCAAACCACGTACTTACCGTCTATATTGTAGCCAAGATACATGTATTTTTCCCCACTACAGGCCTATAGTAGGAAAGTATGCGATTTGGGACGCGGCCGAACTCTCTTGTTTGCCATAAAACTGCCATGTGTGATCATGTCCTGTCGCAAAATGCGGTGAAAACTCTCACACGACGTTCATAATGTGATTAAGGTGTTTACATGTCTGTAATACTCATCCATAATGCGACTAAAACAGGAGTACTCCACCTGTCTTAATTCGATTAGAGCTTAATTCGAGCTATGCTGCGAATTTCAAGACTCATACAGATAGACAGGAGACTCTTGTAAATGACTGTGTCGAAGGCTGCTGGAAGGTTGAGGAGAATGAGGACTGATGACAGTTTGCCGATCAAGTTTCATGAAGCTTCTCAATAATGGCCGCAGGGGCAGTTCCTGTGCTGTGTGCTGCTTTGAAGCCTGATCGGTTAGAATGTTGGAGGTCATTCTGGATTACTGCACTGACTACTACTGCTGTTGGGCAGAAGGTCATTAGGTACACGCATGAACAATCTCTTAAGATTATTAACTCACATTATTGTTCAGTATCTTTCACTGAATTGTGGTGGTTGTGATACCTGTTTGTTGTTGCTGTTGTTTAGTTTACAGATCTTGTGTAGTCTGGAGGAAACTCCCAAAGAATGGGGAGAACATAAACGCCGCACCCACTCTGGAATCGAACCCGGAATCCAACCGTGGAAGTGCATGTTTGGAGATTGTATTTTATAATTTATTGTACTGTATGTAAATTTATAATGTAAGTTTATAATTTATTGTACTGTATGTACAGTGTCATCCACTAATATTGGCACCCTTGGTAAATATGAGCAAAGAAGGCTGTGAAAAATTGTCTTTATTGTTTGATCCTTTTGATCTTTTGTTAAAAAAAATTACAAAAATACTCTGCTGTCATGGATATCAAACGATTGCAAATAAGACACAGGTTTATCCAAAAACATATATCTTTGTAAAATATAGTTGTGCAACAATTATTGGCACCATTTTAATCAATACTTTGTGCTACCTCCCTTTGCCAAGATAACAGCTCTGAGTCTTCTCCTATAATACCTGATGAGGTTGGAGAATACATGACAAGGGATCTGAGACCGTTCCTCCATACAGAATCTCTCCAGATCCTTCAAATTTCGAGGTCCACACTGGTGGACTCTCCTCTTCAGTTCACCCCACAGGTTTTCTATGGGGTTTCAAGTCAGGGGACTGGGATGGCCATGGCAGGACCTTGATTTTGTGGTCAGTAAACCATTTTTGTGTTGATTTTGATGTATGTTTTGGATCATTGTCTTGCTGGAAGATCCAACCATGGTGCATTTTAAGCTTTCCGGCAGAGGCAGTCAGGTTTTCATTTAATATCTATTGATATTTGATAGAGTCCATGATGCCATGTATCCTAAAAAAATGTCCAGGTCCTCATGAAAGAGCCACCACCATATTTAACCGTGGGCATGATGTACTTTTCCATATGCTTACCTCTCTGTGTGTGCCAAACGCACCTCTGGTGTTTATTGTCAAAAAGACCAAAAAGACCATAGAACCTGATCCCATTTGAAGTTCCAGTAGTGTCTGGTAAACTGAATACATTTGAGTTTGTTTTTGGATGAGAGTAGAGGCTTTTTTTCCTTGAAACCCTTCCAAACAACTCGTGGTGATGTAGATGACTTCGGATTGTAGTTTTGGAGACTTTCTGACCACAAGACGCAACTAACTTATGCAGTTCTCCAGCTGTGATCCTTGGAGATTTTTTGGACACTCAAACCGTCCTCTTCACAGTGCGTTGAGACAGTATAGACGCGCCTCCAATTCCAGGTTGTTTCATAACATTTCCAGTTGACTGTAACTTCTTAATTATTGCCCTGATGATGGAAATTGGTATTTTCAATGCTTGTGCTGCCCATCACAGCTATATTCCTTGGTCTTACCCATTGTTATGAATGACTAAGGGAATTTGGTCTATGTGATACCTCATATTATGAAACAGGAAGTCATGGTTTAACAATTTCCCATTCCTAGTCACCCTGGTGTACTAAACTTTTTTTTTAATATCACTGGAAATATACTTCAAATATATTTTTCTCATATGAATTCATAGGGGTGCCAATAATTGTTGTACACCTACATTTAACAAAGATTTTTTTGATAAACCTGTTTTGTTTGCAGTTGTTTGATATCCATGAGAGCAGAATATTTTATGATTTATTTTTTAAACAAAAGATAGAAAGGTTAAACAATAAAGAAAATTTTTCACAGCCTTTTTTGCTCATATTTACCAAATATTAGTGGAGGGCATTGTAGTATGTGAACTGCCCTTATTTTAACACAATCCTAATCGCTAATGTGCTTTTGCCTTAAGCATACAGCACCATCTGCTGGACATAACTACAGAAAACACTGCATAGAGCAACTCAGATTCTGAGTCCAGTAACAGTCCACTGTTGAATTAGTTTTCTACTCTAACACCAGCACATATTTTAGAGCAGGAAAGACTCAGTTGTGTTGTACCCTCTCACTTAAACTATACACCTGTTCCTCTTCTTTGCAAAAAGACATAAAGTTTGTGATTTTATTTGTTAAAATTAAAAGGTGTGTTCCCTTCAGGAGGTCATCTGACCAATCACATGAACCTCAGTGACCTCAGATTGAACTGAACTGAAGTGTACTCAGTTGAGTGGTTAAATTCTTATTCTTATATAATTATTTTTGTTTTTGGTTTCTTGTAATATATCTCCCACCCCACCCTTTAATTGTTGTTGCTGTTATTTTCTGTTTATATGGTCAGGTGATAAATCCAGATTAGGTTTAAGAATGCGTCTTCAGTTAAAATCAAAACATAAAAACATTATGTTTTATTCAGCAGGAGAAATTCAATCTATTCTCAAGTCAGTCACTAGCTTTAGGGTGGTACATGATAAACATTTATGATGGAGGGTGTGACTTTCTGATGTCTGAGGTTTTTAGGTCAGTGAGTGTAATATGTGTATATAAAACCACATGACGCAACAGCGATGCGGATTGGACACACACACACACACACACACACACACACAAACACACGCACACACACTCACAATGTGTATTTTACAACACAAATACACTTGTTCTAATAAAATAATAAAATCATTTCACTACTAACACACCATTTAAAAGTGAAGTGTTTTTATAACTATATTCAGGAAATAACAGAACATCATTCAACTTTATTTATTTATTTTTATTTAAATGTAATATATGGGCAATTTATAACATCCACCACATAATATATGAGCAAATATGCAAAAAAAGAAATGTGTTTTATTTATTTATTCCTTCCTTCCTTTATTTATTTATTTATTTCTGCTCATGAGACTCCATAGTGTTTATTGTGGAATATCGAGCCTCCTTTCTGTTAAATAACATTGATTAGTTTATGATTTACTATGTTTCTGCAGTTATGAGCTTCATTATGATCAGGTAAAGTTTAATAGTTACAGAAGAAATTTAACCCACTTTCTGAAATTTAATACAAATAACCTGAAACAAAGTTAGATTGGTCGCTTCAAACAAACAAATAAACAAAAAGATAAATAAATAAATAAATAAACAGATAAATAAATAGATGAGAGTAAAAGGAAAGCAGTGTTGTGTTGGTGTTTATAAGAAGAGCAGGACACTACGACTTTTCAGTACACTCTAATAGCACCTCAAAAATCCAAACTACCTGCTGACAGATTATACTGAATATCTCTGTTCCTTCACTGGTTAAAAAGGCTGAAATGTGTAGCTTTAAACATGACATCACAAACAGATTAAAATATATATTTTTGAAGACTCGTTGTAAATAGTAAAAAATAACATTAAAATATTTTTTAAAAGTAGGATTGGTTTACCTGTAAATTACTAATATACAGTCATTTACAGGCAAACATTTAAAAGCTATATGTAATTTATATAATCACAGAAAAGCCATACTCTTCCTCCTTTTGCCATAAACCAAATTTCCCTCCAAAATTTAAACAATGTAATAAACCCTCTGTAGAGTAAATCTTACATTAATTAATATGGTTGATATGCTTTCATAGTCACACATAAAATAGTGAGTAAAATAAAACTAGTCACTAATGATTGGCTAAAAACATACAACGCTTTAATTTTTCCCGCTTGAAGGTCTAAACCCCACCCCCACTTCCCCAGAGTGATTTTCCCACTCAAATTTGAACTGGCCAATCAGAAAAATTCCTCCACTGAGAAAAATGTAAAGGATCAGGAGAGTGCATAGGCTCAGAAACACACACACACACACACACACACACAGCATTGCTGGATGGCAATGGGGCTCATATGGTATGTGTAGCAGATGGTACAGTATGTAGACTCAAAGGCGTAACCATGGTATGGACATTGCCCCCTCACATCCAAAGTTTGATACTGAAAATTCACATAATTAGAACATAGTTTTAGGATTACAGTTACCGTTTGAATTCACGTGATTTCTGAGTGATAGAAGCTCCCACAGCATGGGGAAATTGTAGGGTGCTGTGGATGTCCTGTGGGCAGATGTATTCTCTGCTCCATAACCTACCATGAAACCTACCACACCAAGTAGAGGCGAGCTAAGATGTGTTCAGGCAAACCACACACGCTAACACTTAAACACGCAATCACGACTTTTAAACAAACTCAGAAAGGATGGCTACTATGAAACTAAATTCAACACTATATATGTTGTAAATACAATTTCCCCATGGATGCTTCCAAGCAATGCTGTGCTGCCTGCATTGTGACCAGGTACCATTATTTTCCCAGAAGAGCAATGACTGACTTAGATGATTGTTTTAATTTGATAAACTGAATATTCTGTTTGTGTAACTGGTGTCATTTATTATGTTAATGTCATCATGCTGTTTAGCTTGCTATGTAATAAGTGTACAAAGTGTACAACAATATATAGTTGTATCCTGAAACGTTAGCTATGTAAAGGGTACTGGAGTTTTATTTTCTTAAATCTAAAGACAAACTGCCATAACTAGTTCTGAATGGATAACTACAATATGACCACAACTCAGATGTTAGTTCCATATCTCTCGTTGCCAAGCTAGCACATCTCAGCACTATGCTGAGCCTTATATTTGTAAAATCACTTAGTTGTCCTTAGCCCAAATGTAGTGTAAAGGAACGAAATGCTGTGCAACTTTCCTCACTTTCACTCGCATTTATAACAGTCTGTCACAATGTGAGGGTTCACAGCGAACTCGGCGGGAGGATATGCAAGCGAATGTAACGTTAATGGTCAAAAACTGGAACTGACAGCCTAGCCCAGTGGTTTTCAAAGTGGGGGCCGCCAGGGGGCGCACATGGGGCCTCAACAATTTGTTGTGAAAACACACACACACACACACACACACACACACACACACACAATCAATTCCTAATGTAATGTAATGTAAAGATGTAAGATGTAATTATTCATAAAAAAAGGGGGATATATTCAGAAGTCTGTATTTTTAAGGTGTTTTAAAGACATCTTGCAAAAGGGGGACCTCGGTCAAATGTTAATGCCATTTGGGGGGCCTTGCCCTGGAAAAGTTTGGGAACCCCTGGTCTAGCCTACTTCGTGGGTGTGCAAATATCAAACGTTAATTGACGTTCTTAAGAACAAACCAAGCCATGGTATGATGCCTTCTATACTAAGCCAAGGTTACCTACTATTACCTGTTACTGTTACCTAGTAACTAGTATCTAGTTACTTACTGTCTGAAAAAAGAGCTCGTATGTTCTGCTGCACTTTTCTACACTTGGCTGCTGTCTCCATTTCTCACAGACTGAGCTGCTAAAATATATCAACAAATTTGCGTTGAGTATGGGCATAATAAATAGAATAGATGAAGAAAAGATCTGTTGGCAGGGTTAATTAAAGGGATTAGAAATTAGAAAACTAATATAGAAAATATTTTGTACCAAATTTCGGGGGGGGGGGGGGGGGGGGGGGCAGATTGGTATTCCCTCAACACTGAAGGGGGGTCATGACCCCTCCAAAGAATGCCTGGTTATGCCCATGTATAGACTTCAGATACTCGTCCACTTTCTAACTTCAAGTTCAATATCAGTTCAACTTCAACGTCAAATTCAACCCATAACTCTTCCCATTTTGGCTCTATAATGGGATGAGTCACTACTAACATTTAAATTCCTGCTTATTGTGCTGCTGTGTTTGACTTAACTTCCACCGAAGCAGAAAGATTCCTGTTGATTCATAATAATATTTCCCTCCACAGTACAGACACATTATAAGACGTGATAACACATTATGAGTTGGACCCTCGTGATGTGTCAGTTACACAGAGAAGAGTCAACACACCAGTGACGGGAAGTTCGGCTCTTTACAGTGAATCAGATCATTTGTTTAAGCTCATCTGAAAGAGTCGGTTCAAAGAGTCGGCTCGTTTGTGAATGACACATCGGTACGTGAATACTGATTCTTTTTTGGATTTTATATCACAAATCGGATTTAATCTGTGAAATAAACAACAACAACACCACCATTAACAGACTTCGTCTGTAAGCTCTCAGCCAGGAAACGTAGTGACTGTGTCTGTGATCATGTCCTTTAGCCTCTCCTCTCTCTTTCTCTCTCTCACTCACACACACAAACGCGCGGATATATAAATGCGAGACAGTAACTTCACACTTGTGCGCGCACACACACACACACACACACACACACAGTGTTTCGGGTGATAGCATGGCGGATGATCCGCTGGTTGGGGCAGTGGACCAGGGGACCAGCTCCACAAGGTTTCTGGTGAGTTAGTGAATGTGTGTGTGTGTGTGTGTGCGTGTGTGTTATAGACTGAAATATATTCATTCAACAATATTAAAGGTTGCATACTACTGTACTACATAGTGTGCTTTGTCCTAATCTGGAAAAGTACTAAGTAGCACAGAAATAATATTTATTAAAAAAAAAAAAACTTTAATACTACTACTACTACTACTACTAATAGTACTAATAATAGTACTAATCCTCCTCCTCCTCCTCCTCATCATCATAATCAATAACAACAACATAATATTCTTGAGGAGATAGCTGTTACATTGATTTTATGCAATAAATGAGTGAATAAAATTTTCTGGAATTTACTGCGAACAATAAAGAAGTGTTAAAAATTAACTATGTGTGTGGAAATAGATTTGAATGAGTGAGGTTATGCTTCTTTTCTAAATGAGTTGCTGGTACTGGTACCAACAAAACTAACTAAAATTGGTGACATTATTAGAAATAGGTGACTTGCAGTAGTGCAGTAGTTGTTTTTACTTCCTGCGTGTGACATCATGACTTCAATAATATCATGTAACTGCTTTATCGGTTGTTTGGTCAGTGTAGTTCACTGAGACTGCTGTAGAACTTTTACCTACCTTGGATTTCTGCAACTAAGTAAACACAACAGGTCAAAGTACAGGTTCATCAGTTTAACCTTTGACCTCTTAACAAATGAGGTGAATGAGTGTTACAGCAGTTTCATCATAGTGCTGTGTAGTAATGCAGGTTTTTTTCTGATGTCCTAATGTGGATGAATCCTTTATTTCCCCTGCTACTAATAATGTTTTAGGATGTACAGTATATCTTATGTTTTTTTTCTTTGTGTTCTTTAAGTGACAATACCTAATAAGGAAAGTATTCTTTAAACTTATTTATCCTCTCTTTCCTCACTGTGAGCTCCACATGCCATTTTTAATAGAATAATGATAATAAATCACCTCAACACTTCCTATTTACTTTGTGGTAGATGTGCATTTCTTGAATATACTGTGCTGATACCTAGTGTAAAGCATTTTTCACAATCAGGAATTTAAGTTTCAAATAAAATAGTGCAACGTTTGTTTTGACTGTTTAGTAAAAGTGGATGTCAAGTTGACCTACTAACCTTTCTTCAGTGACTAACCCAATTAAACAAATGAGACAAAAATGTTATGCTTGGTCATTTATTTATTGAGGAAAATCATCCAATATTACATATCTGTGAGTGGCAAAAGTATGTGAACATCTAGGATTAGCAGTTAATTTGAAGCTGAAATTAGACTCAGGTGATTTCAATCAATGGGAGGACAATCAGGTATGAGTGAGCGGCCTGTTTTATTTAAAGATCAGGGATCTATCAAAGTCTGATCTTCACAACACCTTTGTGGAACTGTATCATGGCACGAACAAAGACGATTTCTGGACTCCACCAGTCCACATTCAGACAGACTGTGTACAAGTGGGGGAAATTTAAGACCATTGTTACCCTAATAGTCCGCGAGGTCACAAAGGAACCCAGGGTAACTTCTAAGCAACCAAAGTCTGCTCTCACATTGGCTGATGTTAATGTTTGAGTCCACCATCAGGAGAAAACTGAACAATGGTGTGCATGGCAGGGTTGCAAGGAGAAAGTCACTGATCTCAAAGATCACATGGACAAGCCAGAAGGCTATTGGAAAAATGTTTTGTGTACAGATGAGACCAAAATAAAATTTTTGTTTTAAATGAGAAGAGTTATGTTTGGATAAAGGAAAACACTGCATTCCAGTCTAAGATCCTTATCCCATCTTTGAAACATGGTGGTGGTAGTATCATGGTTTGGGCCTGTTTTGCTGCAGCTGGGCCTGGACGACTTGCCATCATTCAGAACAATGACTTCTGAATTATATCAGCAAATTCTAAAGGAAAATGTCAGGACATCTGTCCATGAACTGAATATCAAGAGTAAGTGGGTCATGCAGCAAGACAACGATCCTAAGCATACATAAGTTGTTCTACCAAAGAATGGTTAAAGAAGAATAAACTTAAAGTTTTGGAATGGCCAAGTCAAAGTCCTGACCTTAATCCAATAGAAATGTTTAGGAAAGACCTGAAGCAAGCAGTTCATGTGAGGAAACACAACAACATCCCAGAGTTGAAGATATTCTGTACTGAGGAACAGGCTAAAATTCCTCCAACTGATGTGCAGGACTGATCAACAGTTACCGGAAACGTTTATTAGCAGGGGTCACACCAGATCCTGAAAGCAAAGGTTCACATACTTCTGCCACTCACAGTTATGTAATATGGGATCATTTTCCTTAATAAATAAATGACCAAGTATAATATATATATATATATATATATATATATATATATATATATATATATATATATATTATCTCAGTTGCTTAATTGAGTTCTCTTTATCCACTTTTAGGACTGATTAGGTTTAATTCATCTTTATGCAGATATATAGAAAATTCTCACAAACCTTCAAGCACCAGTATCATAATATCCTCCACTCTTCTGGGAAGGCTTTCCACTAGATTTTGGAGTGTGACTGTGGTGATGTGTGTTCATTCAGCTACAAAAGCATTAGTGGGGTCAGGTGCTGATGTTGGGTGAGGAGGTCTGGAGTGCAGTCCGTGTTCCAGTTCATCTCACAGGTGTTTAGTGGGGTTGAGGTCAGGGCTCTGTGCAGGACACTCAATTCCTTCCACTCCAGCCTTAACACACCATGTCTTCATGGTGCTCGAACATGTTTGGGCCTCTTAGTTCCAGTGAAGGGAAATTGTAATGCTATAGCATACAAATACATCCTATACAAATGTGTGCTTCAAACTTTGAGGTGGCAGTTTTGGTGTCCACAAACTTTTGGCCATATAGTGTACAATACTGTCACTACGTTAACTTCCATACTGAAGGTGTTCACACCATCAGGTGAAATGAATGAGCTGAACTAGCCTTTTGCAGCCAGATCCAAATTTCCCTTTATTATAGAGATGGATGCATCTAAAGTGCTTCTGCAAAGCTGCTTTGTGACAATGTCCATTGTTAAAATCACTATACAAATAAAAGTTTATTTAACTGAATTGAATTAAAGTAGGGGTAGGTGCTTTATTATCCCACAGGGGTTAAACCCCAAAAGGGTTTGCACTTTTTTGTAGTTCTGAAGGATTGGCCCATTTTTGTAGTTCTGAAGGATTGGCCCATTTTAGTAGTTCTAGCTCATCTGACTTTATTAGCACTTTTTCTTTATTTGGAAAGAACACTTAATGACAGAACCCTCATAAATCCTGTGGGTCCCTATTTTTTTCCTTTCATTTTTAACAATATGTATAGGCCTATAAGTAAGAACACTAAGGTAGATAGCCTTCCTGCTTTTATTTCAGTAAGTGCATTAAGAACTCATCATAACTGGAATCTATCCTAAATTGTGAATGACACTCATTTGGACATTGATGAAGATATCAGTCAGATCTCAGAGCTTCCCTGTCCTGAGAACTGTCATGCCAACAAAACCTATGTGCCTCTGCGTCAACTCATATCTTGGTCTCACTCCTCTGGCTTTCCACCAATACCAACCAAGTCTTGGCTCACCGAATATTTGCAGGACAGTACGGTCCATGATTACATCTTTGTTCTGACCTTGGTGTGGATTCTGTTACTACCTTGCCCTCTCCTATGATAAATGGTCTGCACTTACTGTATATAGCGCCTTTTAACCTTAGCGGTTCTACAAAGTTTCTCATTCACCCATTCACATACACACACACACACTCACACACCAAGCCACTAGGCGCTAGCCTGCCATCAGGAGCAACTTGAGGTTCAGTGTCTTGCCCAAGGAAATTTTGGCATGTGGAGGCACGTGATTAGTGGACAACATACTCTACCACCTGACCCACAGCTGCCCCAACACTACCATACCTAGTGTAGACCTTGAGTAGATATTTCAAGGCAGTTAGTTTCATCACTCATACCTCTCTGCCTTCTGATTTTGATGCATACTGACCACTTGAACAACATGCCTTCCTGCTTTTGCATGAGGTCATTTGACAGCAGTCTCCAATTCATCTCCAAAGTTTGGAAGAAACCAGGAGTCAATATCAATCTTACTTCCAGTTATCATCCACAGTCCAGGTTATTTAAAGTGAGCAGAGCGACTGCAAATAAGTTTCATTAGTAACCAGGTGACTTTGAGCAGGGATAGGATTGGAGGCCATGTGATGAGGTTATGGGCTAAGGACCATGATAGTTGTAGTCCACAACTTTAGTAGATGGTCCAGACATGTTGTTATTCAACGTGGTATGTTTTTATTTTTTCTCCACAGGTGTTCAATGCTAAAACAGCTGAGCTTGTCAGTCAGCATCAGGTGGAAATTACACAGAGTTTCCCCAGAGAAGGGTAAGTTACAATAACCTTTCAACACTTTTAACTGTTCAGCAACATTTAACAGGTCTTCATAGTTAGCGACTGATACCCCTGTTGGGTTTTTATTTGATCACTTATTAGGAGTAGAATCATTTTTAAATTATTTAAGGTATTTAAAATTGTTTAGCTTTTAGTAAAGTCTCTGTCTAACATCAGTGTCAAAAAACATCATATTGATAAGATCCATCCATCCATCTTCTATACCGCTTATCCTTTTCAGGGTCGCGGGGGAACCTGGAGGCTATCCCAGGGAGCATGGGGCACAAGGCGGGGTACACCCTGGACAGGGTGCCAATCATATTGATAAGATTAGGTCCACTAAATGTGACTATTAGTCATGGACAGATTAGTCACAGGGCTAATTGGTCCAAGTGGTCTCGAACTATAGACTGTTTTATTTAAAAAAAAATTGTGAAAGATTGATAGTTTTGACAGTCAAACCAATGAGCATAACTTGTGTGCACTTTAATAAAAAACCTTGTCAATAATTGGTCTTTATTTTTCTGGTGATGACACAGAGACCAGTCAGGCAACACAGACATGTATCTTGGCATCTATTCATTAGCTAAGGATATATACAGTATGTGTGTAATGTCTGGCAAAGTTGCAAATGGAGCAAAAGTGGAACCAAAAGAGAAAACCCTAAAAGAGCAAGAAACAAGAGAGATAGAAGCATTGCCTGTTGCACCAGCAATATCCACTTATTTTAAACCAATAGATGTTAGTGGAGAACTGAGTGCTGAGGATAACCTTACTATGACAATAATTTGCTAACTTATAACCATAAGAACCTTTGGCATGGAAAGGGGGCCTTCATGGTGTATCAGCCCATGGGTCCCTAAGTTCTTAATTGCTCTTTGTTATTAGTCAATGCTGTTGTTTTAGTCAATAAGGATACACCTTTTGATATTTATTAAGACAGAATGATGGAATCTAGTTTGAAACATTTTAAAACACAATTTGACCCTACTGTAATCCTTGTGCGTGACTGCCATTAGTGGAAGGATAATAATCTAGAATAAAAGTTCCAATAGGGCATGTGCAGTCAATAGATAATAAAACTGGGCATGTTGATTACTATCAAAATCTAAGTATTACAGTTTAATGATCACGACAACTTCACTTTAAAAAAAAAAAAAAAGGAAAATATTAAATAATGATCATTTACAGGTTTAAATGTTTTACAGGTTTAAATTAGTTAAAGCAGACTTAAGCAGTATTAGTCTATTATTGAAATATAGGATGTTTATATATAGAATAAGATGTTTTTTTCTGATTTTCACTTGGCAACCCTGCTTAATCTAAAATATGTTTGTGATGCCATTATTTCAGTCGGTTAACACAACTATTTCAGATTTTCTACTTAAGATAATATAATCACACAAACATAAAATGGACCTTATCAGGACAATACTGGATCAAGCTTAGAACGCATTTATGCTTAGCAACACATGCACACATGACAGTCTTTCCTTAGAAATTTCATTAAACATTTACAAGAAGTTGCATCATTATTTTCTTTTTGGACTTTTTAACTTTTTAACAAAAGTCCCCAATAAGCAGTACAAAGGTTTATATTTTCTGACAGAATTTCCTGACAGTGCATTATTGCATAACTTAACTGGAAATGAAGGGATGAGTAAGAATGATGCATTTTTGTGTCCCACAGTTTATGTATATTTATATATACTGTATATATTGCACATGTATACCATATATAAAAAAATGTGTAATGAATAATGAAATATTTAATCTTATAATTTGCATTTCAGTTTTGGTTCAAAGCTTTTCCTTGCTCTAATTTACTTCCTGTGCCATCTGTTGTTTTTTTGCTGTGAGATGGGTGGAAGAAGACCCCAAGGAGATCCTGCAGTCTGTGTACGAGTGCATGGAGAGGACCAGTGAGAAACTCACTCAGCTCAAGATTGACATCACCAATATTAAAGGTGCATGCATTCGTGTGTGTGTTTGAATTTATTTATGTTTGGCTTCATTTTCATCTATGCTCCTCCATGAGGGCCTCATTGTATAAAAGTGAAATGGAAGTTTCTCTGTTTTACACAGCCATTGGAGTGACCAATCAGAGAGAGACGACGTTGGTGTGGGACAAAGAGACTGGAGAACCTCTCTACAATGCCATTGGTGAGTCAGCCTACCCACAAGGCAATAGCGGTGAGATCAACATTAAATGTGGACCGTCTTAACAGGCCATTAATAAGAATAATACCTGCACACTTACCACTATAGTGTGATACATTCACAGGGCAAGAAGATATCAGGTCTTATGAGCACCATTAGCAAAAGCAGACAAAAATATATTTGTTTAAATTCAAGAACATTTGTGAAACATAGCTCTCATTAACCATTGTTTTCATGATTTCAAATTAAGATCATGCAAACTTTTACACTGAAATGTAATTTAATGAATAGTAGCAAAGCAAATACATCATTGTTATTTCTCATATCCTATAACTGTAGACAGATAACATATAATTAGAGAAAGTCACATCATCTGTTTGAGCTTCTGTGGGTTTTTGTGTGGGATCTTTTAAAATCCAGATGATAAGTTAAGGATTCTCCAACACTGAGTACACGGATGAAATGATAATATTTTATGTGTATATCTCATCTGTCACTGTCTTCAAGCCTGATTTGTGATAATATTTTAAATGAGCGTTAGTATAAAATCCTATTCTGATTCCCATCATAATGTATATTTTATACAAGTACAATTATTACTTAATTATATAGAAGACATAAAAGCCTTACAGTCTAAAGTCCAAATACTAATTTAATTCTAATTATATACCATTATTATTCACTAATACACAGAGGTGGATTTAGTGATTTGGGGGCCCTAGGCAAAAATGTAGGAATGAGGCCCTCATTTCAGTGTTTTAACATCGATATTTAAATTTTCAGCATATGTTATTTAGCATTAATAGCAATAATCAGGGGTGGCCTGGGACAAAAAAGTGGCCCTGGACTTTCTGACCCATAACACGACACATTATAACACACTGGCTCATTGAAGGTTAGACCAATTTTTAACACCACTTACATAAATGAAAACATAAAAGTAGCACTGAACAGATATTAAGTCATATTTGTAAAACAGGCAAACAGAAACAGAAGAACAGTGTGACAAAGAATATTAAACAATCAAGCATGTTAGCTAGTCAGGGGGCATCATCTGGGTGCAGTGTAGGAGAGCTGCACCACTCAGCTGTACAACTCCTGAATCAGGAGTGAAACTTTATATTTTAGCACTAACATCAATCCACATCTAATAATTTTACCCCCCCCCCCAAAAAAAAGACCATCACCACTACTACTATTACTACTACTACTACTACTACTACTGTAACTGTCACGTAATGGAGGCATAGACAGAAGCAAATGCTGGTATGGCAGTTTAATACAACAACAACAAGTCCAAAGCATAAGGCAGAAGACAATAATCTGAACAGGCAGAGATCAGGTGATCAGGCAAACAGCACAAATAGGGCAGAGCAAAGGGACGAAATCATAAACGTAAGCAAAATAAAAAAAAACAACAACCAAAAAACCCAGAATAAACAGACATGATATAAGGCTTGGTTAACGACAGAGACAAGGCAACTGAGCGTATACTTCGCAAAGACTTAATGTTTGAACAGTCTCGTTTATGTGTGGTGTGATTGTGAGTGTAAATGGGAACAGGTGTCTCTGATTAGAACTCCGGAGAGGGTGAACGTGTGTGTGGGAAGCGTAGTCCTCTTCAGCCATGTTTGTAGTTGGTCATGCATTCTGGGAAATGGAGTCGCTGGTTTGCTTCGATATGACAATAATGATAATATAATAATATAATATAACAATAATAAATTTCATTTTCTAATATTAATATTATCAAATTAATCTCGATATTAGGCCTATATTAATAAATAAGTCTATTTCACTACGACCACTAACCAAGAGCAAACAATAAGTCGCTGTATGGTACAGTAGGACAGCAGCTTATTAAAATAGTCTTCTTTTTGTCTAAATTGTGGTAATATTTAAATATTTTTTTGAAGTAGCACTGAACAGGAATCCACATCTGAATGGCACACTATCATCATGTGACATTAAACTCACCTACTGCTTCATTTGGGAGCAGGTCAGCAGAGCTTTAGGAGGGAATGAGGAGAAGTGTGTGAGAGAGAGAGAGAGAGAGAGAGACTGAGAATGAACCCTGCTGCCTGTCTCAGCCTCGCTGAATTATTTCAGATTTGCAATAAAATTGTGAAATAGTCCAATGTAGTGGGTACTGAAGGCGGGGGCGGGGGGGGGGGGGTCTGATACACTCATGAATTAGGCATTCTGATGGAAGTTTAGTGATTGGATTTTTAGAAAAACATAATTAATTAGCCATGAGTTTATGCAGCGTTTTGTGGGCCTTCGGTAGCTCGGGGACCAAGGCATTGCCGACCTTTGCCTATCGGTAAGTTCGCATAATACACACGTGTTCATATTGACTGAAAGCAGTAGACAATAACACATAAGACATAGAGGGCCTGCATTAGTTTTGTTAGTGATCAGGTGTTCGTTATGAAGAGACAATGACATTTAACACCAAAAATTTAAATGTACTTAAAAGTAGTGTCATTCAGTGAAGACAGCAGAGGGCAGAATATCACCATTTAACCAAGTGGGTTTTAAAACAGTGCTTCTGTTTACTGAACAATGTGTATTGTATTGTTCACCTACTGCAAATAATGTCCACTGTCCTATTCCATTTCTACTGACTTTATAGCAATACAGATGCACCGTGGTTTTTAATTCCTAACATATTTAACTTCATCTCAGTTGCACATATAGTTGAATATTAGTAGCACATGTGAAGATGTTTGGCTGATCCCCACAAGGAAAACTGCTTTTTAATTATTATTTATTTTCTGTTGACAAAAACTGCACCTTTTATTAGAAAAACTAAGTTATTCCTTTTGGTTACTGAGGTTAAGGTCAGGGTTAGATTTGTGTGCGTGTGTGAAATGAACAGGAACTAAAACATTTTGTTTATTTCAGCCTCAGCTCAATCAGACTGAAAAATAACCTCCATATCAATATTATTTTATAATAAAAATTATTCAGATTTGAACGTCTTGTTTGACAAGTTATGCTTGATTCGATGACATACTGTATGTGTGTTTAAAATGACTAAAAACCCCATGGGAAAAGTTTTTAATTTTATTCTTCATTTATCTTTAGTGTGGCTGGACTTGAGGACTCAGTCTACTGTTGAGCATCTCATTGAGAAAACGCCTGGAAAGAACAAAAACCACTTAAAGGTGATGATGAGGTGTCTCGCACATACACACACTCACAAGCATACACATGCACACACATGCACACACACACACAGACACACACACATACACACACATACACACACTCACACATGCACGCACGCACACGAGAAAATGCCTGGAAAAAACAAAAACCACTTAAAGGTTATGATGAGGTGTTTCTCACACACACACAACACACACACACACACACGAACACACACACACGCACACACACGTATGCACACACTCCTCAAAAATATCATTATAGAAGCTGAGGATAGTTTATAATTCTTCCTCAGCCTGGAAAATAACTGCTATAATAATGTCCAGGAAGCTCGATGTTTTATTTACATTTTATTTCGACTTATTTCATTGCATGTATTTAATTTTTAATCATAATTTATCCAAATAGTTTAATTGATTTGATTTGATTTGTTTGACACTTTTTTTTTTTGGCTTTGGTGTGCAGCATAAGACAGGTCTGCCCATCAGTACGTACTTCAGTGCGGTGAAGTTGCGCTGGTTGATGGACAATGTGGTGGAGGTGGACGAGGCTGTGCGCTCTCACCGCGCCATGTTCGGAACTGTCGACTCCTGGCTTATATGGGTGAGTGACCACACACACACGCATACATACACACACACACACAGAGACACAAACAGACATACAGATAAACAGTAGCAAGCATTTATCCTGAGCTCGGGTTACAGTCTGTGTGGAGGTTTTCATGTTCCTCCTGTCTCTGTGTGGGTTTCCTCCTGTATCTCTGGTTTCCTCCAAACTCCCAACTTGTGGTGACACTTCACTCTAAGCAGACCCAAACCATACCAGCAAAATGCCTCTGACAGCATAACCGAGCCATCCATTTTTCCTTCAACTTGTCACCTCTACACAATTAGCAGATATACTCACTCATAATTTTCCAATTCTTGATCCATTTGTTTACTTATTTCTTGTTTCAGAGTTTAACTGGAGGGAAAAATGGTGGCGTTCACTGCACAGACGTCACCAATGCCAGCCGCACAATGCTGTTCAACATACACACTATGGAGTGGGACCTGGATCTGTGCAGGTGAACACACACACTCACTCTCTCTCTCACACACACACACACACACTCAAGGCTCAAGACTTTCTCCACTATTTCATCAGTCGGGTCCAAAACAACAAGAACTATTTTTAGATGCTTTCAGATTATACGGGTAATTTTTCTTTTTAAAACAATACATGCGGTATCACAATCAGTCTTTACCAGTTGATTGCAGATATTCTTATGTGTGTGTGTTTTTTTTTTTACATCGCCCGTTTTTCAAAAATCTACATGTATTTATGCAAATGTAGCATAAATTAATTATGCAAAAGTATTCAAATCAAATATGCATTATACTGTAAATTAGCATACTTTTTGTTTTTTAAAAAAAACCCAAAATCTAGTCTTTTGCTGTTTTGAAGTCAAATATGTAGCTCACTGTGAAAATGCTTTAAGAGGAAAACTTTTACACACAGGTTTATTGGAAAATTATTTCTTTATTGTTTAATAAAAAATACCATAAAAGAAATATTTATTGCCATTTTTTCATTATGAATTCTAACATAGATTCAGCAATAATAATTCCTCTATATTCTCCTTTTTTAAACTTTATTTTTATTCATTAATTCATAAATTAATTTTTAAGCATTTCAAGAGAAACGTATGTAAGGTATAAAATAGAAAAAAGGATTTTTAATTTTTTTTTTTTTTTACATACATAATCACAATTGGTTACATAGCACTCTCCCTAATATATCCCAATATTTTCTAAAAAGATCCATTCTCAAATGTAACATGAAGGTAAGTCTTTTCATTGAGAAAATTTCATTTACAATTTCAATCCATTGCATTTTTTTTGCACTCACCTTCTCTTTATGGACTTTTTACTAGATACCAATAGTATTTGAAGTAGTATTTATTATTTCTCCCCCCTAGTTGAAGCACTTTACCAAGGAAAAGGTACAACCATGAAAACAAAAAATCTCATTCCAAATGTGTCCTCTATAACTTTTCTAATCTCCCTCCAGTACAATTCAATTAATGGGCCTCCACAAAAAATATGGAAGCGGTCAACCATCTGAGCTCCATACCATCACCATCATAGGCCCTGATATAATCTTTTATCAAGTAATGCTGTTCTTTTAGTGGTGTAGAAAAACCTGAGCAGACATTTCCAGTTTCCATTTCCACATCTTGGGTGTGACGTTGTAAACAACCAACCCCAACAATGATCCCAATCTTCCTCTGAAATTGATGTATTACATTCTTTCTCCTATTTTTTAATTTATATAGGTTGATGAGCATCTTTTACTTATTTGTATACTCCTGTATATCCTCGAGACCAACTTCTTATTGTCCCTCATTTTGTAAGCATTGAACTGATCAGATTGTCATTAGGTATCTCTACCCTGCTCGGTTCTTTGTTAAAATCTCTTTGTTGGAGGTATCGCTAGAAGTCTTACTTGTGTATTTGGGGGATGTCCATCAGACTTGATTGTAATAAGCACATCAGATGTAGAAGTATATTTATTTTAAGAACTTCAATTTGATGAGTCATGTCTAGACGGAGTATTTACCACCTGTCAATTTCTGACTTTATAGCCATATTTATGGAGCCATAGTTACTTTTATATAGGTTTGATATGTCTTTGGGGATATTTGTACCCAGATATAGTGGGTATACCTTTATACATAGAGGTAGTGTCCCATTTAATTGCAAATTTACTCCTGATTTCTTCTGCGGGTTGACAATTATATGTGAGAATTTGTGTTTTTGTAATATTTTATTTATATCCTGAAATAAATCCAAACAGTTCTAATAGTAGAAAAAGTTCTGAGATACTGGAGTCAGGATCTGCCAGAGATTAATGTACATCATCCGTGTATAAACTTTATTTCAATTAATACTTTGTATTAAATTTTATATTCCTTCCCGCAAACTTCCATCCCTTTTATCTAAGTATTTTCCCTCGCTGCCTCTATGAAAATACTAAACAAATCCGGAGACAGTGGACAGCCTTGGCGGGTTCCTCTCTACAGATTACAGTTTTTTACACTTGCTATGACAATTTTTTCAATACTTTTAACAATTTTCCTAAACTCTTAACACAGTTAGCACAACAGCTGTCTGTGTAGACAATACAATTAACATATTTCTTGTTGCTTTGACACAAAATGCATACAGTTAACACAAATTTAAAATGCTTGAACTTCTTTTAAGCACAAGCTCGACCGAGACCAAAACAATGGATTTTTACTGCCATATTTACAAATACTTTCACACTGTATTTCAGAACAGATAACATCGTGTTCTAAACCTACCTTATAGGCTAAAGTCAAAGTGAACAGCTGTTCATATTAGGGCTGCAACTAACGATTATTTTCATAACCGATTATTTTTCCCCCAGATTAATCGGGACAATGGGGCGGGACAAACTTTCAGTACACGTTTTTTATTTTGGTTTATTTAAAATAATATCCACAAACTGAGTGTTACAAATATAAACTTCAGACTAAAACTTTACACAACTGTTTGTCCAAAACAGAAAAGAGCCCAATGCACACACACACCAGAATATATATTATCAATTTAGGACTGTAGTTTAATTCAGTGCTTTTTGTGCGTCCATAAAAATAATGCATAAATACTTATATACAAGTAATTAGCACGTTCGCCTCACACCTCCAGGGTCGGGGGTTCGATTCCCACTGTGTGTGCAGAGTTTGCATGTTGTCCCTGTGCTGCGGGGTTTCCTCCCCCAGTCCAAAGACATGCATGGTAGGCTGATTGGCATGTCCAAAGTGTCTGAAGTGTGTGTGAATGTGTATGTGAGTGTGCCCTGCGATGGATTGGCACCCTGTCCAGGGTGTACCCTGCCTTGTGCCCGATGCTCCCTGGGATAAGCTCAAGGTTTCTCCGTGACCCTGAAGTTAGGATAAGCGGTATAGAAGATGGATATATATATATATATATATATATATATATATATATATATATATATATATATGGTTTATTTATTTTAATCATTTATTTTAGTTTATATTGTATATAAGTTTTTATGCATTATTTTTTATGTATGAACAAAAAGCACCGAATTAAACAACAGTCCTAAATTAAATATGAAAAAACTCACTTTCACTGTACCTTGTGGTTTCTGTTACTCGCTGTCTTTAGGAATATTATTTTACTTGTGTTTATTTTTGATCATAATGTTTTAATTAGACATTACAGATCTTACTCGCACTCCCACTCTGTTTCAGCGTGTCTACACTGCGTGTGATCAGCAACGCGGCCTCGTTACTAACACATCACTTCCGTTATAATAAACAACAGAATTTACACTGCAAGCGCACAAATACAGCATATAATGATAAACTTAAATTAAACTAAACCTTTTAAGCAACTTGCACCAGTTTCCCCTGCCCCTTGCACACAGTGGAGAATTTTGGATATAAACATAACTTTGTGCTTGTGCATCACTGATTGATCTCCGCGGTGTTTTATATAAAATGCTCCCTGCCTTAGAGGATTTTCTTCTGCAGTCACGTGACGATTTCGCCTCCGTCTGATGGTGACTGAGGTCATGTTGGGAATAAAAGGTAAAGCTGACAGAAAGTTTTTTCCAGTTTTTAGAAGACCTGTACGAAAGACAGATGCCAGAAGCAGAAAGGGGACAGGTGGGAGATCACTTGCCAGTATATGTGAACACATGGGACAATGTGGCATTCCACCATTCCTGTGCAGTCACAGCCTGGTTTGACGGCCATCTGAGGATGATGTCCCTTTTCCTTGCCCCTTACTCCCCTTTCCTCAACCCCATTGAGGAGTTTTCTCAACCCCATTGAGGAGTTTTTCTCAACCTGGAAATGGAGGGTTTTTGACCATCGTTCACAGGACCAAATGTCCCTCCTGGATGCAATGGATGCTAGATGCCAAGACATCACAGCTGAACACTGCCAGGGGTGGATAAGGAGTTCTTCCCAAAATGCCTTGCCAGAGAAGCTATCAGGTGTAATGTGGATGAGAACATGTGGCCAAATGCCGAACACCAGGCAGATTAGAAGATGACTTTTTTCTTTTTTTATTCTTCTGTGGCTTTTTCTGTTTGTATATTTTGTATTTTCACATGATAAACGGCAGCTATATTGCATATTTTTGTTATCTTGCAGTAATGCCCTGTTGCAAAATGAGCCTTGACTGCAGCAATTCTGTCTCAGTCTTCTTTTTTCATAAACCGTACATTCCATAAAGCTACTCTGAGATGGGTCATTCATTTTTTGTATTGAATTTCTGCAGCAAAAGAAACAAAATGCATGCATTTACTAAACCCAACAAAACAAAAATGTAGAGAGGCTTCAAAAGAAACTGCAGTGCAAAGCACAATCTATGATCAATACAATATACTGTCTCTTGTATAAGGGCAGACCTGACACACATAATGCAGTTACTGTAAATGCATCTGATGTTAGTGTTTTTATGACATTGCGCTATAATTGACTAAATGTTCCTGTTGGAAGAGACCATGAGTTAGTGTTTTGGTAGACATAGTATGTTGTGCTAGTGTATTATTGTATTTTGAAAATCAGTCATGGAGTTTAGTTTACAGTGTGTGATTTTGAGCATGAAGTTAACCGTTTTGCCAATTGTGTGTTGTAGTTTTGTTGGTGCATTAAGAGTTCAGAAAAATTGTTAAAAGTATTGAAAAAATTGCCATAGCAATCGTAAAAAACTGTATTTCATCAGGTACCCTAGCTCTGGCACTTCTTTGAGCATCAACACATATTCTAACTCCTTTCTCTCTACGTTGTTCTTGTCCAGGTATTCCTCACCCTTGCCCTTGTTCCACTCATCTCCCTTGTCCTAGTACTCATCTTCCTCTCCCTCTTGCAGGCATTTTTCTTACTTTCTTTTTGTTACTCTATATTGTTCCTTTTCCACACAAGATCAGCCCAAAGAGGTCCTCTTTTACTGTATACCATATGGTCATACGATTGAAAGAACCTCAACACCTGAGTGTGTTTCCTAGATGGGAATCAGCTGTGATTGATCTATTTGCATAACTTCAATCAGCTGTTTCTCAGTAGCAATGGAATATAATACAGGGGATATATATGGGTTTCAATTCACAATATGAACTTTGACTTCAGCCTATAAGTTAGGTTTAGAACATGATGTTATCTGTTCGGACATACAGTATGAAAGCATTTGTAAATTTGACAGTAAAAATGCATTGTTTTGGTCTTGGTTGAGCTTGTGTGTAAAAGAAGTTTACTGTATGCATTTTGTGTCAATGCAACAAGAAATGTGTTAATTGTATAGCCTACACAGACAGATGTGCTAACTGTATAAAGAGTTTAGGGAAATTGTTAAAAGTATTGAAAAAATTGTCATAGCAATCATAAAATACTGTAAGTGATCATTTACTCTTATTCTAACAGTTGTAGAGGTACTGTATATAGAGATCTTAACCACTGTGTTAATCCAATTCTGGCCAAGGTTAAATATAAATATTCCCCTCTAACTCAATTGAACGTGTTCTCTGCATCCAAACTTGTTAATTCTCAAGTAATATACATTTTGTATGTTGCTAATTATGTATATATTAAGCTTATTTAATCATGTTCTTTGTATATTCAATATTTCACTCCTTATTCCCTCTGCTTTTCATGTAGAAGAACATACTTTTTAGACCTTCTATTACCTTATTTTTTAGACCTTCTTTTTCCTGACCAGTTGCTTGCTCTTTTCTTTCTCTAATTGAATATGAGACAATGACAAGAAATTACTGTTGAATTTGATTTTATTATTTTTTTATTGTTATTTTAGGTACTTTGATGTTCCTGTTGAAATCCTCCCAGAGGTTAGAAGCTCTTCAGAAATATATGGTTATACGGTAAGTTATCAGTGTGTGTGAGTGTGTATGTTTGTGTGTGTGTGGGGGGGTGTGTGTGTGTGTGTGTTTGTGTATGTTTGTGTGTGTTTGTGTGTGTGTGGGTGTGTGTGTTTGTGTATGTTTGTGTGGGTGTTTATGGGGGTATCTGTGTGTGGGTGTGTTTGTGTGGGTATGTGTTTATGTATGTTTGTGTGGGTGAATTTATACAGAAGTGAAATCTAAGATTTATCTGTAATAAAACACGAGCACAACAGAATGGTGTGATAACAAATCTGATGGGTAATGTAATGCAATTTAACATTCATTATTAATTACTGTAAATATGAATAATTCTGTGCATATTCATTTATTCGCAATATAATGCATAATAATAAGTGGCTTACTTTTAGGCTCTTTTGACTCTTTTTAAAACTGCACTGTTGCACAGAAGGTTGATTAATATTCTATAGCCAGACAGCTGATATCGTCTCGGCTTCCAGAAAGAAAAAAAACAACCTAATACATTATTTTTTCAACTCTAGTGATAGTATACTGGGCCATCACGTTATTTAAGTCTTACATGATGCACAATAAATACATCTTTTTAAGTGTTATAAGTGTATAAATGCTGCTCTGGTGGAGCTTTCTATCAGATGATGTTTATGTAACATTTATGAAAGAAGACTTTACTCAGTGTCAGCACTTTGGTAAACTACTCCTTTAAGTTTTCTCCTGTAGGATTCTGTATTTTGCTCTGTCTTGGTTATGTGACAAGCTGCATTTATTTTTTTACTTCATGAAGAGAAAAAATGGAGACTGTTGAGGAAATGACTTTTTTTAATAGCTGCTATAACATAAGTGTATAAATAATATGGAAATAATGTGTTTTGATGACATTCCACAACAGTAAATGTAACTGTGACATCTAGCCCAGACATTTACACTCCAGACTGCCAGAGGGCGTCCTCCCCTGAATATTTAATCCACTTCTTTGGTGGTGTTTCCTATTTCCTGTGGAACTGCTATATAAAGTGTATGAACTTGAACTTCCATGTGAAGACTTGTGAGTCTTGCTGTGAGTTCTGAGCTGTGTTTTTGTGGATAGATTCCTTGCCTTGCCTTGCCTTGCCTTGCCTTGCCTTGCCTTGCCTTGATTCAACCCTGATTCTGGACTGTAATTTGAGTTTGTTCATGTCAGTGATTTTTCCGGTTGTGACCATGCCTGTTTTGGCTCTGTTTTGTCCATTTTAAATTTACATTTCACATTTATGGCATTTGGAAGACACCCTTATCCACAGTGACTTACAGAAGACCTTTTGAAGTCTCTATAAATAACTACATCCTGATACTGTTGCACTAGGTCATGGATTAAGAATAACACCAGGTTCTGTTGGGCAGGTTATGTAGTAAGAAAAGCTCACAGACAACACGACTTTAAAAAAGTGCTAATTTAAGTACTTCAGGAAGAGGTAGGTCTTTAGACATCCTTTGAAGACTGACAGTGACTCAACTGTTCGGACATCTAGGGGAAGTTCATTCCGCCATTGAGGTGCCAGAACAGAGAAGAGTCATGATGCATGCCTTCCTTGTACCCTGAGAGATGGTGGGACCAGTTGAGTAGTGCTAGAGGATCAGAGAGAGTGTGGTGCAGTGCGGGGTGTGATGTTCCCATCCATGTGCAGTGAATGGTGTGATATTCTCATCCGTTTTTTGGTTTTGTAGCTAGTGGAGGAAATGTAGCAATGGGATTCTGTGGATTTGTGACAAACTGAAGTCTTCTTTCATAAACTGGTAAAAAAAATTATTCTAGAAAGTTTTAGCTGAGCAACAGTTATATGCTTTTCTTTGTTAAATAACAGCACAACTCATGAAACCTGACATCAGTGCCTGACCTCACTAATACTGAATGGGCAAATCCTCACAACCACACTCCAAAATCTAGTGAAAACCTTCCCTGAAGAGTGGAAATTATAACAGCAAAGGGGAAGTAAATCTTTAATGAGATGTTCAACAAGCACATATGGGGTGATTAGTCAGGTGTCCATATACTTTTGACCATATAGTGTACAGTACGGTACATACATACACAACACAGATGTGTGCACACAAAACTGTGGTTGGTTCCCTGTTGCACTCTAAAGAGGTATTGTGCACATGATACATATTATTGCGGTCCCCCTAAATGATAAACTCTAAAATTGCCCTTGCTTTTCATCATAAATAAGCAAATTTCATGTACTACAGTTCATACTATGTTGCATGATTTTTCCACTAGACTTATTGTTGCTGTATTATTACAGGGACTGTACAATATAATTATGGATGAATGTATGGAAATGTGCTTCATCCTATAATTTGTTTCCTGCTCTTATTTCTAGAGCTCAGGTTCACTGGTGGGCATACCAATTTCTGGAGTAAGATATCCTTTATTGTTATGAATTTATTAAGGTAGCAGATATTATCTAAGCATTATGCATTATTAATACAGCTGAATGACAAAAAATATTTTTCTTAATTGATTAAACAATTTGCTTCTGGTAGTGACCAGAGACTGCATGTGTTTGTTCCTCAGTGTCTGGGCGATCAGTCAGCTGCTCTTGTGGGACAGATGTGCTTTAGAGATGGTCAGGCCAAAAACACGTAAGAAACATATTTTGAAAATTTTAACATGTGATTTATATTTTGTAAAATGGTAAGATATGATTCATTGGCTTGTCCTTGTGGAGCATGCAGGATGTATACATGATGTCTTCCTGGAAGGTCTCTGAAAGTGCTTTAAATGTGCATAATTTAAAACTATTGTTTAAAATAAAGATATTTATCCATCATAAGCAGACAAAGGAGCATTTGGTAGAATCCAAAAAAGGTGTTACCACTTGAATCTGCAGTGCCAAATAATGTTAGTATTATGGCGTCTTTAATCTAAACTTTGCACTGAACATGGAGCATATCAGCATGCAGCATTTCAACACTTGAGCATTAAATTAAATGAATGAACAAATTCACAGATTTGACAGAGCTCAACACTAGTCAACTAGCTAGCCGTAGTTTATTCAGAAATTGACTAATGTTATTTAACTTCAATTAGAATTTTAGATTATGTATTTTCTTTAATATCTTTGGTTTGATGTGTATTTAGCTTAAATGCTGCTCTGTGTTAGATACTGGAAAGTCTATATATGAAAAAGCTGTAACATGCATGATAGGTCATATAACGGGCAGTGACGATACTCATGGGCAGATCAAAAGCTGCCTCATATGAATAATGAATGGTAAGTGATGCACTGACAGGACTTAATGATATTCAGTGGAATGTGAGTTTCAGTTCAAAACAAAGGGAGATGTGGATGATGGATGAATGAGTTAGAGAGAGTTCGAACAGGAGACCGTCTGGAATCGATAACTGTCTCAAAATCACATAGGTCTGTGCTGTTCTAGATGTTTTTGAGTGCACATGAATGTATTCACACTAAGAAATACTAACACATACTTTAGTGACTGGTTTTGTGAACACCAGTATGGATCTGCAGGCTGCGTGTGAAGTCTGCACACTCTTAGACTTGGGTGCATTCACAGACAAATAGCCTTGCTGCAGTCAATACACGTAGTGGTCTGTGGCAGCAGGGGCAGGGTCATTCTAGGTTTGTGAAAAGAGGGCAGAGTCAGGAGCGTGATTGGTAAGGATGAGCCTGCACCTGATTGACTAATGAGGGCTGTGTATTTCAGTGAGCAGCAGAGAGGAGATAAAGGACAGAGAGAGACGAGAGCCACACTAGAGAAAGCTGAGCTGAGCTGAACTGTGCTGTACCATACTATGTGTGTTTATGTTGGTGTATCACAGGGTGGGAAAGACAGTGTGCACTGGGGTGTAGGACAGAAAGCACTGAAAAGCATGGCCAGGAAGAAAAGCAGCAATAAGGGTTGCTCCAAGCCTGCCTCCTACATCCTAATTCCCACACAACAACAGGAGAGTGTCACACTGGTTCCGTCGGCCCTCGCTGAAATCATCCAAATCCCTGCCGGCATCCACCAGACTCAACACCACACCCTCCTTGAGCTGTGCGTGATACTGGAGCTGTGCGTTGCTCCAGGTGACCTGTGTGCTGGGGGAAATTCACGAATATTCACTGGTGTTCATCACTATTCATCTCTGAGGTCAAAAGCATAGCACCATGCTATCTGTTGATTCTGGGGATGAATTGTCTAGTTTTTTTGTATATTGGATAGGGGATTGTTTGTGTATGGGTCCTGCAGTAGCCAAGCCTGTTGTGGGATAGGTGCATCACTGGCTGGGGAGGCTTGCCTGCATCATCAATGTCGGATTGGCGTCAGGGAGATGCCAAAGAGCCGAAGGGAAATGCTTTTCCATATGGTTCATCATAATCCTATGGCTGAGCATCTAGGCCAGGATAGAACACTGAACCTCCTAATGGCCCTTTTCCATTGGCCAGGCATTCACGGCAATGTGTGCAGGTGGTTTGTGGCATGTTGCAAATGTCAGCTGATGAATCTGCCGGCTACTCAAAAAGTGCCATTGTGCCAAAGTCTGCCTCCCACATCTTCATTCCTAACACAGGAAGCAAGAGTGGGTTCAGGGAGAGAGGTGCAAACATCAAGTTGTGTAAGAAAATATCTATATGAATAAAATAGATTTCCAGTGACCAAACTGGAAAATCAGCGTGATATACAGTCATGGGAAAAAGAAAGTACACCCTCCAATTCTATGTTTTTATTTAATGACAATTGTGTGGTCCTCAGCAACTTTGATAAACAACCAGATAATGTCAGGTGAAAAAAAATCAATATGTAATAATTTTCCCCCCAAAGTAAACCAACATTCAGTTACCAGGTGTGAAAAAATAAGCATACTCTACAATTCAGTGACATGAAACACTTTTAGCAACAATAACATGAAGTAAACATTTTCTGTAGGAGTTTCTTAGTCTCTCAGATCATTTTGGATACATTTTGGCCCACTCTTCTTTACAACATTTTTCAGTTCATTGATGTTTGAGGGCATTTGTATGTACAGCTTCTCCTAAGATCCTGCCACAGCATCTTAATGGGGTTGAGTTCTGGACTTTGACTTGGCCATTCCAACACCTTGATTATTTTCTTCTTTTGCCATTCAGATGTTGATTTGCTGGTGTGTTTAGGATCATTGTCCTGTTGCATGACCCAATTTCAGCCCAACTTAAGCTGCTGGACAGATGGCCTCACATTTGTCCCAAGAATATTCTGGTATAAAGTGGAGTTCGTTGTTCATTGGAGTTCATTCATCTCAATGACTGCAAGTTTCCCAGGTCCTGTGGCTGCAAAACAATCCCAAATCAGTACCCCCCCACCACCAGGCTTGACAGTTAGTATAGGGTGTTTGTGATGACACTACAGTCTCATCAGTCCAATAGATATTGTTCCAGAACTTTTGTGGGTTGTTCACGTGCAATTTTGCAAACTAAGTCATGTTTTTATATTATTTTTAGAGAGACTGGGCTTTTGACTAATCACCCCTCCCTGAAAGCCATGCTTGTTCAGTGTTCTCTGATTGTGCTGTCATGAACATAAACATTTAACGTGCTTACAGAGGCCTGTAGGTCACATGATGTAGCGCTTGAGTTTCTCTTTATATCTCTGAACATTAAATGGTCTGACCTTGGACTGAATTTACGGGGACACCCACTCCTGGGAAGATTGGCAACTGTCTTAAAGGCTCTCCATTTGTAAATAGTCCTTCGCAATGTAGAATGGTGAATTTCAAATTGTTTGGAGATGGACTTGTACTCCTACCCAGATCAATGAGCAGCAACAATTGCCTCTCTGAGGTCATGGCTGATGTCATTTTTTTTTTTTTGGCATGATGTAGACACACACCTGAGTGCTCCAGAACACCAAACTGCCAAACATTCTGGTTTTATAGAGGAAGTCACACTTTATGATGATTAACTAAACCTGCGCCTTTTTTTTTGTAACACTTGAGCATTTTTTTTTTCAAACATGGGGAGCTGTATACTGCTGTATTACAGCAGTATTACATTAACGTAAAATAGAAATCACCTTTCAAAGGTTAATAATACTAGTTCATACATTCAGCACCAAATGTAGACTTTCTGAGTTGGGAATGCTAAAAGATTCATAATTCATCACCTTGCTACATTTAATCTTAAAGCAAGATGACACGAGTATGCTCATGATGCAGAGAAGATGCCATTAATAAACAAATGAGAACACACTAATGCTTCACTGCACTGAAAAGCTTCGGTAGAATGAAGGTTGTGTTACATGCACATAGTGCATAGTCACCTCATGACTATGAACCCTGTATGGAATTTAGTCAGCGGTGGGTGGAGCACAGACACACAGGAGGCCGTTTTAGTATTTCCCGTAGAGAAATCTTTATTCCGGTTAGTCTGGTAAGGGGGTGTGTGTGCGTGTGTTTGTGTGTGTGCTGAAGTGCGATCGTGTGGTGAGGGTCTCAGCCGACTACGGTTACAGCCAGGGGCGGAGCCTTCACTCGCGTCTGAAAAAACAAACACAACAGCGATTAGCGGACAGGCATTTGTCGAAAATCTCCCGAAAACACACCAGAGAATTGTGCACATGCACGGGGAGACTTCCCTCCCTCTTGCGAGTGGAGTATCGCCCTTTTATACTCTCCCCTCACCTGCTGGATGGTGGAATTCTTCCGTGCGGTGCACCATTCACCGGCCGTGTGTGTGTTGGCGGCCCCGCCACCACGTGCTCTCCGGCCATCCAAAACATTGGTGATGCTGAAGCAGAGCTGTTTCTTTGACATCACTGTGGCAGTCGCGGGAGGAGCGATCTTTGTTTCCCGTGCGCCGGCCGCCGGCCTGTCGCCACAGTACCCCCCTCAGCTTCGAGCCTACTGCCATCGTGTGTCGGGGCCACAGTACATCCCATTGCGAGAGGCCATCTGCATTCCCATGGTGGGTCCCCGCCCAGTGCTGGACCTGGAAAGAGAAATCCTGCAATGAGAGGAACCATCGTGTTACCCCGGCGTTAGTGTCCTTGGCCTTGACCATCCACTGCAGTGGGGCATGGTCTGTCACCAGGACGAAGTGCCGACCGGCCAGGTAGTATCGCAGCTCCTCGATGGCCCACTTTATCTCCAGGGCCTCTCTTTCCATGGCTGCATACTTCCTCTCAGTTGGGGACAACTTTCGACTGATGTAGAGGACCAGGTGTTCCTCTCTGTCAAAGGTCTGCGAGAGAACAGCGCCCAGCCCGGTCTCGGATGCATCTGTGTGCACGGTGAATGGAAGGGCAAAGTCTGGGTTGCATAGCACTGGCGGGGGCTTCTGGGGGAGGTACGCTGCCACTGAGGGCACCGTTGACAGAAGGCCCGGACCTCTGCGTCCATCCCCGGCCAGATGAAGTGGTCCTTCAGTTGGTTCGGGCACCCAGGTGGCCCCCGAGTGGATGGGCATGGGCCAGGTGTGTCAGCGTTTGGGTTCGGGTCTTGGGACCTACGAGGAGGCCCACGTTTTCCCCTCTGTGCTGGGTCTAGTGGTATAGCAGGCCTCCCCTCACTAAAAAGTAGAAGGCGGGTAGCCTGTGTTCTGGGTTTCGGTCGACCCCCCTCAATCTGATGCACCTGGGCCCAGCAATGCTTCAGGCGGTCGTCCTCTTTCTGCTCCTGGCTGAAGTTCCCCTGCCAGCTCACCTGTTGAAATACAGACAAGAATGGGTCAGGGGGTGTGTGCGACTTACCTTCGCCCGGGGCGTTCTCCTTGCCCCGGGCCATCTAGGCCGGCCAGCAGAGCTCTCAGTAACTGGTCCATGGCCACCGTTTCTGCCACCTCGGTGGAAGTGCACTGGTCAGGGTGGAGCCACCGTTTGGTGAGGTGCAAGAGGGTGTTCATTTGTCCACTGGGCCCCCGGCCGGTAGCTCCACTGGTGGAACTCCGCTGCCACCTGGTAGGAAGTTCGGCCATACCATGCCAGGATCTTCTTTACCTCTCCGTAGTCCGCCGCGTCCTCCAGAGAGCGGGCGTAGTAGGCGGTGTTTGCTTCTACAGAGATCAAAAGACTGAGGATGCGCGGCCAGGCTTCCATGCCCCAGCCTTCTCGGTGGGCAACCCATTCGAAGGTCTCGAGGTAGGTCTCGATGTCGTCCTCTGGGGTCAGGCGCAGGAGAAGGTGCTGGGCTTCTCGGCCAGGGTCCCGGAGCGGCGGGGTCGCTTCAGGGCCAGCAGCTCCCAGGTAGCAAATCGCAGGCTTTGGGCGAGCTGCTGTGTCGTGGCCTGCTGCTGGAGGCTAGTCTCCATGAGACGCTGTAGCGTGGGCTCCATGGTAACTATGTCTATATATCTATACCCACAAATTATTATTATTATTATTGCTTTTTTTTGTTTTTTATTTTTAGTAAATTTGCAAAGATTTCAAACAAACTTCTTTCACGTTGCCATTATGGGATATTGTTTGTAGAATGTTGAGGAAAATAATGAATTCAATCCATTTTGGAATAAGGCTGTAACATAACAAAATGTGGAAAAAGTGAAGTGCTTTTATGCACTGTATATGCAACCTGAGTGACCCAGGTTCTCCACTCACTCACAAGGGCAGTTTCCTTCAGGTATATATCAAAGTCATCACGCCCTGATAATGCATTCTCCAGACTGCACTTAAAATACAGTATGTGCTCATATCGTACTTTATTGTGAATGAAAATCAGTAAAAATGCTGTTTCTGCTTTCCATTGAGGATGAAAATCATATATATTACTCATGCTGTTTCTGTTGAGGATAAAAATTGCTCAGAATACTGATACTGTTCACCATTGTGGGTAAGATTTGTGACAGTACTGATACTGCTCTCTATTGAGGGTGAGAATCACTCAAACTCAACACAGAACACATGGCGTGCAGAAAAGCAACATAGGTCTGCACTAGTGTGTGTGGCCACCGTAGAGGTTCCTGAAAATGTTGCAGCACTAACACCACAGCTTTCATTTCCTTTCTTATTTTTATACCCTCCTCCAGCAAGTCTCTTAGGCTTGCTACGAGATATCTGTGATTACAATTAAATACACCTCATATTCCTGTCATGTTCTTGTCCCTACTAGCACTGAGACATGCCTTGTAATATGGCTGAAAGTTGCTGAACAGCTCAGCAAAGGCAGGGGTGTCCAATCTTACCAGCAAAGGGCCGGTGTGGGTGCAGGTTTCTGTTCCAATCAAGCAGGAGCCACAACTGATTCCACCTGTTTAATCAATTGAGCTTGGCTTTCAATAGACTCAGGGTGGCTTGGTTGGAATGAAAACCTGCACCCACACCAACGGCCCTTTCCGGATAAGATTTGACACCCCTGAGCTAAGGTAAATTTCCCCTAGGTGTGAATGTGTGTGAATGTGTGTGAATGTGTGTATGCATGGACAATGGACTGGTGTCCTATCCAGGATGTATCCCTGCCTCATCCCCGATGTTCCCGAATAGGCTTTGAATCTACTGTGACCCTGGCCAGGATAAAGAGTGAGTGACTGATGTTCTGTACATTCAGCAAATAATTATACAATCTACAGTGAAACATTTATAATTTTCACTACTGGATTTATAAATGCATGAATGTTCCCATGAGTGAAGTTGTTCTGTCTTTGAGAGTAGCTACTGTGACCTGTTTACAGCATGCTGAACATGCAGGCTGGTAGGGGGTTAGATACGATTGCTGGAGACAGTGATGACAGCTGTGGTTTGGCTGTATAATTCTGTCTCAAGGCTCTGAAACATTGAAAAATGATTCAAAATATGATGTAAATGAATGAGTGTAGATATTAGAATTTATTTTATGAATAAGGTAAATCTGAATTCAAATATTTTCAATCCTCTTTAAACCTTTTCAATAAAAAAGCTTGCATACATTTTGTGGGTGTTTTTGTATATACACAATCCATTAGTAAATCAGGGCCACATGCTTAATATGTAGGAAAGATTTTTACTCCTTAGCTAGTATTTTGTTGTTTAGTCTGTCTCATCAGTCTGATCGTCTGTGGTCTTTCAATTGCAAACTGACTGTCTGTCTTCGTTAAAACACCCCTTTAACCCTGATGTTCATGACTTGGCTGCAGATGAAATATAACTCCGAGCAAGAAATGTTGCATTATTGATCTGATTCCACATTGAGCAACATTTCAAACATTATGAATAACACTGTGGGCACTTATGTTCAACACACCACTGTTGTCTTCTGTTGTAGATATGGAACTGGTTGCTTCATGTTGAAAAATACTGGACTCAAGGTATTTAATGCTTTAATGACTTTGTGTGGTCTCACTCAATAGATGACTTTAGTTAACTCTTAACTCTTCCTCACAGCCTGTGATGTCAGAACATGGCCTCCTCACAACAGTTGCCTACAAAATGGGAAAGGACAAACCTGCTTACTATGCACTCGAGGTGAATATTCTTTTTTGTTTACTGAGGTATTCCAGATACTTTAAATCAGGTTCTTGCATTATTTCCTTGGTCCAAATACAAATAACTGCAGTCCATGTTAAGTATAATATAAAGATACCTTTACCCTTTTTAAGTTTTATTTGTCTGAATGAATTATATACAAAATAGATTTTTGATTGCAGTTTTACAAATGCATAATTAAATCATCTACAATTATTCTTGTGTTTAATATTACTATTTCCTCATATTTTTTTATAAGATATTATATGCTTTTTCACATTTATATTCACTTATTAAGAACATGCCTTTTACTTCCTTATGTGCACATTTCTGCAGTCAGATCTCAATTGTGATACATATTGTATCTTACCCATCTTACTATATCTTCTTTTCTTAAATGGACAGAGTATGTGATGTTTTTCATAATGTAAACCTATTTGGTTATTTGTTTCCCATCAGTGCCTCTTGCTCTCATGTCCTAAGTCAGGGTGAATATCACCCAGGGTACAACATTTTACTATACTGTCTGTTGAAGGGCCTCCTTTATTTCATCTAATACTTCTGGATGCTTGGGCATGCCAATATATACAGTATATGCAGGGGCGGACTTAGCACTAGGCGAAGTTAGGCAACCGCCTTGGGCGCCTCAAAATGCAAATTATATATATGTTTAATTATTAATGCTACATAACTATGCCAGAAAATGTAATATCAGAGTCCCATTCCTATATTCTGCCTAGAGCCTCCAAATCACTAAATCTGCACCTGAGTATATGAGCTCAGCGCCACAATACATACAGCTGGACCCATCCATGCCAGTAAAATGCCTGAGGTGAGGTTGTGGTAGATGGGGCAGTTTAGCCTTCAAATTTTACACCAAGACAAAACTGAGCATAGCAACAAGGCATTAGGTGGGCATTCATCATCATCATCAAGGTCTCACCCAAGCTCAAATTTTGTGAGGTATTTCAATATACAGTGGAGGAAATAAGTATTGAACACATCAACATTTTTTTCAGTAAATATATTTCCTATGAGGCTACATGAAATTTTCACCAGACATTAGTATTAACTCAAGAAATCTGGAAATATAAATAATTCACAACATTAAAGTCCATAAATAAAGTTATGTGTAATAAAGTGGAATGGCACAGGAAAAAAGTATTGGAGTCTCATTGGGAATATATTTACTGAAAAAAATGTTGATGCGTCCAATACTTATTTCCCGACTTGTATGCTGTCCAAGATCTTATGTAGAAACGCACACAAAAAAATGGGTAGGGCTGAGTTGGTACAGAAACTGATTGCAGTAGGCATACATCAAGCTTACTTCCCAAAAAACTGAAAGTTGGCCAGCATTGCTATTAGCTTTGAACTGGTAGAAACCACTGGGACCCTGATATCCCCATCTACAGTCCAGAGAATCTTGTCAGAATTGGTCTTCATGCAAAAACACAAGGATTGGGGTGCAGAATAATGGTAGAAGGTGCTCTACATTGATGAGAGATATGAAATTTTGGCCCTGACAGTTTGTCCACTGAACGGCTGGATGAGTGTCTGTAAGCACTCTTTGAAGCACAGTGGAAGTTCCCTGTAGGTTTGGGACTGCTTTTCTCCAAATGGAAATTTGATTTTGTGATTTTGTCAGTGAAAAAATGCATATTCTTATCCATTATGCAGCACCATCAGGGTGGCAGCTAATTCTTAATTCATTCTGCAGTATGATTGTGACGGCAAACACACAAGAAAAGTCATAGACAAATACTGCCAGTGAAAACGAGAACAAAGAGCTCTGAAACAGATGGTATGGCTCTGATCTCAACAACACTGAGCCAGTCTGTGGAATGCATGCAGAGACAGAACAGCCATCCAGAGGAATACTTTAAAACCTGCACAACAGCGTGCCTGAGAGAATGAGAGAATGCTGTTTAAAGGGTGGCAAAGAGAGGTCACACCAAATATTGATTTGATTTAGTTTTTTTTTTCTGTTTACCGTATTTCTACGATAAAGCAAAAATATTCCAGACAGGAAAGCTCCATATATACACTGTAGGAGGTGAGAGTTATAGCTCATTGCATTTATGGCATTTGGCAGACACCCTTATCCAGAGCAACTTACATTTATACATCTGCTCAAGGGCCTAACAGTGGCAGCTTGGCAGTGCTGGAGTTTGAACTCACAACCTTCTGATCAGTAGCGCTTCATCTTAACCACTGAGCTACCACTTCCCCATTTCTAGTCCTATACACTCCCTCATATATCCCTCATTTACCCTTTTGTTAGATTAAGTGAGGCTTTTTAGATACCCGCTTGACATTAGGGAACGAAGAAAGTCCTTAGCGTTAATAGCATTAATTTAAATAGAGTTAAATGACTTGCCACTATTATGTTTTGATTTTGTTTTGTTTTTTAAAGTTGTATTCCCTTGACTGGTTCATGTTTCAGGGATCTGTTGCAATTGCTGGAGCAGTAGTGAGGTGGTTGAAGGACAATCTGGGAATCCTCAAATCCTCTTCTGAAATTGGCAAGTCATTACACTTTTTTCTTTATAATGTAACCAATATTGTCACCACATTTTAGTATTTAAAGTTTATACACTCACCAGTCACTTTAATAGGAACACCTGTACACCTGCACATTGATGCAGTTATCTATTCAGCCATGTGGCAGCAGTGCAATTCATAAAATCATGCAGATACAAGTCAAGAGCTTCAGTTAATGTTCACATCAAACATCAGAATGGGGGAAAAGTGTTATCTCTGTGACTTTAACTGTGGCATGGATGTTGGTACCAGAAGGGCTGGTCTGAGTCCTCTGACCTCTCTGATTACCTAGGTGATCCTACCCACAGAACTGTCACTCACTCAGTGTTTTTTGTTTTTCTCACCATTCTGTGTAAACTCTAGAGACTGTTGTGTGTGAGAATCGGAGGAGATCAGCAGTTTATGAAATACTCAAACCAGCCACATCTGGCAACAACCATGGCACGGTTAAAGTCACAGAGATCACACTTTTTCCCCATTCTGATGTTTGATGTGAACATTAAATGAAGCTCTTGACCTGTACACTATCTGCATGATTTTCTGCATTGTGCTGCTACCACATGATTGGCTGATTAGGTAACTATTAGAGTTCCTAATAAGGGGACAGTGAGTGTAACTTGAAATGTACGAAAACCACTGTGTGGGTACATGATTCTATTAGCTTGTGAGATCATATGGTGTTGGGGGATTGTGTTCATAAATCCAGTGTCCAAGTTTGAGGATTTCTTTGCCAATTCTTCCCAAAATTTCCAAAATGTTCCAATAGAAAAGTTGGCTGCTGCAGCTGGGACGTCATATGGCTGTTATTTTGTTCCAGCATTTTCTGGGCTTTACGCTCCCTACTGGGAACCCAGTGCTCGAGGGTAAGTAACATTAACAAATACTTTATATTGAAATGAAGCAAAAGGATGTGGTAAAATCTGACCTTAGGCCATAGTTGATGCCAATACATTCTCATATATCAACCTCCCATTATTGTAAAGGGCATAACACCTAGATATACACTTTTATTTTTTCATTAAACTTATACTGAATTAACAGAGCTTCTTTAATTACTAAAAAAGCAGCAGGCTGCTGGATATAAATAAAGGTTATTCTGTTCAGTTCGATTGCTTCTATAGGGTATGACACATGATACATTTTTTTTAATTTTGGATTTTAAGCCGCTATTGGATAAATAAAATGGATTTAGTGCAACTGCCCATGGAACTGACTGCCCTTGCACTTTTAAAAGGGTTCTACTTGGAATTCTCTATAAAAAGAAAAACTCTTCTATAAGGTTCTACATGGATTTTAAAGGATCCTCCAGAGGAAAAAAGTGAAGACCCTTTAGGTGGATCATTGGTCTGCATATTTAATTTGGCATAGCTTTTATGCTGGATGTCCTTCCTGACACAACCCTCCCATAACCAGGCTTGGGACCGGCACTTAGTGCAACCCCCAGGGTATGAGTTGATTCCCTGCCCGGGAATCGAATCCGGGCCACGACGGCATGGGATCCTTAACCGATAGAGTACCAGGGAACTGTAATCAGTATAAATAAGTAATATACTTAATTACACTTATAACAGTTCTCTGTTGTATGTATGTATTTAGCAGTTACATATTACAGGCTAAACATGGTGTCGAATATGGAGCTCTGTATTTTGCATTTTGACACTTTCACAGTTGCATAAATCCAGCATTTATTGAGCCCATTTGTCCCTGTGGTAGAAACATGCAGCTAAAAGGTTATTTCATTTGTTCTGAGTAAATCAATTCACACAAATTTCACAGCATCAGCTCAGCCTCATGGCATAATAATGGTGCTTGCACGCACACACACACACACACTCTCTCTCTCTCTCTCTCTCTCTCTCTCTCTCTCTCTCTGCATGAGCCTTTTCCCCTTATTTTATGTGTGCTTAATCTATCTACTTTTAGTTTATAATATAGAAAATAATCCACCTTTCACATTCATTACACCCACGACAAGTGAACTCCAGAATAATCCGCTTTAAGACATTTCTTAATCTGATATGGATGCCAAAAATTAAACTCAATATGTCTTTTTATCTATGAAAGACAATAGGGTTTAGCTCTGTTATCCCATTTACACAGCCGCCCTGCTGCCTTGTATTATTAAGCTTTTATGAAATCTGTTTTCCTGTCAGTTTTGTGTGTACAGTCAGATCCAAGTGCTTAAGTTTGCTTGCATGATCTGTTTTTCTTCCATCAGTCACATTATAGCACACACATGTACAACACATGTAGTTTAGTCAAATTTACTGAAGTGCTGGTCACTAAGAGACAATAATATATACAGTGTGTTACAATCACAATAAATACAGTGTGTTCAATTGTTACTGTTTAAATAAAATATATGAATGAAAATAAAGGAAATAGATTTGTTACTTTGCAATGACATCTTTAGTAATTGGATTGTCCTGAGTAAATCTTGAAAGCAAGTCCATCAATTATTGTTATACAGTACCCTCCACTAAAATTGGCACCCTTGGTAAATATGAGCAAAGAAGGCTGTGAAAAATTGTCTTTATTGTTTGATCTTTTGTTCAAAAAAATTCACAAAAATGCAGTGCTCTCATGGATAGCAAACAATTGCAAACAGGTTTATCAAAAAATATTTTTGTTGAATATATGTGTGCCACAATTAATGACACCCCTATGAATTCATATGAGAAATATATTTTAAGTATATTCCCACTGATATTTTACATTATTTTTAGTATACCTTGGTGACTAGGAACAGGAAATTGTTCAACTACAATTCAAACCACAATGAGGCAACACACAGGCCAAATTCCCTTAGTCATTCATAACAATGGGTAAGAAATATAGTTGTGATGTGTGGCAAAAGGTTGTTGAGCTTCACAAACTGGGAAGTGGCTATAAGAAAATAGCACAAGCATTGAAAATGCCCATTTCCACCATCAGGGCAATAATTAAGAAGTTCCAGTAAACTGGAAATGTTATGAATCAACCTGGAACTGGACGTGTGTCTATATTGTCTCAACGCACTGTGAAGAGGATGGTTCGAGTGGCGAAAAAAGTCTTCAAAACTACAATCCGAAGTCACCTTTATCACTACAAGTTGTTTGGAAAGGTTTTAAAAAAATTTATAAATAAAAGAGCCTCTACTCTCATCCAAAAACAAACTCAAGTGTCTTCAGTTTGCCAGACACTATTGGAACTTCAAATGGTTCCATGGTCAGATGAGACCAAAATAGAGCTTTTTAACAATAAATTCCAGAGATAGTTTTGGTGCACACAGAGAGTTGGCCATATGGAAAAGTACCTCATGCCCACGGTTAAATATGGTGGTGGCTCTTTAATGTTCTGGGTTTGTTTTTCTGCCAGAGGACCTGGATCAAATATCAACAGATATGAAATGAAAACCTGACTGCCTCTGCCAGAAAGCTTAAAACAGGCCGTGGTTTGATCGTCCAGCAGGACAATGATCCAAAACATACATCAAAATCAACAATGGTTGGAAAAAAATGGTTTACTGACCACAAACCCATAGAACACCTGCGGGGTGAACTGAAGAGTAGAGTCCACCAGCATGGACCTCGGAATTTAAAGGATCTGGAAAGGTTCTATATGAAGGAATGGCCTCGGATCCCTTGCCATGTATTTTCCAACCTCATTAGGCATTATAGGAGAAGACTTTGAGCTGTTATCTTGGCAAAGGGAGGTAGCAGAAAGTATTGACTAAAAGGGTGCCAATAATTGTTGCACACCTATATTTAACAAAGTTTTTTTTGGATAAAAATTGTTGTTTGCAATTGTTTGGTACCCATGACAGCAGAGTATTTTTGTGAATTTTCTTTAACAAAAGATCAAAAGACAATAAAGACAACAATAAAGGCACAGTATCTGTGTATACACAGAATTTCATACAGTGCATCCGGAAAGTATTCACAGAGCTTCACTTTTTCCACATTTTGTTATGTTACAGCCTTATTTCAAAATGGATTAAATTAATTATTTTCCTCAAAATTCTACAAACAATACCCCATAATGACAACATGAAAGATGTTTCTTTGAAATCTTTGCAAATTTCATTAAAAATAAAAAACAAAAAAAGCACATGTACATAAGTATTCACAGCCTTTGCCATGACACTCAAAATTGAGCTCAGGTGCATCCTGTTTCCACTAGTCATCCTTGAGATGTTTCTACAACTTGATTGGAGTCCACCTGTGGTAAATTCAGTTGATTGGACATGATTTGGAAAGGCACACACCTGTCTATATAAGGTCCCACAGTTAACAATGCATGTCAGAGCACAAACCAAGCCATGAAGGAATTGTCTGTAGACCTCCAAGACAGGATTGTATTGAAGCACATATCTGGGGAAGGGTACAGAAACATTTCTGCAGCATTGAAGGTCCCAATGAGCACAGTGGCCTCCATCATCCGTAAATGGAAGAAGTTTGGAACCAGCAGGACTCTTCCTAGAGCTGGCTGCCCGGCCAAACTGAGTGACGGGAGAAGGGCCTTAGTCAGGGAGGTGACCAAAAACCCGATGGTCACTCTGACAGAGCTCAACCTTCTAGAAGAACAACCATCTCTACAGAACTCCATCAATCAGGCCTGTATGGTAGAGTGGCCAGACGGAAGCCACTCCTCAGTAAAAGGCACATGACAGCCCGCCTGGAGTTTGCCAAAAGGCACCTGAAGGACTCTCAGACCATGATGAAACAAAGATTGAACTCTTTGGCCTGAATGACAAGTGTCATGTCTGGAGGAACCCAGGCACCACTCATCACCTGTCCAATACCATCCCTACAGTGAAGCATGTTGGTGGCAGCATCATGCTGTGGGGATGTTTTTCAGCGGCAGGAACTGGGAGACTAGTCAGGATCGAGGGAAAGATGAATGCAGCAATGTACAGAGACATCCTTGATGAAAACCTGCTCCAGAGCGCTCTGGACCTCAGACTGGGGCGAAGGTTCATCTTCCAACAGGACAACGACCCTAAGCACACAGCCAAGATAACAAAGGCGTGGCTACAGGACAACTCTGTGAATGTCCTTGAGTGGCCCAGCCAGAGCCCAGACTTGAACCCGATTGAACATCTCTGGAGAGATCTGAAAATGGCTGTGCACTGATGCTCCCCATCCAACCTGATGGAGTTGAGAGGTCCTGCCAAGAAGAATGGGAGAAACTGCCCAAAAATAGGTGTGCCAAGCTTGTAGCATCATACTCAAAAAGACTTAAGGCTGTAATTGGTGCCAAAGGTGCTTCAACAAAGTATTGAGCAAAGGCTGTGAATACTTATGTACATGTGCTTTTTTTGGTTTTTATTTTTAATAAATTTGCAAAGATTTCAAACAAACTTCTTTCACGTTGTCATTATGGGGTATTATTTGTAGAATTTTGTGAAAAATAATGAATTTAATCCATTTTGGAATAAGGCTGTAATATAACAAAATGTGGAAAAAGTGCAGCGCTGTGAATACTTTCTGGATGCACTGTACATCACAACATTGAAATACATAGACAATGAAATGTTTTCTTGCAACTATCACAGATAATCTAGATAATGTTCAAAGGTATGCAAATTATATTCAAATGATGTATATTCATAGTTATTATTGTGCAAAAATTCTCAATATGAATGTATTTAAATCTGTGTTTTTAAATTTGATTTAATTCCTTTAAGGATTATCTGTGGCCTGACACAGTTCACAAACAGGAATCACTTGGCTTTTGCAGCACTGGAAGCAGTGTGTTTTCAAACACGAGAGGTAATGCAAGAAACACACATTTATACAAAGCATATAGTCTTTATTACCACTTTATTAGGAACACTTGTACACCTGATCATTCATGCAGTTATCCAATCAGTCAATCATATAGCAGCAGCATAATCATGCAGATACAGGTCAGGATCTTCAGTTAATGCACACATCAAACATCAGAATGAGGGAAAACTATGATCTCTGTGACCTTGAAAATGGCATGACTGTTGTGGTCAGTTTGGTTGATTTGAGAATTTCTCTAACTGCTGATCTCCCTGGATTTCCACACACAAGTCTGCAGACAGAAATATTGATGAGAGAAGTCAGAGGAAAACGACAAGACTGGTTTGAGCTGGAAATCTACAGTAACTCAAATAACCACTCTTTGCAACCATATCAAGGAGAAAAGCATCTCAGAATGGACAACCTTGAGGCAGACAGGATACAACAGCACAATAATGCACCATGTCACAAAGTCATCTCAAACTAGTTCCATGAACTTGACAATAAGTTCAGTGTACTTCAGTGGCCCAGTCATCAGATCTGAATCCAATACAACACCTCTGGGATGTGTTCAAATGGGAGATTCACAGCATGAACATGCAGCTGACAGATTACGTGATGCAATCAGGTCAACATGGACCAGAATCTCAAAGGAATATTTCCAGCATCCTGTGGAATCCATGCCATGAATATTTGAGACTGTTTTGAGAGCAAGGGAGGACCTACCCAGTATTAGTATAATGTTCCTAATAAAGTGCTCAGTAAGTGTATATTAATGTAATACCCCCTATTAGCATATGTTAATACAAACTGTCATGTTTTTGAACACGCAATGTTTTAAAACATTCGTTTAAATAGTTTTATTGTTAATACTCTAAAATAAAACTAGGGAATATGTATAATTGAGTCTAGAAATGTTTATTAATTGTTTAGTGAATCCAATCAGAAAAGGCCCAAATCTTTTTATTTTACAGTTAATACTAGAACTTTGTGAGTCTTTTAGCTATAGGCTTAACGGCTTTACCCTCCAAGTGCACCTACCTTTAATACAACACAGAACTCATTTAAAGTTGCTTTAGGATCTGCGAGCAAGCAGTTGCTATGGGTGTTCAAGAACATTCGACTAGTAGTTTGTATTGTGGAATATTGATAAAGATTAAATAAAATGTGAGAGAACTAAACTGTATGGTGCCTTTCATTTCCAAGAGGAACAAAAAAAAGACTGATGATAAGCTGATGATGCAGAAGAGATTAATTAAAGGCTGCTGTGATGCTTTTAGAATGTGATCTGCAGGGCTTTTTTCTCTGCATAATGACAGTAACACAGCATGTGAGGATGTAACAGTGGCTCAGTATCAGCTTTGATTTTATTAAAATACAAATGTTTTCCTTCAGGTTTTGGATGCGATGACTCGAGACAGTGGCGCTTCACTTACTCAGTTACAGGTAGATGGAGGAATGACGGCTAACAAATTACTAATGCAACTACAGGCTGATATCCTCTGTATCCCTGTTGGTAAGTGTGTGTGTGTGTGTGAGAGAGAGAGAGAGATAGATAGATGTTTTGTTATTTCATCAGCAAAGGTTTGTTGGAGTTTGTTAATTATTGACAGACTTTAATAAAGCTGGGTACAATATCTGTAGTGAAGTTGCGAGGTTAGTTGAAGATATAATGACTAAGATGCTTTTTAAATTAAATAAGATAGTGATTAGAGATAATGTCAGAATTGTTTGACTATTTTTGATATTTATGCCACATTAAATCAAAGGTGTATTTGTCATGATGAGTGGGTCCTGTTATATTCTGAGTGACTTCAAATTGCCTGTTAGAATGCATCAGGAGAGCACTCCTTTTCTAAACTGCCTTTAGTTTAAAAAAATAATTGCTTGCAGTCTGCTGTTGGACAGGAGAGACTGAGTCACTGTATGTGCACCTGGAATGCAGGCCAAGATTAAAACCACACGGGGCCTGGGGCTATGGTAACATGAAAAGGAGCACTCTCCTGACACATTGGTAAGAGGCAGTGGAAATTATTCAAAAACTCCTGTGCGGAAAGCAAATCCACGTCAGTATGTAGAGTATTTAGAGTATACAGTATGTGGTTATTTGTTTGTATACCCGCTTTTTCAAGCTATAATTTGGCTACTACATCTACGTCAATCATGCAACTAACACCAAAGACAGCTAACCAGGGGCCCCTTCAGTCTCAGGCCCTAGGGCTAAAGGCCCACCTAGCCCCTATTATAATCCAGGTCTGCAGGAATGTGTCATGGTTAGAGATATGGACTGTCAAAGCATTTTATGGTAAAAAGCACATGCGTCAGACTCAAGCCCTGCTGCCAAAAATGGCCCACTGCCTCGTTTAATTCAGATTCGTGCCTATAATGACTGGCCACGCTCTGCACTTTGTACAGCGCTGCTTCATCTCACAGCACTGAAACTCTGGGTATAATTAACACCTATCTGCTACACCTGATGCAAGCCAGGCCCATGTCTAAAAAACAATTTAGAAAAGCAGTTGGCAGTGACCAGGAATTGATTTTAAGAGGATAAAAACAAAAAAAATACTAAATAGAAAAAAAAAACTAAATAAGATCACTGTGTGGTCTGTACAGTTGAGAATGTTCTCGGGTTTGAGTGCATGCCACACAGCAGTAGGAGCAGTGATGGCATGAATTTTTTGTTTTAATCATTCAGTGCACGTCAACCAATTTTAGTCTAAAATAAAATATTTTAGTGATTAGCAGAACATGATATCTCATTTATTTGATGAGTGGTTATAAGCCTTTATTTTATTTTGTCCCAAAACAAAGAGGAGTGATTTGTAAATGTATTTTGACTTTACATAATCAACTGCATAGTTTTTTTTTTTTTAAGATAAACGTTTATTTTTAAATCGATGCATGCAACATGTTCCAAAAAATTTGGACAGGGGCAATTTAGGACTAATAGTGATGTGACAAGTTGAAATTAGAAGGTGACGTGAAACAGGTAAAGCAATCATCTAATCATAGCATATAAGGAGCCTGCAAAAAAGGCTTAGTCCTCCGATGGCAGGGATGGGTCGAGGCTCGCCAATCTGCCAACTGATGCGTCAGCGAATAATCCAGAACTTTAAGAACAACGTTCCCCAAAGACAAATCGGTAGGATTCCACCTTCTACAGTGCACAATATAATTAAAAGATTCAAGGAATCTGGTAAAATCTTGGTGCGTAAAGGGCAAGGGCAAAAACCAATTCTGAATGCGCGTGATCTCTGTTCCTTCAAATGTCGTGATACATCTAGTGTGAGTTGTAGCTGTCAGGCTTTGTGTTCATGCCTAACTGGGAGTATTTCTCCTGTGTAGTGAAACCTTCTATGTCTGAGACCACTGCACTGGGGGCAGCAATGGCTGCTGGAGCAGCTGAAGGGGTCAACGTGTGGAGCCTAAATCCTGAGGACATGACCTGTGTGGTGTTTGAGAAATACCAACCTCAGATTAAACCAGAAGGTGAGGGCTGAGAGGATCAGCCTTTTCTTTCCTCATCACTATTTCTCTTCCCAAATCTTAAATATATCTAAACTGCTTAAATGGCCTTTATAGTTTTACTTTTAAAAAAATTAAACTATTTCCCTTGGAATTTTTATCTATCTGTCTCTCTGTCAACAAATTAAATGATGAATAAGTATCAAAAAAGTATAATAAAAAAAAAAAGTATAAGAACCAAGTTGATAATCAAATTGAAACAATACAGCTACACATACACTGGATTTAACATTAAATTAATAATTCTGTATATATTCATGTAATCACACCTCCTGCTATTGACAACTAAATGAGCCATGTCCTGATCAACAGCATGATTGATCCTGATAGTTAAAGATACTTGTGTTTACAGTTCAGTTCTGCCTTTAGCAATACATTTGTGTACAAAATGAAGGAGCCATTATTTCGCTGCAATCATCCACTTCACACACAAACCTGCTCTGATGGAGAAAATTGTCTATGTGCCATTTGATTGGACCTTTTCTCATGGTAATAGTGCAACAATTGGTTAAAATTGCAAATCTGCATGTTGATGTGAACTTTTGAAGACATGTGTTTTTCTTATGGTGCTACAGCAGTAAGTCTGGCAATTTTCTAAAAGCTTATGAAGAAGAATTATAAATGATGTAACTGTTTGAGCAGAGAGTGAATTCCGATACGCCAGATGGAAGAAAGCTGTCCAGAAAGCCATGAACTGGGAGACTATGGATCCACTTTTTAACAAGAATGGTGAACACACACACACACACACACACACACACACATACAATCAGCAAAAAAAAAGTCCTCTCACATTCAATTGCTTTTATTTCCAGCAAATTTCTTAACATGTAAATATTCGTATTAACATAAAAACATTCAAGAACTGAGACATAAACTGAACAAGTTTCACAGACATTTGATGAACAGAAATGGAATAATGAGTCCCTGAACAAAGGGGGGGGGGCGGTCGATATTAAAAGTAACAGTCAGTATCTGGCGTGTCCTCCAGCTGCTTTAAGTGCTACAGCGCATCTCATCCTCATGGACTGCACCAGATTGGTCAGTTCTTGCTGTGAGATGTTACTCCACTCTTCTACCAAGGCATTTGCAAGTTCTCGATCACATCTGGGGGGGGACATGGTTACATGTAATTTTCCAATGCAAGGACGATTAGCTGTCCTTCCTGTCTCCCTGTAGCACTGTCTTAGGCATCTTACATTACAGACATTGCAGTTTATTGCTCTGGACACATGTACAGTCCTCATACCTCCCTGCAGAAGGCCTATGGCATGTTCATGCAGGTGAGCAGGAACCTATCATCTTTCTTCTGGTGTTGTTCAGAGTCAGTAGAAAAGTCTCTTTAGTGTCCTAAGTTATTGTAACTGTGACCTTAATTGCCTACCGCCTGTACACTGTTAGTGTCTTAAGGACTGTTCCAGAGGTGCATGTGCAATAATTGTTTATGGTTCATTGAACAAGCATGAAAAACATTGTTTAAACCCTTTCCAATAAAGATCTGTAAAGCTTATTTGGATTTTACAAAATTATCTTTAAAATACAGTCTCCCGAAAAAGGGACATTTCTTTTTTTGCTGAGTATATATATATAAATTTGGGACAGATCAGCTTCCGGGTTTGGGACCAGCACTGAGAGGGCACGGGTAGCCCTCTAGTGGCCGGGGTAGGTTCCCTGACCAGGAATTGAACCCGGGCCCCGGCAGGCATGCTAGCCACCAGTAAAAAATTTTATAAAATAGATAACACTGATAAAATCAAGGGCGCATATAGGAACCTCTGACTAAAATATATTTAATGGGGGTTTAGTGTCAGAGTGTAATGTGTGAATCAGAGGCACAGAGGTGGATATGTATCAGCTCACATTGGTATTAAAGTAACCCTAGCCAAACCCTAACACTAGTGGTATAATTGAGTAATAGGTGCATTTGCATACAGGAGGTATGATAAAGCTCTGACCTGTGTGTACAGCCTTGGACTATTTAAAGATACTTAGATGTCATCATAATTACATAATTTCATTACATAATTTCATATTGATACTAAAACGATACGATTTTATTCATTGTCTAGTCTGCTTTTTAGTGTTTGAGTTCTTTCTTCAAATGAAATAAGGATGTTTATTGGCTCAAAAAACCTAAGCACACTTCCCTAATGCTCTCTGTATGTCTCAATGATAGCATTAATTGTCAGCTAAATTGTATGCAACATTGATATGGTCATTTTATCATGTCTCCCCTGGTCTCCTCACATTTACAAAGAAGACAACTAAATGCCACAATTAAATCACCGCAGGCGGCAGTGCAAAAGGCAGCAGGGACTTTTCATTATCATTAACAGTGCTGTAGTGTAGTTTTTAGTATTTTAGTTTTCTGTATCAGTATAACACTACCAATTCACTGTAACAGCAGACCTTTAATCCATTTTACATTTCAGTGTTAACATGGAAATTTTAGACTGATCAATTTATTACTGATTTCAGCTTTATTAGTTACTCTAGTACATTTTATTGCTTAAACTGCAGTAGAATAAAACGGACAACTTCAGGTCTTAAATAGACAGTGAGTATGTGAGTATGTAAATATTGGCTTGTTAAATTCAGAGCTGGTTATTTGATATATTGGTAGAGAGCAGCAGGCTTGTTTTTACATCATACATGAATTTTATCCAAGCAATTAAGTTCTCCAGTAAATTATTATGATCAAATCTGTAATGCCAAAAGACTTCCCATTGCTCTCACAATTCCTGACCTTGCTCTTACGGCTGAATTTACACACCCTTAGGAAAAAATAAAGTTGGCGAATTAATTTATAGCTTCAGTATATTTGGACTTGCAGATGTTTCTTCAAAACACATATCAGAAATATAAACATGTTGAGTTAATTAATGAAAAACAACATTTTTAAAATTAAGTCAGGGAAAAGGAGAGGGCTATGTCAGACTTTTCTGTTGCTTTTACCTTTGGATATACCTGTATTTTTTTTTTTATTATTTCTTTACCATTTTGCACATTTAATTTTTATTTTTACGTGTAGATAATTTGTAAATAACTTTCTTTTCCTCCCAGGGGATGGAAACTTTTGCACTCAGCTGTTTTGTCTGCTTATTACAGACTTCTAGGCTTGATGTACTAAGATCCAAAATAATAAGTGCTAATTTGCATGTGCAAGAAGTGAGTGTGTTTTGGCTGATTCACACAGAATAACTGCATGAATTGTGTAACATGAATATTAACATTTTTGTGTGTGCTGTCAAACTAAAACAGCACAAACACACAACTGGATACCATAACGCCAATTAGGCTGTGAGATGCAGTTCAAAACACAATATGAATGCAAAATAAGAGTGCATGTTCTGTTTATAAGGTACAAGCAATATAAAAATTTCTTCACAGGCTCTCGTGTAAAGGCTTTTTTGGTATTGCAGTCTGTGTGTGGATATCTAATATCAAACCAACTTTACCTCTGGTAAAAACTTTTTATTATTAAACATTTTGAGATATGAATAGATCATCTTAAATGAGCATACATTAACGGTGCCAGTGGGGCTCGCTACAGCAATCCTATGGGCACAGGAAGAGGTGAGACAAGGAGTAATGCCATAGCAGGTCAACATTTACCTGTATAATTAATATTAAAACCTAGTAAATAGTGCCTTTTGGTTATATTAATTTGCACATGCAATCACTGTTTCCCAAAGGCACTTTCAGGCTGTAGTAAATCACACTGTGGGTGCAAAATGTATTTATTTTCAATGAACTGTATGTTGCACTTTTAGGTAGAAACACCCCAAAGTTTATATTCATTAAGGAAAACTCAAAAATGTTAATCATTGGGTAAAATGTGTTATTTTGCTAATGTGATAGACACAATCCTCCACCGAGCCTGTTAGTAAAGCTGTTCTTTTTATAAGGTACATATACATTTAAAAAAAAAAAAAAAAAAAAAAAGCTTGCATGCTTTTTTGTGTTATTTGTGTTTTGTGTTAAGTATCTACACACACAAACCTTTAGTAAATCAGAGCCATAGAGTTCTAGGGGGAAAAAACTTCAAGCCAGAAACTGAGATCTGTTCTTTCTGTGTTTCAGGTTATCAGAACTAGACATATGAAGCACTGCTGCTACCTGAAAACTCGTTAATTCAGGCTGAAGAGATTTGTGCAGTGCTGCTATCCATAACAAAGGAAGTGCATTTTCTGGGTACATTTTGGGTGCATGAACCAGAGTCTGATTGCACTGTGTGTCCATTGTTTCTGATCCAAGCAGTCCCAGCTTTCCTCTCATTTAAAATGTGTTTCATTCCAAGCTGACATCCTGTGGTCAGGCTGCTAAACTGCCCTGAGTGCAGATTATATAACCCCAGTTCTGAAAAAGTTGGAACATTATGGAAAATGCAAAAAAAAAAAAGAAATCATTTGAATATACAGTTCACCTTGTACTATATTGAAAACACATAATTAACACATTATTTGATGTTTTATTTTGTGAATTTAATGTATTTTTGAAAATATACACTCATTTCAAATCTTATGATTGCAACACACTCCAAAAAAGTTGGGACAGATAATTGTTTACCACTGTGTAACATCACCTTTTCCTTTTAATAACACTTAAGCGTTTGTGCACTGAAGACACCAGTTGGTTAAGTTTAGCACACAGAATTTTCACCCATTCATCCATTATGCATTTCTTCAGCTGCGCAACTGTACAGGGCCTTCGTTGCCTTATTTTGCGCTTCATAATGCGCCACACATTCTCATTCAGAGACAGGTCAGGACTGCACCAGGCCATGCTAGCACCCGCACTCTCTGCTTACGCAACCATGCACTTGTAATCCGGGCAGAATGTGGTTCGCTGTTGTCCTGCTCTGGATGGCAGCATATGTTGCTCCAAAATGTGTACATACAGTGCATCCGGAAAGTATTCACAGCACTTCACTTTTTCCACATTTTGTTAAGTTACATGCTTATTCCAAAATGGATTAAATTCATTATTTTCCTCAAAATTCTACAAACTATACCCCATAATGACAACGTGAAAGAAGTTTGTTTGAAATCTTTGCAAATTTATTAAAAATAAAAAACAAAAAAGCACATGTACATAAGTATTCACAGCCTTTGCTCAATACTTTGTTGAAGCACCTTTGGCACCAATTACAGCCTCAAGTATTTTTGATTATGATGCTACAAGCTTGGCACACCAGTTTTTCGGCAGTTTCTCCCATTCTTCTTTGTAGGACCTCTCAAGCTCCATCAGGTTGGATGGGGAGCGTCGGTGCACAGCCATTTTCAGATCTCTCCAGTGATGTTCAATCGGGTTCAAGTCTGGGCTCTGGCTGGGCCACTCAAGGACATTCACAGAGTTGTCCTGTAGCCACTCCTTTGTTATCTTGGCTGTGTGCTTAGTGTCGTCGTCCTGTTGGAAGACGAACCTTTGCCCCAGTCCGAGGTCCAGAGCGCTCTGGAGCAGGTTTTCATCAAGGATGTCTCTGTACATTGCTGCATTCATCTTTCCCTCGATCCTGACAAGTCTCCCAGTTCCTGCCACTGAAAAACATCCCCACAGCATGATGCTGTTACCACCATGCTTCACTGTAGGGATGGTATTGGACAGGTGATGAGTGGTGCCTGGTTTCCTCCAGACATGACACCTGTCATTCAGGCCAAAGAGTTCAATCTTTGTTTCATCATGGTCTGAGAGTCCTTCAGGTGCCTTTTGGCAAACTCCAGGCGGGCTGTCATGTGCATTTTACTGAGGAGTGGCTTCCGTCTGGCCACTCTACCATACAGGCCTGATTGGTGGAGTTCTGCAGAGATGGTTGTTCTTCTGGAGGTTCTCCTCTCTCCACAGAGACATGCTGGAGCTCTGTCAGAGTGACCATCGGGTTTTTGGTCACCTCCCTGACTAACGCCCTTCTCCCCCGATCGCTCAGTTTGGCCGGGCGGCCAGCTCTAGGAAGAGTCCTGCTGGTTCCAAACTTCCTCCATTTATGGATGATGGAGGCCACTGTGCTCATTGGGACCTTCAATGCTGCAGAAATGTTTCTGTACCCTTCCCCAGATTTGTGCTTCAATACAATCCTGTCACAGAGGTCTCCAGACAATTCCTTGGACTTCATGGCTTGGTTTGTGCTCTGACATGCCTTGTTAACTGTGGGACCTTATATAGACAGGTGTGTGCCTTTCCAAATCATGTCCAATCAACTGAATTTACCACAGGTGGACTCCAATCAAGTTGTAGAAACATCTCAAGGATGATCAGTGGAAACAGGATGCACCTGAGCTCAATTTTGAGTGTCATGGCAAAGGCTGTGAATACTTATGTACATGTGCTTTTTTTGTTTTTTATTTTTAATGAAATTTGCAAAGATTTCAAAGAAACATCTTTCATGTTGTCATTATGGGGTATTGTTTGTAGAATTTTGAGGAAAATAATTAATTTAATCCATTTTGAAATAAGGCTGTAGTATAACAAAATGTGGAAAAAGTGAAGCGCTGTGAATACTTTCCGGATGCACTGTATCTGTTTGCATTAATGGTGTCCTCACAGATGTGCACGTTACCCAATGCCTGGGCACTGACACACCCCCATACCATGACATACGCTGGCTTTTGGACCTGACGCTGATAACAGCTTGGATGGTCCTTTTCCTCTTTGGAACACGACGGCTGTTTTGTCCAAAAACTATTTGACTCGTCGGTCCACAAAACATGATTCCACTGTGCTACCGTCCATCTCAGATGAGACCGAGCCCAGAGAAGTTGGCGGCGCTTCTTGACAGTGTTGATGTATGGCTTCTGCTTTGCATAGTAAAGCCTTAACTTGCATCTGTGGACACAGTGGTGAATGGTGTTGACTGACAAAAGTTTACCAAAGTGTTCCCGAGCCCATGTCAGGACATCCATTACAGACTCATGAGGGTTTTTAAGACAGTGACGTCTGAGGGATTGCAGATCACGTGCATTCAGAAGTGGTTTTCGGCCTTGCCCTTTACGCACCGATATTTGACCGGATTCCTTGAATCTTTTAATTATATTGTGCACTGTAGGAGGTGAAATGTCCAAAATCCTACCGATTTGCCTTTGGGGAATGTTGTTCTCAAAGTGTTGGATTATTCACTGACGCATCTGTTGGCAAGCCTCGACCCATCCTTGCTCTTGAAGGACTAGGCCTTTTTTGGAGGCTCCTTATATACTATGATGAAATGATTTCCTCACCTGTGTTTTGGAATGTGTTGCATGTATCAATTTCAAAATAAACATTATCTTCAAAAAAAAAAAAAACAACAACTATGCAGTTGATTAGGTAAAACATCAAATACTTTGTCTTTATAAATTTTTTGTTTAAATACAAGTCAAAGTACATTTACAAATCACTCCTCTTTGTTTTTAGCATTTTTTATACTGTCCCAACTGTTTCAGAATGTGGGTTGGAGTTACCTCAGCACACTTTTTGAATGTTTATTTGTCAATAACAAGAAGCAGAATAAAAGGAGAGTGACTGATTGATCCAGTAACCTACAGGAAGAAACTACTATTTTTTGTCACCCTGTTTTTCTTTTCTTTTTTTAAATAAAGCCACAAAATTCAATTGAGAATTCCAACGATTGTCTTAAATTAACGATTGTCATTCCATGCAATGCCTGTATACCAGTTTTGAAATTCACAGTACACTAATGATACAAGAACTCTTTAATTAGTGAATTATTTAACTAACGACCACTTTTAAATTCAGTAAGTTCAACTTGAACAGACTGATAGTATTTCTGGATGTGAAGTGTGAGTGGATGTTGGAATGAATTTAATGAATGAGTTTAGTTTGAAGAGCTGTAGAACTTTGTTATTAATGTTATTGTTTATTATTAATGTGCTTACATTGATGCAATTAATAACTATTTATTGATTTCAGTTGATTTATTTGTTAACTTGTTTGTGTAAGAAAAAAATAATCAGAACCAATGGAACTGAGCATTCTAAAATTATTTATAATTGGCTCCTAATAGTTTTTAATGTAAAGATTAAATCTCTGCTGGACTGACATCCCATACAAGGTGTAGTCCTCACACATTCCTGGTGTTCCCAGGATAAGCTCCAGCCCAGGAGAAAAGCAGTGCAAAGATTAAGTGTTTTATTGTTGAATTTCATCGTGATGATGTTTAATAAAAGATTAAAGTAAACAGTTGACAGCTCAAAATGACTGGTTTTATTAAGATGGATCACTCATACATGGATCACTCATACAGTTTCTACACAAATATGACATTTGGGTGCTGGTTAGAAAAGCAAAATTGTACAATGTTACTACAATAAATGAGAACTGCATCATATTGACTGTGCTCATGAGCAAGCAGAGGTTTTAAAAAGTATATAAACCATCAGTCAATAAGATCAATAATCATCTGCCCTGTTCTCATGCCTTCATCAGGTTATAATACAGCTGGAAAAGGCCATTGAGAGAAAATACAGAGAACACACATGAATTCCTTTTCCAACTACTCTCAAAACCTTGCTTTAAAATATTTCAGAAATGAACAGCAACTCTATTCCCAGACATCAGGCCTGCCTCAGCCTCAGCTCATGAGGAAGGCAGAAAGAAAACCAAGCAAAATTATTGGTTACAATAAAATATTATAATAATGAAGAGTGATGGATTGCCATCCAATTATTTCACACAGAAAAGAAATGTTAGCAAGTGAAAAAATCTTGTATGCTGACAAATCTAGCATACACTAATAACTCAAAGTTGGATATTTTTGTATGAATTTTGCTGATACCACAGCAATTTGGCAACAATTACAATGTTTTATGTATCCATGAACAAAATGTGATGTGCGACATGTTCAGTCAGATTTAATGTTCAAGACTCTCTGATTTTTAAACAAGTTACTGCAATGATATACAGCTGTTCCCTCGTGTGTGTCTGTCTCTCACTCTCACTCTCTCTCAAAAAGGGGTAAACTCTTCTGTCCTGAAGACTTTCCTGTGCTGGGAAATTTGGCGAAGCACCATTACAAAGCACTGACACTGGAGAGTCCTTCCGTAAATAAACGTCTTAACAAAAATCTTCACCACAGTTTAAAAATTATACCTACAGAAACAATCCATTAGAACAAGTGCATTAATAAAAGCCTATTGTTCATGTTACAGCCGGAAATACTGTCTGAACTATGCGGTTATACCGTATAAAAATAATGCATACAATATATATATATATATATATATATATATATATATAAAAAATGGTATAACAAGTAATATTAGATAAATTTGGCCATATTCGAGATATCTTCATAAGCCAAGATATAATTTTTTGCAGTGAATGCCTGCTAGCACAATGACCATGGCCAATGCATGAATGTCTATTAACTGTTGCTAAGGTAGTGTCAGTTTATTAAAAAATTATTTTAAAAAAATTAAATACAAAATAAAAGACTAGAACACTTAAATGATCCAGGATTTGGTTCTAGCTATACCGTGCAATAAATGTACAGGTAGCGCTAAGTTGATTAGACACAGTAAGGTTTCAGAGTAATTACAGCCTGAAATGCAGGCTGGATTTTCAGAGGAAGTTAAACAAAATACCTTTCAAAATATTATTATAGGAAAATATTTTCATTTCATAGACCACACACAAGCAAAACAGTTTGATATATAAACTGACAGAAAGGACTGCACATGTAACAGCACGACAGGCACACCTGAGGTAATGCATTATGTTTGTGTGTAGAATGGAGAATATCTAACACTATACTGAAGAACTCAGTTTGGGTGTAAAAATTTAGCCTGCAGCCAAGATTTACTGATAGATACCTGAGGTCAAAGTGAGGACTGAGGGTGCAAAGAAAAGTTTAGCTGGAAGGTTTGGCACAACTTAGCCCCATAAATCCTCAGTTCGTCCAAACTTGTAGACAAGAGAGCTGTGGAATGAAGAGACAGGGGTTCATTAATACCATTTCCATTTTCTCATAATAAAAACAATTCGGCTGATTAGGTAATAAAGTGGATGGTGAGAGTCCAGCATCAGTTCAATCATGTGGCAGCAGCACAACACATTAAATTATGCAGATACAGGTCAAGAGCTTCAATTAATGTTCACATCAAACATTACAATGGCGATTATTACAAATGTGATCTTGGTGAGTTTGACTGAGGCATGCTTGTTGGTGTCATTCTCACAAAACAGCGAAATGGTCCATATGAGGAGAAAGTTTGATTACATCCGACCTACCAAATACACCCATCTGTTATACAGTTTCTCAGTTCCTCTTTAATACATCAATCATTGGATAATCAAGGGACTATCCCCCAGGACCACCAATGAGCAGTGTGGATTTTTCAGCTGCAGAAGCACTGCTGCTGGATTAAGAAACAGTCCACAAAGCAAAAATCTCCTGTGCTGTGGTCAGAAAAAAAATATATAAATAAATAAATAAATAAATAAAGACATAGATGAAGGCTACAGTACGACACACACTGTATGGAGAAAAATAATGAGCTCTATGTCTCTAACTGTACAGCTACAGAGATGGTAGGACTGTTTAATAAAGAGTTCAGTAAATATACTGAGGCTGTGGCTCAGGTAAGAGTAGTAAATGAAGTGAGAATCTGCAAAGCAATTCCCTGGTGCGAACAGAAGGTATTACAAAAGATTTAACTCCCACTTAAGACACGCAGCCACTCGTGCATAAGGCCTTTCGGTTTTATTCAGCTGACAGCCAAATGACTAGTAAGCTTAAAAAGCTCCTGGGCAAATAGCTACAGTAAACTCAGACTGCAGGGGGTTATCTGCACTTTACCCAGGGCATGGTGGCAGTAGATCTGAAACCTATTCCGGGAACACTGGGTGGGAATACACTGGATGGGATGCCAGTCGATTAAAGGGCACCATGTACACACACACATTCATTCGCACCTCGGGGCAATTTAGGATAGCCAATCCACCTACAGACACGGGGAGAACATGTAAAACGTCAGACAGAAAGTAAGCTGATCTCAGGATCGAACCTGCTACGCCACCATGCTGCCTCCATACAGGCTCATTTAACGTAAATAAAACTGAAAGCCTTCACCCACTGTTCACTGTCTTCAGATCACTGTTTTAACCTGGCTTCTCGTCTCTAGTATCAAATCTTACAGCTAATTCTGTTTGGTCCCCCAGGTTTAACGATTTTGGATTTTTGTTCTTGTGAAAATAGCTCTGTTGAGAATATCCAGGTTTGTGGCCTTCATAAGCTAATACTTTTCAGCCCCTTTATACAAGCTTTTAAGCTCATGATTAAGTTCTTCTGCCTTTGATTACAGCAAAATTGCAGTCTGGGAAAACCCACCTGAGGTCACTATGGCTGAACTCTGGAAAAAATGAAGAGACCAATTTTTTTTTCTTATAATTTAATACTTTGATCTCCCTGGTGGTCTAACAGTTAGGATTCAGTGCTCTCACTGCCGCAGCCCAGGTCAGGGATGTACCATTTGGGCAGCGGTAGCTCAGTGGTTAAGACATTACACCACATAGCAGAAGGTCCCAGCAACCAGTACCAAGTTGCCACTACTGGTCTCTTGAGCAAGGCCCTTAACCCTCAACTGCTCAGATGTATAAATGATACAAATGTGAGTCGCTCTGCATAAGGGCGTCTGCCAAATGCCATAAATGTAACAAAATCTGTACTTTAAGAAACCATAATATACTTCACCATAACTAAATATTTAAATATGTTTCAATGACCTAAATAAAGAATAAGGGCCAACAGAATCAAACTGACTAAATTAATGAGCTATTATTACTGTTTGAGTGCACAGAGATCAGTGGAGGGAAGAGACGATGAAGAGGCTTGTGCTTTTACCTCAAGCAATGAGACAGAAGCTGATGTGGATGATGCTGATAATTAAAGTAAGGATTGATTTCCCAATGCAGGGCTTTTGCCTGATACAGCCTGTCTGCTCAACATAATATTAAATCAGGTTAAGATAATTCCAACTTAAAATAGTTTGATGTAAAACATAATGACTCCTATAATCTACAAATGTTGTTTCTCATGAATTCGGTCACCTGGCAGTTTCCACCCACCAGCCAGCTCTCTATATCACACAACTGCCACCAGCTGGGGAGGGGGATGCTAATACATGCTTCCTGAGACAGGTGAAGCCAAAAATTTATTTTCTATCTGCTGCTCATGCTAAATCACAGGGCAGCATAACACCTCTGCGAAAAGTGCCATCTGCCCTTTATTACATACATGAGCTCACAGACCCCCGTGATCTAGCGGGTGTTAGCACTCCCCCTCCACAATTGCTAGCTGTTGTGTGAGCTGGCTGCTGGGTGGAAACTGTTGCTGTGATTGACAGGGGAGAGACAGCATGTCCGGTGCCTCCCTCTTAAGTTTGTCAGAAACTATTGCAGGTAGTTGGAAATAAGGAAAAGTGCAGAAGCAAAGGCTTGTGATTGGAGAATTTGGCAGGGCTGAATGACATTAATAATGACATAGCCTCAAAAACCTTTAGGTCGAAAGGCTATCATACTTGACTTATGCTATAGGCTACTATCCAGTGAATACTTAAAGTAATCCTATATTATGGAATTAGTTTTTTCTGCCAGTATTGCTGCTATATTACACAATAGCTTAGTTACAGTCCATGTTACAGTTTACAGTCCATGTTCTGTGCATCTACTGTCCTTGTATTTATTGTTTTGTTCTGTGTATTTATTGTTTAGCACTCGTCTCACACTGTTGTGCATTTGCACTTTATGTAGTCTTGCGTACTCTTCCATTTCGCACCATGGTCCTGAAGAAATGTCATTTCGTTCCAACGTATACAAGCTATATAGAGGAATGACAATGAAAACCCACTTGGCTTGACTAGGCAGTTGAGAGATGATAATACACAGTCAACTGGCATACAGTCTAGCAGCTCATTTCTTCAACTGTGGGTTGCCAGGTTTCAGCAAAATTTCCAGATCAACTACATTTTAACTGTCACACAAAAGACATTCCCAAAAAAATAAAAATAAATCGGGCATTGAAAAAGGGAAACATTTTTCTTCTTTTTCTCAGCCTTTGTGTAAGGAAACAAGTATTTGACACGTTTAAGATGTGTCCACTCCAAACTTTCCTTCTCCCAATCTTTGCAATATAGCTTACAATAGACACACTGTCTTCATTTTCATTGTTGCAGTTACCATTTTTACCACTGGGTGCATGGAAACTCCCCTAGAAAGGCCAGCAAATCAATGGAACATTGGCTTATATCTGTCAAGTAGCTATATTTCTTTAAGACAAATTTTTGCTTACTCAAAAGGGGTAATTATTATTTCAATAGAATTTAAAATGCATGGAGTTGTGAATAAGGCTTTTATTAAGATTCAAATCTGTTGATCGACTGATATAAATGGGACTATGGACAAGCCACCACTGCTCACATGGATTATTATTATTATTATTATTATTATTAATAATAATAATAATAATAATAATAATAATAATAACTACTGAATGGGCAGGACCTCTGAATAGTCATTATATTTACCGTAATTTCCGGACTATAAGCCGCTACTTTTTTCACACGCTTTGAACACTGCGGCTTAAACAATGATGCGGCTAATTTATAGATTTTTACGGCCTAACAAACTTCATGCCGCCAAAACATTTAGCCTCGCTACATCAGACCAATGAAATTACCGAACAGGTCACAGTGGACCAGTGAAACTGTTCGAATTAAATCAAACGCACTCACACTAAATCCTTCAGATCAGTCATTTTGCGCTTCATGCACACACCCTCATCATGGAAAACACACGAAGAAATGCTTATGATGCAGCTTTCAAGTTAAAGGCGATCGATCTGGCTGTCGAAGAAGGAAATAGAGCTGCTGCACGAAGTACCGGTAATTCTGAGGCTGTTCAATTCCGACACTAAAGAAGATGACTTTAGTGGTTTTAGTGCGCAGGAGGAAGATGAAGATAGCGATCAATGACTTTTCCTGGTAGGCAACTGTATTTTTTTTTTTTTTAACCAGCCGTGTTACAGGCACTGTTCGGAAAAAAGCATTTACGGTACGTATTTAATTAAAAGTTAAAAAAAAAATCTTTCTGTGTAACATCTTTCTGTGTAAATATCTCGTGTTACAACGTGGACCCCTGCGGCTTATAGACAAGTGCGGCCTATATACGTACAAAAATTTTTTTCTTTTTAAAGTTAGTGGGTGCGGCTTATATTCAGGTGCGCTCAATAGTCCGAAAATTACGGTATATCAGTCAGTACGCTACCAATAAAGACTGCTAGAAAGATCAGCATAGATTTTACTTCCATGCTTCTCATTGGTATATCAATATTTATTTATGATTATTTGTTATTTATTACATAGTATATTAAATGTAAATTAACCAGATTTTAAAATGCTAGACACAAGAAAAAGTGAATTTCAGTTCAGGAAACCCTACTGTTTCAGAACTCTATATAGTGGAAAATGTCATACGTCAGATGTAACCATGACAGATTGTTTCTGTCAACAATCTTAGAAACAGGCATCACATGCAATTTCCCCCTTAATGTCCTCTACTTGCATAGGCTACTATTGAGTTGTTGTTGTTGTTTTTCTCTCTCTGCATTTTATTGATCACACTGCTGGCCTGATTGCTGCTTCAGCTTTCTAAATGGGAGTAAGTGACCAGTCAGCTCCATGAGGTACTCTGTATGTAAATATAAAGTGTGAAAATTCATTAGCAAACACACCCACCTGAAAAATATGAACAAGTTCTGGAAGAACACAGACAATCTGGGAGACACAGGATGCACTGACAGAGAACAGAAAAAAAATGGTTTGAGTGTGTTTTGTTGTAAAAATTTCCAAATACACAAACCTGTTTGTGTTTTAATGAATTTCCATGGTTTGTGTTTTTTTTGGGGGAAAGCTTCATAAGGAAATTTTGGACAAGCAACAAATGCTCAGCTATTGGTTGTGTTAGACACTTATTTATTTATGAATAAAAACAGTTGCTACATGGTGCATGGGTATCACACTATAATTAAATTTTTTACATTAGAATAATGTATCATCATTATTATTATTATTATCATCATCATAATTATTATGATTATTATTCTTGAATAGATCAACTTTGTATCAAACAATAATCTACAAAGATGTAGGATGAGGTAATATAATTATTGGAGCCAAGGAAGAAACTCACCCGCTGAAACAGAAGCTCCAAATAAGATCCCGATAGATGCGATGAGAGACATGAACATGATCAGGAAGCCGATGAAGATCCAAAGACGAGCGCCTATGAGATGGTGACATGGACAAGTCCAATTACAGATAAACAAACAATGACCTTCATTCAGGAAATTCAGAATATGTCTAAATTTCACAAGTGAGTTGCTTAAACCAGCGGTGGATAAAAAGGTGAGAGAGACAGATGAGGACACAGACACTTCAATAAATGTTCGTGGTAACAAGTGCAGATTTAAACAGACACAACGAACAAATCAGCACCTTATGAAACTGTCGCATAACATCAAAACAAGCGGGTTTTTTTTTTGGGGGGGGGGGGGGGGTTAAGTTCAAATGATGAAATCACCTCATCTAATTGACATCACAAACATGCCCTAATCTATGCGGAGGTTGCAATAAAAGGAAAGCATTCAGCAGACTAGCATCAAGGCCAGATTCAGCAAAGTTGAGTTAGAGGTGCTTGTGTCTGAGGTCACTGCGATAAAGGTATCCTCAAAAATAACAGAAAACTGGGCAGAAAACCAATTATTAAAACTATTTAAGAGGAGGAAAGGAAGGTCCAATATGTGTGTCTTTTGCAATCTTTTATTATTACTAAAATTAATGTACACATACGTATATAGATAGTTATAGAAGGGTTGTTGTTTTTTAAAGTTGGGTTAAAATCAGGTACCAAATGAATCATTTCCCCATGTTCACACCAACTCTAAAAGTTTTATAATTTTTTTTACTTCATTTAATGGATTTAAATAAAGTCAGATGATTTAATTACATATATGCAGACCAATTTTTCTTCCTGAACAAAGAAAACCTGGAATTAACCAAACATGGAAAAGCAGACTACCAAAAGAAATAAAATCATGTATGATGTGCTTAGTATTGATATGTAATTATATACCCAGATGTGTGGTTCATTTGTTCAAGACACAAATGCACCTATTACTCAATTACACCAGTAATGAGCTGATACAGATCCACACAGCCTCTGATTCATACTTACACATTACACACTGACACTAAACCCCCATTAAATATATTTTTGTCAGAGGTTCCCATATGTGCCACTGAGTTCATCAGTGTTATCTATTTTATTGCTTATTGTTTATACGACTCTACTCACTATACTTGCTATAATTCTTGATGTTGATGTCGATTTTGATTATAAAAGGCAAGACAATACATGTAGAAATGATCCATCCATCCATCCATCTTCAACCGCTTACTCCTTTTCAGGGTCACGGGGAACCTGGAGCCTATCCCAGGAAGCATTGGGCACAAGGCGGGGTACACCCTGGACAGGGTGCCAGTCCATCGCAGGGCACAATCACATACACACTCACACACCCATTCATACTCTACGGACACCTCAGACATGCCAATCAGCCTACCATGCATGTCTTTGGACTGGGGGAGGAAACCGGAGGACCAGGAGGAAACCCCCGCAGGAGGGGAGAACATGCAAACTCCGCACACACCCGGAGGGAATTGAACACCGGACCCTGGAGGTGTAAGGCGAACGTGCTAACCGCTAAGCCACCGTGGAAATGATGTCAATCATTTTTCAGATTTTTGGATAAATTGTATCTGTATCTTGTCTTTTCTTAAATTGTACTAATAAAATAGTGTTTTTTTTTTTTTTTACCTGTATTCTTGCCTTACCTACAAATCAGCATATCAGACAGTAATATTTTTTCAGGCTATAAAAATATCACTCTCAAAAATTCAGACACTCGAGCCAGACGTCAGGTGAAAGGTGAAAATGACAGTGGGTGTTTTTACTATCCGACTCGACCGTACGCAGCTTTGATGAATAAGGGCCACTGAGCCCAAGCTGAAATGAAGCAACTATTTCTGATATAATGAGAAGACTCTGTGCAGGTAAATAATGATTCTCCATGTAGCGGTCCTCACTAATGCTACATTCAATCGTGCCTACATTCATATTTCCTAACAGTAGTGAAAAAAACAGGATCTTTTAATGGCTAGTCAGTGTGAGGGACCACTGAGGTCTACTAAATGCAGTCTCGTTTCCTTAGTAACTGAATGCTCTGATCTACATTCAGCATTATCTAAAGTTCATTTCATCTGTAATTTCAGCAAAGCATATAAATATTACATGCATATATTGAAGCTATACACTGTAAACACCTGAAACCATATCCAGGCAGCATCCATCCATGCATTTTCTGTACCACTTATCCTACACAGGGTCGCGGGGAGCCAGGAGCCTATCCCAGGGAACTCGGGGTGGAGGACACCATGGAGGGGAGTGCCAAAATAATCACAGGGCACAATCACACACAGCAGACAATTTGGAAATGGAAATGCCAATCAGCCTACAACGCAGGTCTTTGGACTGGGGGAGGAAACTGGAGTACTCAGAGCAAACCCCCATGGGAAGAACATGCAAACTCCACACACTCGGGACGGAGGTATGATTCGATTTTTATTTTAGATTTTATTTAAAGGATGTACTTTTAATTCATTTATAGTTTTGTTTACTGTTGTGGAATGTCCACGAAACAAGTTCGTTCCTGTTATCATTTATGTTAAAGCAGCTGTAACCTGTCGTTCCCTCACCAAGACTAATGTCACATGTTTTTAAAATCTGGTTAAGTGGCGTGTTCACCGTCCCTATGCAAGTTGTTACTATAGAAACAATGTCATTAGAACGGGCACATTATTATAAACTTGAATAATGTCAAAGCTGCGGTTATAGAAAATGAATCAACACCTTCTGACCAATCAAAATAGAGAATTCAGCAATGCTATATTATTAAAATATTTGCACATACAACTTATGAAAGTATTTTACATTCAATATATTATAAAAATCCTATTAGTGCAAACGGTTATTTCTGCAGTACCACTCATTAGCATTATCATCTCCATACCTGTCCTCCCGAGACAGCTCTCTCCATACATGTCCCCATGGATATGAGCATTTGACACAGCATTAATCCTGCAACACACATATACATACACACACACACACACACACACACACACACACGGTAACGCCTGATCATAGTAAGGTTTAATAATGCTGTGCAAGAAATCACTGAAATAAATGCTCCATGCACCGCCTACACTGACATGCATGACTCTGATATAAATCTCAGCCCCATAGTCAAGGTTTAAGTCATATAATTACCAAACAGCAATGCTTAAATACAACCCCAATTCCAAAAAAGTTGGTACGCTGTGTAAAATGTCAATAAAAACAGAATGCAATGATTTGCAAATCCCATAAACCCCTATGTTATTCACAATAGAACATAGAAAACATATCAAATGTTTAAACTGAGGAAATGTACCATTTTAAGGAAAAAAAGAAGGTAATTTTGAATTTGATTGCCACAACACGTCTCAAAAAAGTTGGGACTGGGGCAAGAAAACCGTGAAAAGTAAGTGTTACTAAAAAGAAACAGCTGGAGGTTAATTGGCAACAGGTCAGTAACATGATTGGGTATAAAAAGTAGATATGCCTCTCAAAGAGTATCTAAGTAAAGATGGGCAAAGTCTACAATTTGTGGAACAATTTCAGAATAATGTTCCTCAACGTAAAATTGTGAAGACTATGAATATCTCATCATCTACAGTAGATAATATCAAAAGATTCCGAGAATCTGGAGAAATCTCTGTGCACAAGGGGGAAAAATATTTCATGCCCATGAATTTCGGGCCATCAGGCGGCACTGCATTAAAAACAGGCATGATTCCGTAACAGAAATCGCTGCATGGGCTCAGAAACACCTCCAGAACTCATTGTCTGTGAACACAGTTTGCCATGCCATCCACAAATGCTGGTTAAAGCTTGATCATGCAAAGAAGAAGTCATATGTGAACATGATCCAGAAACACAACTGTCTTTTCTGGGCCAAAGCTCATTTAAAATGGACTGAGGCAAAGTGGAAAACTGTTCTGTGGTCAGACGAATAGAAATTTGAAATTCTTTTTGGAAACCATGGACACAGTGTCCTCTAAACTAAAGAGGAGAGGGACCATCTGGCTTTTTATCAGTGCTCAGTTCAAAATCCTGCATCTCTGATGTTATGGGGGTGCATTAATGCCTATGGAATGGGCAGCCTGCACATTTGGAAAGGCACCATCAATGCTGAAAGGTTAATTTAGGTTTTAGAGCAACATATGCTTCCATTCATGTTTATTTCTGAGAGACTCTGCCGCTCTAAGATACTCTTTTTATAGTCAATGATGTTACTGACCTGTTGCCAAATAATCTAATTAGTTGCAAAATGTTCCTCCAGCTGTTTCTTTTTAGTAACACTTACTTTTCCTGCTCTTTGTTGCCCCGTCCCAACCTTTTTGAGGCGTGTTGTGGCAATCAAATTCAAAATTACCCTATTTTTTCTTAAAATGGTACATTTCCTCAGTTTAAACACTTGATATGTTTTCTATGTTCTATTGTAAATAACATATGGGTTTATGAGATTTGCAAATTATTGCATTCCGTTTTTAATTTACATTTTACACAGTGTTTTTTTCTTACACTATTTAGAAGAATACTTAAATAATGTAGAATATGAGATAATTGTACATCTGTGTAATAGTGTCTTTGTATGTACAGTGGGGTCCTAAAGTCTGAGATCACATTGAAAAGCAATTTAAAATATTATATATATATATATATATATATATATATATATATATATATATATATATATATATATATATATATATATATATATATATATATTTTTTTTTTTTTTTTTTTTTAAATTGAAAATAAACAGGTTTTAGAATTTTGAAATATTTAAAACGAACAAAGCTAATATTCAAAATCCTGAATATTTAATATTCAAAATTGTGCACTATTTCTAGGTCCCTATTTAAATGTGAGCAGCTGTGTGATATTAAGGTCAGATTTTCCATATGCACACTTCAGTTAAATGCGGGTATTTGTATAAAATTGGTATTGGGCTGTGTTGAATGGCCATTGGGAAGCCTGCCAAACAGAACAAACAAAGAAAGAACTTCAGTGTTGGCGAGGAAACAGATGAATAGTCCCAGCCAAGGATAATGAAGCAAAACGAAGTGGTACGAGTTTCATGGTTCAAACATGTCTCCCTCCTACTTCCACAATCGTAAGCAAATGCACAAAAGAGGAAATGAGGAATCAAATGGCCCACACAATGACCCAAGTGACTGTGTGAGGTTTGAAGTTAAGAGAGTGAAAAATGAAGGATTGAACACTATATTAAAATGCAGAGCAGAAAATAAAGCTGTAGGCCTGGATATGTTTAAATTATGTTTAAACCATGATGCTTCACTGGACATCATGGTTCTGAGAGAGTAGAAGTATTATGTAAAAACCTTTGTCTTCTCTAAAGATATTAGATTTTCACCTGTTTTAGTACCAATACAGATTTAGTAATTAATTTCATGTTCACATAAGATGAAATTACGTTATTTCAACAAAATATAGTGACTTATTGTTATGATTGAACAACACCTACATGAAAAACGCCACCGTAGCGAAAACCCCACATGCGTGAAAAGCGTGATTTAGATCCTCCGAACTGGGGTAACGCACAGCAGCATCGATTATAACCCACCATCCTGTGAAAAACTGAGAGAAGGGGGGGGGGGGTGGTTAATGAATTTGTTCTGTGTCCCTGTGCTTTCAGAAATTAATATTCAGAAACTTATACACACACACTTACCAGAATACCAGCCACGATGGAGGCCACCATGTTCCTCTTCTCTGACCAGTCGATGCACTCGCACTCTGGCCAGCGTACGTTATCCAGAAACCCGGCCATGTCTGTCCCCAGCCTCCAGCGTCTGACTTACACACCTCCTGACCTCAGCGTGCTCGTGTCATTAGCACACACTGCAGACAGGACTTTTCTGAATGCAGTTATCACTCTGGAATAACAGACATATCATTTTCTTAAAATCAGACAAATCAGACCTACAACCATTTTAAATGTTGACTTGATCCTGTTTAGTCCATGGTGGTTCATTAAAGAACAACGCAGTTTCCCACAGGACCACACTGACTTACACCTCATGTCAAAATGAATTTGCAACCAAACAATAAAATTATCAGACACCTCTATATTTTATAAAAATGTGCCTCTATGTTTTTGTACTGGTGCATGATGCTCATGCTGAAACTTGAATCACACAAGAAAATGTCAATTTACTGTTCTTTCTTTTTACAAGCTAATGTGTGCAAAGCTCTGACAGGAAGAGGTGATGCAACAGGGAAATGAATCAACGTGCATTTATATCTGTGTGGTGACATGAAAAGCCTGTTATTACACATTTAACAGCATGTCAGGCCTCAGCTTGCCTCATTCCTGTGATATAAAGGACTTCTATGTTCTCGTCAAGTTTAGACATACCCATTATGTTAAAAAGCCAGAACTTCAATAGAAAATGGCATAAGATATGCAGTTAAACAATCTTTGATTGCAAAACACCTGCTTTGTAACTCAATCCAGTTTCAAAATCTCACTGAGAGGCTTTGCACATAATTGGAGTAAGATTTTTTTCTTTCAATTTAGTAAAGTAAAAAAAAAATTTAAAAAAAAGGCCAAGAGATTAGCAGGTCCATAGTAGAAACTGAGGTTACCATTACCATTTACTGTTTTTAATGTTATTTAAATGTATAATATAATATACATTAAAATAACCTTTAGAATAAGTTGAACTGAATGCAATGACTTATTTTCCAAATATATTTATAAAAATAAAAAAATTAAAAACCCCACACAGGCTGATTCAGATTCATCGTCAGTGTAACCAGGTGCCCAAATTTTATCCATATTCAATATTAGATTAATTTTATCCATATTAGATTAATTATATCCATACACACACACACACACACACACACGCACACACACACACAAGCACACACTAGAGTTGGGGTACTAGAGTTGAAGACCGCATCGGCTTATGCATAACTCACAGGACAGCCACAGTGACACAATGGCCAATCATAAATGCTTTCTTTCATTGCAGGTCTATGATTAGAGGATCTTCATAAGCCAAAATTGTATTGGGATCATCTGATACATTCTGAAAATCTGCTGAAATCCCACAGTATAATCACTAATATTCCTGAAAGGTTTCAGTCTGTCTTCAGGACCTGATGTAATACTGAGTGTTTTTAAGAGCGACTCAGAGTACTGCAGGAGCTATGGTTGATGCAGTTCTGGATTGACTTGATCTTAATGCTGAATCTCACATTGTGGATTAATGTGAATGCCAGATGCACTACTCTGGGATCTAATTAACATGACTTCAGTGGTGAACCTCTCAGAGGGGAAGTCAGATAAAATTAGATACGTCTGGAGGCTGAGCCCACCGCAGTATCTTCATGGAGTCAATCAGTGAAAAACTGCTGAATACACAGAGAAAGTAGATTTCATATGTACTGAGCTGATATGCTTCAGCTGACATGCCTGTAACACATCATCAGCAGTGATTCAGGCACACATGAGATACAGCCTCCACCAAAATACCTTAAAACACAAATATTCAACTCAAAATAAAAAAATTAAACTAAACGACAGACAGCTGCCTAGCTGTCTTTAAAGCGCACATAGTATGGTTTTGAAACGTGCCTAATTTTGTTTTAAAGGTCTCATACAATAGATTTACATGCACCCAAGGTAAAAAAAAACAAAACACTTTAATGTACTCATAATTTAAACCCCAGCATTACCTTTCAATCTAAAGGATTGGTTCTAAACTCTTCCTTTCAGAGAGCATACTCTGCTCTGATTGGTCAGATGTCCCAGTCCATTGTGATCGGTCTGTTGCGGGGGGGCGGGAGTTCAGAATCGGTTCCTTCTTTGGGGAGTCGATAACTCCGTTTGTCGTGCTCTTTGATTTTTGAAACTTTGCAGACTTTTGACATTCACAAACAGCTCTATAACACACTACATGAAAGGTAATATCTGAAAAACTATAATAGGATAATAGGTGCACTTTAAATGTAATCTGTGTGTGATACCTTACCCCATATTCTGATTAGGCCATGAATGAAACCTTATGATCTAATGCACTGTTCAACCCTAATAGTTTAGTTGTCAAGCTGTTGAAGATATTAGATTTTAGCCCCTAAAATCACAACCAGTCTTCACTGTCAAAACACAACATAGTCCGATTTTTAAGTACCTTCCATCTCTGATCCAACATTAATAACCAGACTGTTTGCATGTGTATACATATTGCACATGACACCAGGACGCATCTTATAACCATTAAAAACTAAAGGTCATAGGTTAAAGTTCATACTGGATATTATTCTTAGTAGTAGCAGTAGTATATAACAGTCACATTATTGTTTTTGTTGTTATTGGTGCTGCTGCACTTGGAGTTTAAAAAAAAATAAACAAACAACAACAACAACAACAAAAAAAAACACCAATCTACAAGTAAGAGAATACTTACAGCATGTAGTTAACCAGTTAGCTTAGCTTCACAGACTGTTCAGCCAAAGTGAAAGTCCAAACTAATTACCTACTAACGCTGACCTCTAATGTAGCTATGTGTATGAGAAATGAACGCAAATACCACCTGTAAGAGAAATGATTATGTTTTAAATTGATTTACCTTCGCTCTAGGCTGCTTATTCACCTCGGGACACAGGGCGAATTTATTTGACTCCTTCCAACGCAGAGTTTTAGTTTCTAACCACAGGACCTCCTCCTGTGCGCTGATTGGCCAGAAGGACAACCTTTAAACAGGCCGCCGACAGATTAGCCAATCCTGATGAAGAGCACGGGAACTGCCCCCTCGTAGCTCAGGGGGCAGGATGTGTGGGTAGCTGGTAGGAAGGAGGTTTGGGGGAATTCCACAGACAGACAGACAGACAGAAAGACAGACAGTTCCAGGAGAGCGGTGATCATATGGGTGATCATCACAAAGTGTCCCCTGGCTTGCCCAGTGTTATTTACACTCCTGGAATGCTGTAGCCCCATATGTCTTTATTTGAGCGTTAGCATTTTGCATACATTAATTAGATCACAGGTTCCCCGTGCATTATATTTTAATTACCATTAAACCAGGGGCTGAGGGTTCTTCCATTTATGTCTCAAAAGTTAGGATAGTTATTAATCCCAGTGGTTAGAAAACAACATACTGATAGATATGTTAGTTTAGATGAACTTTGACAGATGTTTTGTAGTCAACTGAAAAGGTTTAAAAACCATAGTAGTTATATCATACACTTTCTGTCAAACTGTCAATCAAAGTAGTGTGTTTGATAATTTATGGCCCCTCTCTTTCCCTGACTGACAGGTCTGTAGGTACACTTTAATTTATGACAGGTCTGGGGGGGTAACCCTATCCACTGTATCAGTGTGTCAATCTGGCTAATTTGTGTCTGGTAGTGGTGGAGAGGTGTGTGGGGGGGGAATAGTCCCCCTCCCAACAAAAGGTGTTATGTTAATGAGTTTGGTTTTTTGGTTTGGGTGAAATACGTCTGAAAAGAAATAAAGTTTTAATATGGGCATGTGTTTGTGTTACTGTGTGGGGTTATTTCGTTTGTGTAAACACATTGTTAGAAAAGCATTATGAATGAAATGTGTACATATATGAGTAGAATATTTGTTTTGTGAAATAAATGAAAACAAATGTTGATTACGTTTAGGGAGGCTGGTCTGCCTTTGAATAAAAAAGTTTAGGAGGTAAAGCGTTTTTAAAAAAAGAATCTGTTTAAAAGAATCGCGTGAATTACATACCTTCTGAAACAGAAACCTTTAGTAACTAAAAAGATTAAAAGAGTTGTTTAAAAAGAAATCCGTATTACATGTCTTCCAAAAAAAAAAAAAAAACATAAAACCTTTAAGAGGTAAAAATCTTTAAAAGAGTTGTTTAAAAAGAATAGCGCGTATTACATGACTTCTAAACAAAGATCCTTACGAGATAAAAATGTTAAAGTGCTGGCTAAAAGAATCTCCGTAATGTTTTAAACTAGGAGATAAGTTTTTTTGTTTTTTTTTCCAGAGGTGCATTCCATTCGCTGTGTGAAGCGTTAAACCGAACCCACCTCACTCTCTCGCTAAACCCCGCCCACACATAAGTGTTTTCAGACACGTCTGTCTTTCTCTCTCCCTCTCTCTCTCTCTCTCTCAACACGCCCATACAAGTGTTTTCATCGTAGACAGTACGTTCTGTCAAGCTGTCAATCGTAGAGGTAGAAGTAGTAGGGCTAATTTATGGTTTGTGTTTTTCCTGACCGACAGTTCTGTAGGTACACCTAATTTATGACCAGGGGTGGTGGGGGTGGAGGGGGTAACCCTATCCACTGCATCAGTGGGTCATTTTGGCACCTGTAAGTCTGGGTTGTGTCCTTCCTTTCCTGGGGGGGTGTTTTGTGTATTGTGGGGGATCTCCCCCAACAAATGTTTTTATGTTAATGACACTGTTGTGAAACGTGTTTCTCCCTGAATTAATCACACACAAATGTATACCTTTTTGTGGTATAAGAGAATGTTTCTTTCTGAAATTACTTTTGTGGTATTGTTTTATTTTGAAGCTTAAGGATGGTTTAGGTGAAATATGTCTGAAAAGAATATCAATGTTTAATATGGGCATGTGTTTTTGTTACTGTGTGGGTTATTTCATTTGTGTAAACACATTGTTAGAAAAGCATGATGGTTGAATGTGAATATATATGAGCAGAATGTTTGCTTGTGAAATAAATGAAAACAACTGTTGATTACGTGTTTGGGAGAACGGCGTGACTTTGAATAAACATTTACTGAAATAAAACCCCTGAAACAGATAAACCATCGATATGGCCAAAGAAATGTAAAAAATGTTTTTACATACATTCTAAACATAAACCTTTAGGAGGTAAAAGTGCTGTTTAAAAGAATCGTGTGTTTTGTTTCAACTATAAACAAGATTTTGGAAAATGGTTCGCCAACGAGGATACTTATACAGAACTGCCGTTAAATACATACGATTTTGTCTATGCTTTGACATCCCATGTCCCCACTGGCTGACAGTCAAGTCGTGTACATTTAGGCCCTCTGTAACACTGTTTGATCTGAATGTGTGATCTTTCCTGGCAGTTGTCTGTCTGTGTGTGAGAGAGACATGTGATTTCTGGGGGTTTTGCTGACCAGAATGTTTACAAATGTGTTTATGTTAACGAATTAAGGAGAGAGTCGTGTGTCTCAGTGCTTAAATAATGGTTAAGAAGTTGTAGTTAAAACACAGAAGAATCTCTGATGTGTATGTGATGTAATTGACTTAACAAATCTCTATAGCATGATGATTCATTGATGGAACTAATTTGCATTATAATGAAACTTTATAGCAACAGAGGCACATTTCATGAATTAATCATCATGCTGTAGAGATTTGTTAAGTCAATTACATCACTTCCACATCACATGAAGAAAAAACTTAACTCCATACACTAATACATTAGATGTATTGTAGACTAGCATTACTGTCTGAAAATCAAGCTTAATTTCTAAGCAAAATGCACAGGTACAGGTCTAATACACAACTCCCGGACTATTGTGGATGTTTAAAACTAGTTGTATGTAAAAGCTTGTTCAGAGTACTCCAAGATATAATTCCACAGCCTATGATGAAAATATGGAAACACATGCCATGCAAAAAGTCATGACAATGAACTCATTAGTCTTATCTGGACTTCTGATACTTTTCTGGTTTAACAGCTCATGACCCTATATGGTCACATTCTGTGTTTTTGTTGTTCATAGATGGAGGAGGGTATGCCCCGGATTATATGGAATCCTTGGTGCCAAGGTTTGTGGCACATTATCTCTAATCATGGAAAACCTTTCATATCACAAATTTGCTCAGATTTTTAAAATAAATTAATTTAGTTATTTATCTATTTTTGCAATGCAGATTTAATGGATATATACGATTTTGTCTATGCTTTGATATTCCATGTCCCCACTGGCTGACAGTCAAGTCGTGTACATTTAGGCCCTCTGTAACACTGTTTGATCTGAATGTGTGATCTTTCCTGGCAGTTGTCTGTCTGTGTGTGAGAGAGACATGAGATTTCTGGGGGTGTTGCTGACCAGAATGCTTACAAATGTGTTTATGTTAACGAATTAAAGAGAGAGTCGTGTGTCTCAGTGCTTAAATAATGGTTAAGAAGTTGTAGTTAAAACACAGAAGAATCTCTGCAACTTTCTGTTACAATGTCTGCTCCAAGAAATCCTTATAGGAATTCACCAACCCCTAGAGGAATGCTGTGTATTCACCAAGAGGACCTGTTGAAATGAGAGAGGACCTGACTTCTGCTCCAAGAAAAAAACCCAAGATGTTACTTTGGCTATTTATTCATGAAGATATTGTAAAGACGTTGTTGTTTAACCTTGAGCAGGGCGTCAACAACTCCAAAGATCGTGTCTTAAGGCCGAGGGTTTTTTTAGGAGGTAGAAAGACATTTAAAGATGATGTTTTAAAAGAAATGGGTGTTTCATCCATAATGATAAAAAAGAAAAAATGGTTGTACTGCAATGTGAAATAAATCGGGGGAGACACACTGAGTACATTTCTGTTCCACAGTCTATAAGGATCCCCACCATTAATGTAGTGTGAAAAATGTACATACCCCCCGTGACTACATTAGTTAAGGTTTAAACATTTTTATTTTGTGATGGCAGAAAGACAAAACTGTTGTACATTTGTTTCTGGTGATTTTAGAATTAGACCCCGACTGTCAAATATGTTTTGACATAGAATGTGAATTGCTTTGTCAGGCAAAGAGCACGATGGTATGGAAAGAGTATGATGAGGTGATCTAATGCTTAGGAGTTCTACAGTTCTTTGACTTGGGAACATTCCAACATGAGAGAGAGGCATTATCAGAGCATTATCTATCAACAGAAAGGCATTATCTAAAGTACGTATTTATAATATAGATCAGATCACCAGTATGTCTTTACCCACTCTTGATCTGGAGTCAAAATGATTACTGTTTATTTCCTTGTATGGGTTTATGACAGTGAGCAGTCATATACACTATAAGCCAAAGTTATAGAAACAGGAGAGTTATTTGTAAAGGTTTCAAAATATTTTAACAGTTGAGACATATTTCAACAGAACAAAATATTAGACATTTAGTGTAAACTAGGGTAAAAAAATTCTCTGAAATATATCTGTGAAAATATTTTTCCATTTTAAAGGCATCATATTAGAAAAGATAGTACAGTCTTTGTTGATAAGTTACAAACTCATACTTTATAACAAGTTGTTTAGGAGCATCTGAATCTGGCAAATAACTTTTATTCCATTTAGGCATGCAATAAAAGTTAATAAACAAATTAGGAAGAAATGACTTGTACACTACTGCTGCGGATATTAAGTCAAACCATTTGTTCAAACTTCAGTGTGATCCATAGAGTAGCAGAAACTTATGGCACCTTATGAATACCATGTGAAGGATTAAGTTGACTAGTCACTTACAGTTACAAAGACATATCCTTGTGCAGGATCACTTTCGCACCAGCACTGCCCATTGACACGTCTTCTACCATGTCAACATATAAGAAAAGGCAAAAAGTAATATGAGATGTATAAGAATATATTTTTATCAAATATAAGACATTATAATGAAAAAACATCATAATATTTTTTAACAATGTCTTACAGTCAGCCCTCTTAAGTGTAAGAGCATTATCAGTATTTTACGGCAGTTGGGACAGTGGTTAGCTTTCAGATGTCAGATGAAAAACAACTTTTTGAGTCACAGTGCCAAACTACCGTCAGAATATTTTGATCCTTCTTTTTCAGCGTGAAGGACTGACATTTATTTAATAGACAGATGGCACAGCCATATACTTGGTCAGAGGATTTAGGATTTTTTTAAGAAAGGTTCGTTGTTTTTGTTCTTTTATCATAGCTTCAGTTTGTATACTTACTTTGGTTAGTGTCTTAAACTGTTTTATTAGGTGGTGACAGATTTGGTTAACAGGGAGTGATGATAGGTGAAGATTAAGTTCATATGCATGTACAAAATAAAACTGTCTATATGTGTATTTGTCTGCTATGTATCTGTTTAAGCACTACTTTAATAGCGATTAATAGCCCATTAACTAATTCATAGACCCCCTTTCTACCTTTTCAACTTCGTTATACGTGTTTCTTTTCAAGCATTGTGTGCATAAATTGCAAATCATTAGTCTGAAGGTTAAGGGATCCTTAGACTTTTGCTTCTTCAGCATCAACAAAGTCTAAACAAAGACTAAACTCAGAAACAATATAACTGTCTGGTTGTGATCAGAATAAAAAGCAAAGTGAAAGGTGACTTAATTCCCAAAGCGCTAAAGGAGATTTCTCTATGTTCTATATGACTTTTCTACAGTATATGCCATTAAGTCCTAGTTTCCAGCCATCATTACAGAACGGGAGAGGAAATCTTTGTTCATCAGATGTGTGATGTACATCTAGACAATCTGATAACAAACTACACACAACATTTATGTTGAGAAAATTCAGCTTGCTCTTTGTTCCAAAATAACATTGGACCAGATCCTTAGTTTACATCATCTGCTCACACGTATTTAATCTGTATTACAAGTACTGAACAAGTTAGAGGAAGAGAACGTGTAGCTTTACTGTTCATTGGAACTTTATTGTTTATTTGGATCTGTCTTGATTCATTTTCATATTCAGATTTTTTTTAAAAATTCATTTCATTATGATTTTTTATGAAGTACCTTCAACCTAGGAGAGTCTGTCATCTAATAATAACGTATGAATGTAGGAACATGGATTTTCACCATGCGCTCCACCGGCACCCTAGTTGAAAAGCAAGTCAAACATGTCAAATATTCAAAGATCAGGCAGTTCCGGAGTAAGGAAAATAAAAGCACATCACCTATTTAGATTATATCTATGATTAAATTCACATTCAATTAAGAAATGAAGCTCATGTTAAGGCTATTTCTTCCACAGATATCTTCAGAAGAAATTGATGACCAATTCCCTGGGCATTGTGCCTCCATTTAAAATAAACACTCACATGCAGATACAGAAGATATGATATTGTGCATAGAGGCAAGACATACAGGAATATTTGAAATGAAATTTATAATATTTGCAATGATGGATACGAACCATATGAAAACCAAGTAGATGAAACAGTGTGGAACAGTGGCTGGTGACTCAATATTCTTGTAATTTACTGCATTTGTAATGATGATGATTTTTCAAATGAACTTGAACACTCTTTTGGTGGATTCATGTTAAAAATATGTTCTGCCTGTGATTGATGTCACAAAATATATCCATTAAATCTGCATTGCAAAAATAGATAAATAACTAAATTAATTTATTTTAAAAATCTGAGCAAATTTGTGATATGAAAGGTTTCCCAAGATTAGAGATAATGTGCCACAAACCTTGGCACCAAGGATTCCATATAATCCGGGGCATACCCTCCTCCATCTATGAACAACAAAAACACAGAATGTGACCATATAGGGTCATGATCTGTTAAACCAGAAAAGTATCAGAAGTCCAGATAAGACTATTGAGTTCATTGTCATGACTTTTTGCATGGCATGTGTTTCCATATTTTCATCATAGGCTGTGGAATTATATCTTGGAGTACTCTGAACAAGCTTTTACATTCAACTAGTTTTAAACATCCACAATAGTCCGGGAGGTGTGTATTAGACCTGTACCTGAGCATTTTGCTTAGAAATTAAGCTTGATTTTCAGACAGTAATGCTAGTCTACAATACATCTAATGTATTAGTGTATGGAGTTAAGTTTTTTCTTCATATGATGTGTATGTGATGTAATTGACTTAACCAATCTCTATAGCATGATGATTCATTGATGGAACTAATTTGCATTATAATGAAACTTTATAGTAGCAGAGGCACATTTCATGAGGTTTGGCACCCAGCAGTCCAAATACAGGCAAACAATTAGCAATTTGCAATCTTTCATGTGACTCCATTCAGAAAATGGTCTTTCTCTGTTTCTTATGCACACAGAACCTACTTTTCTTTTCATGAAATCACACACCAATTTACTATTCCTGTATAGGGGTTTGAGTAATTATAGATAAACCCATTACCGTACTGTAGCTCTCAGAGTAGCTGAGTAGCTCAGGTAACTACACTACCCCCACTTAGTAATTCAGGCCGTAACCTCATCTTGTTAACAATTCCTTCCTGCAGTTCAGCCTGGCCACAAGAATTTTGATGCCCATATTAAACATTGATATTCTTTTCAGACATATTTCACCTAAACCATCCTTAAGCTTCAAAATAAAACAATACCACAAAAGTAATTTCAGAAAGAAACATTCTCTTATACCACAAAAAGGTATACATATATACATTGTGTGTGATTAATTCAGGGAGAAACACGTTTCACACCAGTGTCATTAACATAAACACATTTGTTGGGGGAGATCCCCCACAATACACAAAACACCCCATGTAATACAGATTTCTTTTTAAACAACTCTTTTAATCTTTTTAGTTCCTAAAGGTTTATGTTTTAGAAGGTATGTAATTCACGCAATTCTTTTAAACAGATTCTTTTTTTTAAAAACACTTTACATACTAAACTTTTTTATTCAAAGGCAGACCAGCCTCCCTAAACGTAATCAACATTTGTTTTCATTTATTTCACAAAACAAATATTCTACTCATATATGTACACATTTCATTCATAATGCTTTTCTAACAATGTGTTTACACAAACGAAATAACCCCACACAGTAACATGAACACATGCCCATATTAAAACATTATTTCTTTTCAGACGTATTTCACCCAAACCAAAAAACCAAACTCATTAACATAAACACCTTTTGTTGGGAGGGGGACTATTCCCTATGGATAGGGTTACCCCCCAGACCTGTCATAAATTAAAGTGTACCTACAGACCTGTCAGTCAGGGAAAGAGAGGGGCCATAAATTATCAAACACACTACTTTGATTGACAGTTTGACAGAAAGTGTATGATATAACTACTAACCATTCCAAGCTGATGACTCATTTCTAGGCCCTCAGCAGTCTGTTTTTTTGCAGCCTGGGACACTTTCCAGCTAACACAAATATGTTATAAGTACGTTTTGCTAACATTCCCATAAAATTATGAAAACGTTATTCTGTCCAGTTTAAAAAAAAAAAAAAAAAAATGTTTTAAGAACATTTTTGGGAATGGGAACATTAAGAAAATGTTAAGGGAACTTTCCATTTTTTCTCTATGCAAAAGTCCTGCCAATGCTCCCCCTGGAACATTGCTTATATTCATGTTTATTGTTAAGTTCTTTGTCCGATACCAGTCACAGAACCAGAATTTGGACTCTGCACAGACTGATTTCCTCTTGTCTGAGCTCGGTAAGAAGTCACACTGACACCATCGCTCCGTGAAAAGTTCTTAGTTTAATGATACAGAAAGCATAGTATATATACACACAGAAATATTGATAAAGAATGATAAATGTCAATTGCAACAGGTCACAGATAAAATCAAAACATCTATTACGTATGTTCGAGTAACAAACGAACTACAAGACGTCTAATCTACCAGATAATAAGAGAAGAAGAAGAATGGAGCTAGAGAGCGAGGGTAAAAAGGGAGGGGTTTGTAGGAATGCTCAAAACAACACATACCAAGAACACAAAACAATTTGATTCTGGTACATCATGACACAAACTAGAGACCTTCAGACACAGAGATCATGCCTGAAACTGATAATTTATATTCGTTAAAATGATTAAAAAAAAATAAAAAATAAAAAATAAAAGGTTAAACATAAGCAATTCATTTCTTACAACCAAAGGTTTGGATTTCAAATCAACAAATAATTAATCTAAGGTAAACTATTAATCCAGTCATGATAACTTCTCCAAGATAGCCAGCTAAGTAACCAACTCACCTTTAGAACGGCTGCAGTTTGACTAAATATACAGACTCTGTATGCCATAGGTTTGAAATGGCGCAGTACAGACCGCATACGCAGAGTTGTGAGCATTCCAAGGACAAGGAGAGAATTCAGTTCAGATTAAATGCTTTTACAGGCAGGGGAAGAGCGAAGTCCTGATTGCTTATAGTAACGCATTCGGTTCAATGAAGTCAGTAAAATGTATTATACCTGCTTGCCAATATATTGCATAACCTACATTCATTGTTTGCTGCTTATACATGTGTCTTGTGACTTCATGTTGTAAATTCTTTTATGATCAAACATCCAAATAGTAACATTAAAAAAAAAACGTTAGACGACTGTCCAATTAAAATTGGAAATAAAAAATGTCCCACGAATGATGTATAAATAAAATTTTTGCGCTAACATTTTGAGAACATTTTTAAAGACAAGATAACTTTGAACGAATGTCCTATTAACATTACTGGAAGAATGTTTGTTCATAGCTTTGATAGAACCTTGTCAGAACGTTAGGCAAAGTTCTGAAAACGTTCCCTGAAAGTATGTGAACCTCTAGGGACAGCAGTAATTTGAAGGTGAAATTAGAGTCAGGTGTTTTAAATTACTGGGATGACAATCAGGTGTGGGTATGCACCCAGTTTATTTAAAGAACAAGGATCAATCAAAGTCTGATCTTCACAACACATGTTTGTTGAAATGTATCATGGTACAAACAAAGGAGATTCCTGAGGACCTCAGAAAAAGAGTTGTTGATGCTCCTCGGGCTGGAAAGGTTACAAAACCATCTCTAAAGAGTTTGGACTCCACCAATCCACAGTCAGACAGATTGTGTACAAATGGAGGAAATCAATGCCATTGTTACCCTCCCCAGGAGTGGTCGAACAGCATAATTTAGAGTCTCAAAACCCCAAAGCTTTGGTGGCCATTACTGGAGACTTTTACTATGTAAATCTAGACTCCACTCTTCTAACTTTCCATTAGTATGTTGACTGTACTAGATGGGAAAACAGAACACTGGATTTTTTGAAGGCAAATACTTTTTTGTATGTAAAATTTATGAGGAAGCTTAGATCTATCAATGTATGCACTAAAATGCTGGAGATCTTCTGCTGGAGAGCAACATCTACTATGCTGTGGTCTGCTGAGGGAGCAGCATTAGTGTCAGAGGTGCCAGCAGGATCAATAAACTCATTTGCAAGGCTGAAACCATCATTGGACAAAACCTTTTGAGTCAGTGAACAAACTGCTCTCCATTATGGACAATCCATCTCACCCCCTGCATGACACATTACAAAGACAGCAGAGCTCACTTTCCAACAGACTCATTCAGCTCCGCTGCCATAAAGAACATTTTAGGAAATCATTCTTACCTTCCACCATAACACTGTACAACAGCTCATCTCTGTGTGATAGGTGAACACTATTACACAATTATCTGTACATACTGTTTATTTCATACATATGTTGTACATATTATTCACTCCCATTTTTTGCACAACTGTTTTTATTGCTCCTTTTTTCTTTTATTTATTACTATTACTCTTTTTGATGCTACAGATATCTTTATTTAATTTTTGTTTTTTTCTAGATTTGCAATTCTGCTTTAATTTTATTGTTATTTTTTATGCTACTGTAGCATAACAATTTAACATAACAATTTTCCTCAATGGATCAAAATATATATATATATATGCCTTCTAATTTGAGTAAAATTTTAAAACACTAGAATACATTAAGTGTGGACACTTTAACTTTAACTCAATATTTTGACATAAAATCGAACACTTTAAATTATTACCTAATAATAAGTACCTAATAATAATATTTTTATTTGATTGCAAGCTTGAATATTATATTAATGAGGGTTATGTTTAGCAAGAAGTACAAAATGTAGGGAATCTAGCCAGTGGGGGACGGAGCACAGACACACAGGAGGCAGTTTCTGTGTGTCCCGTCACAAGAGGCCATCTGCATTCCCATAGTGGGTCCCCGCCTGGTGCTGGACCTGGAAAGAGAAATCCTGCAACGAGAGGAACCATTGCGTTACCCTGGCATTAGTGTCCTTGGCTTTGGCCATCCACTGCAGTGGGGCGTGGTCTGTCACCAGGACGAAGTGCCGACCAGCCAGGTAGTATCGCAGCTCTTCAATGGCCCACTTTATCGCCAGGGCCTCTCTTTCCATGGCCGCATACTTCCTCTCGGCTGGGGATAACTTTCGACTGATGTATAGGACCGGGTGTTATTCTCCGCCGAAGGTCTGTGAGAGAACGGCACCCAGCCCGGTTTCGGATGCATCTGTGTGCACGGTGAATGGAAGGGCGAAGTCTGGGTTGCGTAGCACTGGGGCGTTGGTGAGGGCTTCTTTCAGGGCTTGGAAAGCCCACTCCGCTTCTGCAGACCACTTCACCTGGTCCGGCTGGCCCTTCTTCGTAAGATCTGAGAGGGGGGAGGCTACAGAGGAGAAGTTAGGCACAAATCTGCAGTAGTACCCCGCCAACCCCAAGAATGCACGCGCCTGTTTTTTTGATGTAGGCCGGGGATAGTCTCTTACTGCCTCAATTTTCTTCATCTGGGGCTTTAGTAGGCCCCAGCCAGTACGGTACCTGTGGTACTATGCCTCAGTCAGCCCCAGGTGGCACTTTTTGGGGTTGGCTGTCAGCCCGGCCTTCCGGAGCTCTTTCAGGACCTCCCCCAGGTGGAACACGTGGTCCGACCAGGTGGAGGAATGGATGACCACATCATCCAGGTAGGTGGCTGCAAAGGCACGATGGGGCACAGGACAATGTCCATCAGTCACTGGAACGTTGCGGGTGCCCTGTGGAGCCCGAAGGGGAGAACCCGGTATTGCCAGTGGCCGTTCGCCATGCTGAAGTCCGTCTTCGGTCTAGCCTCTGGGGCCTGGGCCACTTGCCAGTATCCTTTGGTTAGGTCCAGGGTGGATATGAACCTCCCCAATCGCTTCACTAGGTCATCCACTCGGGGGAGGGGATAGCTGTCGAACTCCGAGACCTGGTTCAGCTTCCAGAAGTCATTGCATAGGCACATACTTCCATCAGGCTTTGGCACAACTACGATGGGGCTGGAGCAGGGGTTGTTGGACTCCTTGATGATGTTGTCCCGCAGCATTCGGCTGATCTCCTCCTCAATAGCCTTGCGGCGGGCCTCCGGGACACGGTAGGGCTCGCTGCCACACCACCACTCCCGGTCGGGTCTTGATCTCGTGGTGGACCAGCTGCGTCATCCCTGGGGAGGTAGAGAACACATCCGTGAATTGGCCCACCAACTCGGATAGCTCCTGTCTTTGCCCGGGAGTGAGGTCTTCCCCTAGCTGGACCAAGGTACCCTCGTCATGACCTGTGTCCCGTGCCACGAACGCAGACACTACTGGTGCCAGCTCTACCCATTTCTTTAGCAGGTTCACGTGATATGTTTGTGTCTCCGCTCGCTTACCGGGCTGTTGCAGGCAAAAGATTACGGCCCCCTTCCGCTCGAGGACTGTCTTGCCACCAGGCTAGGAATTTGCAGGAGCTGTTCGGCACCAGTAGGAGCACGCGATCGCCAGGTTGGAACTTCCGTGGTTGCACTGGCCGATTGTACACTCGTTTCTGCTCCTCCTGGGCGGCTCTCATATGCTCCTGGACGATCGGGGCCACTCAGTCAATTCTCCCCTGCATTTCCTGCATGTAATTGACGACTGTGCTGAACGGGGAGGACTGTTCCTCCCAGGCTTCCCGGGCCACGTCCAGCAGTCCTTGAGGTCGCCACCTGAAGAGGAGTTTGAAGGGGGTGAAACCTGTGGAGGCTTGGGGGCACTCCCGAATGGTGAAGAGAACGTAGGGTAGGAGGAGGTCCGAATTTCTCCCCTCTTTGTCTACCACCCGTCGTAGCATCTGCTTGAAGGCTTGGTTGAACCTCTCGACGAGCACAAAGCATTTTGTAAATCCCACTAATAACATGTTCCATTTCTCTCTGTCTCCAATAATTACCAGTTTTGTGCACTAAATGCTAAAGAAAGTCACTCAACACTTTCTCCAGCTAAAGACCTCTCCTGCGACAGAAGGCTGCAAAAGCAAATATTTTACACTGAGGTTGTTGTATGAAAGCATAAAACATGGTGCATCCATTTGCAAGAAGTAAACCAAAGCCTAGAATTGACAAACAAACATAATATCCATGCATTTTTTTATTTAAATATTGATGACATTTCAGTGAGATGCAGTTCAACTTGTCTATGCCTTTAATAAAAGCAGATTGGACTGTTTATAGTTATGAAACAGCCTTTTTATTTTTTTTAACAATAGTATGAACATGCAGCTATAAGTTATTTTTTAACCATAGATCAGAAAATGTATTGCTCCTGTTTAGAATGAATTACACTGGAGTGTCCAAACTTTTTGTACTGGGGCCAGGTGCAAAAGAAATAAACAAATAAGGTGTCATGGGCCGCATGACTGTAATAATGATTTTATTTTTTAAAAGTTACTATTAGACAAGCTACTTAATTGCCTCCGTTTGTCATGGATATCCCAAAGGAGCTCTGGACTTCAGTTCCTAGCAGCCTCTGCACCTCTGCATCACTGTCACATGACCACCTGCAGCTGATTCTCATTCATGTTAACAAGCACTTCTGTGTGTATATAGTCATAGTTTGCAGTTGCATTCTTTGTCTTCTTTGATTGTCTTATGTTGCTGTTGTTATGTTGTCTAGTTTCTTAGTCAGTGTTATTTCTCTCTGCTCATAGTTCATGTTTTATGTATTTAGTTTATTGTGTTAGTACCTCTGGCCTTGCGGAGAGCGTCGCTCCTCCCCTCTGTCATGAATATCCCAAAGGAACTCGACTTCAGTTCCCAGCAGTCACTGCACCTCTGCCTCACTGTCACATGACCACGTGCACCTGATTCTCATTCATGTTAACGAGCACTTTTTTTGCAGTTTGCACTGCATTCTTTGTCTTGCTTTGATTGTCTTATGTTGTCTAGTTTCTCAGTCCATGTTATTTCTCTCTGCCTTTAGTTCATGTTTTTATGTATTTAGTTTATTGTGTTAGTACTTGTGTTTCATTTGATTAAATTTCATATCTGCAATTGTATCTGTCTCAGCCTCCATTGCGTGACACCATTAATTTGTCTGTCTGCTTATGTTTTAAAGATACTAGGCAAAAAAATGTTACTGTACAGTATGCTTTAAAAATGGATGGTAAATAAAAAAACAAAAAGAAATTGTCACATGATGTTATACTGTATATACTTTTAACTCATGTAAATCATTACAATAGTATTGTAATAATATTGAATTCATAATACAACAGTAATGTCTTCCATAAATTTTACTCACCAATAACTCTACTAATGTGAACAGTGACGTTGTGCCTTGGATTTCAGAATTTTTGTCAAGTTAAGAGTAAGTCATGTAGTGGGGATACAAAGTAGATCATAGAGAAGACGTTCAGTCAAACTGGCTCTCACTGGCCTCTTGTTAAGAGTTGTCATGGAAATTTGACAAACACAAGTGGACTCATCCTTAAGAAAGCAAACAGCATCTTTTATTGAAGCGTATCAACAGCAGGAGAAGAGAGGAAAAGAAAAGAGCGCTCTGTGTCTCTCACAGCTCCATTTAAACAGTGAACTTCTGGATATATATGTGTGTGTGTGTGAGAGAGAGAGAGAGAGAGAGAGAACACAAGCATGCAGGTGTGGGTCTCAATAAGAGGAAGCTAAACCCAGTTTTGAGGAAAAAACAAGTTACACTCTTTGTTCAGAACATTATGTACAAGGTCCTGGCCTACAGAGTTATGATTCTAACATAGACAATAACATATTCATACAGAAGGAAAAATTTATGAGTTTGATTGTAGGCTTCTTTTCTACTCCCGTTGTTCCTGAAGTCCCTTTTTCTCCAGCTCGAAGATCAGCTCAGGGACTCTCCTGCAATGGCTGGCTTGAATCCACGTGACTCGCTGACTGACCTTCACTGCTGAGTGGGTGACAAAGAGCATATGGAATGGCCCTGCCCTCCTTGGTTTGTCCCACCAAATCCTTCGAAAGTCCTTGACCAGCACACAATCTCCTGGTTTCAGGTCATGCAGCAGGCCTGTTGCCGGAGTTGGGAGAGCTTATTTAATCTGCTTGTGGACCGAGTTCACAGCAGAGGAGAGGGTTGCACATTACTTCAACATTACATCATCGCACTGGGAGGTGTCTGTGGTAGGGTTGGTTTTACGTGCCCAATTCCCATGTTTGGAGGTCACCCAAACAATATCTCAAAGAGATTCATGCCATGTTTTAGTCTTTCTCTCATACGCATTTGCATTAGAGCTATGGGGAGTACCTTTGTCCATCCCAAACCCGTTTCAGGGCAGCATTTATCAGCTTATTTTTCAATGTCCCATTTTCCCACTCTACTGCTCCTCCACTAGCTGGGTGATAAGCACAATGTTTTTTCAAATGGATTCCCAAATATTCACCTACTTGCTATAGAGCTGCACTTACAAAGGGTGTTCCATTGTCACTTGAGATTTTGCTATGGATTCCCCATCTAGGATTCACATCCCGTAATAGCGCCTTTGCCACCGCTGCTGAGTCTTGTTTGGAGATGGGGAAAGCTTCAACCCATTTTGAAAACATGTCAACCCTCACTAAACAGTATTTTTTTTTCCCTTGGTGTGAGTTCAATGAAATCCATTTGTAAGTGATCAAAAGGTTTCTCTGGTGTTGGATGGGCAGCTTTCTCCACTTTCAAATCTTGACCCATGTTACGAGTTGCACAAATGAGTCATTTTGAACAAAAATTTTGAGAGTAATTTGAGAAGCTCTTAGTAAACCAATGTTTTGTTATTGCGGCTACCATCCCCCCTTTTGACACATGGTCTTTACCATGTGTCAAATTAGCATAATAGGGAAACGTGTTTAGGGAGACACGGACGAGCCTGTGGGCATTCCCAGACATCGTTCTTCACAGAGCAGCCAGCTTTTCGTCAAGTTGCTTTTTCCTCTACTGTTGTCCGCTTCTGTAGGTCTGTAAGCTCCACAGAGGTTACCAGTAGAGTTGTCACTGCATATTTAGCCGTCTTGTCTGCTCAGGTGTTTCCTAGAAAAATAGGATCAATTTAGTTAGTATGTGCATCACATTTACAAACAGCAATAGCTTTAGGGAGTAGGATGGCATCCAGCAATTCAGAGACTAGTTGGTGGTGTGCACTGTGTGTACCAGAGCTAGTTAGGAAATTTCTGTGCTTCCAGATTGTTCCAAAATCATGTACTACACTGAAGGCATACCTGCTGTCAGTGTAAGGTAAATTGTAAATGGCACACTTATATAGCGCTTTTATCCAAAGCACTTTACACTGTGTCTCATTCACCCATTCACACACACACTCACACACCAATGGTAGCAGAGCTGCCATGCAAGGTGCTAACTTGCCATCGGGAGCAACTTGGGGTTCAGTGTCTTGCCCAAGGACACTTCGGCATATGGAGTCATGTGGGCCGGGAATCGAACCACCAACCCTACGATTAGTGGACAAACCACTCTACCACCTGAGCCACAGCCATTAGCCGTTAGCGGTTAGATGGCAAACTGCCATATCTCACAGTTTCATGGTTAGTCACTACTGCATAACCCACTCTATTTTTGCCCATCTCTGGATCAAGTGATGCTGAACAATCCACAAACAATATCAGATCAGGATTGACCAGTGGTTCATTTTTTCAGGTCCAACCTGGGGAACACAATTCGTTAGTTAACATTACACAATCGTGGGGTTCATGATTCACGATCAGTTGTCTGGAGGAGAGTTGCTGGATTTAAGACAGTACAACGTTTGATAGTGATATTAGACGTGTCCAATAGAACTGTTATACCTTAACCAGCACTGGGTAGAAAGGTGTGCTCCAGCAGGAGCATGGAGACAGCATGTGGGACCAAAAGGGTCAATTCCCCATATCCTACTAAATCCCGTGAGGCCACGACAGCCTTTTCTTCTGCTGCCAGACCCGCTGCAACAGGATTTAACTTACCAGAAAAATAAGCCACTGATCTCAGCTTGTCTACATGTTTCTGTAATAGAACAGAGGTCATACACCCGGTCATACAACGTGGTGACCTCAGAGCTCCAGAATGAGACCCACAAGGAGGTTTCAGCACCGGAGCTCCAGCCAGAGGTCAACATGATGACCTCAGAGCTACAGCTTGAGACCCATGAGGAGGTCTCAGCACCTGAGCTCCAGCTAGAGGTCAACATGGCGACCTCAGAATCCAAGCTCGAACCTTAGACCCATGAGGTGGTCTCACCCGCTGAGCTTCAGCCAGAGCACAACGTGGCCACCTCAGAGCTCAAACCTGAGACCCATGAGGTGGTCTCACCCACCGAGCTCCAGCCAGAGGTCCACATGAAGACCTCAGCCCAAGAGTTTCAGCCTGAGACCCATGAGGGGGTCTCAGCTCCAGAGTCCCAGGTCGAAGAGACGACCAACCCAAGCTCTGCTCTTGCTAAGTTCCTGACCCAGGTCGAAGAGACGGCCAACCCAAGCTTTACTCATGCCAAGTCGAAGACATGGCCTCCTGCCGAGTCCCAGGTCAAAGAGATGGCCTCCCAAGACACATTACTATCCCCGGTCAAAGAGACGACCAACCCAAGCTCTGCACATGCCAAGTTCCTGCCCCAGGTCAGTGCTGAAGTCAGTACTGACCAGGTTCTGCTCATGCCTGAAGTTCTGGTCATGAACAATCAAGCTCCAATCACAACGGAGTCTGCTGACATGACCAACCAAGTGTCTGTTGACATGGACAACCAAGCTCTGCTCACGTCTAAGTCTGCTGACATGACCAACCAAGTGTCTGTTGACACAGACAACCAAGCTCTGCTCACGTCCAAGTCTGATGACATGACCAACCAAGTGTCTGTTGACACGGACAACCAAGCTCTGCTCACGTCCATGTCTGCTGACATGACCAACCAAGTGTCTGTTGACATGGACAACCAAGCTCTGCTCACGTCCAAGTCTGATGACATGACCAACCAAGTGTCTGTTGACACGGACAACCAAGCTCTGCTCACGTCCACGTCTGCTGACATGACCAACCAAGTGTCTAATGACACGGACAACCAAGCTCTGCTCACGTCCAAGTCTGCTGACATGATCAACCAAGTTATGCTCATGCCAGAGTCTGTAAATATGTTCAACTAAGTTCTGCTCACACCCGAGTTTGCTGAAACAGACAACCAAGCTCTGCTCACGTCCAAGTCTGCTGACATGATCAACCAAGTTATGCTCACGCCCGAATCTGCTGACACAACCTACCTAGTTCAGCCTGCAGAGTCCACTGAGGAAGCCGCTCTGCGTTCCTGTTCCGATGTGGACGTCACTCTGCTTTCCTGCTCCGCTGAGTACGTCGCTCTGCTTTCCTGCTCCACTGAGAACGTCGCTCTGCCTTAATGCTCCACCGAGAACGTCTCTCTGCTTTCCTGTTCCGTTGAGGACGTTGCCCTGCTTTCCTGTTCCGCTGAGGACGTTGCTCTGCTTTCCTGTTCAGATACAGAAGGTATGCTATTGTGCACAGAGGCAAGACAGACAGGAATATTTGAAATGAAATTTATAATATATGCAACGATGGATATTAACCATATGAAAACCAAGTAAATGAAACAGTTTTGAACAGTGGCTGGTGATACCCAATGATCTTGTTATTTACTGCACTCCTTTCAGAAAGACCATTTTCTGAAAGGAGTCACATGAAAAGATTGCAAATTGCTAATTCTTTGCCTGTATTTGGACTGCTGGGGGCCAAACCTCATGAAATGTGTCTCTGTTGCTGTAAAGTTTCATTATAATGCAAATTAGTTCTATCAATGAATCATCATGCTGTAGAGATTTGTGAAGTCAATTACATCACATTCACATCATAAGAAGAAAAAACTTAAACTTAGATGTATTGTAGACTAGCATTACAGTCTGATTAAGCTAAATTTCTGACAGGGGTTTGAATGTTTTCAGATAGAGAGTATATTTATAAGCAAAATGCTCAGGTACAGGTCTACTACACAACTCCCAGACTATTGTGGAAGCTTGTTCAAAGTACTCCAAGATATAATTCCACAGCCTATGATGAAAATATGGAAACACATGCCATGCAAAAAGTCATGACAATGAACTCAATAGTCTTATCTGGACTTCTGATACTTTTCTGGTGGAACAGATCATGGCCCTATATGGTCACATTCTGTGTTTTTGTTGTTCATAGATGAAGGTGGGTATGCCCTGGATTATATGGAATCCTTGGTGCCAAGGTTTGTGGCACATTATCTCCAATCATGGAAAACCTTTCATATCACAAATTTGCTCAGATTTTTAAAATTAATTAATTTAGTTATTTATCTATTTTTGCAATGCAGATTTAATGGATATATTTTATGACATCAATCACAGGCAGAACCTAATTTTAACATGAATCCACCAAAAGAGTGCTCAAGTTCATTTGAAAAATCATCATCATTACAAATGCAGTAAATAACAAGATCATTGAGTATCACCAGCCACTGTTCAAAACTGTTTCATCTACTTGGTTTTCATATGGTTAATATCCGTCATTGCAAATATTATAAATTTCATTTCAAATATTCCTGTCTGTCTTGCCTCTGTGCACAATATCATACCTTCTGTATCTGCATGTGAGTGTTTATTTTAAATGGAGGCACAATGCCCAGGGAATTGGTCATCAATTTCTTCTGAAGACATCTGTAGAAGAAATAGCCTTAACATGAGCTTCATTTCTTAATTGAATGTTAACTCAATCATAGATATAATCTAAATAGGTGATGTGCTTTTATTTTCCTTACTCTTGCACTGCCTGACCTTTGAAGATTTAACATGTTTGACTTTCTTTTCATCTAGGGTGCTGGTGGAGCGCATGATGAAAGTCCATGTTCCTACATTCATACGTTATGTTAGATGCCACACTCTCCTAGGTTAAAGATACTTCATAAAAATAATAATGAAATGAATTTTTAAAAAACCTGAATATGAAAATGAATGAAGACAGATCCAAATAAACAATAAAGTTCCAATGAAAAGTAAAGCTACACGTTCTCTTCCTCTAACTTGTTCAGTACTCGAAATACAGATTAAATTCATGTGGGCAGATGATGACAAAGAACAAGCTGAATTTTCTCAACATAAATGTTGTGTGTAGTTTGTTATCAGATTGTCTAGATGTACATCACACATCTGATGAACAAAGATTTCCTCTCCCGTTCTGTAATGATGGCTGGAAACGAGGACTTAATGGCATATACTGTAGAAAAATCATATAGAACATAGAGAAATCTCATTTAGCCATTTATGGCCATAAATTAGACTACCTACAAACTGTCCTTCAGGAAAAACACAAAGATCATAAATTAGCACACTACTTCGATTGACAGTTTGACAGAAAGTACTGTCTACCGGTGAAACACGTGTATGGGCGGCGTTTAGAGAGACAGCGAGAGAGAGAGAGAGAGAGAGAGAGAGAGAGAGAGAGAGGGGTGTGTCTGAAACACGTGTGTGTGGGCGGGGTTTAGAGAGAGGCGATTCGGTTTTAACTTCATTGATGCTTTAACCCAGCAAATGGAAGACATCTCGAGAAAACTTATCTTCTAGTTTAAACAATGCAGCGATTCTTTTAGCCAACACTTTAACATTTTTACCTCATAATGGTCTTTGTTTAGAAGTCGTATAATAACCATGATTCTTTTGAAACAACTCTTTTAACAATTTTTACCTCCTAAAGGTTTATGTTTAGAAGGTATGTAATACACGCGATTCTTTTAAACAGATTCTTTAAAAAAAAAAAAAAAATTAGCTTTACCTCCTAAACTTTTTCTTCAAAGGCAAACTGGGATCCATAAAAACGTAATCAACATTTGTTTTCATTTATTCCACAAACAAATATTATACTCATATATGTGCACATTCAAACATCATGCTTTTTCTAACAATGTGGTTACACAAGCGAAATACCCCCCACATATTAACACAAACACATGCCCAATAGTAACCACTGATACGATTTTCAGACATATTTCACACCACAAAAAACAGACTCATTAACATAAACACCTTTGTTGGGGGGCTACTCAACCACACACCCCTCTCCACCACTGCCCAGACACACAGGAGCCAGACTGACCCACTGATACAGTCGATAGGGTTACCCCCACCCCTGGTCATAAATTAGGTCACCTACAGAAACGTCGGCCTGAGAAGCACAAAGGGCCATAAATCAGCACACACTACTTTGATTGACAGTTTGACAAAAAGTGTATGATATAACTACTGGTGATTAATTGTATATCCTCTGACACTTAAAGTCCTCTAAGTAAATTTCGTGAACAGCATCATTGTTTAGAGGACTCATTAGAAGGTAAAGAAAGACACGCAAGTAAATGGTAAATCTCACACTCATATAGTGCTTTTATCCAAAGCACTTTACACTGTGTCTCATTCACCCATTCACACACACTCCAATGGTAGTAGAGCTGCCATGCACGGCGCTAACTTGCCATTGGGAGCAACTTGGGGTTCAGTGTCTTGCCCAAGGACACTTCAGCATGTGGAGTCATGCGGGCCAGGAATCGAGCCGCCAACCCTACAATTAATGGACAACCCGCTCTACCACCTGAGCCACAGTGAGCAAGTGAGCAATGCTTCTTAATTATAGACTTGATTTGAGAATTGTTTAAAGATGATTACAGAGCGGAACCTCAGAAAATTCAAAGTTTTGTAATATTTGTTTAAAATGACAAAGTACATGACAGTACTTTAAATTCAGCACTTAAATTCAGCTTAAGAATAAAACACAGCTTTAAAGCTGTATGTACAGTAAGTGTGGTTCTCCCACTGAGTTGAGGACTTACAACAGTTTACAACTTTATTCTTTAAATATTGTAACTTTGTTCTTGTAATATTAAGACTTTTTCCTCAAAATATTACAAGACATTCAAATGCTTTAAATTGCTTCAGTAGTCTCAAGTACACGTCATACAGTTTCATGAAAACATTGCTGGTTAGTTTTAGAAGTACTTTGCCACTATCACGATCTCCCCTTTAGTCAGAGCTGCTGCCTGCAGCGCGCTGTGAGTGCCAGAGGGCGCACGCGTGCACGAGCCAGGTGCGCGAGTGCTCAGCGAGCGCACGCTCTTCGATTGTTGATAACTGTGACATTATTTACTATGGACACGTGCATTTGTTTTGTTTATGTTCTGTCGTCTCCCTGTTTTGTCATTGGTTGTTGTTCGAGGGTGTGTCTCCATTGTTTTCAGCTGTCAGCACTTAACACTGATTATGTTCAGGATATATACCCCTTGCCTCACCGTACACTTTGTGGAGTATTATAGTTAGATAGTTGATAGTTAATGTTACGTACAGCGATAGATTCATTTAGTTTAACGTTAGATTAGTTCACATAGACCACGCTGGTGTTTTCCGCTCCCAGTTCCCAGTCATAGTTTCATGTTCCATGTTTTGTGTTTTGACCCCGTTTCCAGTGACCGCGACATCGATTCCTGCCTAGCCCCGTTTATGCCTGTTTACTCATCACCCGACCCATTGCCTGTTTCTGACTACGTCTCTGTTTTACAATTTGGATTTATCAGCCTGTCTCCTTTAATAAATGTCTTTACCTGCACCTGGTTCCATATTCAACTCCCTTACGTCTCAGGACTGTGACAGCCACAGTTCTTTTGGAGACTTTGGCCATCATACTTGCTTCTGTTTTTGGTAATCCCTGACAGTTAGTATTCATTCATTGTCCAAAAAATGGAATATCATGTAATATTGATAAGTTTACTGTAAACACTCTTCCCTCTCTGTTCCTTTGTAACTCTTCCACCACTGCACAAAACCAGTTTCAAACAGGTACAGACAGATAAAGACTCATACCATTTGCTCGCATTGCTATGACTTCCTGAATACCATATATGGAGTTGTTCCTCTCTTGCATTAATATGCCAAACATACCAATCAATAGTTAACCCTTTGTCTCTGTTGTATGCTGAACAAGATATATATACTCTGTTTTTCTTTGAATAAAGGGAGATCTTACCATTTGAATTTTGTGTGTCTGCATGTCATTTGGCAGCTCTCAAGCACTTGGTGCGGGAAGTGTGTGGCGGAGCGAGGGCACCTTCTTTTCTCGTGTACTTTCACTTTCAAATTCCTAACAAATACGATACTTTCTTTACTGACATAAAAATATTTATCTGTATTGTATTTCAGTTATTCAAACTAGATATGCATTAACGGATGTTATAAGACTCTGTTGATTTTAAACTCTTGGCCAAAGTTCTTGTGAAGGGGACCAGTCACAAGTCTCTACAGTCTGACCTTTAAGCAGGAGGATGCTGAGCTGAACCACATGGTTATCAATGAAGTTAAGTTGTTTTCAGTGGTATAGCTGTAGAAAAAAGTTAGTAGAAAAACATGAAATGGTGTCTAGGGATTTGAATGGGCATAGGTTTGGTCTCAATATTGGTAGGGACACCCACCCACCCCAGGAAAAAAAGGACTGTTTAATGGTGACGACCAACTGGTTTATTAAAATAAATAATAAACCAGCCCAACTGGTTTATTATTTATTAAACCAACTCAACTGCAGTTTGATTGATATTACCTGGAATGCGCAATAAAAAAAACATGATTTTTAAATATTCATAAGAATGGAGATATCTGTTTTTGCAAATGAACTCTTCATATAGGCCTATGTTTAATTGCAGTATCATTTTAAGACCTCACCTGAAGCCCTGAAGGTCCAGCTGCTTCTCCCTCAACCTGCCATATGGCATCTTTAGGCCTACTTGATTTCTGAGTTTCCTATGTGTAATAAAATAATGCATTGATGAAGATACATAAACATATACTTGAAATTTGGATCCCATTTATTTTTGAGGGAAATGTTAACATTGAATGAATAGTGTTGTTGTAATGAATTATGTTGTTTTGATGTAAGATTTTTTCTAAACAAATTCATGACCAATATGTTGACTTTCAAAGGTTATACTGTATATTTGCTGAACATCCTAAAGACTGACTTTAATGCTGATGCCTCCCTACAATTCCAAAATATAATTCATAATTAGGACCTCACCTGAAACCTTGAAGACACAGCTGTTTCATTCTGCTCTACTTCAGCCTGCTGCTGCGTTTCCTGCATACAAACTAATTCATTAAATGATGACATTTTCATGGGATTTCTAGACTAAAATTCAACTCAACATAATTTCATATATGCACCTATTTTATGTTGCAGCTAGCAACCTGACTGCTAGTCTGCAGATGACAGAAGCCAGGGTTAGCCTGCTAGTTAACGCTAGCTAACACGGTTAACTAACATCAGTTGACATTACTTTCCGCAGTGCAAGGCTGGTGACGTTTGGTCGCTAACAGATTTTCATTTTAAATCACATACTTACGCTTTTGGTGGGGAAAAAGCTCCTGATGTCTTGTTGTTTTTTTGGTGGCATGATATCTACAAAGTACAAAACGTGTTGGCATGGGAAAAAATACTTATGGCCCAATTTGGACATTTTCACTTAGGGGTGTACTCACTTTTGTTGACAGCGGTTTAGACATTAATGGCTGTGTGTTGAGTTATTTTGAGGGGACAGCAAATTTACACTGTTACACAAGCTGTACACTCACTACTTTACATTGTAGCAAAGTGTCATTTCTTCAGTGCTGTCACATGAAATAATTAAATATTTACAAAAATGTGAGGGGTGTACTCACTTTTGTGAGATACTGTATATACAGATTTGCACAAAAGAAATTCACTTCACAAAACCTTATTGGAACTACAGTTAGAATTGTGTTAGAAGTTAGATCTACTGACTTCTAGTTAGATGATACTAAAACCAAACTTTTTAGCTATGAATGCCATCTGCCTCTTGGGTATATATAAAGGGGTACAAAGAACCCTTGGGGATGTTTTGTGGCTGGCAGTCCTTATGAACAGTAATGAAGATTAATGGTTTCATTAATTTTGCCAAGTATCATGATAAGTGCTTGTAGCAGGTGAGGATGTGATCTAGCGTGGGTCTGCTCTGGAAGGAAAGTGTTTGAGGATGAGCTAAGGGGGTAATGAATAATGCAGCACACTTGACCACACTTGTTGTCTCTGATCTTTCTTTCTATTTCTCTCCGTCCCTGAGCGGTAAGCTGAGTGCATGTGTGGCCAACCAGAAAGCAGCAAACAAGCTAGAAGCAAATAATATTTCAAAACAAACAATCTGCAACATTATTTATTTTTAAGATTTTTTTTCATTATGTTATTGATTGACCACAGTGGTATATTTGAAAAACTATTTTAATATAACAAAGCAATATAGCCACCTCTCCCTCAAAGAAGCCTCAAATATCAATCACTGCATGTGTTTTATACTAATACTGATTTTTTATTTTTTTTTTTTTATAAACAATGTCAATGATTCTAGAGCTGACCACATAAAAGGTAAGCAATAAAAAATATTAATATATAAAATGTCAAAGAAACTATGCACAATGAAATATGGTGCACAGGATAAGTTTGCAAGCACTTTTTAATACACATATGTTTTGCTATCAATTCCAGCCCTATGAAAGTGAAACATAAAAAACACAGACATGGACAGCAGCCTTGGGTGCTGACTCAGTATCCTCACCCTTTGGAATAATCCACATTTCTATTTCAAACTCAGAGATCACTGCTTTTAATAAAGGGTGATGGTGTGATGGTGTAACCATACTGAAATCTAAAATAGTTATCGCCTTAATCTGCCTTAACCTGATGCTATACCAGTATACAGGATATCAAGCAAGCTAAAAGATGTTGTCTTGTAGATTTTTTTAAAAACAAGGTTTGCTACCTTTTATAGAAAAAAAAATCCAAATGATACAATAGGTTTTTCAACATTATAGTAACAAACTACTGGAGGCTAAACTCAATCGTCTACATTTAATGTTCATTAATGTCAACAAACACAAACTGAACAACATTTAATCACCACATTTTTGATGATGAATCATGTTCAAGAGCAATCATGACATGAAAATACACCGAACAAGCACCAGTTACAAAGCTGCATGTAACTGAACATATCACTAATTTTATAAATTATTTATTTATAAAAAGCTAAGATAAAGATACGATATGATGATGCCCAGAAGAAGGATCCATTGTTTTGTAGTTAACAGAACATGAAGAATAATTCTCTGTTGTGGAAAGTGATGCTCTCTAATGATACAGATTTGCTAAAGGAAATGCACTCAAATAAATGTTAGAAAGAGATCAGCAGTCCCACATTAGCCTTGTCCTTGCACTTTTACACTCTCTCCAATCATGGAACTATGGGATTTGGGGTTAAAAGTGTAATTATAACATTATTTCATATGGACATATTTCTTATGTCCTCACTACACTTGCTCCTCGCTCTTGTTGGGGTTCGTATTCGTGAGAGGAGCCACTTGTGTAGGTTTGCAGCAACCAGCACAGACATACTTGAGAAAGCAGAGGTAAGCACTTCCACTAGCAATCACGGTGACAATAATTATGATGGTGGCACCAAAGGCTGGTGAGACCGAATCCTGCAGCACAGAGTGAAGGCCACTGCCATATGATGCTCCCTCGGTGGCTGATGACACGTCTGGTCTGCCTGTGCTGTGACCTGAGAAGAAGAAGAGGATGGGTGTTAGAGAAGCCAAAAGAAGAGGTTTATTGCCCATGATAGCTTGTGATTATTCTAGTATGACTAATGGTCATAAAACTGTGATACAGTACTTTGTGTATTCTATTCAAATCTGTGGTTGAGTGCAAGATAGAAATAGACTAGTAGAAATAGTGGTAACATTACCATCATGATTAACCGGTACAGATAATGTTGTTAAAAACAAAACAAAACAAAACAAAATTCTAAGATGTAGAGGTTTAAATGTTTTTATTTATTTATTTGTAAAATCACTGATTAATAATGGATACTATATAATAAAATAGTATGGATACTATATAATGAAATAATGCAGAATTAGGAATTACATAATTATTATTTTACTTTAGTGGTTTGATTTATCCCACATTTCCCACAATCAGCATTATTACAATAGTATAATCAAAGCTGTACATTTATACACTGCTTTTTGTACACCTGTCTCTATAGAAACACACCACAATAAGTAATATTTCAAGGGGCGTAGTAAGGCAACTACTGTAGTTTATTCTGGCTGATGTACACTATGTGATTTTCTAATAATTGCACACAAGATTACACAAGTCTGACTATAAAGACTGTTGCCAGATGTACAGAGTCTAACCAAGTGCTAATAGAAAAGGATGACAGTAGCATGTAGCTTTCCTTGTAAAATTGTGCTGCTCTAATGAAAATGTGTGCATATCGTGCAGTTTGTGTAAATGCCTTCAATTGAATTTTAGTTTTATAGAGCTGGGCGCATGGTGGCTTAGTGGTTAGCACATTCGCCTCACAGGGTTGGGGGTTCAATTCCCACCAGGCCTGTGTGTGCAAAGCTTGCATGTTCTCCATGTGCTGTGGGGGTACTCCGGTTTCCTCCCCCATTTCAAAGACGTGGATGGTAGACTGATTGGCATGTCCAAAGTGTTCCCCACGACCCAGATGGATGGATGGATGGATGGATGGAAGGATGGAGCTTTTAACATTGTCAGAAATCAGCTTTACAGATAATTGGATGTAGATTTAGATTCCTAATGCACAAGCCAATACAACATGAGGAAGAAACCTTGAGAGGAACCAGACTTCAGGAACCCATTCTCATCAGGGTGACACCAGATAGTGTGATAGATTACCTGTCTACAACTGTATGCCGTAAAGTAAAACAGGAGTAAGTATGTTAAAAGTATACTCAGTATGATCATCATATATAATTGTAGATGCAGTACTTAGGTATCCAGGTGAGATTATACAATGAAGCAAAGGTGAGACTTGGGCAAAAAATGTTTTTAGGAAGTGTAAATCTTTAAGGTATCCATGTCACACAGATTCCCAACCTTGGTCTTGGAGTAACCCCAGTCCTGACTGCACATTTTATGGTTTTATCTGTGTGACGGCAGGCCTGCAACCCGCATACACAAACACCATGTTCCTCGCACAACTGGCGGCTGGGTGCTGAACGGACAGCACCATTTCAGCACCCCATTTCTTTTGAACAGCAAGAGAGCGCATGGCTGTGGGGGGAGGGGACGCACGGCTGGCGGCCACTGAGTAGAGCAGCTTCTCCTCATCGTCTGGCAGAAGACAGCCGGCTATAAAAGGGTGTAGCAGGGTCAGCGGGGTGACTTCATTCTCCAAACACATGAGTTTTGAGACATGTCTCTCTCTACCCTCCAGACGCCACACCTGGTTCCAACACACCAATTAAACACACCCACCCCATCCCTACCCCCATTCCCACTGACAGCTGTACTCTGCCCAGGGGTACCGAAACCCCCTAATGACTTTTTTTCATAGATGCCTGAAAATGGAGAGTAAATGTTCAGAAAAATTTTTTTCAGCTGTTGCTCGACCAGATCAGTCTTGCAGTCCAGACAAACAAAGTGTGTAAAATTCCACTGACTCATTCAAAGAGATTTAACAGTCGCAGATATTGTTTTCATATGTTCAGATAGCAATCTGAGTCACTGCTAGAAATATCCGCAATCCCCATATAAGGAATGAAACACTATGGGTTTTCTATTATAGAAAAATGGTGTGTGATGCAACCTGACACAAAGCAGAGTTACTGTTACCACCCCAAAGTGGACAATTTTTCCTATAACATCACATACCAAAGTAATTTTCATAAAATCCTCTGCAATGAAGACTATCCTGTGGAAGAAAACTAAGTGATTATTACACAGTGAGGACACCAGAAACTCCTTTTATAACTGCTAAATGAATGTCTCTGTATAGAAAGCTTCACTATATTAATTCTTTTTTAAAAAAGAAACACATTTAATCTGTTTATTATTAGCCATAGATTATTTACAGAGTGCGTCATACAAGTCCCTGTGAATGAGCTGTTACTGCAGAAACAATAATGTGTTAGAATGAGCAATTTAATATAAACCTGTAATTTAAATTACAGTCAGCACTATTGTCAGTACTGTTAAAGAAAATGAATAATGCCTTCTGACACCAGATGTGAGAATTCAACAGAGCTGTGATAGAATAATTTAAATTAAAATTGTGTGATTCTAACTGATTTTAATTGGTTGGTTTTTATCACAGCCAAGAAAAAACAAAAAACAGAAGATAAAAATGAAGCACTGCAAATTTTCAGTCAGTATGTAAATGACTTTAAAGCAGATGTATTCAGACATTCCCCCCATGTTGTAATTGTACTTGAAGAGGATATGTTTTATGTAAAAAAAAAAAATACAAAAAAAAAATAACACACACAAAAAAAAACCTCAACTTCATTCACATGTAACAGTTCATTAAAATGAACACTTTTTTTTGGTGCAAAATTCTCAAAGGCAACAGTTATACTTCCAGTTTTCTCAAGATGCCTAAGGGTTTGTAAGAGTGAAAAACTGATAGCTTATCAGTCGATGGCTAACAGAGACAGTGTGTGTGAGAAGGGGAAATGAAGAGGGAGCCGACAGATAAAAACAATACGGTGATGAGAGAGAGGTGGGGTGAGATGGAGAGGAAGGGAGGAGGGGGACAGCAGGAGGAAGAATGTGTGTGGATGATGATATGGGTTGCTCAATGTCACATAATTGCAACACAACTGGCTTCAGACTGTTGATACAAACTGCACAATAGCCTATTTCATTTATATATTTGACTGAAATATATATGTGCCGGCGCACAGGAAACAAAGATCGCTCCGCCCGCGACTGCCACTGTGGTGCTGAAGAGACAGCTCTGCTTCAGCACCACCAATGTTTTGGACGGCCGGAGAGCACGTGGCGGCGGGGCCATTGATCCATTCTTCTAAACATATTGTCTTTAAATCTTGTTCAACTGGATTCAAGTCAGATGATTGACTGGGCCATTCTAACACCCTGATTTTTTTTTCTCTGAAACCAATTTAGAGTTTCCTTTGCTGTATGATTTGGATCGTTGTCCTGCTGGAAGGTCCACCCATGTCTCATGTTCATCATCCTGGTGGATGGCAGCAAATTCTTCTCAAGAATCTCCCGGAAAAGGGCTCCATTCATCATTCCTTCAATTATATGAAGTCTGCCAGTACAATGCGATGAAAAACAGCCCCACACCATGATGCTTCCACCTCCAAACTTCACTGTTGGTATAGTGTTTTTAGGGTGATGTGCAGTACCATTTCTTCTCCAAACATGGTGTGTAGTTCAATTTTGCTCTCGTCTGACCAGACTACACTCTCCCAGTATTTCATAGGCTTGTCCAAATGAGTTGTAGCAAACTTCAAACAAGCTTCGACATGTGGTGGAGTGCACTGCTTATTGTTTTCTCTGTGACGATGGTACCTGATGGTACCTGCTGCCTCAAAATGTTTCTGGAGCTCTTTCCGAGTGGTCCTTGGCACTTGGGCTACTCTTCTGACTATTCTTCTGACTCCCTGGTCAGACATCTTGCGAGGAGCTCCTGTGCGTGACTGGTTGATGATGGAGTGATGTTGCTTCCACTTGTGGATAATGAACCCAATGGTGCTTACTGGAAAATTCAGAAGTTTTGAAATAAGTCTGTATCTGATTCCATCAATGTGTTTTTCAACAATTGTGAAGGTCTTGGGAAAGCTCTTTGCTCTTACCCGTCATGAGATGTTTTTTGTGAGACACCTTGGTAACGAAATGCCTTTTTATAGACCATCAATTTACTAGCCCAGCTGATATTAATTTGCACAGATGGGGGTATAATTACTTACAGATTTCAGCTGGTTCCTTGCCTTACCTTGCCTTGGAGAACTGCTTTTTCTTAGCGTGTTAGTACTTTTTTTCCTGTCATTCCACTTTATTACACATAACTTTATTTATGGACTTTAATGTTGTGATTTCTTTGTATGTGTGGATTTCTTGTGTTAATACTGATGTCTGGTGAAAATATCATGTGAATAACCTCATTGGAAATATATTTACTGAAAGAAATGTTGGCACATCCAATACTTATTTCCCACACTGCATCTTGTGTATGGTCTACGAACAACCCCATTCTGTATACTTCTTATGTATGGTCTATGAACAGTACCCCATTCTGTATATATCTTATGAAAGGTCTATAAACAGTACCCCATAGTACCCCATTCTGTATATATCTTATGTACGGTCTATAAACAGTACCCGATTCTGTATATAGCTCATGTACAGTCTATGAACAATACTCCATTCTGTATATATCTTATGTACGGTCTATGAACAGTACCCCATTCTGTATATATCTTATGAAAGGTCTATAAACAGTACCCCATAGTACCCCATTCTGTATATAACTTATGTACGGTATACAATCAGTACCCCATTCTGTATATATATTATGTATGGTCTATAAACAGTAACCGATTCTGTATATAGCTCATGTACAGTCTATGAACAGTTCCCATTCTGTTTATATCTTATGTATGGTCTATGATCAGTATCCCATTCTTTATATATCTTATGTACGGTCTATGAACAGTACCCTAATCTGTATATATCTTATGTAATGTCTATAAATAGTACACCATATTACCCAATTCTGCATATATCTTATGTACAGTATACAATCAGTACCCCATTCTGTATATATATACATATATATATATATATATATATATATATATATATATATATATATATATATATATATATATAAAGATTATGTATGGTCTATAAACAGTACCCCATTCAGTATATATTTTATGTACAGTCTATGAACAGCACCCCATTCTGTATATATCTTATGTTTGGTCTATGAAAAGTATCCCACAGTACCCTATTCTGTACAGTATATACAGTACTGTGCAAAAGTCTTTGGCACCCTATTGTGTTAGTACAAACTTTGTTATAGATTTTCATTTTATGACTTCATTTTGTACTGACGAATCAGTACAAAAAAAAAAAAAACCTTTTAGATTTCCAAACATTAGTTTTCCAGCACAAAATTAAATGTTACAGAAAAATATTTGTATGTCAGTAAAGAAAGCAGCATATTACATAAGGGACCACTTTTCACACAAAAGAACATAATGAAGGCTGCTGGGTTTTGCTGCAAAAATAAGAAGCAAATGAGACAGTCAAAGTCTCCAGAAGAACCGTGGCTGGTTCTGCAAGATGCTCAGTAAAACTTACAGCTCATTTCCTCATCAAACTACACAAACTGTACCTGAGACTACTAATATATATATATATATTTTTTTATTTTTTAAAGCAAATGGTCATCACACCAAATATCGACTTCATTTATTTCTGTTTATAGCTCTTTACAGTATTTATTTTAATGTAGAAACATTTCATTTCATTATGTTTGAAGGCATCTTTGCTGTACAGCTTTTGTTTGCATGTAACTAAGACTATAGCCTATACATAAAATGTATGGTCTATGAAATTTATGTATAGGCTATAGTCTTAGGCTATTAGGTCTTCAGTGTGTCCTGTTAACAGGACACACTGATGGGTCAATCCTGAATCAAACCGAGGTCGCTTTACCTTTGGTGATGCTCGGGGATAGAAGGGAAAACACGAAGTGCTTTAGGAGAAAAAGAAGAACTCGGACCGTGGACATTCTTGCTATGCAAACCATCTGCTCGGAAGAAAAAGAAGTGAAAATGTCAGTGTAATCTAAGTAAAACGGGATCCAGTCCCTTAAACGTGACGTGTCTGCTTGATAAAATCACGTTTTTATTTATTTATTTATTATTATTATTTTTTTTTTTACATCATTATAACACTTTTTACATACTGTTATATTTACAGAAGGATAAAATAGCCGACTTACGTACCGAAGGCTCAGTAGTCTAGTGGACGTTTTTTATTCATTGTGTCTCATACAGACACAACCCCAAGTTCACAACCCCAAATCCGCAGCCACATCCGCTCAAATTCCCATTTAAAATCCCCGTTCATCACAGGAAACGTGCACAACATCTGGACAGCTCGAGCCGCTCTGTTCCGGTAATGAAAGAATTTCTTCATAAAGCTGAACAGAACAGAAGAGTACAACACACACACACACACACACACACACCGATCTCCTGCTCTGTTTGTGATTTGGGGGTTTCACAGAGCTGCTTAAATCACTGTGATGCAAATTACACTTCACACCCGTCACACTGCACATGGATGTACATCACTAATGGTAAATATGTATGTAAATATGAGGTAAGTATATCTCGCTTTTCTAACCTCAGCGGTTTACAAAAGCGCTTTACACTGTCTCACACACACACACACACACACACACACACACACACTAATTGCTGCAGAGCTGCCATGCAAGGCGCTAGCTTCCCATTCCGTTTCTTGCCCAAGGACACTTTGGCATGTGTAGACATGTGGGCTGGGAATCCAACCGCCAACCCTATGATTAGTGAAAAACTCGCTCTACCACCTGAGCCACAGACCCCATCACTACAGCTGCGCTTCTCACCCTACATCCTCTGCCTCCAGGACCTACAGTTACCCTCTCTTACTCTCCCATAATTCTAATTATTTCATAAAACAACAAACATGGAGTAATAGCCTCCTAAGAACTGAGGTTTAAAAAAAGTATCTTTTCATATGAACGCTTTTATTGTTTTAATATGGCCATTGTAGTAGAGAGCAATAAAACAAAATGTAAAGATTTCCGTTATCTGTCATAATTGTATGAATATTAACACTGTAAATAAAACACACATGGTCATCCTGTAACGAAGTAAAACATACGTGTTCATCCTGTAACTAAATACAACATATGTGGTCATCTTGTAACTAAATACAATGTACTGGTCATCCTGTAACTAAATACAACGTACTGGTCGTCCTGTAACTAAATACAACATGTGTTGTCATTCTGTAACTAAATACAACATACAGGGTCATCCTGTAACTAAATACAACATGCGTAGTCATCCTGTAACTAAATACAACATGTGTGGTCATCCTGTAACTAAATACAACCTACGTGTCCATCCTGTAACTAAATACAACATACAGGGTCATCCTGTAACTAAATACAACCTACGTGTCCATCCTGTAACTAAATACAACATACAGGGTCATCCTGTAACTAAATACAACATGTGTGGTCATCCTGTAACTAAATACAACATGTGTGGTCATCCTGTAACTAAATACAACATACAGGGTCATCCTGTAACTAAATACAACATATGTGGTCATCTTGTAACTAAATACAATGTACTGGTCATCCTGTAACTAAATACAACGTACTGGTTGTCCTGTAACTAAATACAACATGTGTATCATTCTGTAACTAAATACAACATACAGGGTCATCCTGTAACTAAATACAACATGCGTAGTCATCCTGTAACTAAATACAACATGTGTGGTCATCCTGTAACTAAATACAACATACAGGGTCATCCTGTAACTAAATACAACATGTGTGGTCATCCTGTAACTAAATACAACCTACGTGTCCATCCTGTAACTAAATACAATGTACTGGTCATCCTGTAACTAAATACAACGTACTGGTCGTCCTGTAACTAAATACAACATGTGTTGTCATTCTGTAACTAAATACAACATACAGGGTCATCCTGTAACTAAATACAACATGCGTAGTCATCCTGTAACTAAATACAACATGTGTGGTCATCCTGTAACTAAATACAACCTACGTGTCCATCCTGTAACTAAATACAACATACAGGGTCATCCTGTAACTAAATACAACCTACGTGTCCATCCTGTAACTAAATACAACATACAGGGTCATCCTGTAACTAAATACAACATGTGTGGTCATCCTGTAACTAAATACAACATGTGTGGTCATCCTGTAACTAAATACAACATACAGGGTCATCCTGTAACTAAATACAACATGTGTGGTTATCCTGTAACTAAATACAACATATGTGGTCATCTTGTAACTAAATACAATGTACTGGTCATCCTGTAACTAAATACAACGTACTGGTCGTCCTGTAACTAAATACAACATGTGTTGTCATTCTGTAACTAAATACAACATACAGGGTCATCCTGTAACTAAATACAACATGCGTAGTCATCCTGTAACTAAATACAACATGTGTGGTCATCCTGTAACTAAATACAACATACAGGGTCATCCTGTAACTAAATACAACATGTGTGGTCATCCTGTAACTAAATACAACCTACGTGTCCATCCTGTAACTAAATACAACATACAGGGTCATCCTGTAACTAAATACAACCTACGTGTCCATCCTGTAACTAAATACAACATACAGGGTCATCCTGTAACTAAATACAACATGTGTGGTCATCCTGTAACTAAATACAACATGTGTGGTCATCCTGTAACTAAATACAACATACAGGGTCATCCTGTAACTAAATACAACATGTGTGGTTATCCTGTAACTAAATACAACCTATGTGTCCATCCTGTAACTCAGTAAAACATTACTTTAGTACTAAGTACTTTAGACTTCTTTTCTAAGACCACTTTCCAGACTGAGTCTTCAGATGCAATACGTTTGTGTTCTTCATTTTGGTGGCATTTTCTTCATTTTGTTGTTTGTTTCCAGTTTTCCTTAATGTAAAGGGTTATCTGAGGCTCTCTGGAAGCTAACAGATCCAATTGTCAGAGGCAATTGACATAATTGCTCCAGAAGCTGCTGCCTGAGATCACTGAGCATGAAAGAGAGACCTGAGGAGAGCGACTGAAGCAGCGCTCACTGAGACTTAATTGCATTTGTCAAGATCACAGTAATTTTTGGCATTTCTTCTAAATCTGTAAGGTTAATAATGAATATTGATGTGGTGACTCACTGTATGAATAAATAAATAAAAAAGTACAAGTAATTACATGCTCAGTTTTAAACAAAAGCTTTCATCAAGCATTTTATTGAGATTCTATTTATATATGTATATATCTTACACTTGTATCCAAGACAATTAGTGTAAAAATTCAACGCTACAATTTGTGTGTTGAACTTTGCTTAAGGTGACTTCCTGTGAAAACAAGATTGGCTGAGTTTCATTGGGAATGTTAAACTCATCCAATGTCATACAAAATGTGTGGGAATTGTAATGATTTTGTGCAAAAGTGCATGTAAACAAATCAGCCCATCTTCAACTGTTTGGTGTTTTCCACTCCTTTCTTTGTGAGTCTATCTTAATCCAATTTAAATACCCTAATATCTATATTCTGTTTTTTCTAGATTCAATTGTAATTATAATTTTTTAAGCTTTCACTTGGCTGTTATAAGCACTGCTTACATATTTTCATGGCTGATTTGTTAAAAAGTGAATGTCAAAACACAATTTTGTCTTCACATGAACTAGAAAGGGGAGCATTGTGTCCTAGTGGTTAGCACATCTGCCTCACACCCCCAGGACCCCCTCAAATCGTGCCTCTGCCCTGCACATGCAGAGCTTTGCTTCCAGGTACTCTGGTTTCCTCCCTCAGCTGAAAGACATGTATTGTAGGCTGATTGACATTTTGTGCAATTGTGCCCTGCAATGGGTTGGCACCCCATCCAGGGTGTCCCCTGCCCTGTACCCTGAGCTCCCTGGGATAGGCTCAATGTACCCCCATGACTCTGTGTAGGATAAGTGATATGGAAAATGGATGGCATACACAAATATAAATGTAATACAATGAAACAAACCACTTAATTATATCAGAAATGTATATATTGCATTCGTTTCTGCCACAGAAGACTGACTCATAAAAGACTTGAAAATATGAGCGACACTTTATTTTAAGGAACAGCTATTAAATGTTAATTAGGGTCCTGTTAATTTTTTCAATAAAGCACAAATTAGACACTTAGTCTACTAATACAAAAGAGAATTTATTCAAAATTATCCAAAATAATTTATTCATTATGAATTAGACTTTATTCAGAAACAACCCTTTTCAAAAAGTCAATTTCTGTCTCAAAGGTTAAAGTCATTTCATGTATTTTTTTGTAGTGAAAAAAGGATGAATACCAGAGGCCGGTATGTATTGTGTCCAAAACAGAGGGCACAAAGAATTCATATGAGAAAAAATATATTTGAAGCGCATTCCTATTGATACATTATAATTTTTTCCGTACACCTGTGTGACTAGGAATAGGAAATTGTTCAACCATGACTTCCTGTTTCACAGGGGTATAAATATGAGGTAACACATAGTCCTGTCATATCACAGCAAACCAGTGACTACATTTCCCATACTGCGCTGCAGCCTACAAACATGGCTGCCATAGACTGCAATTCCCAGAACACTGTATGAAATTCACAGCACTCACAACCAGAGTATAAAGAGACTGTTTAAACACGATGACTTTGCCAAATATTTAGTGTTAACACCGTACCAAACATTTGTACCCTATTCCTCAATTTGATTCATGGTCTTTGATCTTGTTTCTTGTTTCTCATTCTCGATTCTTGCCTTGCCTCGTTTATGCCTGTTTGCAGATCGCCTGACCCATTGCCTGTTTTTGACTACGCTATTGTCTCATGATTTGGATTTGTCTGCCTGCCTCTCTTTATTAAAAGCTCTTATCTGCACTTGCATCTGTCCTAACCTCCATTACATTAATATTGTGACAGAATACTTTGCCTCAACATGGAAGCAGCAGGAGAGCAAGGAGAGTGTCACGCCAGAGTACATGGGGATGACTGGCCACCCTTCATGTCAGTACAGTTTCCCAAGTGGTCTGACATAGACCTCCCAGATCCGAATTATGGATTGTGTGACTACCAGAGGCATTTCATTTTCCACTGCCAAATGTACTTTTCAAGTCTGGCGAACCCAAAGCAAAGGGCAGTGGCTCGGGTTCCTTGTGTCTCAGCTTTATGGCCCAGCCTACCAATGGGCACAGTATCTGGCCAGTACAGGGTCCAGTGCTCTCACCCAAGTAACTCAGTTTGCGGAACTATTTTTAAAGGAGTCTGCTGACACAGCCAACCAGTTCTGCTCATGCCTGAGTCTGCTGATACGGACAACCAAGCTCTGCTCATGCCTGAGTCTGCTGACATGGACAACCAAGCTCTGCTCACGCCTGATTTGGATTTGTCTCCCTGCCTCTCTTTATTAAAAGCTCTTATCTGCACTTGCATCTGTCCTAACCTCCATTACATTAATATCATGACAAGACCAAAATCCCTTGTCATTCATAGCAATTGGTAAGACCAAGGAATATAGCTGTGATGTACAGCAAAAGGTTGTTGAGCTTCACAAATGGGAAGTGGCTATAAGAATATAGCAAAAGCATTGAAATTGCCAATTTCCACGATCAGGTCAATAATTAAGAAGTTTCAACTGGAAATGTTATGAATCAACCTGGAAGTGGACATGTGTCTATACTGTCTCAACGCACTTTGAAGGGGATGGTTCGAGTGGCCAAAAAATCTCCAAGGATCACAGCTGGAGAATTGCAGAAGTTAGGTGGGGTCAGAAAGTCTCTAAATATATTTAACATACAGTGGGGGAAATATGTATTGGACGCGTCAACATTTTTTTCAGTAAATATAATTCCAATGAGGCTATTCACATGAAATTTTCACCAGACATCAGTATTAACTCAAGAAAACTGGAAATATAAATATAAATATAAATACAAAGTCCATGATCAGAAAAGCAAACACAATAAGGCTTGGAAATACGACAGAGACTATGCAACTGAGCGTAATACTTCATGAAGACCTAGCTGTTATGACACGTTGGCGGAGACAAACGCGGACTGGCGATAGAGATAACGTGGGACGGACAACAGACGGAACACGGAACGAGATCAGAGTCAGGATAAATCAGGTAATCAGGTTATAAGGGGCGTAGGCAAAAGCGTAGTCTAAGGACAAGTGGATATCGACAACCAGGTAAACGTATATAACAATAAGGCTTGGTAAACAAACAGAGACGAGGCTGCTGAGCGGTTACTTCGCAAGTGGCTGACATTAATGAGGCCCTTTTATAACTTTAGATGTAGTGCAGGTGTTCATAATCAGAACTCTGGCATACTCGAGCGCGGGCATGGCTGGGAAGTGTAGTCCTCTTCCACCATGTCCCTGGGCGGCACTACACGTTGTGAACTGCAGCCGCGAGTTCACCGTGGCGTAACACTAGCGTTCAAAAAGTCTCTTTTATAGCGTGGTTGTGAGTGCTGTGAATTGGATGCAGGTGTGCGTGATTAGAATGAGTGTGAGCCTTCTGTGTGTGTGTGTGTGTGTGTGTGTGTGTGTGTGTGTGTGTGTGTGTGTGTGTGTGTGTGTGTGACTGTTCTGGGAATTGCAGTCCATGGCGGCCATGTTTGTAGGCTGCCATGCAGTATGGGAAATGTAGTGACTGGTTTGCTGTGATATGACAAAAGTCCATAAATGAAGTTATGTGTAATAAAGCGGAATAACACAGGGAAAAAAGTATTGAACATGCTAAGTGAAATTTATTGAATACTTCGTGGAGAAGCCTTTGTTTGTAATGACAGCTTCAAGATGCTTCCTGTATGAAGAAATTAATCGGCCGCAGTATTCTGGTATGAGTTTGGCCTTTTCTTCTAAACATATTGTCTTTAAATCTTGTTCAATTGGATTCAAGACAAGTGATTGACTGGGCCATTCTAACACCATTTTCTCTTAGAGTTTCCTTTGCTGTATGCTTTGGAAAGTTGTCCTGCTGGAAGGTCCATCCACATCTCATGTTCATCATCCTGGTGGATGGCAGCAGATTCTTCTCAAGAATCTTCCAGTAAAGGGCTTCATTCATTATTCCTGCAATTATAAGAAGTCTGCCAGTACCATGCGGTGAAAAACAGCCCCACACCATGATGCTTCCACCTCCAAACTTCATTGTTCGTATAGTGTTTTAAGGGTGATGTGCAGTGCCATTTCCTCACCAAACATGGTGTGTAGTATGACAGCCAAAAAGTTCACTTTTTCTCTCTTCTGATCAGACTACACTCTCCCAGTGTTTCATAGGCTTGTCCAAATGAGTTGTAGCAAACTTTAAACAAACTTCGACATGCCTTTCTTTAGTAATGGAGTTCTTTTGAGGTGAGCGTGCATAGAGGCCATGGCAGTGGAGTTCATTGCCTATTGTTTTCTCTGTGACGATGGTACCTGCTGCCTCCAAGTGTTTCTGGAGCTCTTTCTGAGTGGTCCTTGGCTCTTGGGCTTCTCTTCTGACTATTCAGTAGTAGTATTCAACTTTAGGCGCCGACCTGAGTGGCAGCCAGTCACAGCAGCTCCTGCAGCTTTTTAAACTTTAACTTCTTTTTATCACCTCTTTCCGACTTTCTATCGTTCTGGTTTTACCCCAGACTTTTTATTTCACCTTATTGTCTATATTTGTGCCCGAATTTGTCATTTTAAACATTTTTCTTGCCATATTTGGACCCACCAAGATTACTCGGACAGTGCTTGTTTATTCAAGGGAGCAGCTCCTGATGTATCAGATTAGGGCGACGGACTACGGAGGCACAGGCGAGGGACGAGAGTGGGTGCGAAGGTTAGAGAGAAGCGGGAGAGAAAAAGGAGACTCAAACCTTGCCTTCCATCATTTGTTATGGGGAATGTAAGATCACTGGCCAACAAGTCAGACAAGATTGCAGCACTGACGAGTAGCCAACGCGAGTACAAGGAGGCCAGTTTGTTGTGCTTCACGGAGACATGGCTAACAGGGATCATTCCTGATTCTTTGGTCGAGCTAGCTGGCTTCACACTAGTGCAAGTGTCTTGGATAAATCAACCTTTTTAGCTTAAGTCAAAAACTTTAGAGACAGAGGGTTTAGTAGATGTCAAAAAGTAAATAAACTTTATTGAATACCAATAAAGTGTGACAGTCTGCAGAAAGTCCAAATTATGCAAACACTCACAGCCCTTTTTTATACTTTTCTCCACAGCGTAGTCATTGTAGGTGGGGTTTTGACTTTCCTCATTAAAACAGACCACTCTTCTTTGCCACAATTAAATATTCATGTCTATGTGTTATCTTAAATTTGTGGAGCATGCTCTGTTAGTTGTTTTTTCGATTATGCTTAAGTAATAATTCTAAATGTTGGAATTAACATATGTTAATGTTAGTTACACATATTGATTACGCTTCATAAATATTTTCTATACGAGCTGACAGAGGAAAACAGAGCGGTAAGAAGAAGGGAGGAGGTATAGCTGTCTCAAAATGGTGCAATGCTATATACATAACGGTGAAGGAAAGCATGTGTATGCCAGATATGGAACTACTGGCTGTGGGACTGAGACCATACTATTTGCCCAGGGAGTTCTCTCACGCCATTGTTGTGACTGTGTACTTTCCACCATTGGTCGTAGCGGCACGCACCTGTGACATCATCCACTTCACCATTGCAAAACTTCAGACACAACACCCGAGCGCACTCATGATTATTAACGGGGACTTCAACCATGTCCCCCTCTCTAAAACTCTTACAAACTTCACACAATATGTAAAATGCAAAACAAGGGAGAATAAAATCTTGGACCAGCTGTATGCCAATGTGAAGGGGGCATACAGCTCCACTGCCCTTCCACCTCTAGGTAGATCAGACCACAACTTGATCTACCTTGCACCTGTGTACAAGCCTGTAGTCAAACAGCAGCCTGTCACTACCAAGATCGTAAAGGTGTGGCCAGTGAGGCCGAAAAGGCCCTGCAGGACTGCTTCGACACCACAGACTGGGACTTGTTCCTTGAGGATCACGCAGAGGACACTGAGGGACTCTCCCAGTGTATTACGGACTACATACGCTTCTGTGAGGAAAGCATTGTACCCACAAATAAGATCCGCTGTTTTTCAAACAACAAGCCATGGATCAACAAAGACATTAAATCCCTCTTAAACAGGAAAAAGAGAGCATTCATGGCAGGAGACAATGAGGAGGTCAGGTCAGTCCAAAAGGAGCTAAGGAGGGAGCTGAGGAAACCAAATAACAGCTACCAGGAGAGGCTAGAGTGCAAGCTGGAAAAAAACAGCGCCAAAGAGGTATGGGAGGGCATGAACAGGATTACTGGACTTACAAATTCCAGACCAGCCATGGAGGGCAGCCTGGAACATGCAAATGAACTAAACCGGTTTTCAACAGGTTTGACTCAGCCCCCACCCCTGAGAGCTCAAATGGACATTCACACACTCCTGATGATGAGGACAATACAGGAATCATCACAGACACAGGCACTCCAATGACACTCTCCCCCTCCACCAGCCCATTAATAACATCAAGCTAGGTGAGACAGGAGCTATCCAAGCTCCGAATCGACAAATCTATGGGCCCAGACAATATCAACCTCAGGCTGCTCAAGGTGTGTGCCACACAGCTTGCAGGTGTGTTTCAACACCTCTTCAATCTTTCTCTAAGGCTGAAAAAGGTCCCAACTGTGGAAGACAGTTGTTCCGGTGCCCAAGAAAAGTCATCCCAGTACCTCAAATGACTACAGACCTGTGGTGCTGACCTCACATGTCATGAAGACCTTTGAGAGACTGGTCCTGAGGCACCTGAAGCTAATCATAAGGCTTACTCACACCTGGAGAGGCCGGGAAGCACATTGAGTATCATGTTTTCGATTTTTCAAGTGCATTTAACACCACCCCCCAACCCCATGTTGTGGCGGGTAGACCACAACATGGTGGCCTGGATCATGGACTATCTCACCAGCAGACCACAGTACGTCCGACTGCAGGGCAGCCTGTCAGATGTGGTAATGTGCAACACTGGCGCACCTCAAGGAACTGTGCTTTCACCTTTTCTATTCACCATATACATCTCTGACTTTAGCTACAACTCTGGTACATACCGCCTCCAGAGATTCTCTGATGACTCCTCCATCGTGGGCTGCATCTTCATGCAGTGAAGATAAGGAGTAGGAGTGTAGAGGCATAGTGGAGAGCTTTGTCAGATGGTATGAGGATAACCACCTTCAGCTCAACATCGGCAAGACCAAAGAACTGATAGTGGACTTCCGCCAAAACAGAAAGCCCCCAACACCTATTACCATCCAGGGGGAGAAAAGAGAGATGGTGGACTCGTACAAGTCCCTTGGAGTGCACATCAACAGCAAGCTGGAAAACACCGAAGCTCTCTACTGGAAGGGACAGAGCAGACTGTTCTTTCTAAGGAGGCCCAGGTCGTTTGACGTGAGTAGCAAGCTACTGCAGATGTTCTATTAGTCTGTAGTAGCCAGTGCGCTGTTCTGTGCTGTGACATGCTGGGGAGGTGGAATTAAGACTGGGGAGGCTGACAAACTCAACAAGTTGGTGAAGAAGTCCAGCTCTATTGTTGGTCACAAACTGGACAATCTGGAGACAGTGGTGGAGAAGAGAATAAGAAACAAAATCAGGTCCATTTTGGGAAACCCTCTTCATCCACAGTATGCTGAGCTGCAGCAGATGGAGAGCACCTTCAGCCACAGGCTCATCCCCCCCAGGTGCAAGATGGAATGCTTCAGATTTTCCTTTGTGCCGACAGCCATCAGGCTGTACAACACTTAGCCAGCCCCTCCTTTGACCTTACTTTTGACTACGCTACAAATACACTGCTACACTGTTTTCATATGGGTACCATACTGTACTTTTTGCACTGCTCACACATCACATCACTGCTTCAGAGGTTTTGTTATATGTCCACACTGATCATACCATACAGCTGCAATATGTATATAGTATCATACATATGTGATATGTACATGGGCTACTTGCATAGTTGGACTGTACATTGTTGCTTGCTGTATATACAGCTCATATGTATGTTTGGGTGTATATAGATATATATAGATATATATAATGTACAGTATGTCATAAAAGTGAGTACACCCCTCACATTTTTGTAAATATTTGATTAGATCTTTTCATGTGACAACACTGAAGAAATGACACTTTGCTACAATGTTAAGTAGTGAGTGTGCAGCTTGTATAACAGTGTAAATTTGCTGTCCCATCAAAAATAAGTCAACACACAGCCATTAATGTCTAAACCGCTGGCAACAAAAGTGAGTACACCACTAAGTGAAAATGTCCAAATTGGGCCCAAAGTGTCAATATTTTGTGTGGCCACCATTATTTTCCAGCACTGCCTTAACCCTCTTGGGCATGGAGTTTGGGCACCAGAGCTTCACAGGTTGCCACTGGAGTCCTCTTCCACTCCTCCATGATGACATCAGGGAGCTGGTGGATGTTAGAGACCTTGTGCTCCTCTACCTTCCGTTTGAGGATGCCCCACAGATGCTCAATAGGGTTTAGGTCTGGAGACATGCTTGGCCAGTCCATCACCTTTGCCCTCAGCTTCTTTAGCAAGGCAGTGGTCATCTTGGAGGTGTATTTGGGGTCGTTATCATGCTGGAATACTGCCCTGTGGCCCAGTCTCTGAAGGGAAGGGATCATGCTCTGCTTCAGTCTGTCACAGTACATATTGGCATTCATGGTTCCCTCAATGAAGTGTAGCTCCCCAGCCCTCATGCAGCCCCAGACCATGACACTCCCACCACCATGCTTGACAGTAGGCAAGACACACTTGTCTTTGTACTCCTCACCTGGTTGCCGCCACATACGCTTCACACCATCTGAACCAAATAAGTTTATCTTGGTCTCATCAGACCACAGGACATGGTTCCAGTAATCCATGTGCTTAGTCTGCTTGTCTTCAGCAAACTGTTTGCAGGCTTTCTTGTGAAAGAGATCATCTTTAGAAGAGGCTTCCTTCTGGGATGACAGCCATGCAGACGAATTTGATGCAGTGTGTGCTGTATGGTCTGAGTCCTGACAGGCTGACCCCCCACCCCTTCAACCTCTGCAGCAATGCTGGCAGCACTCATATGTCTATTTCCCAAAGACAACCTCTGGATATGATGCTGAGCACCTGCACTCAACTTCTTTGTTCGATCATGGCGAGGCCTGTTCTGAGTGGAACGAGGTCCTGTATGGTCTTGGCCACCGTGCTGCAGCTCACTGTCAGGGTCTTGGCAATCTTCTTATAGCCTAGGCCATCTTTATGTAGAGCAACAATTCTTTTTTTCAGATCCTCAGAGAGTTCTTTGCCATGAGGTGTCATGTTGAACTTCCAGTGACCAGTATGAGGGAGTGTGAGAGTGATGACACCAAATTTAACACACCTGATTCCCATTCACTCCTGAGATCTTGTAACACTAACAAGTCACATGACACCAGGGAGGGAAAATGGCTAATTGGGCCCAATTTGGACATTTTCACTTAGGGGTGTACTCACTTTTGTTGCCAGCGGTTTAGACATTAATGGCTGTGTGTTGAGTTATTTTGAGGGGACAGCAAATTTACACTGTTACACAAGCTGTACACTCACTACTTTACATTGTAGCAAAGTGTCATTTCTTCAGTGTTGTCACATGAAAAGATATAATCAAATATTTACAAAAAATGTGAGGGGTGTACCTTTGTGAGATACTGTATATAGATATATATAGATATATATAATGTATAGAGAGTTTGCGCCTATGTCTATACATATTTATACATCCTGTATATACTATTTATATATCCCTGTATTGTTATCCTTACTATCTCTTTTAACTCTTCTTTCTTTTCTTTTTGTCTTTTTTTTTTTTACTGCTGCTGTGACACCCTAATTTCTCCATCTGGGCATTAATAAAGTATTATCTTATCTTATGTTATGTTATCTTATTCTTCTGACTCCATGGTCAGAAATCTTGTGAGGAGCTCCTGTACGTGGCCGGTTGATGACGGATTGATGTTGCATCCACTTGTGGATAATATTCCCAATGGTGCTTATTGGAAAATTCTGAAGTTTTGAAATAAGTCTGTATCCGATTCTATCAATATGTTTTGCAACAATAAGGTTGTGAAGATCTTGGGAGAGATCTTTGCTATTACCCAATATGAGATGCTTCTTGTGTGACACGTTGGTAATGAAAAGCCTTTTTATAGACCATCAATTTACTAACCCAGCTGATATTAATTTGCACAAATAGGAGGTATAATTACTTTCTAAATACTTACGGATTTCAGCTGGTTCCTTGCCTTGGAGAACTGCTTTTTCTTAGCGTGTTAGTACTTTTTCCTGCGTCATTCCACTTTCTTACACATAACTTTATTTATGGAGTTTAATGTTGTGATTTCTTTGTATGTGTGGATTTCTTGAGTTAATACTGATGTCTGGTGAAAATTTCATGTGAATAACCTCATTGGAAATATATTTACTAAAAAAACGTTGATGCATTCAATACTTATTCCCCCCACTGATATATAGAGTTATACATATACTCATCATGGACATGAATGTCAGGGCAATATTGGGCTTCTGAATTATTTCTCACCAAATTAGTAGTTTTAGTGTTTGTTATCAGACAACAGATTATGCTAGGATAGGCTACTGGAAGTTAGCAACATAAACCATGAACAGCCTATTAAATTAATTGTAAAATTTGTTCTCTCAATGCAGTTTCATCCTTGGTTGTGAAATTAGAGGAAAAAGCTTCTAAATGTGATTTTTTTGCAGGGTGGGGATGAGATAAATATTAGTTAAATTGGGGCATGTGATAGTGTGATGGTTGGACGTGGTTAAATGAGGATATCCATTTTATTCCTTATTACATGTGTAATAAAGAATAAAATGCCTTGTTGTAGGAAGAGAGCTATTTTTTATGATGCATCCTATTATGATTTCAGTGTCCACATCCCTTCTTTGCTCAGTCTTTGAAACTGATATAGGCAGAAGAAATGGTCCTGTTAATTTATAAATATTGAAAATAATATATTTTATATTCTAATAATAAGAAATATTACTACAATTATTAAGACTTCATACATATTATATCTGTGTCACCTGTAACACTATAGCTGTGATCAGCAGCAATATGCTCTATGTTTGTAGGTCCAGGGGTGCATCGTGGTGCAGGGGCCCTCCTCTTTTTGACCACAGGATGATGCACAAAGATGGTGTGAATAACATCTGGTCTCAGCCTAGTCTTGGACAATTTTGGTCCTGAAAAACTGGTCTGCCTCAAAATGTGCTTGCAGAGTGACTTGAGTGTACTTCCCACACACAACTCCTTTATGGGATGAATTTTCCGTTAAAAGTATTGCGGTCACGGATTGAAAAATAATAAGTGTGAATCAAACATTTAAAAATACATGCAAAATTATATTGCACAAAACTGAAACATGAATTCAAAGTTTTCTGAATCGCACACAAAATCGTTTTCCTTGGTTATATTACTGTGTTTTTTGTGCTCTCTCATGTTTTCTTTTTTTGAACGCTTGCACTGTTTTTCCCTTCGTGCTTGTTTCCACATTCTCTGCTTGCTTTTCCAAATGTTGCAGTTCGAGTTTCATGTAAATGAGGGTGGGCTTTAGTCCACTACAGATAGATCGGAAGGAGGCGCAAATTGTTTAAGAAAAAAAACACAGACAGGGCATTATTTGGGTACTCTGTGTATATACGACATTTTCAAAGAGTAAAAATAACCCCTAAAAATATTAACCCATTTATGAAATAAAATAAACCCAGCGTTTTTGTAAAAGTTAAACCATCATTTGGGTTGAAAAACAACCCATTTGTTGGGTTAAAATCAACAACCCAACTTGATGGGTTAACTTAACCCAAAATGTGTTCTTTCGTATAATTTCCCAGCCTTTGGGTTAAAAATAAACCAATTTGGGTTGTTTTTAAGCCAGTGTTTTTTAGAGTGTAGGGAAACCATACGTACGTACTCCTTTCTCTGAGCTATTAGAGCTTCTCCATGCAACATAGCAAACCATGGTGGACACTATACAAGGACAACATGGAGGAAAGAATACAGACAAAATGCTTGACATGCTTTTCAGTTTATTCAGGGTATCCACAGGTCCTTAAAAAGTCTTAAAATTTCTTAAATTCCTTAATGTAAAAATAAGGTCTTAATAAGCATTAAAATGCCTTAAATCGTTGCTGTTTGAGATGGTAAACCTGTGTAACTGTGTTGCAGAGCGTATGCGGCTCATCAGTGTTTTAGAGCGACTCGGGTCACATAAATGCCGCACCACACCAACTTCATCTCTGTCTGTGATATGAGTTTGAGTCAATTATAACCTTCTTTTAGACACAACATGCACCAGACTCACTTAATTAGTATGGAAGCCCTAAGCAGCCCTGCATTATTAATTTTTTTCTTTGTTGTTTTCTCGTGATCTCGATTAATGTTCTCGTGATCTTGCATTAACCAAAAGCCGTTTTCTCATGACATAATATTATTGTGAGAAAATCTGACGCTTTTTGAATGGGACTGGTGTTACATGCATGTTGCCATCTTCGCCATCATAAATGTAATAATTCCCCACAGTAGAGATGGAATTTATCTGCGCATTAAGAGAGAGGGGTGTCCCCCTTCTCAAGTGTCGGACACTAATGTGGAAGTCGTCAGTCCTGCAGGGATGAAGTATTTTTGTAGGCCACCCCAGAAGTTAGCATCACCCTGGTTCCCTCGAAAAAAATCCAGTAAGATTTTTCCATTGACCTTTGGATTATTTCGAAAATAATCTCTGGGACCAACAAAAGTTTATGATTCTTACATGTTTCGTTCATTAAGATAAGATTCATAAAATTTTGAAGCCTAAATTCACTCGCCAGAAGTAAAAAGCTAATGTTAGGCTATAAATGAACTACACCACGGTCTCATGACTTCAACATCACCACCACTACACTTCCAACAACTTTTTCAATCATTATTTTTTTTTAAAATAATACAATTGGAAAATACTACAAATTGATAAATCTACAAGTTGAAAAGTTTGAGTTGCAAGATGGCGAGTATAAACACAATGAGGCTGTAGTAAAAGAGGTTTCCTGTTTGGCGTGATGACGTTTAATGTCCCCGACAACCTCTGTAGTCCCATTTAGCCACTTGTTAGCAACTGCCTTTTTCAAGACACGTAAAAGCTTTTTAAAAAAAATTATACGAAATATGATTGTTTACATTAAAATCTATTATATTATAATAAAGTATGATAAGGTGAAAAAAGTGAGAATTGAAGTGTAGAAAGTCACTTTTCATCAAATGTGTCCTGACAAAGCGTGTTCTCATTTGTCCCGTGTGTACATACACACGGGTGCGCTTCATAAGCTGAAAACGCTATACAGTGTGTTTCAAGCTACTGGGAGCAAGGGAAAGTGGTTTTTTAAACAATTTCAAACAATATGACGTGATATGATTCTATGACATTTTCACATATTTATTACAGCATATGATTCTATGACATTTTTATGACATCATATGATATTATGACATTTTTCACATATTTATGACATCATATGATACTATTATTATTTTAGTGAGGTGGGCGAGGTAGGCCCCTCCAGTGACACGTCAAGGCCCCCTTGTTCCAAATACCCTGGCACCGACCCAGCACATGTTCTTCACTAGAACACAAGGACCAACTGAAACGATTGATGATTATATGACTGATTTGAAAAATTAGGAAAAGAATGTGAGTTTGCACAGCTGACAGATTCACTGAATTGGGATCGCATTGTGTGTAGTGTGAACAATGATCAAATTAGAGTTAGGCTCTTAAGAGGATCTTGATTTAAGCAAAGCCGTGAATATCTGTCATGCAAGAGAAGCTACAAAAACCCAAATTAAAGCTCTTCATGAGGAAGCAGAAGTGACAGTAAACAAAATTAGCAACATGAAGTTGACTAAGAAGCCACATGAAAGTGGTGCTGCTGCAAACACAGTCAAACACATGGTCAATGAAGTAAAGCGAATGTACCAGATGCGGTTATAGGCACAAGCTCAGAAAGTGTCTGGCCTATGGCCAAATATGCAACTTGTGTCACAGAAAAAAATCACTTTGGTCAGATGTGCAAAATGCAAAAGCAGAAAGACAGGGCAAAGCTAGCTGAGAAAAAGTTCATGAAATTGAACAAGAGGGAAACATAGAAATGTGCATAGGCACTATTGAAGAAAAGCAGAGTGAAGAGCAGAGTGCAGTCCAGATTGACACAGTAACTGCTGCCACATGAGTGGAAAGCGAGAAGTGGATAGAAACACTTAGAGTAAATAATAGAGCACTTACGTTCAAACTAGATCCCAGAGCTAAATGCAATGTTCTTTCCTACAAAGACTTTAAAAGTGTTGCAGGGGAAAACCAGGTCAATGCATAAAACAAACTGCACATTAGTTGTGTGTTCTGGTCACAAGATGGAGCCAAAAGGTAAAGCAAAGCTTTTGTGCCAGTACAAAGACAACAAAGCTGAGCTAGAATTCTAGATCATAGAGAATGACCTGTGATTGTGAGAGGATCAGCCTGCGCAGAATTAGGACTGGTCCAGAGAATCTACAAAGTAGATTGTGAAGAAAGGTCAGATATACTAAAAATGTTTGATGATGTGTTTAATGGCTTGGGGTGTGATCCAACTGTACCTCCTGTGATTCATCCACCAAGAAAAGACAAAATAAAAGCAGAACTCAACAGAATGGAAAGTCTTGATGTTATCGAGAAGCAGACAGAACCCACTGACTGAGTAAATACTATGGTAACAGTAATGAAACCAAACAAACTACAAATCTGCATCTATCCACAAGATTTAAACATGGCAATTAAGAGAGAACAAACAGTCAAAACAGTTGAAGAGGTGGTTAGTGGAATGCCAAATGCAAAAGTATTCTCCGTGCTGGATACTAACCATGGGTTTTGGCAAATCCAGCTTGATGAAGAAAGTTCAAAGCTTTGTACATTTAATATACCATTTGGTAGATACCATTTAAAAGGCTTTTGTGGCTTTTAAGGCTTTTAAAAGAATATGTACTGAGTGGAGATGGTTTGAAGCCAGAATAGGATAAAATCAATGCAATTGTGGAGATACCTGTGCCACAAAACAAACTTGCCTTGATGTGAATTCTAGGTATGATCCAATACCTAGCAAAGTTCATACCAAACTTGTCTGAGGTCAGTGCACCGCTGAGGAAACTCCTGGAGAGTGACATAGAATGGCAGTAGGAAACTGCACAGCAGAAAATCTTTGAAATGTCACAAATAAGAAATGCTCCAGTTCTCAAATTCTTTGATGTCAACAAAGAAGTGACTCTCTCTGTAGATGCAAGTTCGGAGGGTTTAGGTGCTGTCATTTTGAGGTCACCCGGTTGCATATGGCTCAAGATCAATGACTGACTGCCAGAAAAGGTATGCACAAATTGAATTATTAGCCATTGTGTATGGGTGTGAGAAATTCAGTCAATACCTCTACGGCAAACCAGTAAAAGTTGAATCAGATCACAAACTACTAGAGACAGTGTTCAAAAAGTTGCTTCAGAAAGCACCACCACGACTTCAACCTCTGCCCTATGACCGACATGTAACCTACAAACCAGGTAAAGAGCTAAAAATAGCTGATACACTCAGTAGAGCCTACCTGGAGGAAGAAACTGAACAGTTAATGGACAATGACTTGGAAGTGCATCTATTGTCAGCCTATCTTCCAATCACTGAAGAGAAACTAAACACCTTCTAAAAGGATATAGCAGTAGACAAAGAACTGCAGATGGTTATGGAATTAACTCAGACAGGTTGGCCAACATCAATAAGTTATGTTCAAACTCACCTGCTCTGAAAGGCCTGCTGTTGAAAAACACAAGACTTGTTGTATCACAAAGCCTGCAATCAGAAATGTTGGAGAGGATCCATGAAAGCCATCTAGGAGTTGTCAAGTTTAAAGAGATGGCAAGAGATGTGTTGTTTTGGCATGGAATGGGAAAGCAAATTGAAGAGATGGTGTTAAAGTGTCCTGTGTGCAATACTTTCAGAAGGAATAACACTAAAGAACCTCTTATCAGCCATGACATACCAGAAATAGCATGGGCACAGGTAAGAGTTGACTTCTTTCACTTCAATCAATTAGATAACCTGCTCTGTGTTGATTACTTCTTAAAATTAACTGAAATCGCAGACTTAACACAGACATCCAGTCAACAGGTTATAACTGCTTTAAAATCTATGTTTGCGAGACACAGGATTCCTGATGAAGTCATCTCAGATAATGGCCCACAATTTATGAGTGTTCACTTTCGTAACTTCAAAGACAGCTGGGAGTTCAAACATTCAATTTCAAGTCCAGGATACTCTTAAGCAAATGGACAGAGTGAAAGAGCAGTTCAGACCATTAAAAACATGCTGAAAAATAAAGGCACAAGAAAGTCAAGGAGACCCTTACATTGCTTTTCTTGAATACAGAAACACGCCATTGGGAGGAGTGAAATTGTCCCCAGCGCAGCGCCTTATGGGTTGCAGAATGATAGCTAAGTTGCTAATCACAGGTCAGTTGTTAAAACCACAACTCCAAATGGATGTTCAGAACAAGAGACCTACCTACTCTAAGTGACGTAGAAAAAGTCAGAATTAGAGTTGAGAACAGATGGCAACCTGCAGTAGTGTTGAAAAGTCATGAAATCAGATAGTGGAGTTTACAGGAGAAATCAGAGACCTCCTCAAGACCAGAGAGATGAGTTTCCCAGATTCACACATTCAAGACTCAATGGATCCACCTATCACTGACTGTGTTCCTGATGTGAGTGCAAAACAAGTGCAGACACCTGTTGCATCTCCTGTAAAAGTAGTTCTGTCACCCAAAGATTTTTTTTACAGAAAACTGGATGACACGTTGAGTGATCAGGCTACCCAAGCATTATTCTTGTTGAAGGACTTTAACTTAAGCAAAGTAATTCCTGAAATTGTGTTTATCTAAGATTTTTATTTACAGACATTTTAAGTTGCATTAAGAATATGATATTTATAGATCTGTTAAAACATTTTAACCAATTACAAAAGTAATTTGTTTGAAAAAAAAAAAAGAAAAAAAGGAAGATGTGATGTATAGTGGTTCTGTAGATGGCGCTCCAGTACCTGTTCACTTGGTGCTAGTCTGTAAGAGAACAGACTAAGAAAATGAGCAAAGAGATAAGTTGAGTTACCTGACCATGTGTATGTCGTGTGCTGTTCATATTGTCTAAAGAAATATTACAGCCACGTTTGTCTGTTCTCATTTATATCTATATATTTCTTTAAATTTGGTTCATTTTGTAGATTTTAATTATGAATTAGCACAATATTGCATGGTATAGTGATACTACTTAGTATTGTGATACTTCAGCTGGAACAGTATCGTAAGATATGTTTATGGTATCATGACAACCCTAGCACACATACACATACACATGCGCATAGGCGGGTCTGTGCTCTCGTGTATGCCTCTCTCCTCCTTATCCTTTCTGCCACTCATTGAAACAGAGGAACATTTGTTAGCTAATTATCCCACAGGTCTGAGATTGTTACCGCTCACTTTCTTCAGCCCTCAGGCACTCTGTCCTCCAATTCACAAACCAGCGCTCGACCACACTCCCACTTCCAGTTATCCCCACTACCCAACTCTGGCTGGGGGCCTGTGAACCATCTCAAACTTAAACAGCTGAAGTGCCAGATACCAACGATTGATCTGTGCATTGGCATCCTTCGTGTGGTGGAGCCACTGGAGCGGGACGTGGACTGAACTGAGGGTGAAGGCTCGTCCCAACAGATAGTATCGGAGGGTGAGGACTGCCCATTTGATAGCTAGACACTCGATCTCTTTCTTAATCATGCTGTACTTACTCTCGCACTGAGAGCTTGTGGCTGATATACAGCATGGGGCACTCTTCCCTCTCCATGAGCTCCTCCCAAACCATCTGTTTTTTGTGTTTGTGCAAACGATAGGGAGTTGAGACGTGTTGAGAGAAGGTCTTCATAATGGACGGGGGATTGAGCTACCATTTTTAGATTCACATCTGGTCCCAGCATCTCCCTCTCTGGAACAACCATCGGCAAAGCCACAGGGACCACCTCTCTCCTCATCTTTATCTGTTTGCCTTACCTCATAATCGACGTCCCTGACACGCCGTGTGATCTCGAAAGGCCCTTGCCACTTGGTCAACAATTTCGAGCACAATGTGGGTAATAATACGAGCACTTTATCTCCCTGTAAAATTCCCAAAGCTGAGTACCCCTGTTATACAGTCAGGAATGTTGTTCTTGGGCCTGATGCAAATTCTCCTGTGTTATGAGACTTAAGAGTTTTACCCTTAGGTCCAGAACGTATTGCATTTTGCTTTTGCTGTTAGAAAGTTCCTCCTCCCAAATTTCGCTAATGATGTCTAATACGCCGCAAGGCTTGCACCTGTACATTAATTAAAATGTAGAAAACCCAATGGAGCATTGCGGGACCTGTCAAACTGCAAGCAACAGAGGCTAGAGCCACTAATAACAATTCCGAGCATCACTGTGAACAAATTTATTAATCATATTCTTAAGCGTTTTATTAAACCATTCGAAAAGCACATCTGTCTGTGGATGGTACATCCTGGAGCAAAAATTTAAGTGAGATTTTCCACAACAATTCATAAAGATCGCAAAGTGTCTGTGACATAAACATAGTGCCCTGGTCTTTTGGGATCTCGATTCAGGAGATAACACAGAATGGTGCGTTGTGTCTTCCAACTTATTCTATAGTTGCGTTGCGTATTCCACTAAAACTAACACAATAGTTCAATGAGGTCCATACCAATTCTTTTGAAGGGGACTTTGATTAATGGTATGGGGCACAATGGTGATTTTAGGGTGGCTGGCAAATTTAGCAGTTGACATTGCGCACATTGCCGCAAATGCCCTGCCAGTAGAAATGCTCTATGAGTCTATTTAGTGTTTTTTCCTGTCCTAAGTACCCTGTCATCTGAGTTTCGTGAGCCACCTGGAATAACATTTCCTGACAGCTCTTTGGGACCAACAATTGGGTCGTTTCTTCTTGGGTTTGAGTGTCCTGTGTCAGTTGGTGTATCATTAATTGCTGCAAAATACGGTTAGCAAAATTAGGCTGAGTTTGCTGACCATTGATTATTCTCACTTGGTCAAAGGCATACCTCAGGGCCTCACTGCCCGACCGGACCAAATCTCCAAGGGAGATCTCTGCCAAATGTGGAGGGGCAGAGCCTTCTCCACCCTCAGTGTTGCCTGAATGACTACTGTGTTTCCTGAATGACTACTGGCCCGTTGCACTCACACCTAATCTTCTGAAGTGTTTGAGCAGCTAGAACATAAAAACAAGTCTTCCCACCACACTGGACCCCTTTTCAGGTCACCTACCATTGCAACTGTTTAACAGAGGACGCCATATCTCCTTTTTCTCACTCATCTGGACAAAAAAGGACAACTATGTAATGATGGTGTGCATAGATTTTAGTTCAGCATTTAGTAGTACAATCATCCCACAACAACTGATAACGAAGCTGAGCCTGCTGGGTCTGGCCACCCCCCTCTGCAACTGGATCCTGAATACAGTGTTCCATGGCATGTCCAATGCCTTCAAAAAAAAAATTGAAAAACTCTCCTGATTGATATTTTTCAACAATGAGCTCCTGTACCTCAGGGCTTAATTTGTAAATCTGCAGGTAGGCTAAGAGGGTAGAGATCCAGCAAGTCAGGAGGCAAATGAAAGTTCCCGGTCTCTGAACTTACAAACACATAAAACTGCTTCTAGAATCTCGCATAGCCAACTGTATTCAATGATGATATGTAGGCCTATGTAATTGATCACACTGGTGACTGAATAAGTTTATAATAATGAGTACTCTCAGCACAAAGGGAAACATTTATGAATTGCACATTCTATAAGCTTTTCAAAACAGAATCTTAGGCTTACCGTCTTGTCATCTCAGCCACAAAACCATTTGCCCAAAACACTTTGAAAACAAACCTACAGTGCATCCGGAAAGTATTCACAGCGCTTCACTTTTTCCACATTTTGTTATGTCACAGCCTTATTCCAAAATGGATTAAATTCATTATTTTCCTCAAAATTCTACAAACAATACCCCATAATGACAACGTGAAAGAAGTTTGTTTGAAATCTTTGCAAATTTATTAAAAATAAAAAACAAAAAAAGCACACGTACATAAGTATTCACAGCCTTTGCCATGACACTGAAAATTGAGCTCTGGTGCATTCTGTTTCCACTGATCATCCTTGAGATGTTTCTACAACTTGATTGGAGTCCACCTGTGGTAAATTCAGTTGATTGGACATGATTTGGAAAGGCACTCACCTGTCTATATAAGGTCCCACAGTTAACAATGCATGTCAGAGCACAAACCAAGCCATGAAGTCCATTGAATTGTCCGTAGACCTCCGAGACAGGATTGTATCGAGGCACAGATCTGGGGAAGGGTACAGAAACATTTCTACAGCATTGAAGGTCCCAATGAGCACCATCATCTGTAAATGGAAGTTTGGAACCACCAGGACTCTTCCTAGAGCTGGCTGCCCGGCCAAACTGAGCGATCGGGGGAGAAGGGCCTTAGTCAGGGAGGTGACCAAAAACCCGATGGTCACTCTGACAGAGCTCCAGCGTGTCTCTGTGGAGAGAGGAGAACCTTCCAGAAGAACAACCATGTCTGCAGCACTCCACCAATCAGGCCTGTATGGTAGAGTGGCCAGACGGAAGCCACTCCTCAGTAAAAGGCACATGACAGCCCACCTGGAGTTTGCCAAACGGCACCTGAAGGACTCTCAGACCAAAACCAAGACAAAGATTGAACTCTTTGGCCTGAATGGCAAGCGTCATGTCTGGAGGAAACCAGGCATCAGTTATCACCTGGCCAATACCATCCCTACAGTGAAGCATGTTGGTGGCAGCATCATGCTGTGGGGATGTTTTTCAGTGGCAGGAACTGGGAAACTAGTCAGGATCGAGGGAAAGATGAATGCAGCAATGTTCAGAGACATCCTTGATGAAAACCTGCTCCAGAACGCTCTGGACCTCAGACTGGGGCGAAGGTTCATCTTCCAACAGGACAACGACCCTAAGCACACAGCCAAGATAACAAAGGAGTGGCTACAGGACAACTCTGTGAATTTTGAGGAAAATAATTTCAGGACGGCGTAACAGATATTGTGTCATCTGGTAGGCGTGGCCTAATTTGAGAATCTGCATAGGTCAACGATCATGCGCGGTTTGGGACGAAAAGCCATTTGTTGCAGATAGTTGTCTGTCTGTGATCACAGAGGTTTCATGTTTGAAAAATACTACTGTTAAGAAATGCTTTTTTCACTTAAATAAGCTTACTGATGTTATGCCAATTCTATGATGTGTCCTATCATGCAAGACTAAAAATCTGCAGTGAAACCTTAGTTCTTTTTAACCGCTGTGTTGTTTCCACTGCGGTTGCCCCTTTTATATATATATATATATATATATATATATATATATATATATATATATATATATATATGACACTTTGTTACAATGTTAAGTAGTGAGTGTACAGCTTGCATAACAGTGTGGATATATATATATATATATATATATATATATATATATATATATATATATATATATATATATATATATATATATATAAACTAACTCATATTTATCCACATTTTCATACTCAACTTTATTTACACAGAAAGGGCAAGTCAAGTCAAAACTTTTATGACAGACTCGGGTCCAATTAAAATACAAGACAATGCATAAAATGATAGCATACATAATAATAATATTAAAAAGAAAAGATAATTATAATCCAAATCAGTGTGTTACAAAGATGCAGTGGTACCAGTGTCTCCCCAGCTTGGATTGGTAGTGTGTAATACTGACCCTTATATTCGATAAGGCCACAATAATTTCATTTTCAGACTTGCTGAGCTGACAAATGGAGTTATACATAAAATTTCTTAAAACAGCATGAAAAGTATTAACTCCTGCAGCCACAAACATTTCTCTCGCACTATACCATCTAGGTTTCTTTAATAAAATTCTCATTGCATAATTATAAGCTACTTGAAGTCTCTGTAAACTTGCTATCCTATAGTTTGACCACAAATGTGCAGTGTAGAGTGGCGTACAATATGCTTTAAACAAAGACATCTTCACTCCATCTGTATTTGCACTAAACTTGCATAAAAGTATGTTAGCCTGTGTATACATCATACGGAGTTGCCTTTCAATGTCATCATCTGTCATCTACTCGGTAATAAAATGTCCATGATATTTTACCTTCACACAAACATTAAGATTCTTTTCAGACAATTTAAAAACAGGAAAGTTTAGACATTATTCTCTTTAGTTCTGCAAATCGTAACAACACTCTTACTAGCATTATATATGATATGATGTTCAAAACCATACAGTGCATCCGGAAAGTATTCACTGTGAATACTTATGTACATGTGCTTTTATTGTTTTTTATTTTTAATAAATTTGCAAAGATTTCAAACAAACTTCTTTCACGTTGTCATTATGGGGTATTGTTTGTAGAATGATCAGAATTTTGTAGAATGCACTGTATGTTTCATACAGCAGGCCTATTTACAATAAACTAACATTAACTGCACCACAATATCAAGAAAAATCATCTTTCCTACACAAAATATTCCACAAAGCTGTCATGTCAGTGTCCTCCTCCTGTTCCCTGTGTCGTGTTTAGCTTTGAATATCTGTAGCAGTCCCATGTCCCTTACGTATCCATGAGTGCACAAATGGCTCAGGATTGAATTTGTAAGCAGTGGGCCCACAAACATCAGACGAGAGGGTGGGGATGAGAAGGAATACATGCTGCGAACTACAAATGAGATTCATTTTGGAGAATCCCCACTCACACTCCACTCATGATTGGTATGGTAATCACAGTAGCCAACAACTGCCTCAGTCCTTCTGGAACTATTGTGTATTTGAGTCCCTTTACTCAATAAAAGCCCGAATTACTGTAAGTGGGTTATTATTTAATTCCATTTAATTCCTGGCAGTTAATCTCACTTTTAAAGCCATGCAATGGCAGTTAATCCTGGCAGTTAATCTCACTTTTAAAGCCATGCAATTGACAACATTTTTTGCCATCCTCCTTGTAAGCGGTTCTAAAAACTTTCCACAATAAGACAAGCATTATCACTGCTAGTCATGCTAGTCACCAAAAGGCTTCATCAGTGACCTGCTGTCACTCACTCTCTTGGACTCTTGCCTTTTTGTATTTTGTTCTGTTTTCTCACTGTCATTCTGTTCTTAAAAAAATGCTGATAATGATAACTGCTTTCTTTTTGCCATGATACTCTACAACGCATGCTATGTGACTGTAGGATTCACTTCATGACAACGAATTCAGGTGAATATTGAACTTGCAATCGTTGCTTATGTGAGAGGCTATTGATTGTCTATTAGCAATATTTGAGAAATGGTTAGCATTTCTGTTGCTGTTTTTTTTTTGTTGTTCTATTTGACTTTTGGTGAATTAAAAACTAAGACTATTTGTCTTGATAATATTGATGAATGAGACTTTAAACATCTGCTGCCGAGTTGACGGATCCACATAAAAAGGTTCCAGAACACAGGTGTGATACATTTTAGAAGTGCCAGATCCTTTTCCGGCAGGATCTGGCTCAAATTAATCTCTTCCATGCTTGCTTTATAAGCTCTTTGTGGCATATGGCTTTTCCACTTGGATGTTATCAAGATGATGTCAGGAAAATCCTATATGAAAAGCTATATTTTATTTGGGGTTAATCACCCACTTTAATTGATGGCAGGTGTATACGAATTAGTATTTAACATTAGTTTGATTAGTTGATTCTGAACTTCCCAATTATAAAAGTGGTGCTCACACTTATGCAAGGTGGCTATTGGAAATTTTTTGTTTTTCTTTTTTTCCCCAAAAACATTTCTGGTTGCTTGTTACTTGAATTGTACATGTTGCAATTTCATACAGATAAAAATGTTCTTACATGGTTTAAAAAAAAAAAATTACATCACAAAAACCTGCCATTTTAACACGGTCATGTAAGCTTTTTAGGTCTGCTGTGTATTAGGGGGGGAAAAATCACCTGGTCTTTTTCTAGTCTTGACCTGTCCAGTTTTTGTGAATCTGTGCTCATGATAGCCTCAGGTTCTTGTTCTTGGCTGACTGAGGTGGAACCTGATTCTGCTAATATAAACTCAGCAAAAAAAAAAAAAAAAAAGAAACATCCTTTTTTTCAGGAGACTGTATTTTAAAGATAATTTTGTAAAGTCCAAATAAGCTTTACAGATCTTTATTGGAAAGGGTTTAAACAATGTTTTTCATGCTTGTTCAATGAACCATAAACAATTATTGCAAATTATTGCACCTGTGGAACAGACCTTAAGACATTAACAGTGTACAGGAGGTAGGCAATTAAGGTCACAGTTACAATAACTTAGGACACTAAAGAGACCTTTCTACTGACTCTGAAAAACACCAGAAGAAAGATGCCTAGTGTTACTGCTCACCTGCGTGAACATGCCATAGGCCTGCTGCAGGGAGGCATGAGGACTGTAGACGTGGCCAGAGAAATAAACTGCAATGTCTGTAATGTAAGATGCCTAAGACAGTGCTACAGGGAGACAGGAAGGACAGCTGTGATGTGATTTTGCAAGTGCAAATGCCTTGGTCGAAGAGTGGAGTAACATCTCACAGCAAGAACTGACAAATCTGGTGCAGTCCATGAGGATGAGATGCGCTGTAGTACTTAAAGCAGCTGGTGGACACCAGACACTGACTGTTATTTTTGATATTTGCTTGTGTGTGTGTGTGTGTGTGTGTGTGTGAGGGATGTGTGGTATACCGGTACTGGAAAAATACCAGTATATATTATATTTCAAACGGTACAATATCATAATTTTGCTCAATTCTGTATTTGATGCGCTGCTGTTCTGAAGTTCACAGTGGGCTATCCAAACTGACGCGAAACCGGCAAGTGTGACAACGGAAGAATACAATGGATCAAACAGATAAAACTCATTCTACATGCCTGAAACTAATAAATGAAGAGCACAGTAGGAGTGAAATATGGCAGTACTTTGCCTACAAAAATGATGAAAAAGGTGAAGCAACAGATTTAATGCACCAATCTACAAATCATGTGTTCCCACAGGAGGCAACACATCAAATCTTGCTAAGCATTTGTCGCTTGCTCATCCTGACTTGTTCAAAGAGTTCAGAGATTGACAGGTGAGTCCATCATTCAACTGAATTCATTTAGACTTTTATTCACAACACTGATCAACGCACATACATAAGAGCGTATCAGTTAAATATGATACGGTAAACACAATTTACTCAAACATGTGTGCGTGGCATGCTAGAACCAATGAAGTTTAGGTCCCAAAATATTTGCACTTATATTAATTAAATTTGATTTAATTAATTTAATTTTAGTATTGGTAATAGTAATATGAACTACAACCCCTAGAGGAAGCAGCTGAGAGAGAGAGAGAGAGAGAGAGAGAGTAGTATGAATATTACTAATATAAATGTTAGAATAACACTTTACAATAAAGCTACATTTGTCAACATTCATTAGGTAACCTGACCTAAGAGTATTATAGCATTTATTAATCTAGGTCAATCAGTAATTATTGACAAATATACTAATTTAGCATTAATATATTGTTTAGCATGTTAACATTACTTTATGCATTAAACTAATATGAACCCAAACACAAACCTAACAATAACCAAGATTAATAAATTTTTCCAAAATCAAAACTTAACCAATGTTCCCTGTATGTTTTTTTGTTACATTTTGATACATTTTGTTTGCCATTTGTTACTGCAGAGTTTCAAGCAGTGTTTTTAATAAAACTGCTTTCAATTCACTTATTTTTAGAAGCTGGTTATTTGTCACCTATGGTATCGATTTAGTTTTGATACCGAGGTATTAGATTCTGGTATTGTACTGAAGCCAAAACTGTGGTATTGAGCGATCCCTAGTGTGTGTCTTTGAATTAGTCTGCTGAAAAGCAAAAGCAAAAATAAAGAGAATAAAGAGCCTTTTTGAGTTGTCCTCAGTCTGCCTCCCACCTTCTCATTCCAAACCCAACCCAGAAGTGTTACAAGTGTAAATAAGGTCTCAAGTTGCTCTGGAAGGATATCAAGCAGAGGCTAGCTAGCCTGGGGAGAGCTGAATGCATCCAAAAGTAGAGGAAGAGGAAGGAGAGGGAACTTCTACAAGAATCCCTTCAAGCATGCCAGGCAGCTGTTGGGGGAAGCAAAGAGTGGGAAGGTGGAAATGACCAAGGAAGAGCTGGAAGAATACATCAGAAGGCAGTATAGTGACCAGCAAGGAATGAGCCATTAGGTTCGCTAAGGCATGTACCTCGTCCAGCCTTACCTATGTCCCAGTTTCACATCTTCCCCCATAAGCTTAAAGAAGTTAGAGAGGTTATAAGAAAAGCCAGATCATCAGCAGCTCCAGGCCCCACTGCAAAACACTACAATCCCTATAAGAACTGCTCTGCATTGCTGAAACTGCTGTGGACCCTCATGCAAGCCACCTGGAAAAAACAGTGCATCCCATCGGAGTGGCGAAGAACAGTGATGGTATTCATCCCGAAGGAAAAGAACTCTAGAATGACCAGCCAATTCAGAAGTGTCTCCTTGAAGGAAAGATCTTCTCTGTTTTGGCACAATAACCAACTACCTCACAGAGACACCAGTTGCCAGAAGGAAGTGGTCTCAGGCTTCCGTGTGTGGAGCACTCATCGGTGATGTGGGAGCAGATCCAACTGGCCAAGCACGAAAAGAAAGATCTGCATGCTGTTTGGCTTGACCTCACAAATGCGTATGGATCAGTTCCACATCAGCTCATCAACTATGTCACTGAGTTCTTCCACAAGCCGACAACATCAGGAGCCTGTTCTCAAATTACTTCAAGGACCTGCAGATGGGCTTTGCCCTCCAGGATTTCACTACTAGATGGCAGCATTTGGAGGTAGGAATCACCATGGGATGCTCAGTCTCCCCCATCTTGTTTGTGGCCACCTTCGAGGTAATACTCATTGGACAGATGGGGAGAGAGAAGCTACAAGACAAATGGGGAGAGGAGAAGCTACATGGATGATGTTACTAGCCTCCTGCTGACAGTGTCATGTGCAGTTTGGCTGCTGAAAAGGATGGATAAACTGATGTCCTGGTCAAGGATAAAGATCAAGCCTGCTAAGTCCTGAAGTCTCTCTGTCAGGAAAGGGGTTAGGAACAACAGCACCATCTTTGTTGTCTGTGGTGAGAAAACCCCATTGCTGGCTGAACTGTCCATCAAAAGCCTTGGGAGACAATACATGGCTAAGCTCTCTGATAAGCACATGGGGAAGAGCATGCTGAAACAGCTTTCTGACAGGCTGGCAAGGATTGACCAAAGCCAGCTTCCAGGAACGTACAAGGTGTGGTGCTACCACACAGTATCAGAGAATAATGTGGCTGTTGAAATTGTGTGAAATCCCCTTATCTCCAGTAAGCAAGATGGATGGGAAAGCCAAATCTTTCATCCAAAAGTGCTTGGGCTTGCTGCGATGCCTATCTGAAATTGGTCTATTTGGAAAGAACATCTTACAGCTGCTGTTGCTAGAAGCAGGAGAAGACCAGGCTAGTGTTGGAGCGGTGGGAGTCCTCTGACCAGGAAGTGAGGAGTACAAACGTCCAGCTCCACATGGGCCACAAGTGGAAAGCCCATGCAAAAGCCGATCTGGCAATTAACAGACTGCAGCACAAAGTGATCATCTGAGTCCAGACAGGAAGGTCAGGTCTTGGGTGTGGAGAAGCTCTGCAGGTCTGGTCTAAGGCCAGCAGGAAAGAGAGGAAGGAACTGGTGGTGTCTGAGGTGATGAGGATGGAGGACGAGGGCTATAAGATCAAGGCAGTAGCACAGGGACAACAGGGGGACTGGACAATGTGGGAAGGCATTGTTGGCAGAAACATCAGCATGGCAGACCTGTGGAAAATCCCAAAGGCAAGGTTTAGATTTCTTAAAAGGGCAACATACAACACATTCCCTGCCTACTGAACTTGCCATAAGTAGAGGTCATTCTCCACCAGAGTGTCAGCACATCCAATTCATCAGAGAAGATGGGGGCAACACAAGTGCCATGCCAAGAGTTCCATAAAGGATAGTACCCTTCACCCAGGACCAGAGAATGAGAGTCCATCTGGACAGGAAGCTCCAGTTCCCTAGTAAGAGCACCAACAGAAGTCTCCACCCTGATTTAATGATGTGGACCAGCGGCATCAGGACTGTGCTCCTCATCGAGCTACAGTGGGGGAAATAAGTATTGGATGTGTCAACATTTTTTTCAGTAAATATATTTCCAATGAGGCTATTCACATGAAATTTTCGCCAGACATCAGTATTAAGTCAAGAAATCTGGAAAAATAAAGAATTCACAACATTAAAATCCATAAATAAAGTTAAGTGTAATAAAGTGGAATGATACAGGAAAAAAGTATTGAACATGCTAAGAAGAAGCAGTTCTCCAAGGCAAGGAACCAGCTGTAATCTGTAAGTAATTATAGCCCCTATCTGTGCAAATTTATATCAGCTGGGTTAGTAAATTGATGATCTATAAAAAGTCTTTTCGTTACCAAGATTTCACACAAGAAACATCTCACGATGGGTACAAGCAAAGAGCTCTCCCAAAACCTTCGGAACCTTATGGTTGCAAAACATATTGATGGAATCAGATACAGACGTATTTCACATTTATAACGTGTAATAAAGTGGAATGACACAAGAAAAAATTATTGAACACGCTAACTGAAATTTATTTAAAACTTAGTGGAGAAGCCTTTGTTTGTAATGACAGCTTCAAGACGCTTCCTGTATGAAGAAATGAATCGGCTGCAGTTTTCAGGTGTGATTTTGGCCCATTCTTCTAAACATATTGTCTTTAAATCTTGTTCAGTTGTATTGGATTGTATCTGTTCCTATACTTTTGCTCGCCTAAAAATTGTGTGGATTGATACAAAAGGTTCTATGTGTTAAGTTTGTTTAACACATCTAGATGTAAATACCAGGAAGTAAAAGCTGAAATTCTAAACTCTCGTCCCATATCCATCTTTTGATCTCAAGCCCAAATGTCTTTGGTGTAGAGCACAAACAAATGAATTGGCCTAGCCATTCCGATAGTTTTAGAGGGGACTGCACAAAACTTCATACTATTTACATTTTATTTACAAAATATTATATAATAATATTTTAGAGTAATAATGTAAAATATTAGTATTTTATTTTGTTTTTTAGGAAAAAAATCAAACACTAAAAAATTTATCTTAACACATTACAGTAGTGAGAATTCAGAGGAAAATGTTGTCACAGGTGGGGGCATGTTTTAAAATGGGTAAGTACTGGGAGAGAGGTGTTTATAGATGAGCTAGCAGAGTAATGACTAACATTAAACCCAGGGCACCAGTGCCCAAGTTGTCCAGTCCTTGTCAAAACTACAGGAGCACTAAACTAAAGCATTTGGGGAAGAACGTAGTGAGATGAGTATGTGTGTGTGGTTGTGAGCAGAGCTAAGAAATTGCAATGACAAAGTCATGTCACAAGAGTCCATACTGCAAAGAAAGGAGTAATTAAATGTTTATTTCAAACTATTAGTATATACCCATTACTGATTTTTTCTATTACACAGAAACCTATACATATCAAAACATGTAAATACACTTCAGCGCTCTCTTAAACTTGCATTAAAATACATTTGGTGCTCCTCTGGGTTCAGGGTCTTTTAAAAAATTTTTTTGCTCAGTCTAGGAGTGGCTCTGTTCCAGGGCCGCTGGTATGTGAGTCTCTGTATTCCTACCCTCCTCTATCTCCTTAGCGCTCTGTACCTCCTCATCCTCCACCGAAATAAAGAGGTTTCTCATGGAATCCTTCACCTCCTCCCTAAGCTCATCCTCTGACTCCTCAAAGTTCCTGAGAAGACATGGGAGAAGGAGGCATTAGACTGTTTAACCCTACTTTTCGTTGGTAGAAGGGCAAATAACAGGCAATGACATTTTTAAATGTGAAACAACTCATGAACCTGTGGTTTCTCACTCTCATAGTTAGGGCTGTATTCTTAGTAACTTAAGTCCAAAAGTTATGTCAGTATTTAAATTGGGAAAGTTACTTGTGTTTCAGTCCATACAGGATGTTTGGAGTTTTTTTGTGATTGTTGTGGCCAAAAAAGCTTGATTTTGCTGCAGCTTTTTTCAATATTTGCGATGCAATTTGTGGAGATTTTTGTGCTTTTTTGCCGAAAACTACTTGAATCTGTGAAATTCTAATTGCACGAAATTGTTTTACACTGCCTTTCGCAGTGATGTTTCTTGGTGAATGAGACTTTATAGCTGTACTCATGTTCGACGCCCGTGATTTCAAGGGGGCTTTGGCTGAATGCGTGTTGTGGTGATATCACATGGCGCGTTGTGATGACATCACATGATGCGTCTTGGCCCAAATCTGCGGTAATTTTGAAAAATTGCAAGCGCTTGCGATTATTGTTCTGTTTCCTTGGTTTTGCATTAATTTCTGCGATCGCAAAATCACAAAATCCTGGAGGGACTGGTATTTAGAGTAGGGTTATGCACATGTGTCAAGCAGTGGAAATAGTTACAGTTGCAGGTGATGCTTGCAAACAATCCAAAACATGAAGCAAAATCAAGGTCAGAAATCCAGAAATTGGAAAAGAAGGTAACAAAAGAAATTCTAGACCAGAATAGCAAGAAGCACAACAAAGGCATGGTACTGTAAGTCAGGAAATAATACATTGAGCATTACTTCATAAAGTTGTGAAGTTTTCTGTGTGCTTATATAGTGTTGATTGTGATTGAGACCAGGTGCGTGTAATCAGTCCTAAACAAGTCCTAAAAGTAGATAAAGAGAACCTAATTAAACAAATGAGAAAAAATATTATACTTGCTCATTAATCCAATGGAAATATTGTGAAAGTCCCTGAAGCAAGCAGTTCATGTGAGGAAACCCACCAACATCCCAGAATTGAAGCTGTTCTATAATGAGGAATGGGCTAAAATTCCTACAAGCCAATGTGCAGGACTGATCAACAGTTACCGGAAACACTTAATTGCAGTTATTGCTGCACAAAGGGGTCACACCAGATGCTGAAAGCAAAGGTTCACATACTTTTGCCACTCACAGATATGTAATATTGGATCATTTCCCTCAATAAATAAATGACCAAGTATATTAAAGTATATTATATATAATATTTTGTCTCATTTGTTTAATTAGGTTCTCTTTATCTACTTTTAGGACTTGTGTGAAAATCTGATGATGATTTAGGTCATATATATATGCAGATATATAGTAAATTTTAAGGTTTTAAACTGTAGCTGGCAGAGCTTGCCAAACACACATGCACACATACCCGTACACACGCCATACACATGCCTTGACATAGCTAGAGCCATGAGTTGTGATGTGTTGTTAAGTTTTTCAAAGTGCGCTGAAAAGCACACACTGAATAAACGCAAGCCCGGAGCTTGGCTAAAATTCCACCTGTCTCCCATGTCTTCCTCACAGACCAGGTTCTACAACTGCCAATATGGCTGCTACACTTATTGTTGCTACATTACTCAATAATTTACAGTCCATGTTCTGTGTATTTATTGTCCTGTATATTTATTGTTCTGCACATACTGTTCTGTGTATTTATTGTCCTACATTCATCTTACACTGTTGTGTATTTACACTTTATGTACTCTTTATGTACTTTTATGTGTTGCACCATGGTCTTTTAGAAACAACATTTGGTTCTTGTATTTTTCTTATTAAGCCAAGCATTTTTAACACAACAATCTAACTGCATGGTTTTGACCTGAACTGAAAGTTTGAGAAGCCTTTGCTTTGCTGCTTTGATTTTTTTTTTGCCAAGGCTCACGTGTCATCATCATCTGATCTGGGCTCCAAGCGCTCCTTGTCCACCTCCACGTCAGAGTCGTCCTCTCCTTCATCGTCAGTGTTGTCTGTTTTTTTATCTTCCACAATCTTTTCACTCCCTTCCTCCAGTTCACTGTCTTCATTCAATGGTAGGACTGTTCCTGACAAAGAAGTAGAGAAAGGCAAAAAAGTAAGACTGTAGAGAGTCCTCCCAAAGAACCAATGTTGGGCCCTTAAACAGTTCTAGGTTTGGAGTGCATCAGCCAAATGAATTACAGTGCTATAAAAAAGTATTTCCTCATTTTCTGATTTATTCTATTATTAAGAATTTGTTACAAATTAATGGTTTTATATCTTTAGACAAAATGCACCATCAGACAAAGAAAACCTGTGTAAACACAGTTTCACAGTTTCAGACTCAACTTAAAATTTATATATATATATATATATATATATATGTATATATATATATATATATATATATATATATATATATATATATATATATATATATATATATATATATATATATATATATATAATGTGTGTATAAAAAAAAATAATGGGCAGTAGCTCAGGGGTTAAGATGTTGGATTCCTGACTGGAAGGTCAAATGCTCAGTTAATCCTTGATATAGTAAAGTTTTTTGTGAGGAGATGTTTATTTACAGTGCCCTCCAGTAATACTGGCACCCTTCGTAATATGACCAAAGAAGGCTGTGAAAAATTATCTTTATTGTTTAACCTTTTGATCTTTTATCCCAAAAATTCACAAAAATACTCTGCTCTCATGGATATAAAACAATTGCAAACAAAACACATGTTTATAAAAAATATATATCTTTGTTAAATATAGTTGTGCAACAATTATTGGCATCATTTCAGCCATTATCTTGTGCCAAGATAACAGCTCTGAGTCTTCTCCTATAATGCCTGATGAGGTTGGGAAATACATAGCAAGGGATCTGAGACCATTCCTCCATACAGAATCTCTCCAGATCCTTCAAATTTTGAGGTCCATGCCGGTGGACTCTCTTTTTCAGTTCACCCCACAGGTCTTCTATGGGTTTCAAGTCAGGGGACTGGTATGGTCATGGCAGGACCTTGATTTTGTGGTCAGTAAACCATTTTTGTGTTCATTTTGATGGATGTGTTGGATCATTGTCCTGCTGGAAGATCCAACCACAGTCCATTTTAAGCTTTCTAGCAGAGGCAGTCAGGTTTTCATTTAATATCTGTTGATATTTGATAGAGTCCATGATGCAATGTATCCTAACAAATTGTCCAGGTCCTCTGGCAGAAAAACAGCCCCAAAACATTAAAGAGCCACCACCATAATTAAACGTGGGCATGAGAAACTTTTTCATATGGCTACCACTCTGTGTGCACCAAAACTACCTCTGGTTTCAACATTTTGGTTTCATCTGACCATAGAACATGATCCCATTTGAAGTTCCAGTAGTGTCTGGCAAACTGAAGACACTTGAGTTTGTTTTTGGATGAGAGTAGAGGCTTTTTTCATGAAACCCTTCCAAACAACTTGGTGATGTAGCTGACGTCGGATTGTAGTTTTGGAGACTTTCTGACCCCAAGACGCAACTAACTTCTGCAGTTCTTCAGCTGTGATTCTTGGAGATTTTTCTGACCACTCGAACCATCCTCTTCACAGAGGGTTGAGACAATATAGACACATGCCCAATTCCAGGTTAATTCATAGCATTTCCAGTTGACTGGAACTTAATTATTGCCCTGATGGTGGAAATGGCCATTTTCAATGCTTTTGCTATATTCTTATAGCCACTTCGCATTTTGTGAAGCTCAACAACCTTTTGTTGCATAGCTATATTTCTTGGTCTAACCCATTGTTATGAACGACTAAGGGAATTTGGCCTAAGTGTTAACACATATTTATACCCCTGTGAAACAGAAAGTCATGGTTGAACAATTTCCTGTTCCTAGTCACCCAGGTGTACTAAAAATAAAATGTAAAATATAATTGGGAATATACTTCAAATATATTTTTCCTCATATTAATTCACAGGGGTGCCAATAATTATTGCATATCTATATATAACAAAGACATTTAACAAACATGTGTTGTGTTTGCGATTGTTTGCTATCCATGAGAGCAGAGTATTTTTGGGACTTTTTTTTAACAAAAAATCAAAAATATAACAAAAGATAAACAATAAAAACTAAATCTCACAGCTTTCTTTGCTCATCTTCACCAAGGGTACCAATATTAGTGGAGGGCACCGTATCTTTTATGGAAAAAGTCTCCACTTTCAGCACTTTGTAACCATCAGTAAGTTTAGTAAACTTGTTACATGCTACCACAGTGGTTCTGTGCTAGCAACAAAATGATAGTGGGTTCTGCCAAAGTGTCCATGTTGGGCCCTTAAACTTGGTGCTTAACCCTTCGCTACTCAGTTCTAAGCTTGGATCGGATTAAATCTCACTTAACACTTTTGGGTAAAAGCATTGGCTAACTGAATACAGTGCTGTAAAAAAAGTACTTTTCTGATTTCCCCATGTTCATGTGCTCGCTCGAATGTCTTACTGTTTCTATAATAAGACCTCAATCTCAGGGACTCATATTATTTATCATTATCATTAACTTATACACCACAAGAAAGTCTTCAGAACAGAGGACTTGATGGTGCAAGGGAAAAATTTATAAATTTGTTGTATATTATTAATTTATATGTTTCTATAAAACTGTTTTGTGACAGCTTTCCATACAAATAAAATTGAGTTGAGCTGAATTGAATTCAGAGAATGCTTTTTGGTTGCTCGCTAACATAACAAGGTACGTTTTTTTGTCTCATTAACTGAAAGAGAGAGAGGAAATAAACTAACTTGTTTCACTGACATTTGAAAACGTTAAATGCAACTATCAATGGATAAAAAAATAATGTTTTATCTGTTTATTAATGAAACATTGTTTGCTGTGGTGTAAGAGGAATAAAACTATTCAGCACATGCTGTTATAGGAAAATAATCAACTTCAGGGTGGAAAGAGTAACTATGGTTTGTGTCAGGCTGAATCACACCAAGTCATTGTTGATTTTTTTTCCTATAAAAGGATAGAATATGGGGACAGTGGTGGCTTGGCAGTTAAGGTGCTGGGTTACTGATCAGAAGGTTGGGGGTTCAAGTCCCGGTTCTGCCAAGCTGCCACTGTTGGGCCTCTGAGCAAGACCCTTAACCCTCTCTGCTCCAGGGGTGCTCTATCATGGCTGACCCTGTGCTCTGAGCATGTCAGGTGCTCAGCTTCCTGACATGCTGGGGTACACAAAGAATACCCCAATAAAGTGTGACCAATAAAGAGTCATCATCAATATGTACAATGTATACTGAATAAGCTTCTATAATAATGTGACAGAAAAACTTTTACATTCATCAGCTTCTACTGTATACTTGGCCATGTTACCCAGTGTAGAGTTGGTGAGCTGTGCCTTAGCCAGAGCATTAAGGAGTGTATCAGGTGGGCAGTCTGTCCATTTTCGCCGCCCTTCTGAACATTGCTCCTTCTCTTCCTGATCAGTAGGTCTGGCTACAATTAAAAAAATGTAAATAAGCAGGTGTTTATATGAATTCTGGACTCCAGGACCTGGTCTTCCCAATATCATTAATACTGTGACTCTTGAGTGGGGAACTGCTAGATGTTGTTAATTTGAATTCTGATATTGACATCTGTGGCTGAGAGGACCATAATTCACCATATTCTCTAGGTGGGAAATAGAGCAACACTGGCCAGTCGAGGGTTTCTCTAAGCACATGTTTTCCAATAAGTGCAGTTAATGCGCTCCTGCAAATACTTCCTACTGCTCTATGACTTTACATGCTCATTGTTTATTGTATATGTGTGCATGTTCTTCATGTGCCACTTACCCTGTGTAGATGAATATGTGGAGCAAATGGATGAGACCTCCATGTTTGCCAGAGCATTCAGAAGAGTTTTAGGAGCTTCATGTCGCCACATCCCTCTTTTCACATGCTTCTCTCCTTTTTCACTCCTACCTTCCTCGAATCTTTCTTCATGCTTGATTTCAGTCTCACCTGCAGGTCTCCAGAATTTGAGCTTTGCATCAAATTTCAGTGTTTGATTCAGAGGATCCTCCTGGCAAGCAGCCACATAGACACATTTAAATGTATTATTATTTAAATGTATTATAGCAAAAATGGTTTTCTCACATCTAAATCAACCTCTGTAACAAAACAAAAAAACATTTTACTTGTTAGTTTAATAAAAGACTGGTAAAGTTTCCTGTGATTTTCTATCACACAAATAAATCATAACACTTATGTAGACTTGAAGCATGGTGGTGGCAGCATCAGGTTTGAGGTTGCTTTTAATCAGGAGGTACTAGGAATATGCTCAGGATTATGGGTAAGCAGGGAAAGCAGGGAAAATGGGCAAGCGACAAGGGCCAAATTGTGATGGCTAGATGACTGGGTCAGAGCATCTCCAAACAACAGGTCTTGTGGGGTGTTCCCCGTATGCAGTGGTTAGTACCTACCAAAATTGGTCCAAGGAAGGATAACTGGTGAACCAGTGACAGGGTCATGGGTGCCTAAGGCTCACTGATGCTGAAAAAAATAATGCTGGCTATGATAGAAAGGTGTCAGAACACACAGGGCATCTCAGCTTGCTGCGTATGGGGCTGCGTAGCTGCAGGCAAGTCAGAGTGCCAATGCTGACCCCTGTCCAACATGAAAAGCACGCAGATGGAGCAGTGGAAGAATGTGGTCTGGTCTGATGAGTCACGTTTTCTTTTACATCATGTGTGCATGTGCATACCAGGATGCACTATGGGCAAGTCAGCAGAGGCAGTGTGATGCTCTGTGCAATGTTCTGCTGGGAAACCTTGGGCATTAATGTGGCATTAATGTGGATGTTACTTTGACATGTACCACCTACCTAAACATTGTTGCAGACCAAGTACACCTCTTCATGGAAATAGTATTCCCTAATGTCAGTGGCCTCTTTCAGCAGAATAATGCGCCCTGCCACATTGGAAAAATTGTTCCGATATGGTTTGAGGAACGTGACAAAGAGTGGAAGGTGTTGACTTGGCCTCCAAATTCTCCAAAATCTAAATCCAATTGAGCATCTGTGGGATGTGATGGACAAGTCTGATCAATGGAGGCCCCACCTCGCAACTTACAGGACTTAAAGGATCTGCTGCTAATGTCTTGGTGCCAGATACCACAGTACACTTTCAGTGGTCTTGCAAAGTCCATGCCTTGATGGGTCAGAGCTGTTTTGGTGGCCCAAGGGAGACCTACACAATATTAGGCAGGTGGTTTTAATGTTATGGCTGTTCATCATATATAACGTAATACGTTATAGGGTATTTTACTGTAAGTAGTATTTTACCTCATTCTTTTCATTCATTTCCTGTGGTTCTTTGTCTCCTTCACCCTGCATTATGTCACCTTGCAGCTTGATCTCAAACATGACTCCTTTCTGCGTAACAGAGGGGAGACCTTCAGTGCTGATGAACAGTGAAGGCTCCCATGTGTACATCTACAGTTTGAAGAATGTAGCTACCTTGTCATTATATTTTTTCTGCAGCTCTCTCCTCTCTTTCTGATTCTGCTTGAGAATCTGCCTCAGAGCTTTTTCCATATCTGTGGGCTAAAGAGAAAAGCAATAAGCTTATGTGTCTCTGTTTGTGTGTGTGCGTGTGTGCGTGTGTGTGCATGCATATGTGCGTGCGTGTGTGTGTGTGTGCTTACCTTTTGCTCTTCACTGGGTGGATGTGTGTGATTTTCTGTAGGCCGCTCCAACAAGTATGCACCTGCTACATTTGGCTGGACCTGAGGAGACGTACAATGAAAGCAGGAAATTAATCAGGTTGTTTATGAAACTTATGTAGCTAACATTTCCCTAAACAGAGACTAATTTCTCTTTTGTTTTCTATTGGCTTGGGCTTCCAAGCCATTCATGTGGGCTCCGTTATTCAAGTGACTGAATTATTGAATTGATCTATCTGGGTTAATTCAGAATTATTGTTGGTGGGTAGAAACAAATTACTGTTCGAGTGAGTGCCTTTCCTGCCGGTGTTTTTTTTTTTTTTTTTTTTGGAGGGTCCACTGTTCTGTAGTTAGTGTGTGTGTGTGTGTGTGTGTGTGTTACCTCAACATAGGCTCTCTGCCTCATCTCTCTGATCTCATCATGATAATGTTGCCTGATTTGCTGTAACTGCCTGAGATACTCCTGCACACACACACACACACACACACACACACAAAACCATATACTCACACACACTGCATGAACAATTCATTAATCTATAATTTCAAAAGACAACCAAATGGCAGTCCTAGAGACCTGTTGTCCCTGTATTTTGTCATGTGGTCCTTGCTGAGGTGGAGTGGCTCTCTCATCAAGGCATTTGTACCGTTCAGCATCTGCTGTACTTGGCCTCAGCCCCTGCATACAGTACGATATAAGGCTACGTAAGAGTTTTAAGACTAACAGTGAAACTATTGTGTGTGTGCGTGTGAACGTCTGTGTGTGTGTGTGTGTGTGTGTGTGCGTTTGTGTGTTTGTGTGTGTGCATGTGTGTGTGCCTGCACGCATCTTACCAGCTGTTTTTCGGCTCTGAGTTTGTACTGGCTGGCTTCTTGTCTTCTCTGTAGGTATTCCTCCCTTGCTGCTGCCACACTAGAAAAAGAGACATAAAGAAACAAGAGAGCCATCTGCTATCTGTCAATCCCTTTTCCATCCATTATCATCTGTCTTACATATTAACATACAGACATAACTCTAATCCTCCCATCTCCATCCAAATGCATCTGTTGTCCACTAAAATAATAAAACACATTTTTCAGTTCTCTCATACACACACACACTCACAGCTGGTATGGCTCCAGAGCATTCAGTCTATTGGCCGGCCTCTCCAGCTCCATGGGTTCTTGTGCAGCAAGACGAGGTGGAAAAGGAGGTTGATGAACACATGGCTGGTGCTGCAGTTGGTCCCGATGGTTACAGTGCTGCCTGTAATGCTGCAGATGTGCATTAGGCTTGGTCTCAAACTGAGCGGGTGCTCCTGCTCGTGCCTTTCCCACTTCTACCACTGCTGCTTGGCCTGCCACTTTCTTGGAATGAGACAAAATAGGACTTTAAATTTCATGTTACTTTATGAGTTTTATATAAAACACACACACACACACACACACACACACACACACACACACACACAATTTCCATTGTGTTATGAAATCACACACACACATTTGTATGTTACTGGACAGTGACAGTACAACTGTAAGCTTAAATTGAAAAACTTTACATTGAGTTTAAAGGGTATATACACTGGTATTGTAGGAATATCAGGGCTAGGTCACTAGCCTGTTATGGTAGTTTTAAATAATGGCTTCTGTGTCACTCTTTGGGATATTCAAAGTTTGGGTTATTTTGTTTAGATGTTTGTATAGACTTGTTTTTATGGTTCCTTGATCTTCATGATGCCGTCTGTTTAGGTATGTTCTCTAACAAAGTATAGGATCTTCCAGGAACCAGTGTATTTATATTGAGGTGATGTGACGTTTTAATTGCACACTGGTTGACTCCATTCAACTAATTGTGACTTCTTATGGCACCTGGTTGCACCAGAACTAATTCAGGGGTTTCGCAGAAGGCACTGTATGCGCCATCTAAAAAATACTCATCAGTCAGTTACTGTACACTGTGCCATTTCTTATAAAATGTCAAGTTAATACACTACTTTTGTTTCACAAATGACATGTGATGATTATTTTGCTCACACTTTCCCATTCCATCACCTGTATACAGTGGCAAGAAAAAGTATGTGAACCTTTTGGAATTTCATGGTTTTCTGAATAAATTTGTCATAAAATTTTGACAAATATAATATGTCTAAAATAATAACACAAAATAAATTCTGATCTTTCATGTCTTTATTGTGAACAACCAAAAAAACCTCATAGTGCTTGTGGGAAAAGTATGTGTAACCTTGAGTTAATGACCTCAAAAAAGCTAATTGGAGTCAGGTTTTAGCACGCCTGGAGTCTCGTTAAGAAAAATGAGTTTGGACTACAGCTACTTTGACTGATAAAAACTCCTCAGACTTTTGGTGTTTGCCCTGCACAAGAAGCACACGCTTATGTGAGCCATGCCTCGCCAAAAAGAGCTTTCAGAGGATCTACGATCAAGAATTGTTGATTTACATAAAGCTGGCAAGGGTTACAAAGTGATTTCAAAGACTTTAGAAATTCACCAGTCTACAGTTAGGCAAGCATTCTACAAATGGAGACACTTTTGGACTGTTGCTACTCTACCATGAAGTGGGCGCCCAGTCAAAATGACACCAAGAGCACAATGAAGACTCATCAATGAGGTAAAGAAACAACCCCGAATGACAGCCAAAGATTTGAAGGCATCATTGGAACTGGCTAACATCTCTGTTCATGAGTGTACAATACGTAAAACATTGAACAAGCAGCGTTCTATGGAAGAACATCACGAAGGAAGCCACTGCTTACTAAAAAGAACATTGCTGCATGCCTGAAGTTTGCAAAAGAGCACATTGACACTCCACAGCGGTATTGGCAAAATGTTTTGTGGACTGATGAAACTAAGATTGAACTATTTGGAAAAACCACACAGCACTACATCTAGCGTAGAAAGGGCATGGCATATCATCATGAAAACATCATCCCAACCGTAAAGTATGGTGAAGGAAACATCATGATTTGGGCCTGCTTTGCTGTATCAGGGCCTGGCCAGCTTGCAATCATTGAACGGAAGATGAATTCCCAAGTATATCATACAATTCTTCAGGATAATGTGAGAATGTCTGTACGTCAGTTGAAACTGTGTAGAAGTTGGGTGATGCAACAGGACAATGTCCCAAAACACCAGAGCAAGTCCACAACAGAATGGCTTCAGAAAAACAAAATCCGCCTTTGGAGTGGCCAAGTCAGAGCCCAGACCTCAACCCAATAGAGATGCTATGGAATGACTTGAAGAGGGCCATACACATGAGATGTCCAAAGAATATGACCAAGCTAAAGCAGTTCTGCCAGGAAGAATGGGCTAAAATTCCTCCTGAACGATGTGCAGGTCTGATCCACAGCTACAGGAAGCGCCTGTTTGAGGTTATTGCTGCCGGGGGGGGGGGGGTTTCACTTACTTTTTCCACTGCCATTTTGAATGTTCAATGAGAGTGTTCAATAAAGGGATGAGGGATCAGAATTTATTTTGTGTTATTGTTTTAGGCACATTATATTTCTCAATACCCTTGACTTAGATGAAGATCAGATCACATTTTATGACAAATTTATTCAGAAAAAAGGCATTCATTCATTCATTCATTCAAATTCCAAAAGGTTCACACTTTTTCTTACCACTGTATATATATTTGTGCATCTGATTGAAGGTTTTGAGTTCAAGTCCGAGCACCACCAAACTGTTCTCCAGTGTCAGGATGGCCGAGCGGTCTAAGGGCCCAAATGGTTCACACGTTTTCTTACCACCGTATATATATTTGTGCATCTGATTGAAGGTTTTGAGTTCAAGTCCGAGCACCACCAACCTGTTCTCCAGTGTCAGGATGGCCGAGCGGTCTAAGGCGCCAGACTCAAGGTTCAACCCTTCCCCTGGTTAATGGAGGATTCTGGTCTCCAACTGGAGGCGTGGGTTCGAATCCCACTTCTGACATGAGATTTTTTAAAAAAATTTTAAACCCTGTTTTTGAATATAAATATAAGGATTTTAACATGACTATAGTTTTATATTTATGTATTAAATTGAAGATGACATCCAACACTGGAAAAGTTCATGTGGGGTGAATACTTCTATTCAGTGCCTTGAAAAAGAAAAATAATCAGATTTTTGTGGATTACAAATGACACTTTCACAGATTGTTCCAACCAGTATTTTTTTTTTATTGCAAACCAATATGATCTTAAAGCAAACCTTCAGACTAGTACTTAGACTGGTAGAACAAACTTGTTCCTGGAAAAATAGCTTTAAGTTTGTTGGAGTAAGTGCAAACCAGCTTTGCACACTGTTTGAGAGTGATTTCTGCCCATTCTTCCTGGCAGATTTGCTACAGGTTCTTCTGGTTGGTTGGACGTTGTTTGTAGACTTCAATGTTCAAATAGTGCCAAAGATTCTCAAAGGGATTCAGATCTGGACTTTGACTTGGCCATTGTAGAACATTCACCTTTTTGTTTTTAACCACTCCTGCATTGCATTGGCCTTAGTGTTTGGGATCATTGCCCTGCTGAAAGGTAAAATTTCTTCCATGCTTTTAGTTTATTTTTGTTTTTTAGCAGACTGCAGCAGGTTCTCTTGTAATATCCACCAGTTCTGAAGATGAAAAGCATCCCCAGAGCGTGATCATATTTTTCCCCACACCATATCATTGCTGGGATGGTGTTAATTGAGGTATGGCCTGTGTTAGGTGTGTTATATATGTTTGCACCACACATGGTGTTTCGAAACCTGCCCAAATACAGTATCTCGATCTTGGTCTCATCACACCAAAACCCACAAAAAACACGTTCACTGGTTCACTATTCTGCTTTCATGTGGCTCTTGAGCAATGGTTTCTTTCTCACCACCCTCCCACACAGTCCTCAATTATGCAGAGCTCTTGAAAGGGTTGTCTGGTGTACTTTCAATCCACTCTCAACCACTGTAATCTGTAACCTTGTAGAGGTAGTGCTTGGGTGGTGTGATGCACCTTCCACTTTCAAATTCTGATCCCTCATGTCTATATTGAGAACAACCAAAAAACCTCATAGTGCTTGTGGAAAAAATATGTGAACCCCTGAGTTAATGACCTCAAAAAAGCTAATTGGAGTCTCGTTAAGAAAATGAGTTTGGAGGTGTGGACTACAGCTACTTTGACTGATAAAAACCCCTCAAACTTTTGGAGTTTGCGCTGCACAAGAAGCACACGCTTATGTGAGCCATGCCTCTCCAAAAAGAGCTTTCAGAGGATCTACGATCAAGAATTGTTGATTTACATAAAGCTGGCAAGGGTTACAAAGTGATTTCAAAGACTTTAGAAATTAACCAGTCTACAGATAGGTAAACATTCTACAAATGGAGACACTTTGGGACTGTTGCTACTCTACCAAGAAGTGGACACCCAGTCAAAATAACACCAAAGGCAGAACGAAGACTCATCAATGAGGTAAAGAAACAATCCCGAATGACAGCCGAAGATTTGAAGGCATCATTGGAACTGACTAACATCTCTGTTCATGAGTGTACAATACGTAAAACATTGAACAAGCAGGGTATCTATGGCACGACACCACGAAGGAAGCCACTGCTTACTAAAAAGAACATTGCTGCACTGATGAAACTAAGATTGAACTATTTGGAAAAACCACACAGCACTACATCTGGTGTAGAAAGGGCACGGCATATCATCATGAAAACATCATCCCAACCGTAAAGTATGATGGAGGAAACATCATGATTTGGGCCTGCTTTGCTGCATCAGGGCCTGCCCAGCTTGCAATCATTGAGGGGAAGATGAATTCCCAAGTATATCAGACAATTCTTCAGGATAATGTGAGAATGTCTGTACGTCAGCTGAAACTATGTAGAAGTTGGGTGATGCAACAGGACAACGACCCAAAACACCAGAGCAAGTCCACAACAGAATGGCTTCAGAAAAACAAAATCCACCTTTTGGAGTGGCCAAGTCAGAGCCCAGACCTCATCCTAATAGAGATCCTATGGAATGACTTGAAGAAAGCCATACACATGAGACGTCCAAAGAATATGACAGAGCTAAAGCAATTCTGCCAGGACAGAGCTGGACTTCTTTACTAACTTGTTGAGTTTGTCAGCCTCCCCTGCCTTAATTCCACCTCCCCAGCATGTCACAGCAAAGAACATGGCACTGGCTACTACAGACTCATTGAACATCTGCAGTAGCTTGCTGCTCACGTCAAATGACCTGAGCCTCCTTAGAAATAACAGTCTGCTCTGTCCCTTCCGGTAGAGAGCTTCAGTGTTTTCCTACCAGTCCAGATGTTCAGCTGAAGGTGGTTATCCTCAGACCATCTGACAAAGCTCTCCACTACGCCTCTGTACTCCTCCTCCTTATCTTCACTGATGCAACCCACGATGGAGGAGTCATCAGAGAATCTCTGGAGGTGGTATGTACCAGAGTTGTAGCTAAAGTCAGAGGTGTATATGGTGAATAGAAAGGGTGAAAGCACAGTTCCTTGAGGTGTGCCGGTGTTGCACATCGCCACATCTGACAGGTTGCCCTGCAGTCGGACGTACTGTGGTCTGCTGGTGAGATAGTCCATGATCCAGGCCACCATGTTGTGGTCTTCCCGCATGTCCCAGAGCTTTTCTGCAAGTAGGGGGGGGCCGGATGGTGTTAAATGCATTTGAAAAATCGAAAAACATGATTCTCAATGTGCTTCCCATCCTCTCCAGGTGTGAGTAAGCCCTATGCAGTAGGTAGATGATTGCATCGTCCACGCCAATCTGGTATGCAAACTGCAGCGGATCAAGGGAGTCACTTTTGATCAGCTTCAGGTGCCTCAGGACCAGTCTCTCAAAGGTCTTCATGACATGTGAGGTCAGCACCACAGGTCTGTAGTCATTTGAGGTACTGGGATGACTTTTCTTGGGCACCGGAACAATGCAGGAGGTCTTCCACAGTTGGGGCACCTTTTTCAGCCTTAGAGAAAGATTGAAGAGGTGTTGAAACACACCTGCAAGCTGTGTGGCACACACCTTGAGCAGCCTGTGGTTGATGTTGTCTGGGCCCATAGATTTGTTGATTGGGAGCTTGGATAGCTCCCATCTCACCTGGCTTGATGTTATTAATGAGGTGGAGGGGGAGGGGGTCATTGGGGTGCCTGTGTTTGTGATTATTCCTGTATTGTCCACATCATCAGGAGTGTGCGAATGTCCATTTGAGCTCTCAGGGGTGGGGGCTGAGTCAAACCTGTTGAAAAACCGGATTAGCTCATTTGCATGTTCCATGCTGCCCTCCATGGCTGGTCTGGAATTTTTAAGCCCAGTAATCCTGTTCATGCCCTCCCATACCTCTTTGGTGCTGTTTTTTTTTTCTTCCAGCTTGCACTCTAGCCTCTCCCGGTAGCTGTGTTTTTGCTTTCCTCAGCTCCCTCCTTAGCTCCTTTTGGACCTGACCTCCATATTGTCTCCTTCCATGAATGCTCTCTTTTTCCTGTTTAAGAGGGCTTTAATGTCTTTGTTGATCCATGGCTTGATGTTTGAAAAACAGCGGACCTTCTTTGTGGGTACAATGCTGTCCTCACAAAAGCGTATGTGGTCCATAATACACTGGGAGAGTCCCTCAGTGTCCTCTGCGTGATCCTCAAGGAACAGGTCCCAGTCTGTGGTGTCGAAGCAGTCCTGCAGGACCTTTTCGGCCTCACTGGCCACACCTTTACGAACTTGGTGGTGACAGGCTGCTGTTTGACTACAGGCTTGTACACAGATGCAAGGTAGATCAAGTTGTGGTCTGATCTGCCCAGAGGGGTAAGGGCAGTGGAGCTGTATGCCCCCTTCACATTGGCATACAGCTGGTCCAAGATTTTATTCTCCCTTGTTTTGCATTTTAAATATTGTGTGAAGTTTGTAAGGGTTTTAGAGAGGGGGACATGGTTGAAGTCCCTGTTAATTATCATGAGTGCGCTCGGGTGTTGTGTCTGAAATTTTGCAGTGGTGGAGTGGATGATGTTACAGGCGCATGCCACTACTGCCGATGGTGGAATGTACGCAGTCACAACAATGGCGTGAGAGAACTCCCTGGACGAATAGTATGGTCTCAGTCCCACAGCCAGTAGTTCTACATCTGGCGTACACATGCTCTCCTTCACCATTATGTGTCTAGCGTGGCACCAATTTGAGTTAACAAAGACAGCTATACCTCCTCCCTTCTTCATACCGCTCTGTTTTCCTCGGTCAGCTTGCACTAGTGTGAAGCCAGCTAGCTCTACCAAAGAATCAGGAATGTTCCCTGTTAGCCATGTCTCCATGAAGCACAACAAACTGGCCTCCCTGTGCTCACGGCAGTGCAATCTCATCTGTCTTGTTGGCCGATCTTACATTCCCCATAACAACTGATGGAAGGCAAGGTTTGAGTCTCCTTTTTCTCTCCCGCTTCTCTCTAACCTTCGTGCTTGCTCTCATCCCTCACCTGTGCCTCTGTAGCGCCGCTGGTATGTCCGTCGGCAAGGCCGTTGCTCTAATCTGATACATCAGGAGCTGCTCCCTTGAATAAACAAGCATTGTCCGAGTAATCTTGGTGGGTCCAAAATACGGCAAGAAAAACGTTTAAAATGACAAATTCAGGCACAAATATAGACAATAAGGTGAAATAAAAAGTCTGGCATAAAACCAGAACGATAGAAAGTCGGAAAGAGGTGAAAAAAATAAGTTAAAATTAATAGCTGCAGGAGCTGCTGTGACCAGCTGCTGCTCGCGTCGGTGCCATTTACCAAATTTCATTATAATATCAGCAGATCTTTAAGTCTCTGTCTTGTTTTGTGGGAGAGCCTTGGCTAGGTAGTGCTTGGGTGGTGTGATGCAGCTTCCACTTCCTCAATATTGATCCAACAGTGCTTACTGTGATGTCCAACCTCTTAAATATAATACTTATGTAAGAAGCAGCATTTTTCAGTTTTTGCTTTTCTTCAAAATACTTGTTGACCAATAATTCATTTTGACTTTGAAAATTCACTGTAATAGTGAATACTCCCTGAACTAGATATAGTATGCAATTGAATTATCAGTCTAATATGGCATTTCCCACTACCTGGAATAAACTGTAACAAATACTACACAAGGGAGAGCTGGCAGTGCCTCTACACCTTGCACCATGACTACCCCTAGTCATAATAATCTGCTCATTTATTTCCAAATATACAGCAAATACCATATTGCATTTTATATTTTTATATTTTTGAACAGTACTGGATGCTATTGTCTTCTGTAGCCTCAGATTCCTGTTCTTGGTTAACCTCATGTGGTCTTCTGCTCTTGTCGCCAGTCCCCCTCGAGGTTGAATATGTTGTGCATTCTGAGAGGTTTTCTGCTCACATCGGTTGTAAAAAGTGGTCATTTGGCCATTCTCCTCTGCCTGCTCTCACCAGCAAGGCATTTCTGCTGTCATAACTGCAGCTTGTTGGATGTTTTTGCTTTTTGCACCATTCTGTGAAAATTCTAGTTTACTGGATACACTATCAGAATCTACTACAAACGCGGGACATAGTGTTGCTGCGAGTTACATTACATTTATACTTACAGCATTGAACAGATACCCTATTCCAGAGGGACTTACAGAAGTTAAAGGACATTGAATTTTAGCTCATTTATACAATCGAGAAGTTAAGGGAAGTTGACCTTTTCTGGGATTTGAAATCACAACCTTCCGATCAGTAGTCAAATGGCTTAACCAGGTAAAAGTTTAAGAAAGGATCTGTGAATTGTATGGCAGTTTGTACAGAAATATGGTAGAAATATGGTTTTATTTTGGAGCTCAGTAAGGCAGTATTGGTATATGTTGGGTTACTGGCACAAACCAGGGATGAGAGCAAAACAAATAGTGTGCCCCCTATTTGTATCATGTTAAGTAAAAAAAAAAATCACTGACACTCTACCACTATCAAAAAGTTTCAGATGTGAATATGACTTACATTAAAATAAACAATGTAGCTACAGTATGATACTAAATGCAAGAGACTGGTCTAGTTTGTAAAAACTGTTCAGAAAATGCCAGCTCTACTTTACATGGTCACCAGACAAGATGTCTACCTGCTGCTTACAGTAATCTTTCACTAAAGTCAACTGGGACCTGGCCAGTGTGCTCAAATGTATAAGTTAAACATGTATGACAAAAAACCCAACATTTTCAGTTCAAGGGGCTAAAACTGACACACTGGTCATATCCTCACACAATTCCCTAATATTAGACGGGATATTAACCATAAAGTGAAAACATGGAGGAAGAAGAAGAACAATACTTTATTCTGTGTGATGCAAGGCTTGGTTACTGCACATCTTCGCTCTGGTCTGGGAGGCAGCTTGCTCGGTGGATGCTTAGGCTTTACTGCTGGACCAGGCCTTGGTGTAACTTTGGACAGAGAGAGAAAGATTCAAGGAAGTGCAAAAAGATTCTGGTGAGAGAATGCCTGTTTATAGCTGCTATAGCATGAGTGAGACCTAACTTAACCCCATTAAATATAACTATAAACAAAAAATGGATAGTGTTGTTCTTTAATTTAAAAATATATATATAATCTGTATTTCAGTAAGATAAATAAACCATTTCAGAATATGTCGTTATAGGAAAATCAACTTTCGTTTTGTAACATTTACTTCACTTCACATTTTACTTAGTACAAGTATTGTTTTAATTTGTCTCATATGTATGTGCTATAATACTGCTACTTGGAAACTTATAGGCACTTTTCTACCACAGGAACATTTTTAGACTTCATAAAATATACTCATAAAAATATGCCATATACTTATGGAAAATATTGCTGACATAAAATATGTAGGGAACTTAGCCAGCGGTGGGCGGAGCACAGACACACAGGAGACCGTTTTAGTGTTGCCCGTGGAGAATCTTTATTCAAGATAGTTTGTGAAGGGGGGTGTGCGTGTGTGTGTTGGAGTGCGATCATGCGGTGAGGGTCTCAGTCGTCTGCGGGGTTGCCGGGGTCGCGCTGGGGTTTTCCCGAGTGACGGGGCTTCCGTTCGGCTTTCAGCACTGGGGCGCTGCTGAGGGCTTCTTTCAGGGCTTGGAAGGCCCGCTCTGCTTCTGCCGACCACTTCACCCGGTCCGGCTGGCCCTTCTTCGTGAGATCTGAGAGGGGGGAGGCTACAGAGAAGAAGTTAGGCACAAATCTGCGGTAGTACCCCGCCAACCCCAAGAAGGCAGGTACCTGTTTTTTTTTTTTTTTTTATGTAGGCCGGGGATAGTCCCTTACTGCCTCAATTTTCTTCATCTGGGGCTTTATTAGGCCCCGGTCAATACGGTACCCAAGATACTGTGCCTCAGTCAGCCCCAGGTGGCACTTTTTGGGTGTCAGCCCAGCCTTCCGGAGCTCTTTCAGGACCTCCCCCAGGTAGAACAGGTGTTCCGACCAAGTGGAGGAGTGGATGACCACATCGTCCAGGTAGGCAGCTGCAAAGGCCCGATGGGGCGCAGGACAATATCCATCAGTCGCTGGAACGCTGCGGGTGCCCCGTGGAGCCCGAATGTTTTGACCCAGTATTGCGTGTGGCCGTTCACCGTGCTGAAGGCCATGTTTGGTCTCACCTCTGGGGCCAGGGCCACTTGCCAGTATACTTTGGTTAGATCCAGGGTGGATATGAACCGGGCCCTCCCCAATCGCTCCACTAGATCGTCCACTCGGGGGAGGGGATAGCTGTCGAACTCCGAGACCTGGTTCAGCTTCCAGAAGTCATTGCCTAGGCGCATACTTCCATCGGGCTTCGGCACGACAATGATGGGGCTGGACCAGGGGCTGTTGGATTCCTCGATGATGTTGTCCCGCAGCATTCAGCCGATCACCTCCTTGATAGCCTTGCGGCGGGCCTCCGGGACCCGATAGGGCCGCTGCCGCACCACCACTCCCGTCCGGGTCTTGATCTCATGGTGGACCATCTGCGTCATCCCTGAGGAGGTAGAGAACACATCCGTGAATTGACCCACCAACTCGTATAGCTCCTGTCTTTGCCCGGGAGTGAGGTCTTCACCCAGCGGGACCAAGGTACCCTCGTCATGACCTGTGTCCTGTGCCGCAAACGCAGACACTACTGGCGCCGGCTCTACCCATTTATTTTGCAGGTTCACGTGGTATGTTTGTGTCTTCGCTCGCTTACCGGGCTGTTGCAGGTGATACTTTATGGCCCCCTTCCGCTCGAGGACTGTGTATGGCCCTTGTCACCGGGCTAGGAACTTGCAGGAGCTGTTCGGCACCAGTAGGAGCACCTGATCGCCAGGTTGGAACTTCAGGGGTTGTGCCGGGCAGTCGTCCACTCGTTTCTGCTCCTCCTGGGCGGCTCTCATATGCTCCTGGACGAATGGGGCCACTCAGTCAATCCTCCCCTGCATCTCCTGCATGTACTCGACAACCAAGCGAAACGGGGAGGGCTGTTCCTCCCAGACTTCCCGGGTCACGTCCAGCAGTCATCGAGGTTGCCGTCCGAAGAGGAGTTCGAAGGAGGTGAAGCCCGTGGAGGCTTGGGGGCACTCCTGGATGGCGAAGAGGACATAGGGTAGGAGGAGGTCCAAATTTCTCCCTCTTCATCTACCACCCATCATAGCATCTGCTTCAAGGTCTGGTTGAACCTCTCGACGAGCCCGTCTGTCTGTGGGTGGTAGACGGACGCCTTTAGGTGCTTAACCTGCAACAGCCAACACAGATCAGACATTAGTTTGGAGACGAAAGGCGTACCTTGGTCGGTCAAGATGTCCTTTGGTATCCCCACGCAGCTGAACAGAAGCATCAGTTCTTTTGTGATGTTACGGGAGGTGGCTTTGCGGAGCGTCACCACCTTGGGGTATCAGGTGGCGTAATCCAGGATGATGAGTATGTACTCGTGGCCCCGGGCGGATTTGGGGAGTGGTCCCATGAGGTCCATGCTGACCCTCTCAAAGGGGATGCCTATGATGGGCAGAGGGATAAGGGGAGCTGGCGGGGGCCTCCGTGGGGCGGTGCGCTGGCACTGGGGGCACTGTTGGCAGAAGTTCCGGACCTCTGCATCCATCCCCAGCCAGACAAAGCAGTCTTTTAGCTTTTCTAGGGTGTTTCATGCATCAGCGTCTGCGTGTAGGTCTTGGGGACTACCAGGAGGTCCACAATTTCCCCTCGGCGGCTGGCCCGTTGATACAGGAGGCCTCCCCTGACGAGGAAGTAGGAGGAGGGGAGCCTCTGGTTTGGATTCTGGTCGACCCCTTCTATCTGCCGCATCTGGGCCCAGCAGTGTTTCAGGCGGTCGTCCTCCTTCTGCTCCCGCCCAAAGTTCCCCTGCCGGTTTACCTGTTGGAACACAGACGAGATTGGGTTTGAGTGTGTGTGCGGCTTACTGTGGGGTCCCCCTCATCTTGCGCCAAGCAGGCATGCCGGGCTCGTGTCTCTTTCGCTCGCTGGGGCGCCCTCCTGGATTTGGGAGTTGGGCTGGCCGGGAACCTTGGCCAGTCTCTTTCCAGAAGCAGCGGCACAGGGAGGTCGGGGATGATGCCGACTAGGAGTGTCCAGGTGCATGTTTTACCTGGTATCTGGACCTCAACCGTGGGGACTTCCCGGGCATCCCCATGGATGCAGGTTACAGTGATAGTCCCGTTATGGCTGATTTCTTTTGGCAGGATTGTCGGCCGGGCGAGGGTCACTGTACTCCCGGAGTCCAGGAGGGCGGTGATCGGGCTCCCTTCGACCCACACAGTCAGGGTAGGGGCTCTTGGTGGGTTCGGCGTGTGGAGGGCGCACCCAGCCAGCCAGGGTTTCTGGGCCTTCTTTGGTGTCTCCAGGTCTGGCTCCGTCGGCATGGGCTCGTCCCTGGGTGTCCCGTAGGCGGGCTGGCTTCGGTGTTTCCCCACCACCACCAGGGTAGTGCTGGCGTTCGGGCCGGTGTGGTGGGAATATTCTGAGCAGGCTGCGGGACCGCCGTCCTTCCCTGCCGAGTTCAAGGGTGGCCAAGGCGCGCTTCAAGGTGGTTAGGAGTTCCTTGGGCGTCCCCGGCGCCTGCATTCCCACTACCTGGCGTTCTGTGGGCAGGAAATCCCTTAGGAATCGATTCATGGCCACCTTTTCTGCCACCTCGGTGGCAGTATATAGGTCGGGTTGGAGCCACCTCTTGGTTATGCGTAGGAGGGTGTCCATCTGCCCGTGTGGCTTGACCTCCAGCCGATAGCTCCACCGGTGGAACTCCACCGCCTCTTGGTGGGGGGTTTGCCCACACCACCCCAGGATCTCCTTCTTCACTTCCTCATAGTCTGCTGCTTCCTCCGGAGAGAGGGCGTAGTAGGCCGTGCGCGCCTCTCCGGAGAGCAGCGGGCCGAGGATGCATGGCCACTCGCTGCTGCCCCAGTCTTCGCGGTGGGCGAGTCATTCAAAGGCCTCTAGGTAGACCTCGATGTCATCCTCGGGGGTCAGTGGGGGAAGCAGGCATCGGACCTCACGGCTGGGATCGTGTAGAGGTGTGGTGGCTGCGGGGGTCGTTGCTTTCAGGGCCACCAGTTCCCGGGTTGCGACCTGCAGACTTTGAGCGAGCTGCTGTGTCATGGCTTGCTGCTGGAGATTCAACTCCATAAGATGCTGCAGTGTGGGATCCAATTTTTTTTTGTGTGTTGTGTGAAGTGTGAGGCTTTACCAAGAAGGGAAAGAGGAAAGAAGGGGGGAAAAAGGACATTATCTATTAAATTTTTTTTCTTCTTCAGGTGGGTGGGTCTGTGCTCATGCCCACATCCTCCACCAGTGTAGGGAACTTAGCCAGCGGTGGGCGGAGTGCAGACACACAGGAGGCCATTTTAGTGTTGCCCATGGAGAATCTTTATTCAAGATAGTCTGTGAAGGGGGGTGTGGGTGCGCCCGCGCGTGTGTGCGCGGGGTTGCCGGGGTTGCGCTGGGGTTTTCGGGAGTGATGGGGGTTCCGTTCAGCTTTCAGGCAACGCCGCGGTAGCAGCCAGGGGGCAGAGTCTTCGCTCGCGTCAGAGTCGTGTGTACTGAGAGCCTTCTCTCCCTTTGCGAGCGGAATATCACCCTTTTATACTCACCCCTCACCTGCTGGATGGTGGAATTCTTCCGTGCTGCGCGCCATTCACCGGCCGTGTGTGTGTCGGCGACCCCGCCCAGCCGCCATGTGCTCTCCGGCCGTCCAAAACATTGGTGGTGCTGAAGCAGAGCTGTCTCTTCAGCACCACCACGGCAGTCGCAGGAGGAACAATCTTTGTCTCTTGTGCGCCGGCTTCCGGCCCATCGTCACAAATAGTACAAATAGTACAAATAAATAAATTTTTAAAAATCTGGACTACAACAAAAATACTGTTTTTGCAGTGTAGAGCAGGGGTCAAACTCATTTTAGTTAACAGGCCACATTAGACTTATTCCAAGTAGGTTGGACCAAAAAAATGCATTTAGCAGATTAAGTCCATATACATTCCTTATAAGTATTCACTCTCTTGTACTTTTCCACATTTTGTAGTGTTACAATCTAGTAACTGTTTCTGGAAACTTGCTAATAAACAATTACCCATCATTAGCACATTTTGTTAGTAGCCAGGTTTATAGCTATGAGTTTACTACTCTATTTTGCCCCCTAGTGGGGCAGACAATAGCTCATTTTTAGATTTAACTTAATCCGTGTTCTAAATTTTAATCCTCGTTGTACTGTAATTAAGTAGGTTAGACACCCTTGGGGTAGAGTATGTGTGCTGTGTGTAGGACAGTGTTGGGTACCTGCAGTATGTTTGTTCACATGCTGTGCTACAGGTTCTCTGTGCAGAACTGTGTGACTAAATTCATCCTCTATGAACTGCAACACAGCCAGAGACAGAAACCCACAACACACACACACACACAGTGTAAAAGAAAATCATGTGTCTGTCACAACAACCCAAGACAGTACCCCTCCCTGCCAGCAGAGGTAAAATAATGAGCTGTTCATTTCCTGTTTACTTCCTGGGTTGGGCACATGCTCTTCAGTTTATATTTGCCATTGAGTCTTGCCATTCTCAAGTTGTGTCATGTTTTTTTTGGTAGCCTATTTCTGTGTTCTGACCATTTTGCATTTTGACCATTGCCTGCCTAACAACAGACACATCCTCCCTCTTCTACTGATTCTGGTTCATTACATGGACTACTTGTATTTTATTACTTTTAATCAACTTCTATATGTTAATGTGTCTTTTGTGTATTTAGAATTAAAGGCGCATTAGGTAAGTTTCTTTTTTATAGATTAGGTCTTCAACGTTTAGGTGGGTTCCATATTTGAATGATTTCCACCCATGTTCATGAAGCTCCGCCCCAGGATCTACAGTGGCCCATAAAGTGTCTATAAAATGACTGACAGGAGGCGGATCTAAACACAAGCCTTCAGGAACAGAAGTCATTTTTCCAAACGAGATTTATCAGCGAATTAATACACTAAGGCAATGGCTTAATGCCTTGCTTTTTAAGAATTTTTTTTTTGCCAGGTTCTATATATATATATCTTCCAGGTTATTTGGACCGATTGTAAGGAATTTAAAAAAAAGGTTAATATAAAACTGCATTTTCAAATGAACAGGTCATAGGTCACCAAGATATCAGCACTTTAAAACTAACACTCATATAGCACAACAACACTATGTCTGTGTGTGTATTTGTGTGTTACCTGTGGGTCCAGGTGCTTGCTGATGTGTTTGACCAGAAGTGGGCGTTTCAGCAGCGAGTTGACCGAGGGCCGGTCTCGGGGACTGACCTTAAACAGCTGTGAGAGCAGCAGCCTGAGTTCAGCACTGTAACGCTGTGATATTGGAGTGTAGTGCCCCCTACATATCCTCATGATCAGCTGCCTCAAACTGCTGCCTTCAAACTGTTAACACACACACATACGCAGTATCACAGACAAGCAAATGCACCCACACTGATCCAATAATCAGAAACACAATCTTTAAAAAATCTGATATGATATGCAGGAAATTACTGACATTCTATTATTATTATTATGGATTATTATAGTTTGGGTATAATATAATATAAATATATAATATAAATGAATGAATGAAAGTACAGTAAATGTAAGTGTTCATAAGTTTCTATGTGTATGGGTTTATGTGTGTGTGTGTGTGTGTCAGACATTTTCACAAGTCCCTGAGGTCCAAGTCAAAGGCAAGACTCAAGTCTCTGTGGTGGAGTACAAGTCAAGTCTCAAGTCTTTGTGGTGGAGTCCAGGTCAAGTCTCAAGTCTTTGTTCTATTTTTAGCAATGGTTCTTTCAGCTAGTTATTGTAATTAACAGTGTATGAGGCTAAATCAATTTTGAAATATTAAAACTGAAATATGAAAACATAAAACTAAACATGAAAAGGACATGGAAACATTTGTACTTGTTGAAAAGGGACAGCAAGCAAGCCCCTGATAGCTGTGTAACACCACAACTTCCCATTGGATTAATTGATCGCTTTTCAAATTAAATCACAAGAAGATCATCACAAGGTAAGGCTTGGCTATATTGTTATTGTTTGTTGTTCATGTATATAACAGCACTTTTCCAATGGGTGATGAACACGCGCCTTCAGATGCATCACACGTGTATATAATAATCCTGGCTTGGTGTGTTTAGAGATTAATTGTTGGGATATTTGCTGCTGTAGCACATACTGATAGAGAATGAATGACTGAGGAATGAATAGAAAAATTTGATGCTATCATGTGGGGTAGTAAAGAAAGAACGCAATCGGGAATGCCAAACCAAAATGACTTGTGTTTTTCATGAGTCTCTATCTTCAAGTCCAAGTCAAGTCTTGAGTAATTTTTTCACGAGTCCAAGTCAAGTCGCAAGTAATTATACAATCACCTCAAAAAGTGTTAAAGAAATCAAAAGTTATGTTAAAGAGATTAAGTTATGTTAATGAAAATTTAAAGAGAAATCAAAATTTCTCTTTAAGGGGGAGAAAATGTGCATTTTGATTCAGAAATAAATTTACACGTGGTCATTAACTTCACTATTTATATTTGTCTTGGAAATAAATTTCGCCCAGAAGTGTTTAAGAAAACCTCTTTAAGGCAATGAAAAATATATGTTTAATCTAGTGTGTCTAATTCTTTGGTGTACATGTGCTCCTGAATGATATTGATTTAATTCAATTACATTTTATTTGCATATTTTATTTATTGTTACAATACTGAAATTTAGAAATCAGATTTAGATTTAAATCCCTAATGAAAAAACTAGAAGCAAAAAAAAAAACCTCCTGAGATGACATGAGGAAGAAACCTTGAGAGGAACCAGAGTCAAAACAGAACCCATCCTCTTCTGGGTGACACTGGATAGTGGGATTATAAATAATTTATAATATGTTTGTCATATTTTGTGTGTGGCTTTGTGTGTGGCTTTGTGTGTGAGATTGGAGGATGAGGATGTGTGTGTGTGTGTGTGTGTGTGTGTGCACGTGTGTCTGTGTGTGTGTGTGTGTGTGTGTGTGTGTGTGTGTCTCTGTGTGTGTGAGAGTGTGTGTGTGTGTGTGTGTATTGTATGCGACTGCAAATAGTGGTTTGTTCTAGCACTCACTGGGTGTCTTAGTGTGCAGAGCTCATAGAGGACACAGGCGAGAGACCAGATATCTCTGTAGAACAAAGACATATATAAATACAGAGGAGCGAGAGAGCAAGAGAGAGAGAGCAGGAGAGAGAAAGATATACATATATATATATAGAGAGAGAGAGAGAGAGAGAGAGAGAGAGAGAGAGAACCACAGAGCTAGTTTTTCATCTTAGCTGCTAAAAGTTCCTGTGGTTTCTCAACTTTGCCAGCTTCCTTTCTAAGCACTACGTGGCGTCTGTGTATGAGAAACCGTACACACACACACAAACACACACTGTATGTTTAACACTTTACAGCTTGTTTATCAAGACTTGTACAGGGTCTTATTTTGATAGAATATACAGAGACCTATACAGGTCAGAAGGTGTTGAAGGTGAAGAATTTTCTATAACAGTAGCTCAAACAGCATATAATTCATATCAAAGGTTTATATTAAATGTGATCCTTTTTTCGTATTAACAACAAAAGACAGAAAAAAATGATAGGCTGGCAAGAGAACAACTGTAATTTAAATATTTAACAGTAACTACAAAAATAAACGTAACTATAAACAGATAAAAAGTAAGATGTCTCTTTATTAAATGAACAGTTGTAATGGTTGGCAAATTCCTGTGGTGTAAGCGGAATAAAACACTTTGGAACATAGGAAAATAATTAGTGTAGTGGCCTTATTTCAGGTTTCTACTGTTTAAATTCATTATAATATTTTATAGTCTTATTTCAGGTTTCCATTGTTTAAATTCATTGATATATTTTACTTGTGTTAAGCAGACATTTAACATTGTTTATCTTTCCTTTGTTCTCACTGGTTCTTACTGTGCATGCTCAGTAATGGTATGCTAGTTCAGCGTTAAGTAACGCACGTAAAAAAAAAAAAGGCTATTAAGATGTACACGTTTGGGAGAAAACAAGCTTTTGACTGTAAGGGATTACAGTATGTTAGACAACAAACAGATTGTTGAGAAGATGTGATAAAACAAGTGGATTATACTGTACAACAATTGAAAGAAAGTTTGAGTTTGAAGAATAAAGAAAGACTAAGGATATTCCATGGACAGGGTTGTGAGTATTTCAATTTGAAGACAAGAGCTAAGATACAGTATGCGTCAAACTTGTAAACTAACTTGTAAACTTGTCATCACACTACTTCATCGTTAATTCGCTTCCTACAACTGCATGCCCCAAGTGTTTTATTCCATAATTATTATACAGTGATCTGTAAAGAACTAAATGACAGATCAGGCACATTTTCTTTTAGGTAAATTTTAGATCCGCCCTTATATGGATGGACGGACACACCCACCCACACACACACACACACACACACACACACACACAACATGCAATGTGTCACAGTACATACGTTTTGTTGTTATAAGGCTTATTCTCACAGATTTCTGGAGAAATATAGTATGGTGTCCCAACACATGTTCTTGCCAGCTCTGTTGTGCTGCACCAGCAAAAGACATGAGTTAGTTACAGTTTCATTTATATAGTGCTTTTCTAGACACTCAAAGTGCTTTACATAGTATGGGGGGTGGGGTCTCCTCAACCACCACTACTGTGTAGCATCCACCTGGATGATGCAACGGCAGCCACAGTGCACCAGAATGCCCACTACACACCAGCTATTAGTGGAGAGGAGAGAGTGATGTAGCCAATTCAGGGATGGGGATTATTAGGAGACCATGATAGAGAAAGGCCAATGGGGGAATTTCGGCAGGACTCCAGGGTATACCCCTACATCTTAAAATACTGATAAATGCACATGTAAAATATTTAGTCATTCAGAAAGGTTTGGAATGGTGCAGAAGCTCACTGAGGGCTTCACAGATTAAATATACAGTACTCAGAGACAAGCAGGAAAAAGAAGTAACATAAATTAATAATAAAATCAATTACAGTGAATTTCTATGTGGCCAATCAGCTGTCTCCAAAGTACACCTCTTCCATTTCCTTGTAGCTCTAAACAACATGAACTTGTTACAATCAGTCTGTGACTGAGGGAAATCAAAAACCTTATTAGAATGAGTAACATTCTTAATGTTTAAGTAAAATCCAGAATTACTTTAAGATCACAAATATCATAGTCCACTATATGAAATTAATTAAGGAAATCCAAAAACGTAATAATAATTCAAATAGGATTCATTTAAACATGATTAATAGTGTATCATTCACATCCATCTATCCAATCTTCATACTGCCTATCCTATACAGGGTTGCAGGGGAGACTGGAGCCCATCCCAGGGTATTCAGGGTACAAAGCGGGGGACACCCTCGATGGCGTGCCAACCAATCGCAGGGCACAATCACACACTACAGACAATTTAGAGATGTCAACTGACCTACATCACATGTCTTTGGACTAGGGGAGGAAACCGGAGTACCAGAAGGAAACACCCACGGCAAGGGGAGAACATGCAAGCACCGCGCACACAAGGTGGAGGCAGAATTTGAACCCCCAACCCTGGAGATGCGAGGCAAACATGTTAACCACTAAGCCACCACTCCTAATTCAATTATAAAAAACACCTATAACCCCCCCCCCCCCCCACACACACACACACACACACACACACACACACACACACACACACACACACAGAATAACATATTACACACACTCACTTGTTTAACATTCTTGCGATGCCAAAATCTCCGAGTTTGACTTTTGTCCCTCCTTGAGTGAGAAAGATGTTCTACCAGGTTTCATAAAAACAATACAAGAAAATTTTTTTATATTAATGAACAATAATTTCTATCAATGTAAAGCTTATAAATCACTTCATGACATCCTGTTATAGGAAAATTATCAACCCCGTGGTGGTAACAGTAACTCCACTTTGTGTCATCGCACATCACACCACCCTGTCACTAATTATTTTCCTAAAACTGCATGTCCCCAAGTGATTTAAATGTAGTGTTTTGAACGGTTTTGCTGCCTATTTGAATACCATATATCATGTATCGTGAAATATATTGTGATCCTTATTATTGTGATATTTCGCCCACCTTAAAAATTAAATGTAAGAAGTGTGTACCTGAGCTTTGATGTCTCTGTGCAGAACTTTTCTGTCATGAATGTGCTTCAGACCCAAACAGATCTGAACAAACCAGTCTATTATCTGTAAAGAGGAGACAGGAGTAATTATTTAAGAATTCATTCAAACTAATTACAGACAATTATTACGAGTGAGAGAGAGAATGAGTGTGAGAGAGAGAGAGAGAGAGAGTGTAAGACATATACCTGTTCCTCTGTGAATGGCTGTCCTCTTTGCAAAGTGATTTTCTTCATGAGATCCCCACCATCACAGTACTCCATCACTATATAGAGAGTATTTCTTTCTGAAACACACACACACACACACACACACACACACACACACACACACACACACAGGTAATAACCATCCTTTTTGCATTATACTCCAGCTTATTTCTGATTTATAGTCAAAATCCACGTTGAAAATATCCTCCTAATTGTTCTTCAGTAATCAAAGCCATCGCAGATTTGCCCAGAATAAAACATCACGCGCTTTTTATGCTCATGGCGATTGACCCAGACAATTAAAACCTGGGATTTACAGCCACTGACTTACCACAACATTAAATGTAAGTAAAATAATCAACTTCAGGATTGCAACAGTAACTCTGCTTCATCACAATTAAAGGTAAATGTCTAGTTTAATTGTCAATAGAGTGTAATTACAGTCTCCTAATTGTATAGCCACAGAGTGGGCAGAAATACCTACAGAGATCCTGATTATTTAGATTTCTTAAATCAGTGTTGCTACATTTATTGTTTTCTACTATATAACTTTTGTACAAATTCGCCATCTCAGCAAATGACACGGTTCAAAGTGTGGTGTGTGCTGCATTTTTGTGTAGTTTTGAGTTCACTTCATGTGCTTTTGTTTATCCTTACATTATGAAAGTGTTATGGTGTCTCCACCCTTGTGCCATCATTGGTCTGTTACCCAATGTGTGCACCTGTTTTCAGTTCATCCCTAGGGTTAGTTTGTTTTTATATACCCTCATGTTTCTTTATCTTGTTGCAAAGTCTCTCTCACTGTAGTGTACGTATCTGAGCCTTAGTTTCCTGTGGTCCCTGTTACCAGTTTTACTTCTGTGTTGAGATCTTTATGATTATAGATTCTGATGATTACCCTGTTTGCCTGTACTGTGACCCTAGTATTATTTGAACTAGGGAGACTATGTGCGAGACTATTCGACTAGTCGACTAAACGGTACAGCTGCTACTAGTCGCCAAACAATAGTCAATTATACACAAAAGATTTTAAATAACACATTAAAATAATGCATAAAAAAATACATTATTTTTAAAAGTGTATCTGGAGCAGAAACAAAATCTTTTTATTTTACCTCAGATCTTGCGTGCATTTTCTCCGTGTCAGTTGCAGCGGGCTCAGAAATGACCACTCAAAAGACAAGCAATGTGTGGGAGTATAAAGAATAAGCCCAACACTATTTAATATACATATAAATGAATTGGCCTTCATTTTAGATGCTCACGGTCGCACTCTACATGACTCAGCGGTCAAATTCCTGCTGTATGCAGATGACCTGGTCCTCCTGTTCCCCAGTTTTCAGAGTCTACAACAGAACCTGGACGTGCTGCAGCAGTACTGTCAGACCTGGGCCCTAACAGTACCAACAAGACCAAAACTATTATTTTTCAAAAAAAGATTCAGATGTCAAGGAAACACATCACACATCACTGTATGGACACACAATATAGAAATTCTAAAGAATACAATTACCCAGGATTGAAAATTAATTCCACAAGAAATTTCATTCCAGCAGTGAATGACCAGACAGAGAAAGCATGCAGGGCATTCTACACAGTTTAAAAAAAAAAAAAAAAAAAAAAAAAAAAATAGGTTTTTTTTAATCAAAGCAATTTTTTTGGAATCAAATTCCAATTTGAATCTGGCTCAAATTGAACCAATTCTGCTGTACAGTAGTGAGGTCTAGGGGCCACTTACAAATCAAAACTTTACAGAAAGGGGCAAACACCCTTTATGCAAATCCATTCTACAAGTTTGACAAAGAATGGCTGCAAAGCTGAATTACATTTACATTTACATTTATTAATTTAACAGACACTTTTATCAAAAGCAACTTACAAATGAGAAAATACAAGCAAAGCGATATATCAAGCAGAGAACAATACAAGTAGTGCTACCATACAAGTTCTTTAATTGAGTTCCAGAAGAAGCAAAGTGCCAGAGTGAGATTTTTTAATGGGTTTGGGAAGGTGTTCACTGAAGAGGTGGGTGTTTAGCTGTTTTTTGAAGATGGTGAGAGATCCTGCAGTCCGGATTGAGGTTGGAAGTTCATTCCACCACTGAGGAGCAGTTAGTTTGAATGTTCTCGAAAAGGACCTTGAGCCACACCGAGTAGGTACTACTAAGCGTCGGTCGTTGATTGATCGCAGATTGCATGAGGGAACGTAAGCCTTCAGGAGAGGGTTGAGGTAGGAGTGTGCTGTTCCAATTAGGCTAATTCCCACTACTGCTCAAAATTCAGAAAAGATCTATCAAATATCGGCTCCACCTTAAACACAGTGACCCCCAAACTTATCACTACAAAGCCCTGCAATGCCAAGAGCTGAACAGAAAGAAGGGTCTCCTCACCTGGCTGGGCCTGAACCTCAGCTCACTAATACACACTAAACAGTTCTACATCAGGAGCAGTCAAACACAAGAAAAATCAGATCTCACCAAATTATAACACTACAAAATCAAAACTACATCACCCATTGGAACAAACAAACACAAGCACAAAGTAAAGTGCAGCGCTATCTGGGCCTGAATCGACAGTAAACTGTAGCTGACTATCTGAACACAGTGTCTGAACACCAACACAGAACCATGCTGACAAAGTACAGACTCAGCACACACACAAGAGCTGTCACTGTTAGAGATAGGCTGCTATAAGTACAGACTCGGCGCACACACACTGGCCATTAAGACAGGATGCTATAAGTACAGACTCAGCACATACACTGACCATGGAGACGGGCCGCTATAAGAAATCATGGCTCAATACAGCGCAGTGAATGTGCACAATGCAAAAGCAACACACTAGAGACAGGAAGGAACCCAGTGGTAAGGAATGCACACCTGCAGGGAATTCTACTAATGAGTGTGTGTTCTCTTGCAGTGAGCCAAGGCAAGGATAAAAAGGAGAGAGACAGGCACCTCGAGAAAACCAGCACAAAGCTATGTGTCTGGGTGCATGTGTGTTGATAAAATAAAACAGCTGAAAAGTGAAAGTAAAGAGCAGAGAATAAAGCACCTTTTTGAGTTATTCCAAGCCTGCCTCCACCTTCCTCATTTCTGCCTGAACCTGGGAAAGTGTCACACAGGTGCTGAAACCCAGGATAAATTGAGGAAGAGTGACATGGAGTCCTCACCACCACTGGCCAAGATTGTGAGGTCCCTCACCAGCCTCAACAAGACCCAGCATCAGGCCTTCCTCCATTGGAGACAAGACCAAGAGCAGCACATCCAGGATCTGCTTGAGGCCCAAGCAGCAGACAAGCAAGTATTCCAGCTGCGGTCTCATGCCACATGTTGCCCTCGCCAAGATGAGATTGCAGGTCAACCCGGAAGCGTTCTTAGAGCTCTTTGAGCGCTCCATGGAACCGTGGGGCTGACCTGATGCCCAGTGCACTGCCCACCTATTGTTGCTCCTGACTGGAGAAGCCCAGCTCACATCCCAGCAGCTGCTGGTTGCCAACATCCTGGAGTACCCGACCTGAAATGGGCAATTCTGCAAGGGTTGGCCGCACCCCTGAACAGCACCGTCAACAATTCCACGCGAGGACCCTCCGTGAGCTCAGCCAAACATTTGCATCTCCAGGATACGGTGCTGAGGAAGAGATCAACATTGTGGTACTGGAGCAGTTCTTCGACCAACCTACTATAGGGAATGGCGAGGTGGGACCAGTGCCACCAGCCGGCGTAGATTGATGAGGAGGTCCAGCTGGCATAGGATCACCTGGCGGCATATCCAAAGGGAGGTGAGTCCCTATCTCCTGTCTCTCTCTCCATCTCTCTCTCTCTCTCAAAATTCACCTCACCCATTCCCCATCCCTGCACCATGGAAACAGGGACCAATTCCCCCAAAACCAGATCCAAACCCGCATGGTGCAGCCTAAAGATCATTGAGATTACTGATGGTACCTCTTAAAAACCATAACGATGGCTTTGGACCTCAATTCACATGAACAGTTATGCTACAATGGCTTAGGACTGCAACTACCACAAACAGTTTTGCACTCAGATCTCCATCAGTGAACAGTGGATAAGTTCAACAAAACAGACTTCATGTAAAACCTGTAATGAATTTCCTGGTTACATAAATGAACTATTTCACCATGTAGTATTAGCACATTTATAGAAGGGATTTTTATATATATATATATATATATATATATATATATATATATATATATATATACACATATATATATATATATATATATACACACATATATATATATATATATATAATTGTACTGATGTCAAGCAGATGAGGATGGGTTCCCTTTTGAGTCTGGTTCCTCTCAAGGTTTCTTCCTCACATCATCTTAGGGAGTTTTTCCTTGCCACCATCGCCTCTGTCTTGCTCATTAGGGATAAATGCATACATTTAAAATCTATATTCAGAATTTAAATATTTCTGCTCTTTTGCTGTCCAAATTAAACTGGGTGTTTAAATGGGGTTGTAGTTCAGCACTCGGATGGCAGTTACACAAGGAGCATGGTTTGTGTTGTGTGTGTGGGCTACAGGCCCGCAGTCACAGTTCCTACCCCCAGCTGCAAGCTTACTGATGGCGAGAGTTGAGTCCAGAGGGCATGTCTTCTCGAGAGGCTGTTGGTGTTTCCTTGCTGGGCCCCTGCTCAGTGCTGGACCTCGAACAAGAATTCCTGCAATAAGAGGAACCACTGGGTTACTCTGGGCCATCCACTGTAGGGGGGCATAGTCAGTGACCAGGGTGAAGTGATGTCCTGCCAGGTAGTACCAGAGCTCTTCCATGGCCCACTTTATTGCAAGGGCTTCATGTTCCATGGCGGCGTACTTCTGCTCGGTAGGGGTGAGCTTACTGCTGACATAGAGGACCAGGTGCTCTTCCCCATCAAAAGTCTGGGACAGGACAGCCCCCAGTCCTGTTTCAGATGCATTTTATATATATATATATATATATATATATATATATATATATATATATATATATATATATCAGCTAGAGAAGCTTCAGCAGGCCCTGGCCGATGCAGTACCCCAGGTACTGAGCCTCCGTCAGCCCCAGATGGCATTTTTTTGGGTTAACCATCAGCCAGGCCTTCCGGAGGCCTCCGAGTACTTCCCTGAGGTGGTAGAGGTGGTCGGCCCAGGTGGAGAAGTAGATGATGACATCGTCCAAGTAGGCAGCAGCGAACTGGCAGTGCAGCCTTAAGACGATCTCCATCAGATGCTGGAAGGTCGCTGGCATCCCATGTAGGCCGAAGGTGAGAACCCGGTACTGCCAGTGGCTGCTGGCAGTGCTGAAGGCGGTCTTAGGTTTTGCTTCTGAGGCCAGGGTGACTTGCCAATAGTCCTTCGTCAGATCCAGATCTTGCTGGGATGGGGCCAAGTCTGGCTTGGTAGGCATGGGGGTGTCCCATAGGCGGGGTGGCTATCCTGAAGTCTTCTCTCCCAGTGCAGACCATGCCCCAGCCATCTTGGAGCTTGGCCCTGGCCAAGCTGTAGCAGGTTGTCCCTCCGCTGCATTGTTGGGGAGAGACCACAGTGGCTCAGAATCTCAGCTTTTAGTGTCGGGTAATGGGAAGCTTGGTCGGGCAAAAGGCCGTGGTAAGTGCACTGGACCTCCCACAACAGAAAGGGGGTGAAGATGTTAGCCCAGCATTCTTCTTCCCATTGTTTGTCCTCTCTGCCTGCTGCTCCCTTTTATAGCTGCCTGTCTTCTGCAGGAGGGTAAGGAACAGCCGCTCCACTCATCAGTTGCCAGCCGTGTGTTTCTGCCACCCCACCTTGTAGCCGCGCGCTCTTTTGCTGTCCCAAACAAACAAGTGGTCTCCATTCAGCACCCGGCTGGCAGTTGCGTATGGAGGAGCCGGTGTGTGTGTAGTCTGCAGGCCTGCTGTCACAATATGCTGCTGCATATTTAGATGATTATTACGACCCTTTATTTTTGTCTTTTTTCCTCTCTTTCACTCTATTTCGGACGTGTTTGTGTCCAGGTACAGTGCTGGTTGGCTCCTGCAGGCTAATTAATGAATGGTCCGTCCTGATTGGTGCAGTTGATTCCAGGCATGCATCATAAGCCCTGTTGTTAATTCCTTCAGGAGTATCGTTGGTTTGACTGTTTGTTAAGACAAAGTTTGGATATTTAAAGCTCTGATTGGGAGTTAGATATTGTAAGTAAGAAACTGTTTGGTATTTCGACCCCATTGTCTGATTAATGACGCTGTGTTTGGTTTGCCCTCTTAATTAGTTTGCTCTGGTCTGTAAATAGCTTGTAAAATATTGAATATAAACTCGGGAAAAGTAAGGAGTTTGATGCCATTTTTGTTTACCCACTTTTGATCTTTGTTTTGGGATAGGCTGTCAGGGAAGGTGATTGTATTTTTCTTTTCTTTTCTTTTGTTTTAGGAAAATAAGGGTTGAAATCGGTAGTGACTTTTTGTTTGATATTCTGGCCTGGTCAACTCCAGAAGCAATCTCCCTATTCATGTTTGATTGTTGGAATCTTGTTTATATCATTAAAATAAACCCACAAAAAATCTCCCTGCTTCCGCTCTCTCCTTTCATGCTGCACCCTTTTCAGTGATATAATCATTTATAGTAATTATTGGCAATGGCACCTACATCTGAGGGCTATCCTGATATCCTTGAGATGAGCAGTACTCACAACTGGACAGTTGGACGGGTGGAAGTACAATATCTGAGCTTCCACCTGTGAGAGTTGATTTGTTTGTGTCTCTTTTTGCTTTCAGTTGTCTCCAACAGAAGCAGAGTGAGAGAGAGAACAGAGAGACCCAATCAGCACAGAGCTGTGTGTGTGTGTGTGTGTGTGTGTGCGTGTGTGTGTTTAGAAAATAAAGCCACTTAAAAGAGAAAGTAAAAGATAAAGAATAAAGGGCCTTTTGAGTTGTCGCAAGCCTGCCTCCCCCCCCAGGAGAAGTGTTACAAATACAGTTACAAATAAAGCTTGTGAAACTGAATTGAACTGTTAAAATTTTAAAGCTCATTACTATTATTACTATTCAGTATATGACAGTGACTGTTAGTGCAAAAGTTAGGAGGGGTTTTTTTTTTCCTCTACTGTGAAAAAACCATGTTACGCACTCCCAAAAACATTACTGCTTCCTCTTTTCAAATATAGCCTCAAACACTTAAATAATGTGCCTTTATTTATCTTATGTATGTATGTGAAGGCCTACATGTGAAAGATTTTATAATAAATGCCCTATATATAGAAGTATTTGTCTTCTGATTGTACAAATGATTCACGTTTGGCAAATAAACACAGAGAGCAAGGTGTGTGTCTGTTTAAGTTAAACAGATCTGTGTTTAATTAAAGCTGAGTGACATATCACTTCACTGCACTGCACTAACCATTAAATGAATGGAAGAAAGCCACAATGTTAGGATGTTTCATTTTGGACAGTAAAGTCACTTCCTTTATGGCTGCTTCTCTTTCTCGAGTGGACATCTACAGGAGGGAGAGAGAGAGAGAGAGAGAGAGAGGGAGAGAGAGAGAGAGAGAGAGATTTCCAATAAGTACTAAAATAAGTTATTATTTACACTGCCTTGAACAAGTATTCACCCCACAGATTTTATATATATATATATATATATATATATATATGGATGGCTCATAGAATTCTAAACTACCAGCAGTAGGTGAAGCCACCAGAAATGCTCTGGCGGCCATTTTACGATTCCCTACAGACAGAGGGCACCATCAGCAGACAAGATGACCTGATGTGCTGCTTTTAACTACAAAACAATGTTGCTATAGGATGTGACAGAAGTGCCCACAGGTTGTAATTTATACAGACCATGTACCTATTAAGCTCAAATGCGTCGTTATCCCCATGTAGAGTGGGGAATCCCCCCCCCCCCCCCATACACACACACAAACACTGTACAAAATACCTAATCATTTAATGACCATTCGTATAATAAAGTAATTATTTTTTTGTATCTTTTCCCTCCGTAGATTACAGTTGTGTTGAAGTGTTGGTGTTTAAGTGTGACTGTTTTAGTGTTTAGCCTCCGGTTGTTGCTAAGCTCTCTGTTCTTACCTTTTGACCACAAAGCTGATATTCTAACAGCACGGAGTGAAATCTCTATAAAAACACTGAAATGAAACACACATCATCCCATGTGGTTAAATATTCTCTGTATGCAAATATCTGCTCTATTTTTATATTTGTTTTATGCTTCAGAGCTCTGACCACTGATCTTATATATATAGATTAGTGATTATGACCCATAGTGAGTTCAGAATGTTAGGGAATACAAAGATGGCGGCACAGTAGCATCACTGTTGGTGATGTCATTAGTTATCCAGTTTATATATATATATAGATCAGTGATTCACGTCCTAGGAATCTGATTTTTACAATTCAATTTACAGAATATTTTGAGGTGCAAAATATTATTTACTGTGAAAGTTTAATTAAATCTCTCACTTTCATAAGTATTAACCCTCCTGTGCCAGTAAGCAGCTTTGGCTGCAATTACATCGGCAAGTCTTCTGGGATATGGCTTTATCAGGTTTGCACATTTTCATCCTGATATTTTTTGGCCATTCAGCTTAGCACAATTCCACAAGACCTGTCAAATTGGGCTTTCAGTGAACAGAAATATTTTCCAGTCTTGACACAGATTCTTAATAAGACTGAGGTCTGGGCTTTGACCAGGTTGAAGCAGTAACTGAAGTTGAATGAATGAAAGAAAGACACAGTATGAGGGGCAGTGGAGAGTATAATTTAGAGTTTAGTCTATGATTATACATGATTACTGTATTTTCCTTTCTTTTTTTTTAAATTGTGTGTATTTTTTTTTATTATTATTATTTTATTTTATTGGATATGTGAGTTTATATTCTATTGACCACAGGGGTGTTCGTGGGGGGACCAGGGTGGGGTGGGAGGTTGGTAGGGGGAGGGGTTATAGTGGGGATTTATGTTAAAATAGTTTGATTCATTATATATGTTGTTTGTCTCTTTGTGTCAACTTGTGAATCAATAAAAGTGTTAATTACAAAGAAAGACACAGTATACAAACTTAATAAAAAGGAACTATAATTCATTGTAGCTATGGCAATATCTGTAGTGTCTATGTCTTGTTGGAAGGTGATCCTGAACAGGTTCTACATGCGTTTGCATGTTTGTCATTAAATTACAGTTTTTGAGCAAAAATAGCTTTAGGTTAATTGCAGCATGTATAAATGTAGCTATAATTTTTCTATAATATAGCTATAATATTTTAGTGCGAAAGTGCGAAAGCAAGTGAAAGCATGTGAAAGTGAGTGCTAAAACTGTACACTGTTAATAAACCACCTTTGTTTTTACAGTTCACTACACTGGTGTCATTACACTTCCTTTTTTGCAGTTGCTATATCTTTCTGTCTTTCGTTCATCTTCAGTTACCGCTTCATCCTGGTCAGGGATGCTGTGTGTTTGTTCAAATTTAATTTTAATATTGTCAGGTCTAGGGACAGGTGCTGTGGAGAGATTTTAGTGTCTGATTATTTCACATTGCAAAATATGCATTGTGTAACACATAAAGACAAACACATAATACAAACAAGGGTATGATTAGTGATTTTCAAGAGAAATAAAACTTTGGTTGTAGCCTATATGAGACAGTAAATAAGTGCATAGTAGTGCATTTAGGTAGTCCACAGACACCAAAATTAGAAATATACACCATAAATAATTGTGTAATTGTGTAAATATTAAATATTAACGTAAAATATTATGGTAAAAAATATTACAATAAGGTAAACGTTAATGAAGTTACTAAAGTTAATGAAGTTAATAAAGAAATGGAGAAGTGTGACACAAAAGGGAATAGAAGTTCTCACCCGGGACAGGCTGACCTGCTTCACCACACATTGGCGTCCTGAACCCATCTTCTCTCTGACCAGCAGCGCTTTCCCAAACGCGCCCTCTCCAACCTGACCCAAAACCATGTACTCCTCCATCGTCCTGATAATAATGATAATAATAATAATAATAATAATAATAATAATAATAATAATAAAAGTAAAAAATATAAATACTACAACTACTACTACTAATAATAATAATAATACTAATAATAATAATAATAATAATAATAATAATAATAATAATAATAATAATATTAAATATTAAATATATTAAATAATAATATTAAATAATAATTTAAATGCATTTGCTACAAATAGTCATCGACAGAAGCAGTAAATTATAATAAAAAAAAAAGTTATGTAAAAAAAATTAAGATTAAAAATGGACGGAAGTTGAGCGTGGCTGGTGCGTAACCATAGCAACGGGGCAACAGTTTCGTTGAAGTATTTAAAAATTCAACAAATTACATCTTTATTTGAGCGGAACAAAAGCGGTTACTCACCGAGCTGACGAGGAGCTCAGACTCCTGGTTCATTTTCAATGTGAAATGCCAAAAATATCGTGAAATTCATGACAAATAAGAGACTAAAGACACGCACAGAGCAGCTGGCTACGTGATGACGCGTGCGTGCGCGTGAGCGGGGCGTACAGACCGCACGTGACTAACCGGCTCTATGGGACTTGTAGTTTCAGCCGGAAACAGCTCAGCAATATAAAAACAAAACAAAGCTTACTGTTATTATTCTTAATCATTATTTTTTAGTTTAATGTAATGGGCCAATATAAAACGAATAAAGGTTAATCATCAGAAGTGGGGTTTTTTTGTTTTTATTTTTAAAAAAAACAGTTTCAGTCATCCGCCATGTTGCACTGACTCTAGTGTATAAGCGATGCAGGCAGTGTGGATTCAAGATAAAAACATGCAGTGGGTGATAAACATATTCAGACACCGTTTTATTTTAACGCTATATGGGGTTTTTTTTCCAAACATAAATAGTTTTCTGGGGACAAAGTAACGAGTGAGACAGGAACATTGGCTAGAGATATGTGTAATGGACATAATTAAAATTCAATATAAAATGTATTGTTAATAATATTCCTATTCTTTAAGCTTATGTTGTCTTTTGTTTCCCCTCTTTTTAACAAAACTAAATTAAGCATTCTTTTTTTTTTGACACTGAAATAGTGGCTACAAACAAAAAAACAAACAAACAAACAAAAAAACTAGTGGGCTATGTAGCTTCAGTCTATAGTGTACATATCAATTGTTTTTAACCATTTATGTGTTGTTTGGAAGTCTGCTTGGTTCATCACCTTGTTGAAACCTGTATCTGTGGTAAAGTCCTAACCTCCTGGCAGAAGCAACCAGATTTGGGCTGAAATATCCTGGTGCATAGAAGAATTCATGATGCTATTAATCTTCACAAGAGGCACAAAACATCTCCAAAGTATCACTGACTCACCTCTGTATTTTACACTGGGTATCAGGTGCTTTTCCTTAAATGCAGTCCTACTTTGTCACCAAACATGCCAAAATGGCCAAAATGTTTGGTCACATCTTACCAGAACACATGGTGCCAATAGTAGTTATAATGATGCTTTGTGGCAGCTAATTAAAGTTGGTTTTGAAGCTCCAAAGCCAAGAAACATCAGTTCTGCTCAGGATTCATACATTAATTTTTGCTCACAATTAATGGTGACAGGAAAGGTGACATTTCTGCAGACTTCAACTGTTGAGTTTTGGGTGAGCCTGTGCCCATGATAGTCTTAGATTCTTGTTTTTGGATAACAGTAGTGGAACCCGATGTCATCTTCTGCTGTTGTAGCTCACCCGCCTCAAGGTTTGAGCTCTGAACATTGAGTGTTGTTTTGAAAATCCCGGGAGATCAGCAGTTTATGAAATAACCCCCCCCATCGTCTCACAATGCTCTGCTGTGAGACGATTTACTGATTGGAGAATTGCATCAATGAGTGAGTGTTCCTTATAAAGTGGCCCATGAGTGTATATATGCTACACATCACAGTCTCATAACTGCCTACATGACTGCATGTTTGTGTGTGTTGGAGACTTTACTGCGTAAATATGTGAACATGTGCACACTGTATGATAAACTTATCTCTCTCTCTCTCTCTCTCTCTCTCTCTCTCTCTCACACACACACACACACACACGTCAAGAGTCAGCATCATCAGAAAAGAACAACACACCATGAAGACAGTTTAAGACTTTATTATTATTGTTGTTGTTATTATTATTTTTACAGAAATGCTATTAATATAAATTAGAATTACACTTACTGTGTGATTCTACACACATTTATCTGATTATGAATGTTATATTAGGATGTGAGAAATTTAGAAGTAATTTATTCTCAACCGTTAAAGCCACAGGCACAACATGGTTCAGTGGTATAAAAATTACTTTCATTTTTACCTTCATGCCAGAATATCCTCTGTTAATTTGAAAATATACATATACATTCAAGATATATTTGAATATCCTAAAATTTCTCAAATGTTTATTTTTCACTAATTCATATCTAAATGTTACTGAATAGCATCCAATACCAAAAGAAGAAATCAACAATAAAAAATAAACTATATAAAGCTTATATCATCCTGATGAAACATGCACTCTCTTTCTCTCTCTCTCTCTATCTCTCTTTACACACACACACACACACACACACACACACACACACACACACACACACACAATTTTATAACATGTTACCCATGAAGAAGAATTAGAAAAGCTTAAAGCATAATGGAAATTAATGCAATCGTTAAATGACTCACAACATTAACATGAGTACTGTGCAACAGAAAAGTGACAAAACTGAAAATAAAACCAAAAAATCATTTTCTTTCTCTTGCTTTCTCTCTCTCTCTCTCTCTCTCTCTTTCTTTCAATTCATCTTCTTTTCATTACGTTTCTCCTCACAGCTCACAGATCAATGTCTCCACAGCGAAGTGGTTCTCGAAATGCCGGATCTTGTGACAGTTCAGAGCTTCACGTTTCTGCAGACCTGTTTATTCAGATACAGAAACAGGATATCATGTGTGTGTGTTTGTGTGTGTGGGTGTGTGTATTTCTGCCAGAAAAAGATATGTAAATAACTTTATTTGATTATCATTCTATGATGGAACCTTTCAGTATTTACCGCAAGAGACATGAATTCAGCTCGTTGCTTGCTGTGCTGTGACCTAACTCACTGATAATGCTGGTGCGTATTAGTAACACACATCAAGGTTTGGTCACTACATTTGACAAATACAATGTAGTAAAACCAAGTGGGTTTCTTTTATGAGTAGTTTATGTATGCCAGTAAATAAACATCAGAACACATTTCTCTGGAATTCAAGCCCAAGGTTGAAATAAAATTATTTTGTCGAATTTTGGTTGACAACCATGCGTCATTGTAATTACTATTAGGAAGGAAATGTGAAACTAAACCATCTTGAATAAATGAAGTGGCTTGGATGGCTGATAATATTATATATTATATAGAGAGAAAATTAAGGAATTAATACAGAGACGCGCAGCTGCCATTCAAGAAAAAAAAAATCCCCATCAGCATGTCATTACACGATTAAAGATCTCATTATTATAAAAAAATAAATAAATCATGTTACTACGAGAAAAAACATTTCCTTACTGCAAAAAAACCATCTCGTTACTATGAGAATTTTTTTTTTTTGCGTTACTACAAGAAAAACATCCTGTTACAAAAAACTTTGTGTTACTATGCAAAACACCTCTCATGATTACGAGAAAAATGAGAAAAAAAACATTGCGGTACTACAAGAAAAAAACATCTCATTACTAAAAACATCTCTTTATTGTTAGAAAACCATCTTGTGAATATGAGATAAATTTTATTAAATTTTATTTTATAAAAACACATAACTGATCTATTTTTTTTTTTTACAATATAGCCTACATGATTACCAACAAGATTCTGACAAATGGTGTTGACAGTATTAGTCAAATTTTACGTCACACTTGGCTTAAGACAGAATGTCAGTGAGCAGTCTAGATCATTGTAACAGTTTTTTTTTTTTCCTTGTTTTTCTCCAAGATGTTTTTGTCGTTTTTCTTGCAATGTGCTTCTGTCATAAAAGTAGAACTTTTTGGGCATAATTCTAAAAGATTTAAATATTTGCCACAAAAACAAGACAGCTTATCACCCAAAGAACACCATACCCACGGTGAAGCATGGTGTTGGTAGCATCATTCTATGTGGCTGAGGGGATTATGGATAGCTCCAAATACCAATCTACAAAACCTGCAGGCCTCTGTTAGACAGCTAAAGATGGGGTAAAATTTACTCTCATGCTATTTACATGCTAATTTTACTTAGCCTGATAACAACCCAAAGTCAACAGAGGAATGGCTTCAGAAGAAGAAGAGCAACATTTTGGAATGGCCCAGTCATTTTGTGTGTGTGTCTGTGTTCCTACCAAGTATGGTGTCTCGGCGTTGCAGTCTGTACGTGTCTTTGTTTTGGCACACTTTATAGATGTAGGTACCCAGGGGCTCGATGTCATCCAGCTTCTCAGTCACAATCATCTGCTCATGCACCAGATATGTCTGTGGCAGGTAGGTGCCGGCCTGGAAACACACACAAAAAAAAAATAGAGCACAAATTTATACTTGGGTTTTCAAGCCCAGATTCACTACTGCATATATTAAATAGAATTATAATATTAATATAATTAAATATAAATTTAGTTCCTGCACTCTGGTGGTACATTAATTTACACACAAAAGTAATTCTTTCAGGCTGCACTAAATCACACTCCAGGTACCCACTTTGCCCTGACATCATTTGCACTTTTCGGTGAAATCACACCAAACTGCATATTCGTTATGATACACAAGCAAAATCCTACAGAGAGCATGTTAGTAGTTTGCACATGTACATGTCCACCTCTTTAGTAAATCAGGCGTACAGTGTATGTTTATCTTTTAGTACCTTTTAGTACCTTATTCTCAGATGTGATTGAGATAATCAGTCCAGTAACTAATAAAGAATGTAAATAAACAGTAATTATTCTTTCACCTTGAGCTTGGCCAGCAGATCCATCAAGTCGTGAGGAGGCATGACCACGGACGTGTTCAGGGGAATCACATAGCATTTATCCAGAGTCAAATCCAAATACGCTGTCAGCCTCTGAGAATCACACAACACAACACAAACACACATATATACAGCCTATTATAAATATATATATATATACATATATATATATATATACATATATATATATATATATATATATATATATATATATATATACATATATATATATACATATATATATATATATATATATATATATATATATATATGCACATACACACACAAACACACACTATATTATATAGTATATACAGTATCTCACAAAAGTGAGTACCTCCTCATTTATATAATAAATATTTGATTACATCTTTTAATGTGACAACACTGAAGAAATGACACTTTGCTACAATGTAAAGTAGTGAGTGTACAGCTTGTGTAATAGTGTAAATTTGCTCAAAATAACTCAACACACAGCCATTACTGTCTATACCGCTGGCAACAAAAGTGAGTACACCTCTAAGTGAAAATGTCCAAATTGGGCCCAATTAGCCATTTTCCCTCCTCAGTGTCATGTGACTTGTTAGTGTTACAAGGTCTCAGGTGTGAATGGGGAGCAGGTGTGTTAAATTTGGTGTCATCGCTCTCACACTCCCTCATACTCGTCACTGGAAGTTCAACATGGCACCTCATGACAAAGAACTCTCTGAGGATCTGAAAAAAAGAATTGTTGCTCTACATAAAGATGGCCTAGGCTATAAGAAGATTGCCAAGACCCTGACACTGAGCTGAAGCATGGTGGCCCAGACCATACAGCGGTTTAACAGGACAGGTTCCACTCAGAACAGGCCTCGCCATAAAATTTTATTTTATTACATTCTTTTGAATGTCCATGGAATAAAATATTAGAAGTCACAAATGTACCTTCTGCCATCATTTACACATTTGAATGGCCATGCAATACGAAGCAATATGATAAAAAAATTAATTAAATATGACCTTATATGGCCATGGGCACTGTTTCGACTCAGAACAGCTGTCATTTGCTGCTATCATCAAGCAACTGTTTGACACTGTATACAACAGCGCTTCGCCTTCGTGCGTTCGCTGAGAGTAGACTGATGGTTGAGGGGCAGGAATTTGGCCAATAGTTGTTGCAAGCCTTTTATAATCGACCAATTGGTGTGCGAGAAGACGGGAATTACAGAGAGGGGTTAAAGCACACGTAGTGTTAGACCATAAGCACATCATAATGAAACTAATCCCGGCTGGACGCTTTTTTAAGGTCTGAAAAAGAGGACGTACGGTCACTCTAACAAAAGCATGTCAGAGAACAACAAATTTGCACATGCACCAGGACGTTGCTCATGTAAGCCACAACTGGCAAGAGAGAATCAGACCTATAATCAAGCAGCTGTCTACATTGTGTTATGTCAAAAGGTTAATTTCTTTGCTTTTAAATGACAAAAAAATGTAATCCTGATAGTATTCCCATTTTTTACTAAATGTACCTGTAACCTGATTACTTTGTTTTTGACATAACTGTAACAGATTACAGTTACCAGTTTTTTGTATCCTAATTATGTAATGCCATTAAAAGCATTCCGTTACTCCCCCAGCCTGATAATAATAATTATAATAATAATAATAATAATAATAATAATAATAATAAATGAAAAGTAATCAAAACAATTTGAATAATATGTTGTGTGTGCAAATGTTCCTCACCCGTTTGAAGTCGTGCACAATGATGGCCGGGTCACTGTCGCTGAAATTGGGCACCTGGACGTTGATGAGCTCCACCTCTTCGTCCTGCAGCACTCGCACGATCTCGTCAATCCTACGCAAGCTCAGGTCACATTCCTGCAATAAATCATCATTCTCCTCCTGGATCCTGTAGTTCTCCTCACGGTACTTTATGCCGCACACAAACACCTGCCCTTCCTACACTCACACACACACACACAAACACGGGAATGAACACATGACTCTGATATCTTGATGATAAAACATAAGAAAGGAATAAAAATTTGGGGGCATGCTGTTGTAATATAAAATAGTCACTGACTTGGCGGTATGAGACTGTTACTCTGACTATTTTACTATAACAGCATGCCCCCAAATTATCACAGCTATAAACAGTTGTCTTTTTTCTCCCTCTTGAAGTTACTAAGACAATAAAACACAGCTTGTCAACATCTTGTCACGTTACCAAAAAACCCCAATGCGTAAATTCCTCTATCCTAAAGACTTTCCCGTGGCAAAGCGCTGACACTGGAGACTCCTTCGATAAATGTTAAATAAATGTCTCTTTGCAGAAAACTTCAACGATTTTACGTTTAATAACACAATTCTAATCATTTTATTATTATTCTTAGCTGATTAAGTCGCTGTGTAAGTTATTACTATAGAATCAGTAACAAAATTAGAATGAGGGTATTAATATTTGATTATTAATCATAATACTTCTCTTTAAAATGACCAATTATTAATATTTTTGCACAATTCAGTGTTGTTTACACTCATCCTCATAGCACTGTATTATACACTGTTTTCTTTTCTTATTATTCAATTTGCACTATTTGTTCCACATGAAATCTCACTTGTGTTTTGTCACTTTATGCTGCTGTCTATTGTACGTGTGTCATGTTAACCATACATGCGCCACTATAGTACAAGAATTTCACTGTTTCTCATTTACTTTGTATTCTGGAAACATATTGACAATAAAACAAACCCGAACTTGAATTATAGCCAGAATTACTGTCAGAGCTGACGTTATAGAAAATTAATCAACACTTGAAATCAAGACTTCAACAACACTGTGGTATAATATGGTGTAATAAGTCACTTAATATTACCTGTGGAAGTCAATAACAATTAACTTCTTAATCTACATTCCTCACTCTTGTAAGAGTGGGTTAGAAGTGGTTCCCATTTGAATTGAATACAAAGCAAAATAACAAACAATGTGTCAAAAGGACATTTAAAAGTATTTCAAAATTTCATACAGCGATGTCCTCTAATAGCTAAAAAGCAATTTGTCTTAGTAGAAAATAAAGTTCAGTAGGAGTGGTGGATCTTCATGTTAGTGACTAATGCAACTGATTCTCAAGAAAATCCTGCTTAAGTGTGCTATGAGGTGTATTTTTTCTTCTCCCATAGCAACCTAAAGCGTCTTCATGATAAAACCAGTACATAAGGAGAAAAAGTCTACCATTTCATCATGTTAACTGTTCTGTAAGTGATCTTTTCCATTCACAGTTGTGAATAAAATGTATTTCTTTTGTAGATGTAGATATACACTTATTTCCAAATTTGTGATAGAAAACATATACTCTCTTCTCTGAGGATATCAAACACACATGAGAAAATTCTCACGCAGTGACCTCACCTCCAGCACGTAGTACTTGTACAGGTAAGCTCCGCCCACGACCACACCTGACAGCATGAGGGCCAGTCCCAGGTAGAAGCACCAGCACCACACCCTTGACGGATGACCCACAACCTGCGCCGCCTCAGGGTCCTAGAGACAAAAACCAAACATATTCCTGTAGGTCAGGTCTCATTGTGTAGAACACATTCACATCAGAAAGTCACTGAAGTTGTGAAATTAATCTATTCATTCAACAGAACACAAGAAGTATGTACAATAACAATATTCTAGTGTTTATATAATGCCGTGGCTGAGTGTCTGTCTGTTCCTGGTCCATGACCAGAGGCTGAAAAATGGAAGCTTTGTTTGGCAGAACAGGGTGACACACCCGTATGCAAAGAGACCAGATTAAAAACAACGACCAATTATGTGTGCATGTGGAGTCTGCATTAAAGCCTTCAAGTATAGGCTCCTGATCATGTTGCAATAATCCGTTCAGAAAGCATGCCTGTACATGGGAATGACAACCAAGCCCAGTCTTTAAAAAACCCAACCCAACCCAACCCAACCCAATCTCTCTCTCTCTCCAATCAGATCCCAGAGGATTTCTTAAATGTCTTTATCTGTGGTGTCTGTGAGCTTAATAGTAACTTATATGCATTTTTTTGTTTATTACAAAAATGTCTTGATTTTTGGTATCATGTGTGCATCACTATACATATTTGGCCTTCTCTTTGACATAATAAAACCAGTTAAATTCATGGTCCACTTATTATCTAACACACCTAATGTACATAATAATAGTTTTTCAGGATCATTTGAATATGTTGCTAGATTAGACTTGGATTAAAACCAAAGTGCATTTATTTTATTAAAGGAAACAAGATGTTTCAGGTATTTTCTTGTACTGGATTAATTAAATTCCATTGTATTTGTATAGCGCTTTCACAATAGATATTGTAAAGTAAATGACTAGATTTAGATCCTTAAGGAACAAACCAGAGGTGACAACGGTAAGGAAAAACTCCAAGACTACATGAGGAAGAAATCTTATAAGGAACCAGGCTGAAATGGGAGTCCTTCTTTCTGAGGGTGACACCGGATAGTGCGATTATAAATCATTACTCTTCTACAATTGTATATAATTGGAAATAGTTGTAAATGTGTTGAAAGTACGTCCATTATGAGCATCACAGTCTTTATGAGTACAGCAGTAGATCTTAGGTACTACAGTGGTACTACAGGTACTTAAGTCTACAGTGTCTAGTTCAGTTATCTACTGAAGAACGGGTGAGTGTTAAACTGTGTTTGGGAAGTGTAAATCCTTAGGTCATGAATGTGGGACCATCCACAACAGCAGAAAGTCAGTCACAAATAAATTGAATTAAATAGCATAAATTCGAGTAGGTCAGGGCTTAATTTATTTTAAATCAGCGTATTACTCATGTGTTTATGTGTAAAACTGTTAAAAAGGATAAGCTCCCATTTAACATATACTATATAAAAGATATGATTCTAAAACTATTAGTAAATTCTGCAGTGTCTATATTAGTAATGTGGATAATATGTACCTCAATTCACCAAAATCTTTAGTTTTAGACAGCGTAGACAACATTAACTCTTACAATTTACAGTCAAGTGCAACAAGTGCAGACTTCACCATGGTACACAGCAACTGGAAAAGGGCTCCACGTCCTGAACATTCGTCCCCTTATTATTATTACTCTTATTAACTTCAAAAGTAAGAAAAAGGGGAAGCTGGTGAGGAAACGACTGTATACATTTGCGATAACACAAATGAGAACAGGAATTAACTTGTATCTCAAAAGTCCCACAACATAACAAATGGCTAAAAGTGCAATATATTAACAACTTAATTACAAACTGTAATAGTGGTAAATATGGTAGAAGAAGAATAAAACACCACCCCCTTGTTGATTACTTGAATATCCAAAACAATATGCCACGTTGTGTTTTATTCATTATATAAACATTACATAAAACATTAAAACATTGTACAATCCAATGCCAATTACACTGCAACTAAAGTATTTAATATCCAACATATTAACTACATGTATAATATTAATCACAGAAATGGCCATTTTAAAAAATAAAAAAAAAAACCCTCTCATTGTTTTAAACAAATAACATTTTAATTATTCAAATAAACAAGATTCTATAGCTTTCTTTTAAGGAAGTAAATTTGTAATCATGAAAAAAAAACAAATTAATGTCAAAGCAAATTTCTATTATTCATTTTATTATTAATTCTTATTATTTTTATTATAAATATAGTCTGTATTTCAACCCCTGATTTTTTTTTCCAGATTATTTTAATATTTTTGATTACTACTTAATAGCCATATAAAGAAGAAACACTGGATATGATTGACCATTAAATAGTAGTAAAAGAATAAATCCTCCTCACCATGTCATCATTAAAAACTAAGGTAACTTTAGTGCAACATTGAAAGTATACGCGATTTAAAAACAATAGAATAATAATTTAATGCTAATGTCACATGCCGGGGGGGGTGGGGGGGTGGGGGAAGTGGAAGTGACTAAGCATATTTACTAAAGTCTGGATTTTAAGTATCTGTACACTTGAGTTTTTGTTTGAGTCTCACAAATTTAAAAGGAAAATCTCTCATTTGTCTATAATCATATATTAATAAATTCACATGGTGACTTTTAAGCATCAGGCTTCTTCAAGTAGATGTAAACTTCTAATAAATCTAAATTGGACAAATAGGTGACAACATGAATGAGACCTAATACACACTGGTGTAATCTATCTGCTGTTACACACACTTTATATTGATCAAGGCAGATAGGTATGAATTATTCAGATAGATATTATTATAAATGTTATGCTAACAAAGCTGTTGTGAATTATTACTTAGCTAATGTTCCCCCATGTTCCTTTGTTTCTTTCTGAAGGAAAACGGTGATTGACCATCAGTTACCAAAATCAGTGTGAAGAGAAGAAGACATATTTTTATTTTGTGAAACTTTCTTGCCATTTTACTTTCCTAGGCTACTTTTAGCAACTTGTAGCCTTATATACTTTACCTTGGAGAATTTGAAGCTATACTTCACATTTTTATAGAGTATTTATTTATATGATTAATTACACTTGAAATTTTTGACAGAAATATATCCATCAGCATTATTTTCTACTATGTTTCTGACTAACACTATTCACACACTGTGTGTGTGTGTGTGTGTGTGTGAGAATGAGTGAGTGAGTGAGTGTGTGTGTGTGTGTGTGTGTGAGAGAGAGAGAGAGAGAGAGAGAGAGAGAGAGAGAGAGATGCATGCAAAAACTTGCCCTAACAAGTTTTGCATTTCAAAAGCGTCTGGCATTTCTGAGACGAGTCATGAAAACTGTTTGCATGTAACTGAAACTGCTGATTCTTTTTGTGTGTGAGTGAGGTAGAGAGAGAGAGAGAACCGCTCTCGCAGACACACGACAAAATGACGGATTCACAAGTTCAATTAGGACTAAATACAACTCTTGCTTTTCACATAATGACCTGGACACACTCACAAACACACACGCACACACACACAATTGCAAAGAAATAAATGTTCTTATACACACAGCTGGAGAAAAAAAAAGATTCCTAATTTATAACATGACTCAATCCAATAACTTCCTGCTGGAATGTGTTAAACATTAACACCCAGATAAGCGAAAGCCAAATCAGACAAATCAGCCTTTCTCAACAACTTTGTGTGTGTGTGTGTGTGTGTGTGTGTGTGTGTGTGGTAAGTGACTGACTGAATGATCAACCTAGATTTTTTTTTTGCTTAATTTACAGCCTAATATATAAACAATGCAATAATAAAAGCAATAGAATAACAGCTTTTACACCGTGTCTAGTAGCACTAATGACCAAATGGTTTCTGCTTAGAACCTTTAGAGTACTAGAACCTTTTTTTTTTTTACCTAGCACACGTTTACACTCTTTTACATAGCAAAAAAAAAAAAAGTTTTAAAAATATTTTTAAATTTAGGTTTAATAGCTCATTAAAAAAGGTCAAGTCTAAAGACTCTTTAAAATGGTTAAGCCTAAATGTATTTATTTTTTTTTAAAAGTTAAGGTTGGGTTTAAAAGCTCTTATTAAAATGGTTAGGTTTAAAGGTTCTACTAGAAAGCAGCTTTCTTTTCAATTCTCAAGAAAGAAACCTTCAGAAAGCTAGAACCCTTGTGGAACTCACTCTATTTATGATATAATGTACAGCATAATGAATCCCACACCTTGCATAGCTCACTACGTGTTAAATAAGAAACATTAGCTTTGTACAAACCTGTGATTAATATTCACTCTTAGAGGGAATTGTTCCTCAGGGGACAATTCAGGTTTCTTAGCTTCCTGAATCGGTTCTACCTGTCTGAAAGGGTTTACTATTGACAGCACATACAATTTAAAGAAGAAAAAAAGGTTCCTCACAGGGACAAACCAGAAAGAGTTCTGGGTTTTCCCTCCCTACACTATCAGGAAAAAATGGTACTAGACTGTACCTTTCTTTGTTGCTGGGGTGGAACCCATATCTCTTGTAAAAGATACACAATAGCAACAAGGAATGGTACCGTTTAGTACACTTTTATTTATTTTATAGAGAGTGTATGAGGGAGTGTGCTTTGAGAAGAAAACCGGCCTCCATCAGTCTTCCTGGTTGCCATTTTAACTGTATAACAATTCAGCCTACAATTAGTGAACCAAAAAAGAGAAGCCTGACAGGAAGAATCTCAAATCAGTCCCTACTCCCTGCACAAGTGCACTACATGGGCTATGAAATGAAAGCATTCTGCACCCTACAGAGAGCCGTGTGAGATCACACGGACATGCGGCAGGATCAAAGTACAAATGTTCAAGTAAAAGCTTAGACACTCTCCGTCATCCACTGATCAAAGTGTGGCGGAGAAAAGACATGAAAACACCATGTGTGTATTTAGTCTACGTCTCTGTCTGATGAAGATGTTTGTTGTGGAAAAAATCGTTACCTTGTCATCGGGAATAAGCGTCTCGCTGTCCTTCTTCACCTCCTTTTGGGCAAGAGCCGAATTAAAGGTCACTTTGACCATGATGGATGATTTGGAAAAGATCAAACACAAGAAACACCGCGTCTACTCTTCACTCCCCGGCCAGCAACAAGGTTCTGCTGTGACGCAGATATGAACACACACACATACACACACACACACACACACACGGAAGTTGAAGATTAAAGTGACAGTAGCTTATGGCTGTGCAGCAGAGTTTATTTAAGGTTATTTAAATGTCTAAATTCATATTTATTATATATATATATATATATATATATATGATTTTTTTTAATTATATTTATTAGAGCCATAAACCCTTCTATTCCTGAACTATCCACTGACTGAACACATGTCCACTTATCTTTTATTTTTTAGCGTCCAGTCAAATCAGCTAATAGCTACAAGAAGTCAGTAATAAATATAATAAATAGGAATATGAAGAGTCGTGATTTCCAATTCAGGGACCCTCTGACTGTGCTTCAGAGACCCCTGAGGGTCCCCAACCATAAAAGGCATGCTGTGAATATTCCATAGATTAAACCCTTTACTCCAGTATTCTCAGTGGTGTACGTGTCTCGCATTTGCTTAAGTAGCACACCATTTTAACTTTGTTGGATATATGTCAAATTTCCTCCAAAAAAAAAAAACACCTTAATTTTGTAACTAGCCCACCAGCTGCATGGCATTTCAACATTGCTGAACATCCCATTACAGATTTATTCCCCCTTTTTCTGTTATAATAAGCTCCACTCTTCTGGGACGGCTTTCCACTAGATTTTGGAGCGTGACTGTGGGGACTTGTGTTCATTCAGCTACAAGAGCATTAGTTAGGTTGAGTTAAGGCACTGATGTTGTGTAGGGAGGCTCAGGGGGGTTGAGGTCAGGGCTCTGCGCAGGACACTCCAGTTCTTCAACCTTCTTCCAATCTTTACACACCATGTCTGCATGGAGGTCCCTTTGTGCATTGTCATGCTGGAGCAGGTTTGGGCCTCTTAGTTCCAGTGAAGGGAAATTGTAACGCTACAGCATACAGAGACATTCTATACAGTTGTTTGCTTCCAACTTTGTGGCAACATTTTGGGGAAAAACCACATGTGGGCACCATATATAAATTTTTTTGTTTCTTTAATAAATGTTTTAAGTATTATCAAAGTTTCTTGGTTAGGTTCATTTATGTTTTGCTAGTGTGTGCTCCTCCTATAGGCAATGGGGTAAGTTTTCTTATTTTCTCTATTCCAAACCAGAAGGGGGGGCTGATACCTGCACAACCGACATTGACTGCAAGATGTCTCTGCAGCATGGAATGGCATGCTTGTGGGACTTGCAATACTTTCTTTTATTTCTTTTAAATTTATTATTAGAAAACGAATGTCAAATATTCATCAAAGTGACTGCATCTCATTCTTGCGTGTCAAGACCTACAGTATCAGCATATACGTAATGTATACACAGGACACCATTGAAACAAACGGTGTTTTACCAGTACACCACATATGGGTGTGATGGTCAGGGGTCTACAAATGTTTGGCCACTTGCTTAGTGTACTTAGATAATAAGAAAATGACACATTACAAATAATAATAATTAATATATTATGTATAATTATATATAATATTATTACTAATAATTAATATAATTGTTTTCCCATGAAGGTGTATAGAATAATAAAGACTTGTTTAAAGTTGTTATTTCAAGTGCTCATAAAATCAAAATTGGTGTTTTAGAACTTTTTGTATGAGACTCTTTACACTGTAGACACAAATACACAAATAGCACAAACATGTTTTGTACAGTATATATTCTTATTTTAATTTGACTATTTTTCATTTATGTAGAAAAAGGATTCTTTTTTTTTTATTCCTCAAATTTGCTCTCCAGAACACATTTATCCCATCCCTGTAAACAAACTGGACAGGACAAATCACTTTACAGTAATAGCAAGTTAGCATTCAAACATGGTTCATGTGTAGTACAACTTCCTCTATGGTATTCTTCCAAACAGTTTGTTGTGTTCTTAGCTCGAACATCTATGACTATAGTCCATCACTTGACAACCCCAGACACAGAATAAAGGCCTGAGCACATCAGCATGTTTTATTCATTATATGATTAGTGTGCAATAATTTTACATCACAGATGGTAAGTAGGCACCTAGAGGATGTTTAGAGATGTTTAAGTGTACTTCATTTTAGTGCAATTAATCACTTATATAGACCTTTATGGTCTAGATTGCATTTTGTAATGTATTTTAACACAGTGTGGCATATATAATTAATTCATTAGGTATTGGTTTTGCTGAGCATTATACTGTTGGTCTTATTGCCAGTGATAAGGAACCTAATGACTCTGGCACACTGTTAGAGTGTTAGAGTTCTTACCAGGATTTTTATTTTTTTTTTTTACAGTAACTTACTGCCAACACTGTTACCAATAAGTTACTGTAAAAGCTTGCATAAGCTATTGCAATGGCTGTTTACAGTTATGTACTAATTACTGTAATTGGTGACTGGAATATATTACTGTAAAAAAAAAAAAATACAGTAACAAGCTGTAATTGTCCTGTAGAGTAAAAAAAAAAATTACTGTAATATATAACCATATTATTGCTGTTAAATTGTTTTGTTTTTTTATGAAAAAGGTTCATTCAAATAAATTTGTATTTTAAAATATATTTTATTGGTATCTTTCCATATACATACTGTATATTTTTTCCTTATATAGTAAAATATTAATACATGGTGTCCCAAAAGTCTCCATACATAGGGGAGTATGTTTGCCAGCACCACGTCGGATGTGCTTTCATCATTGGATGTTCATGGACGTTGGTTGGTCCGCAGCACTTCCAGTCTTTTTGAATTTGTTAATAAGTTTGGCAACAGTGTCGTGTGTAATGTGCTTGCATTTTTCCATCGCAACCTTGCGTCAGCTTGCTGATCAAGCCACGAGTGATTTCAGTATGTACTTCTTTTGTCAAAAGCATTCTTAAAGGCTATCTGGAAGAAAAATAAATAAATAAATAAATAATACATAAATATATTTCCAATTAGGTTATTCACATGAAATTTTCACCAGACATCAGTATTAACTCAAGATATCCAGAAATATAAAGAATTCACAACATTAAAGTCTATAAATAAAGTTATGTGTAATAAAGTGGAATGACACAGAAAAAAAGTATTGAACATGCTAAGAAAAAGCAGTTCTCCAAGGCAAGGTAAGGCAAGGAACCAGCTGAAATCTGTAAGTAATTGTACCTCCTATCTGTGCAAATTAATATCAGCTGGGTTAGTAAATTGATGGTCTATCAGTGTGTCTATCTAACACACTATATATATACTATATAACAAAATGTTACCCAAAGGACAATCTAAATACAATCGGAAGCACCTGAAGTCATCACATAGCATCCCCATATTGATGAAAGTCTTCTATATCTGGCTAAACACACTTTAGTCACATACTTAAACAAGTATAAATACAATCACATAAGACAAGGTTTTCTTAATATTTCCATAAACAGATTTGATAATTTAAAATAATAGTTCATCCAATGAAAATCCTGTCGCTACTGTATGTACTTTACTGTTGACCCACTAATAAAAACAGACAAAAGAATTTGAAGAATTTTGGAGTGGTCAATTCTAGCTAATTTTGTGGTGGAATCATTAACTCATGATGGTCTTCTAAGTTACCATAGTGACACAAGGAGGGAACATAATTAGCTTGTGTTAACTGTTGTTACATTATTGAACTATATGTTAAAAAACTTTAAAATAACAGAGAAAGAACTTGGATTAAAGAAATTAAAGTGAACTTTAGGTAGAAGAAATGTAAAATGGTTCCACCATCCATCCATCCATCCATCTTCGACTGCTTACTCTTTCTTCAGGGTCACGGGGAAACCTGGAGCCAATCCCAGGGAGCATCGGGCACAAGGTGGGGTACACCCTGGACAGGGTGCCAGTCCATCACAGGGCACAATGACATACACACTCACACACACACACCCACTCATACACTACGGACACTTTAGACACGCCAATCAGCCTACCATGCATGTCTTTGGACTGGGGGAGGAAACCGGAGTACCCGGAGGAAACCCCCACAGCACGGGGAGAACATGCAAACTCCGCACACACATGGCCCCGGCGGGAACCGGACCCTGGAGGTGATGGTTCCACCATTTCCTAAAAAAAAAAGAGGTAGAGAAACTTTCTCTGTAGTGACTTTTGTGGCACTACTGCAATAAGAGAGTTCTCTCTCTCTCTCTCTCTCTCTCTCTCTCTCTCTCTCTCTCTCACCCCAGTGATTGTTTGTGTTCCATTGCAACATTAAATGTAAGCGTATTGTTGTGGAACATCTCTCCAGTCTAAATCAAAAAATGTCCAGAGACAAGGGGTTAGAGATGTCAAAAGAAATCAAACTTTATTTAGGTCAAATAAAGCTGATCCGTCTGCAGACAGTCTGAATCATACAATCATGGCACAGGCTTTTATACTATCCTGAAACTGAGCTCAGTTAGATGGTGTTTACCCCTTTTTTCTTTGGAAACAACCTGACATTTTTGCCACAATTAATTCCTTCTGGCCATATGTTGTTTATAATCGTGGTCCAGTCAGGTTTTTTTTTTAAAAGGTTTTATTCTTACAAAATTCACTCTTACAACATGATCCTATGTCTAAATGCTGTTTTTGGCTTCCATATTGAGCTGTTTCAGCATCCTTAACCCTTTACCTTGATAACATTAACTTTTTCACCTCAAGTCATTCTTAGGCCAAGCCGGTCATAGGGCTTAAGCATAAGCATAGACATTCCAGACTAATACGCTTCTGTGAATATTTCTTTAATTATCTTATCCATTGGTTACATATGAGATGGTTAATGCACTTACTGAGTCAAACATTTCATACATGAGTATACACTTAATATGTCTAAATGCTGGTTTATTACTTGGCTGTTTTTAACCAAAAAGGTTAAATGCTGATGAAAACATTCCTCTACTGGAAGATACAGGATTTTTGAACATTCCTCTAATGGAAGATACAGGATTTTTGAACATTACCCAACTGGAATATACAGGATATTCTAACTCAGTACATACTTATATCATTTACTTGATTAGAAAATACTCTATATATTTGAAAATATATATCTCCATCCTCTGGGACTTACTAAGTCCTACCTGCCTCAAGAGAGATGTTTCACAATTCAGTCCCTTCAATCTACACTAACTAGTGATCTCTGTATGATCACTCCATTCATTTGCCAATGATCAAATCCTGAAACACTCTCCTACAGACTACAGAACCAAACAGCTCCCTCCACATTAACAGTGGATGGAGTAAAAGATTCTGTGTCCCTTTCCCTGACATCAAAAAATCAAATATTGTGTTCATAATCATGAGCATGCATTTGGTTCAGCACTTGCCCGTGATTGTCATGATTATGTAGAATACAATATTGATTAAGCTCATATAGCTGTTACAATTATATATTAAATTTAATTCAATTCAATTTTATTTGTATAGCGCTTTTAACAATGGACATTGTCTCAAAGCAGCTTTACAGAAACATATAAACACAGGATACAGATTTTAAATGTGTGAGTTTATCCCTATTGTGCAAGATGGTGTCAAGGAATAACTCCCTAAGATGAAATAAGGAAGAAACCTTGAGAGGAATCTTACTCAGAGAGGAACCCATCCTCATCTGGGTAACAATGGATAGTGTGAAAGTAAAAGAAAGTTCATTATAGTTTTAACATGAAGTCTGTTTGTTGAACTAGTCCACTGTTCACTGAAGGAGATCTGAGTGCAAAACTGCATGTTGTAATTGCAGTCCAAGCGGTACCATCCTAAGCAATCTCCAGGCTGTAGCCTCCAGTTGATGAGAGCTCCATCCAGAGGTAAGGCATCAGGAAGGATCAGTCACGTCTGGAGAGCAGAAAGGGTCAGGATCACTGGCATCTCCATAAAATTATGTGTGGCTAGACAGAAGGAGAGAAGGAGGTAAAGAGAGGGAGAGATTAATAGGTATGCTTGCTAACCCATGATGGATAAGATTGTGTACTTCGTGTAAAAGAAATTCTATTCATGGTAAGCTTGAGTAAACAAATATGTTTTCAGCATAAACTTAAACATTGAGACTGTGTCTGAGTCCCGAACACTATGTGGAAGGCTGTTCCATAACTGTGGGGCTTTGTAAAAGCTCTGTAAAGAGCTTTGTAAAGCTCTTCCCCCTGCTATAGCCTTCACTATTCGAGGTACCAACAAATAGCCTGCACCTTTTGATCTAAGTAGGCGTGGCGAATCACAGAAGACCAAAAGTTCACTTAGGTACTGTGGTGTGTCGTGGTAATTAGAAAACACTTGCAGACTCGTCCTCTGAAGGTAAAAAGGTTTATTACAGAAAGATGGTTAATACAGGATAGAATAAAGCAGGATAGAATAATGAGAGCGCTCTGAAGCCCTTGTGTTAAACCACTACTATATATATGAAACGCAGAGCATGACATTATTCTGTTCACCGATAAGAAGCAGTTTGAGACAGTTCAAACAGGCATTGTTTTAGGATCTTGGACAGACGAACCTTGAACAGAAGAACATATTTGTGTCTCTGTAAACAGATAAACATTCTGCACTGATCTCAGTGACAGGACATGGCCTTCTTAGGCATTATCCTCACATGAGAATGAAACAAAACAAGAACAAACTTATTACAAAGTAAAAATGAGTAATTTCCCTCACATTTCCCCCATTTTATCATTACAAAATATGATAACTAAAATTAACAGATAAATTACAATGCTGGGAATACATCAGAACTTCAGAATCCTTTCATGGTTCAACTGAATTCATCATAAAACAGAAATAATGAAGGCGCTAAGGGTTTTTTGCGGATATAAAGTATCCTGTAGTCAAGCAAGCTCATTTAGGGTGAAATGACAGTCGTCATGGTCAAAAGAATATTTACAATAGGTGTGAAATGGATGTCAATGGGTCGTCATCGTCAGTGTCGCTGGGAGAATCTGATACCCAGTCAGGTTGAGGATACAAGTCAGGTTGGTCATCATAGGGATAGTAATCAGTCTTTGTCAACATCAGCATTTGGTCATTAGTGATTTCAACGAGCGTGAGAGACAATACAAGGCAAAATGAGCAAGACAAGAAGAATTATTGCACCTATTAGTAGACAGACGGTTAATATCCACGAGCCCCATCCCCAGAGTACTGAGTTCAGCCAATCAAACCCCGTCTCGCTAGTCTGCAGAGGGTTGCGTATCGCAGACCGCATGTGTTCAATGATAGAATAACCATTATGTGTCTGAGTGACGAGGGCACATGTGACGTTGTGTGGGTAGCACTGTTGGCAATGATTCTTATGACCAAAGGTGATACAGAACGGTTTACAGAGGCGGCCAATATCTTGGCATACAGGCTTTTAACTACTAATTGTCATCCAATCTGCAGCAATAGTCTACTAAAAATTTTGCGAGCTTATGTGGGACCTATAGAAATCATGTCACCTTAGGCACTTAGTCCCGCCACCACGATCAGCTAAATACCAAATTTGTGTAAAAGTGTGTGCGTCATGCACTCTTTCTGCTGCAACAATGTGATTGACGTGATTGATCAATAAGTCTTCCACCCGATAAACTTCACTATCGCACTTTGGTTTATCTTCCCAGCTTAAGGGTCTACCCCCAGACCCCCAGTGTTGTCGGGAACGGTCCCAGTGATTTGTAAGTTTATTTCTGTGACAGGGCTTACTAACAGATACCACCTATACCAGGAGAAGGGTGTACGATTAGGAATAGGTTTGTATGTATGAGTGGATGTGCAGGTTGATATCTAATGATTTGTGTCTAGTCTTCAACAGGAGTCTGTGGTCAGGGAGCTCTGGGGCGTAAGAGGTGCAGTCACATGATCTAACCTCTGTCCTGGTCAAGTGGCTATATAGTACGCACTAATGAAGTTCAGTCCTCCTAAGAGTACAGTTTCCATGTCGTCAACATTTTCTCCAAAAACCACATGTCCGTGATTTCGCAGGCTACTAGATACCACTTAAGACCGTCTATCGTGGAGTCGCGTGGGATTGGTGTGTTGATGTGTCGGGGTGTAGTGCGTCATGTGTGTGGCTGTGTATATGCAGATCGTTGCTCGTGAGCGTAGGTCCGCATAGAGGCCTCTTGATAGAGAATTACGGTCTAGTTCTCCTATTGCAGTCCCGTCTTCTCCAGCTCAGTGCTCGGCTCTGGTACACTCCTGCAGTGGCTCACATGCATCCACATAGCTCTCTGGCTGGCCTTTACCACAGAGTGAGTGACGAAAAGGATCTAGAATGGCCAAGACCACCGTGGCCTGTTCCACCTGGTCCTGCGGAAGTCCTTGATCACGATCCACTCTCCGGGCTTCAGATCGTGCAGCAGACCCGTGGCTGGAGCTGGAAGTGCTGCCTTTACCTGCTTGTGGATAGAGTGCAGAGCAGAGGACAGGGTTGCACAGTAATTTAACATTGCATCATCACATGCTGCAGCATCAGGAAGAGGAGCTGTCACAGGTCCAATTCCTGTGTTTGGAGGTCTCCCAAACAGTATCCCAAAGGGGCTAAGCCCATCCTAAGCCTGTTTCAGAACAGCATTTGCTCAATCTGTTTTTTAGTGTCCCATTTTCTCTCTCTACCACCCCACCACTAGCTGGATGATATGCACAGTGCTGCTTTAAGTCAATACCCAAATACTCACCCACCTACTTAAGGGCATGGCTCACAAAAGGTGTGCCATTATCACTGGAGATTATCATTATCACTACCGCGTCTGAGTCCCGTTTGAATGTAGGGACATGGCCTTCTTTACCTTCAAACCTCAACCCATGTTATGAGTTGCACAAACAGTGTAAACAATTTTATTTTATTTTTTTCTAGAGAAATGAGAGAAAGCAATGCTTTACCGCAGCTATCATTCCCCCTTTTGATGCATGGTCCCTGCCATGTGTCAACTTTGAAGACAAGGACAGCCCTGGGGGCATCGCCAAACTCTGTGAACAACCGTGCAGCCTGCTTTGTGCCACACAGCCTTTTCGTCGTCCGCATAGCCTGTGCATGGAGGTCTGAAAGCTGTAAAGAAGGAGTGATTATTTTCTTTTGAGTTTTGGGACCATAGATGCAGCTGCTTGCTTTGCTGCACTGTCCGCTCAAGCATTTCCTAGGAAAACATGGTCTAATTTGTTAGTATGTGCATCACATTTGCATACTGCAATAGTTTTGGGGAGTAGGACTGCATCCAGCAGCTCAGAGACTAGTTTGTGGTGGGCTATGTGTGTTCCTGAACTTATCAGGAAGTTCCTGTGTTTCCAAATTGTCCCCAAATCATGTACTACCTCAAAGGCATATCTACTGTCTGTGTAGATATTTACTGACTGTCCCTCAGCATGTCTTCATGCCTCTATGAGGGCATACAGTTCAGCTGCTTGTGCTGAAAGGTTTGAGGGGAGACTTCCCAACAGACCATCTCATGTGCGGTCACTACTGCATAGCCCACACGATTTTTACCTGTGTCTGGGTCACGTGATGCAGACCCGTCCACAAAAAGGATCAAATCTGGGTTTTCCCATGGAACATTCTTCAGGTCGACTCTAGGGGAGCAGAGTTTGTTAGTCAGTACAACACAGTCATGTGGTTCTCCGTCTCCCTCTGTTGGAAGAAGAGTAGCAGGGTTAAGGACAGTACATCGTTTTATAGTGACATTCGGCATGTCTAGTAGTATAGTGTTATGGTGCAGCCATCATTGGGTGGACAGGTGTGAGGTTTTCTGTTCACGTAGGAGTAACAACACCTCATGTGGAACCAAGAGGATCAATTCTGAGTAAGCTACCAGGTCTCTGGATGCCAGCACAGCTTTCTCAGCTGCTGCTACTGCATGTACACACGGGAAATTCTGCAGCGACTGGATCCAACTTACCTGAGAATGAGCTGTCCAACCTGTTGCATTTGCCATCTCTCTGAGCAGTGCTACTAGAATAGTATAGTTTGAATTAAAGATCTTCAATATGAACACATACCTAGGATAGAGAGAACTTGTTTCTTCGTCAGAGACTTGGGAATCTTCTGGATTGCAGATACTCTTTCAGCGGAGAGTTTCTTTCCCTTTGCAGAAATGTCATGACCCAAGAAATCTCACTTCTTGTTGTACATACTGTAATTTGGAGATACTGGCTTTGTGTCCCTCTTTGGCAAGATGCTGCAACAATTTAATGGTGTCAGTTTCACACTGTGCCCTGGAGAAAGTGATAGAGGTGCTAAGCTGTCCTTTAGCATTTGGTTGTATATCGTTAGTGACTCACAATATCCTTAACACAATCCACTGAAAGTGTAAGGACGTCCGTCAAATATGAATGCAAACTGAAACTGTCTGTCTTTATCAAGAGATATAATGAAAAAACGCATTAGCTAAATCTACGACTGAAAACCATTCACTATTTGCTGGAACCTGGCTTAATATATTGTGAGAATTTGGCATGTCTGGAGCTCTCTGTTTGACTGCTGCATTAACTGCTTGCAAATCTTGTACAAATCTCCATTCATCAGGTTGTAGGGTTTTTTTTTTTTGCTTCTCACACTGGAAATATTGGAGTGCGCACTGACAAATCTGATCAGGGAACAATAACCCCTGCCTTCAATAATGAATTGAAAACTGGTTTATTTCCCTCAATAGCTTCAGGTTTAAGAGGGTATTGAGATTGTCTGGGCCTAAAGTCAGACTTTGGTGTGATCACAACTGGTAGTGCACTTTTAATCAGGCCTACGTCATGTTTCCCTTGGGCCCACAGCCTGAGAGGCACCTTCTTCAATTGTGGGTGTATCTCTAGAGGTGTGGGGCTTGTCCCAAGGTTCAGAAACATTCCCTTGTCATGACATATTACATCCAGGTTAACCTTGCACATTTCCTGAAAGAATTTTTTATAAACTCCCAGTGTCTGGCTGTACCACATGTTGGAGGTGGGTTTCTGTTCCCAATCTGTAATTTTCCCGCTCTCCCATAATCTGACCCACGGTCCCACTTCTTTCTACTGTTTGTTCTTTATTTTGGCTAATGACACGTGGGGCGCGGATTCTGGGATGAAAAATGCACGCAACTGCGTGTCACTCAATTTGACTGAACATGCACAAACTTTGTCACACCAATATAGGTACAGCTCTTCACTTTCTGGGATATCCATTAACCATTCTTTCTCAAAATTAAAGTCTCTTCCTTCATGCACTTGCGCTGTGCAATGAAGGGCAGAGGACAGCATAAAATCAACATAGTTATCCTTCATCTTAACATGTGCCAACGTCAACAAACGAGCACAGGCTCTAGGCTTGTTATGCATGGACCATTGATAAACACAGAGCTCTGTTTCTTTAACAAATGGAGTTCCCAAAGATGAGTCATCAATTATTGTTACTCCCTGAGTGAGGACATCAAATTTAAGTGTAAAACACACATTAAGTCCCTGCCCAGTAGATTGACTGGACATGAAGACGAAATTAGGTATAATACTGAATGTCCTGGTACACCCATGGAGTGCAGTGGCCGTGAACTCATTTTCGGGGATTCTTCTAATTTGCAGTGTTTCATTACTGAATACGTTGCTCCTAAATCTATCAAAAATGTGACTCTTTGTCCGTTAACTACAAGAGATACACATGGTAACTGTGTAAAAGGAGAGGCATTATACTTTAAAAAGTTAAGGGTCATGACTGGTTCAGACATTTGTGAAATGTCAGTCTGACTAATGTTGGATGTGGGTGTGTGCATATATTCCTGTTCTTTGTGAGCTAACTTATAGTTTGGGTGTCTGATGTCACCTCTTCTGTTCCCAGGTGCCTCACCCTTCCCTTAGCTCCGCTCGTCAGTTCACTTCTGCTCTGGACAGTCTCTTGCAAAATGTCCAACTTTTCCACAGTTGTAACAGTTTAATCCTGGTCCATAGCCCCGACGGCCGGGTCTTCCTCGTCTGCGTGCTTTTGGTCTTCCTCTCCATCTCCATCTTTCTTTCCTTTGCCTCTTGTACGAGGTCTCCGCATGGATTGCATACCTTTCTACTTGTGTGAGGTTTCCGGTGTCCCAGTTGATACATTGTTGTTTGACTATAGCGGCAATTTCTGGTTTCATGCCGTTCATAAAGCTGTTTCTGAGATGTGCCTCCCATGCTGTGACGGCTGCCTGCCCATCTGTCAGAGCGTCGGGTTTCTCCAAGCCTGAGTTTGCATCATGGATCTCAGTGAGCCTGGACAGGTACTGTGATACAGTCTCTGAATCTTGCTAGTAGTTATATCATTCACTTTCTGTCAAACTGTCAATCAAAGTAGTGTGTGCTGATTTATGGCCCTTTGTGCTTCTCAGGCCCATGTTTCTGTAGGTGACCTAATTTATGACCAGGGGTGGGGGTAACCCTATCGACTGTATTAGTGGGTCATTCTGGCTCCTGTATGTCTGGGCAGTGGTGGAGAGGGGTGTGTGGGGGAGTAGACCCTCCCAACAAAGGTGTTTATGTTAATGAGTCTGGTTTTTGGGGGGTGAAATAAGTCTGAAAAGCATATCAATGGTTAATATTGGGTATGCATTTGTGTTACTGTGTGGGGTTATTTCGTTTGTGTAACCACATTGTTAGAAAAAGCATGATGTTTGAATGTGTACATATATGAGTAGAATATTTGTTTGTGAAATAAATTAAAACAAATGTTGATTACATTTTTAGGGATCCCGGTTTGCCTTTGAATAAAAAGTTTAGGAGGTAAAGCGTGTTTTTAAAAAAAAAAAATAATCTGTTTAAAAGAATCGCTTGTATTACATACCTTCTAAACACAAACCTTTAGGAGGTAAAAATGGTTAAAAGAGCTGTTTAAAAAGAATCGTGCGTATTACACGACTTCTAAACAAAGATCATTATGAGGTAAAAATGTTGAAGTGTTGGCTAAAAGAATCGCCGTAATGTTTAAACTAGAAGATAAGTTTTCCCGAGATGTCTTCCATCTGCTGGGTTAAAGCATTAATGATGTTAAAACCGAATCACCGCTCCCTCTAAACCCCGCCCACACACACTTGTTTCAGACACACCTCTCTCTCTCTCTCTCTCTCTCTCTCTCTCTCTCGCTCTCTAAACCCCGCCCACACAAACGTGTTTCAGACACACCTCTCTCTCTCTCTAAACCCCGCCGACACACACGTGTTTCAAACACACCTCTCTCTCTCTCTCTAAACCCTGCCCACACACACGTGTTTCAGACACACCTCTCATTCTCTCTCTCTAAACCCCGCCCACACACACGTGTTTCAGACACACCTCTCATTCTCTCTCTCTAAACCCCGCCCATACACGTGTTTCACCGGTAGACAGTACTTTCTGTCAAACTGTCAATCGAAGTAGTGTGCTAATTTATGATCTTTGTGTTTTTCCTGAAGGACAGTTTGTAGGTAGTCTAATTTATGGCCCTTTATGTTTTTCCTAATCAAGAGTTTTGTGGGGGAGACACTTATTTCATGACCAGGGGTGGGGGATAACCCTATTGACTGTATCAGTGGGTCATTTTGGCACCTGAATGTCTGGGTTGTGTCCTTCCTTTTCTCTCTGTCTCTCTCTGTGTGTGTTTGTGTGTGTGTGTGTGTGTGTGTGAGAGAGAGAGAGAGAGAGAGAGAGAGAGAGAGAAATAAGGTCATGTGTTTCCTGGGGGTTTGCTGACCAGAATGCTTACAATGTGTTTATGTTATTGAATTAAGGGACGAGTCGTGCATTTCAGTGTTTTACGACCCCTACCAATGTGTACATTTAGTAGTTTAAGTGAATCTTTGTTTCTGAAATTACTTTTGTGGTAAGTATCAGTTTGTGTAACTAATCTATGAGAAAATACTAGACCTGGTGTCTGAATGTGGTAGATGTATTAGAATTGTGGACATTTTATGTGTGTGTAGCTACCTATGTGTATGATTTGTGTAATCCTTCTGTCAAGAAATGAACAGATAACATTTATTGCCTATGTCGTTGAGAAAAACACTGATGTGTAAAACATTTCTACATTCCTTCAAGGCTGTATGAGGACGTTATTCTCTTTTAGTGAAATAAAGACCAAAACCATCGGTGTTATTCATTGTGGAGACTGAAGTAACAATATGTCTGAAGAAAATTTAAAATATTTATTACATAGCCTACTTTCCAAACAAGGTATTTTAAGGGTAAAAAAACCACACCTTTTTAAAAGATGGTGTTTTAAAAGAATCATGCGTTTTGTTTCAACTATAAACAAGTTTTCGGAAAATGGTTCGCCAACGAGGATACTTACACAGAACTGTTGCTAAATACATAAGCTTTTGTCTATGCTTTGACATCCCATGTCCCCACTGGCTGACAGTCAAGTCGTGTAAATTTATGACCTCTGGTAACACAGTTTGACATGAATGTGTGATCTTCCCTGGCAGTTGTCTGTCTGTGGGAGACAGAGAAATGTGATTTCTGGGGGTTTTGCTGAATAGAATGCTTACAAATGTGTTTATGTTAATGAACTAAGGAGAGAGTTGTGCGTCTCAGTGCTTAAATAATGGTTAAGACATTGTAGTTAGAACACAGAAGAAACTCTGCAACTATCTGTTACAATGGCTGCTCCGAGAAATCCTAATACCCCTAGAGGAATGCTGTGTATTCACCAACAAGAGGACCTGTTGAAATGAGAGAGGACCTGACTTTTGCTCCGAGAAAAAAAAACCCAAGATGTTAGTTTGACAATTTATTCATGAAGATATTGTAAAGATGTTGTTGTTTAACCCTGAGCAGGGTGTCAACAACTCCAAAGATCGTGTCTTAAGTTCGAAGGTTTATTTAGGAGGTAGAAAAAACATTTAAAGATGATGTTTTAAAAGAAACGGGTGTTTCGTCCAAAATGGTAAAAAAGAAAAATGGTTGTACTCCAATGTGAAATAAATCAGTGGAGACACACTGAGTACATTTCTGTTCCACAGTCTATAAGGATCCCCGCCCTTAATGTAGAGTGACAAATGTACACACCCTCCGTGACTATGTTATTTAAGGTTTAAACATTTTTATTTTGTGATGGCAACAAGACAAAATTGTTGTACATTTGGTATCTGGTGATTTTAGAATTAGACCCCAACTGTCAAATATGTTTTGACATAGAATGTGAATTGCTTTGTCAAGCAAAGAGCACGATGGTATGGAAAGAGTATGATGAGGTGATCTAATGCTTAGGAGTTCTACAGAACTTTGACTTTCGAACATTCCAACATGGCCCTCAGAGAGGCATTATCTAAAGTATGTATATATAATATAGATCAGATCACCAGTATGTCTTTACCCACTCCTGATCTGGAGTCAAAATTATTTCTTTTTATTTCCTTGTATGGGTTAACAGTTAAGACATATTTCCAACAGTACAGAATATTAGACATTTAGTGTAAACTACTGTGAAAAAAATTCTCTGAAATATTTAGGTGAAAATTTTTTTCCATATTAAAGGCATCATATTAGAAAAGATAGTACAGTCTTTGTTGATAAGTTACAAACATACTTTATAATAATTTGTTTAGGAGCATCTGAATCTGGCAAATAACTTTTATTCCATTTAGGCATGCAATAAAAGTTAATAAACAAATTAGGAAGAAATGGCTTGTACACTACTGCTAAGTTATTAAGTCAAACCATTCTGTTCAAACTTCAGCGTGATCCATAGAGTAGCAGAAATTTATGGCACCTTGTGAATACCGTGTGAAGGATTAAGTTGACTAGTCACTTACAGTTACAAAGACATATCCTTGTGCAGGATCACCTTCACACCAGCATTGCCCATTGACACGTCTTCTACCATGTCAACATATAAGAAAAGGCAAAAAGTAATATGAGATATATAAGAATATATTTTAACAAATATAAGACATTATAATGAAAAAACATCATAATATTATTTAACAAGGTCTGCCATTCAGCCCTCTTAAGTGTAAGAGCATTATCAGTATTTTATGGCAGTTGGGACAGTAGTTAGCTTTCAGATGTCAGATGAAAAACAACTTTTTGAGTCACAGTGCCAAACTACCGTCAGAATATTTTGATCCTTCTTTTTCAGCGTGAAGGACTGGCATTTATTTAATAGACAGATGGCACAGCCATATACTTGGTCAGAGGATTTAGGAATTTCTTTAAGAAAGGTTCATTGTTTTTGTTCTTTTATCATAGCATCAGTTTGTGTACGTACTTTGGTTAGTGGCTTAAACTGTTTTATTAGGTGGTGACAGATTTCGTTAACAGGGAATGATGATAGGTGAAGATTAAGTTGGTATGCATGTACAAAATAAAACTGTCTATATGTGTATTTGTCTGCTATGTATCTGTTTAAGCACTACTTTAATAGCAATATAAAGAGAGCGAGAGAGAGAGAGCCCATTAACTAATTCATAGAACCCCTTTCTACCTTTTCAACTTCGTTATACGTGTTTCTTTTCAAGCATTGTGTGCAGAAATTGCAAATCGTTAGTTTGAAGGTTAAGGGTTCCTTAGAATTTTGCTTCTTCAGCATCAACAAAGTCTAAACAAAGACTAAACTCAGAAACAATATAGCTGTCTGGTTGTGATCAGAATAAAAGGCATTGTGAAAGGTGACTTAATTCCCAAAGTGCTAAATGAGATTTCTCTATATGACTTTGGTCTGCATTTATATAGCGCTTTTATCCAAAGTGCTTTACAGTGTGTCTCATTCACCCATACCAATGGTAGCAGAGCTGCCATGCAAGGCACTAACTTGCCATCAGGAACAACTTGGAGTTCAGTGTCTTGCCCAAGGACACTTCAGCATGTGGAGTCATGTGGGCTGGGAATCGAACCTCCAACCCTACGATTAGTGGACAACCCACTCTTCCACCTGAGCCTCCCTATTACAGTATTACTTTTCTACAGTATATGCCATTAAGTCCTAGTTTCCAGCCATCATTACAAAACGGGAGAGGAAATCTTTGTTCATCAGATGTGTGATGTAAAGCTAGACAGTCTGATAACAAATTACACAAAAATTTATGTTGAGAAAATTCAGCTTGCTCTTTGTTCCCAAATAACATTGAACCAGATCCATAGTTTACATCATCTGCTCACACGTATTTAATCTGTATTACAAGTACTGAACAAGTTAGAGGAAGAGAATATGTAGCTTTACTTTTCATTGGAACTTTATTGTTTATTTGGATCTGTCTTGATTCATTTTCATATTCAGGTTTTTTATTTATTCATTTCATTATTATTTTTTATGAAGTATCTTCAACCCAGGAGAGTGTGGCATCTAACATAACGTATGAATGTAGGAACATGGATTTTCATCATGCGCTCCACCAGCACCCTAGTTGAAAAGAAAGTCAAACATGTTAAATCTTCAAAGGTCAGGCAGTGCAAGAGTAAGGGAAAAAAAAGCACATCACCTATTTAGATTATATCTATGATTAAGTTCACATTCAATTAAGAAATGAAGCTCATGTTAAGGCTATTTTGTCCATAGATGTCTTTTCTAGAAGAAATTGATGACCAATTCCCTAGGCATTGTGCCTCCATTTAAAATAAACACTCACATGCAGATACAGAAGGTATGATATTGTGCACAGATGCAAGACATACAGGAATATTTGAAATGAAATTTATAATATTTGCAATGATGGATACGGACCATATGAAAACCAAGTAGATGAAACAGTTTTGAACAGTGGCTGGTGATACTCAATGATCTTGTTATTTACTGCATTTGTAATGATGATGATTTTTCAAATGAACTTGAACACTCCTCGTGGTGGATTCATGTTAAAAATATGTTCTGGCTGTGATTGATGTCACAAAATATATCCATTAAATCTGCATTGCAAAAATAGATAAATAACTAAATTAATTAATTTTAAAAATCTGAGCAAATTTGTGATATGAAATGTTTCCCAAGATTGGAGATAATGTGCCACAAACCTTGGCACCAAGGATTCCATATAATCCGGGGCATACCCACCTAAGGACATACCCATCTATGAACAACAAAAACACAGAATGTGACCATATAGGGCCATGATCTGTTCAACCAGAAAAGTATCAGAAGTCCAGATAAGAGTATTGAGTTCATTGTCATGACTTTTTGCATGGCATGTGTTTCCATATTTATATCATAGGCTCTGGAATTATATCTCTGAGTACTTTAAACAAGTTTTTACATACAACTAGTTTTAAACATCCACAATAGTCTGGGAGTTGTGTATTAGACCTGTACCTGAGCATTTTGCTTATAAATATATACTCTCTATCTGAAAACATTCAAAACCCTGTCAGAAATTAAGCTTAATTTTCAGACAGTAATGCTAGTGTACAATACATCTAATGTATTAATGTTTGGAGTTAAGTTTTTTTTTTATATGATGTGAATGTGATGTAATTGACTTAACAAATCTCTACAGCACTATCATTCATTGATGGAACTAATTTGCATTATAATTAAACTTTACAGCAACAGAGATACATTTCATGAGGTTTGGCACGCAGCAGTCCAAATACAGGCAAAGAATTAGCAATTTGCAATCTTTTCATGCGACTCCTTTCAGAAAATGATCTTTCTATGTTTCTTATGCACACAGAACCTACTTTTCTTTTCATGAAATCACACACCAATTTACTATTCCTGTATAGGGGTTTGAGTAAATATAGATAAACTCATTACTGTACTGTAGCTCTCAGAGTTACTACACTATCATACTTCATAAGCGCTACATGTCGCCACTGGGTTGTGAACCGTTCTAAGAATTTTGGTATGGTTTCACCCTTTCCCATTGTGAGAGCAGTGACTTGTGTCAGATCTTGCGCAGCAGAGCTTAGTTTAGCGAGATATTGCAGGAGGTCATTCTTAAACTCTATGACATTGTCCAGCTCAGCCCAATATAAGGTTTGTCTAGGTTTTGTCCTTCTTATTTTAACGGTGTTAGTCACCCTATCCTCACCTGTACCTGTGGTGGTTGTCTGAGTTTCGGTGTCACTATCCCCTCCTGTGAGATCGATTCCTACATTATCGTGTCAAGTATTAAGGGCAGTTACTTCCTCTACTAATCCCTCCTCATCATATTCGTCTTTTAATGCGCTGCGAATAAGGAAACAATAATCAGGACCGGTCAATTGGAGATGAGCACTACAGGACATAAGAGCGTTTACCCATTTAACAGGTTCCTTTTTAGGATTGTGCACGTTAATAGCCTGAGCGCAGTAAGTCAAATCAGCTAGGGAAGCTAGGGCTACATGAAAGCCTCCTTTCCCTTTCGTCTGCCATGCCATGGCAAAATTAGTTGGCTGCAAGAGCTCAGGCGGAGGGGGAGGTAATTCTACTCCATTAACAGATTGTTCTCCCTCGGGAGTAGCAGTGGCTAACGCTAGCGGTTTGTGTGTGAGCGGTTTAGTGGGTTTTTGCTTCGAAATCGGAGCAGCAGCGGCACTGGAATTTAGGCTTGGAACTTTAGTTCTACGTGGTGGTGCGCAAGGTGTCTTATCATTCACATGGAACGTTTTAGGGAGTGTGTCTTTTAAATTATAATGTTTATTCCAGAAGGGGAGTAGGCGAAGCCATCCCATATAACATTTTGCCATATACTCATAATCCCAAAACGGATCACCTTCCCCGTCATAAATCATTTGTTTGATCTGAGCAAATACACGCGGCTCAAAGGAACCATAGAGTGAAATAATTTGAAGCTGCGGCACGCATGCAACTGACCAGCCGTGTACACAATCTAAATATGGAACCGTATAGAATCCGCCTAACGGCTTCTATCCGGTCTCTGGGTGTCATCCCAGGAGACGGAAGAACCAGGCTGGACGGTGACCCTCCCATAACTAACTTGGAAAACAACACACACAATAACACAATAATACAATAATACTAAACAAACAATATAACACTCGTAGGCAAACCACACAGACAAATTATGGCAAATTATCAAATTATTCTACAAGTATAAAAACATATTAGGCGGCATGACGTTACAGAGGATCCTAGACCAAAGTACAGATTGATTATTAACAATCACTCATTTCTCTATTTATAATTATGGGTTCGAATTACACCACACCAGGGTGGAAAGAAAAACACTCACCTGGTCCGGAGTAATCCCATTTCTGACACCAAATTGTTAGATTTCCACTCATCTCAGGAATCTCGGCTTTATGTCTCCAGATCTCCGTCATGCTTTCTTTAGCCTATTCTACAATTCCACAATTATTTACTTCTATCACTTTTAGTTCTGTGCTGCTATGAGCTAGAAAGTGTGGTTTTCCTCGGAGCGTTTCAGATCTGGGGAGTCTAATGAACACACACTGACACGGGCATGCTCACAGAGACGTCCGATTTATTCATTCAAAACAGAAGTATTTATACACATTGTACACATTGATAACAGCAGTGCGTGGACGGTTTCTACTGGTCCAGGTGTCAGACACATTTAGACAAAACACACAGCACATAGTCATGATACAGAACGAGTCCTGTGTCATGTTGACATGAAAATACATAATAATATAATCAAGGATAGCAGTTGATCAGCTTATTTAAAGAGGTAATCAAATGAATACAAGGTAATTAAATGAATACGTTCATCATAGGTATTTGATAGCAGTTCTTAATATAAAAGAGTACATGATAAAAGAGAATTTCCTTTCAATAGATATCAGCAGGAATGACCTGCTTGAGCTGAGTGAATGAAAATCAGTAAACTAAAAAACTAACAGTTAATTAACACACCCAAATGCATCCAATAAGAGACTAATCAGATTCTTGGACAACATAAATGCAATACTACAACATGCATCTGCACAAAATTGCATGAACACACAACTATCTGATATCCATAGTCAGGAGTTGGTAAGCAGAAGGCTGTGGAAGCAGAACAAGTTTAGAGATTGCTGGAGGAGGGCATGACACTTCTAACTGCATGTTTTAAAATGGTCTAATTTGATTTTGAAAGAATGTTCTGTCAAACTCATTCAGTGTTCCAACAGTGTCCTCCAGGACACTAGTAGACTAGGCTTGACTGTCTGATGAACAAAGATCAAGTAACAGCTCAGTATTTTGGTATACTCAACGCCATGTTGATAATGCTGCTCTTGATCTTTCAAAGCTCAACCAGGAATTGCAACAATTCATTATCCTTATTAAAAACAGGTGAAATCTAGGAGTGTTCATGGTGCTGTTTCAGTAGTTACCTTGTTGGGGTTTTTCTTTGCGTCAAATAAGCTGTATCTGGGTCAAAATAAGTTAGCTTCTCACTTTTCCTTCCATGTGGAAATTTATCCACATCTGAATCTAGTGATGAAATTGTGAGGAAAAAACTGTTTTTAAACAGAACTATATTGTAGTGAGAACAAAGTTTGTCATAGAAAAATTATCATTCCCATCTGGTATTGTTAGAGCAAGTAAAAAAGGTCAGAGAACATCTGACACACTCACTAGCACAGTAATCTTAATAAGTATTTAAATAGATATGTTAAATAGATATGATAGTTAATAGATATTATAAATTTCATTTCAAATATTCCTGTCTGTCTTGCATCTGTGCACAATATCATATCTTCTGTATCTGCATTTGAGTGTTTATTTTAAATGGAGGCACAATGCCTAGGGAATTGGTCATCAATTTCTTCTGAAGACATCTATGGAAGAAATAGCCTTAACACGATCTTCATTTCTTAATTGAATGTGAACTTAATCATAGATATAATCTAAATAGGTGATGTGCTTTTATTTTCCTTACTCCTGCACTGCCTGATCTTTGAAGATTTAACATGTTTGACTTTCTTTTCAACTAGGGAGCTGGTGGAGCGCATAGTGAAAATCCATGTTACTACATTCATACATTATGTTAGATGCCACACTCTCCTAGGTTGAAGATACTTCATAAAAAATAATAATGAAATTAATTTTTTTTAAAAAAAACCTGAATATGAAAATGAATCAAGACAGATCCAAATAAGCAATAAAATTCCAATGAAAAGTAAAGCTACATATTCTCTTCCTCTAACTTGTTCAGTACTTGTAATACAGATTAAATACGTGTGAGCAGATGATGTAAACTATGGATCTGGTCCAATGTTATTTGGGAACAAAGAGCAAGCTGAATTTTCTCAACATAAATTTTTGTGTAGTTTGTTATCAGATTGTCTAGATGTACATCACACATCTGATGAACAAAGATTTACTCTCCCGTTCTGTAATGATGACTGGAAACTAGGACTTAATGGCATATACTGTAGAAAGGTCATATAGAACATAGAGAAATCTCATTTAGCACTTTGGGAATTAAGTCACCTTTCACATTGCCTTTTATTCTGATCACAACCAGACAGTTATATTGTTTCTGAGTTTAGTCTTTGTTTAGACTTTGTTGATGCTGAAGAAGCAAAAGTCTAAGGAACCCTTAACCTTCAAACTAACGATTTGCAATTTCTGCACACAATGCTTGAAAAGAAACACGTATAACGAAGTTGAAAAGGTAGAAAGGGGGTCTATGAATTAGTTAATGGGCTCTCTCTCTCTCTCTCTCTCTCTCTCGCTCTCTTTATATCACTATTAAAGTAGTGCTTAAACAGATACATAGCAGACAAATATACATATAGACAATTTTATTTTGTACATGCATACCAACCCGTACCGTAGTTTGGTACTGTGACTCAAAAAGTTGTTTTTCATCTGACATCTAAAAGCTAACTACTGTCCCAACTGCTGTACAATACTGATAATGCTCTTACACTTAAGAGGGCTGAATGCCAGATCTTGTTAAATAATATTATGATGTTTTTTCATTATAATGTCTTATATTTGATAAAATATATTCTTATATATCTCATATTACTTTTTGCCTTTTCTTATATGTTGACATGGTAGAAGACGTGTCAATGGGCAGTGCTGGTGTGAAAGTGATCCTGCACAAGGATATGTCTTTGTAACTGTAAGTGACTAGTCAACTTAATCCTTCACATGGTATTCATAAGGTGCCATAAGTTTCTGCTACTCTATGGATCACACTGAAGTTTGAACAAATGGTTTGACTTAATATCCGCAGCAGTAGTGTACAAGCCATTTCTCCCTAATTTGTTTATTAACTTTTATTGCATGCCTAAATGGAATAAAAGTTATTTGCCAGATTCAGATGCTCCTAAACAAATTGTTATAAAGTATGAGTTTGTAACTTGTCAACAAAGACTGTACTATCGTTTCTAATATGATGCCTTTAAAATGGAAAAAAAATTTCACCTAAATATTTCAGAGAATTTTTTTCACAGTAGTTTACACTAAATGTCTAATATTCTGTACTGTTGGAAATATGTCTTAACTGTTAAAATATTTTGGAACCTTTAAAAATAACTCGACGGCTTCTATAACTTTGGCTTATAGTGTATATGACTGCTCACTGTCATAAAACCATACAAGGAAATAAACAGTAATAATTTTGACTCCAGATCAAGAGTGGGTAAAGACATACTGGTGATCTGATCTATATTATATATACGTACCTTAGATAATGCCTCTCTGAGGGCCATGTTGGAATGTTCCCAGGTAAATGTACCGTAGAACTCCTAAGCATTAGATCACCTCATCATACTCTTTCCATACATCGTGATCTTTGCCTGACAAAGCAATTCACATTCTATGTCAAAACATATTTGACAGTTGGGGTCTAATTCTAAAATCACCAGATACCAAATGTACAACAATTTTGTCTTGTTGCCATCACAAAATAAAAATTTTTAAACCTTAAATAACGTAGTCACAGAGGGTGTGTACATTTTTCACTCTACATTAATGATGGGGATCCTTATAAACTGTGGAACAGAAATGTACTCAGTGTGTCTCCACTGATTTATTTCACATTGGAGTACAACCATCCATCTTCAACCGCTTACTTCTTTTCAGGGTCGCGGGGGAACCTGGAGCCTATCCCAGGAAGCATCGGGCACAAGGCGGGGTACACCCTGGACAGGGTGCCAGTCCATCACAGGGCACATACACACTTAAACACCCATTCATACACTATGGACACTTTAGACACGCCAATCAGCCTACCAAACGTGACTTTGGACTGGGGGAGAAAACCGGAGTACCCAGAGAAAACCCCCGCAGCACGGGGAGAACATGCAAACTCCGCACACACATGGCCTCAGCGGGAATCCCGGACCCTGGAGGTGTGAGGCGAACGTGCTAACCACTAAGCCACCGTGCGCCCTTGGAGTACAACCATTTTTCTTTTTTACCATTATGGACGAAACACCTGTTTCTTTTAAAACATCATCTTTAAATGTTTTTTCTACCTCCTAAATAAACCTTCGGACTTAAAACACAATCTTTGGAGTTGTTGAAACCCTGCTCAGGGTTAAATAACAACGTCTTTACAATATCTTCATGAATACATGAATATATTGTCAAACTAACATCTTGGGTTTTTTTTGTCCTCAGAGCAAAAGTCAGGTCCTCTCTCATTTCAACAGGTCCTCTTGTTGGTGAATACACAGCATTCCTCTAGGGGTATTAGGATTTCTCGGAGCAGCCATTGTAACAGATAGTTGCAGAGTTTCTTCTGTGTTTTAACTACAACGTCTTAACCATTATTTAAGCACTGAAACGCACAACTCTCTCCTTAATTCATTAACATAAACACATTTGTAAGCATTCTAGTCAGCAAAACCCCCAGAAATCACATTTCTCTGTCTCCCACAGACAGACAACTGCCAGGAAAGATCACACATTCATGTCAAACAGTGTTACCAGAGGTCATAAATTTACACGACTTGACTGTCAGCCAGTGGGGACATGGGATGTCAAAGCATAGACAAAAGCTTATGTATTTAGCAACAGTTCTGTGTAAGTATCCTCGTTGGCGAACCATTTTCCGAAAACTTGTTTATAGTTGAAACAAAACGCACGAATCTTTTAAAACACCATCTTTTTAAAAAGGTGTGGTTTTTTTTACCCTTAAAGTACCTTGTTTGGAAAGTAGGCTATGTAATAAATATTTTAAATTTTCTTCAGACATATTGTTACTTCAGTCTCCACAATGAATAACACCGATGGTTTTGGTCTTTATTTCACTAAAAGAGAATAACGTCCTCATACAGCCTTGAAGGAATGTAGAAATGTTTTACACATCAGTGTTTTTCTCAACGACATAGGCAATAAATGTTATCTGTTCATTTCTTGACAGAAGGATTACACAAATCATACACATAGGTAGCTACACACACATAAAATGTCCACAATTCTAATACATCTACCACATTCAGACACCAGGTCTAGTATTCTCTCATAGATTAGTTACACAAACTGATACTTACCACAAAAGTAATTTCAGAAACAAAGATTCACTTAAACTACTAAATGTACACATTGGTAGGGGTCGTAAAACACTGAAATGCACGACTCGTCCCTTAATTCAATAACATAAACACATTGTAAGCATACTGGTCAGCAAACCCCCAGGAAACACATGACCCTACCTATCTATCTCTCTCTCTCTCTCTCTCTCTCTCTCTCTCTCTCTCTCTCACTCACTCACACACACACACACACACACACACACACACACACAGAGAAAAGGAAGGACACATCCCAGACATTCAGGTGCCAAAATGACCCACTGATACAGTCAATAGGGTTATCCCCCACCCCTGGTCATAAAATAAGTGTCTCCCCCACAAAACTCTTGATCAGGAAAAACACAAAGGGCTATAAATTAGACTACCTACAAACTGTCGTTCAGGAAAAACACAAAGATCATAAATTAGCGCACTACTTCGATTGACAGTTTGACAGAAAGTTCTGTCTACCGGTGAAACACGTGTATGGGCGGGGTTTAGAGAGCGAGAGAAAGAGAGAGAGAGAGAGAGAGAGAGAGAGAGAGAGGTGTGTCTGAAACACGTGTATGGGCGGGGTTTAGAGAGAGAGAGAGGGGTGTGTCTGAAACACGTGTATGTGGGCGGGTTTAGACGGAGAGAGAGAGAGAGAGAGAGAGAGGTGTGTCTGAAACACGTGTGTGTGGGCGGGGTTTAGACGGAGAGAGAGCGCGAGAGAGAGGTGTGTCTGAAACAAGTGTATGTGGGCGGGGTTTAGAGAGAGAGGTGATTCGGTTTTAACGTCATTAATACTTTAACCCAGCAAATGGAAGATATCTCGAGAAAACTTATCTTCTAGTTTAAACAATGCAGCGATTCTTTTAGCCAACACTTTAACATTTTTACCTAATAATGATCTTTGCTTAGAGGTCGTATAATACGCACGATTTCTTTTTAAACAACTCTTTTTAACCACTTTTACCTCCTAAAGGTTTGTGTTTTTTTAATACGGATTCTTTTTAAACAGCTCTTTTAATCATTTTTACCTCCTAAAGGTTTATGTTTAGAAGGTATGTAATACACGCGATTCTTTTAAACAGATTCTTTTTTTAAATTTTTTTTTTTAAAAAAACACTTTACCTCCTAAACTTTTTATTCAAAGGCAAACCGGGCTTCCTAAAAACGTAATCAGCATTTGTTTTAATTTATTCCACAAACAAATACTCTACTCATATATGTACACATTCAAACAATGTGGTTACAAAAACGAAATACCAGAACACAGTAACACAAACGCATACCCAATATTGATACGCTTTTCAGACTTATTTCACACCCCCCCCCCCCCCCAAAAAAAAACAGTCTCATGAACATAAACATATGTTATACCAAACATACCTTTGGGGGGGGATCTACTCCCCCACACACCCCTCTCCACCACTGCCCAGACATACAGGAGCCAGAATGACCCACTGATACAGTCGATAGGGTTACCCCCACCCCTGGTCATAAATTAGGTCACCTACAGAAACATGGGCCTGAGAAGCACAAAGGGCCATAAATCAGCACACACTACTTTGATTGGCAGTTTAACAGAAAGTGTATGATATAACTACATATAAGGGAGCAGGAGGAACAACTTGATTAGGTTTACCCACTAACTGGCAAGTATGACAAGTCCTGCAGTAACATGTGTCTCAGGATGTGCTTTGCTACATGTTTTTCCCATATATTATATTATATTATTTATTTATTTATTTTACAGCTTCTATAACTTTCAAAGTTTTAATCAATTTAAAATGCTATGAAAATCAAATGAATATGCATTCTCGTGCACAGACAGAAAAGGTTCAAAATGTGTGCCAAATCTCTAGACATTTAATTAATCATATACCTTATAAGTTCAATAGAGCAAACCTTAAGAATGTAAGAGTTTACCGGTGAGAGCGAGTCCACATACAGAAATTTGGTAGGACTTACAGTTTTCTCTTCCCTTCTTTTTTTTTTAATAATAATTTCTTTTTTATTATTATCATTATTTTTTATCTCAGTAAAATTTACTTGTGCGTTAAATTTGCCAAATGTATCATGTACTGTTGATATGATGGAATGAGTCAATGGGGCATGCCACTTGATAATAACCCGCCGCAAAAATACTGCACCTCTTGCGCTTCTTAATAAGTACTCTCTTTACTTATTCATTGCTTGAACTGGACTCTTTCCGTTAGCAAATATTTTTACCGTTATTATCTCTCTCTATATATATACCCATCGGTATAAATCTTAGTTTTGAGGCTATGATCTAAGAAACACCAATCTCTCTGCCGTCGCAGAGGCGAAGTTCCTGGAACTTCTTATAAGAAATCACTCCATGTAAAAAATCATTGACTCCCTTCCATACAGACAGAAATACACAATGACTTCATAAAATTCTAATTCTAAATCATTGACTCCTTTTCCACACAGACAGCAATACACTATGACTTCATAAAATTCTAATTCTAATTCTAAATTCTTGATGATTCCTACCACTCAGTGTTACGGCTTCATCGATCTTTCGCTCTGCATAACAAAGGACAAACCGCCTTTGTGTCAACACAGACTTCAGGGTGAAACTTTTCTACGAACGTCTTCCCGTTTGCTTGTTGTCCAGAAAAGCTGAAAAGACTCGCGCAGCCCAGCCAGGAGACGCCAAATAGTCGTGGAAATTACACAACACTTGCAGACTCGTCCTCTGAAGGTAAAAAGGTTTATTACAGAAAGATGGTTAATACAGGATAGAATAAAGCAGGATAGAATAATGAGAGCGCTCTGAAGCCCTTGTACTAAACCACTACTACATGTATGAAACGCAGAGCATGACATAATTCTGTGTACCGATAAGAAACAGTTTGAGGTAGTTCAAACAGGCTTTGTTTTAGGATCTTGGACAGACGAACCTTGAACAGAAGAACATGTTTGTGTCTCTGTAAGCAGATAAACATTCTGCACTGATCTCAGTGACATGACAAGACCTTCTTAGGCATTATCCTCACATGAGAATGAAACAGAACAAGAACAAACTTATTACAAAGTAAAAATGAGTAATTTCCCTCACATTTCCCCCATTTTATCATTACAAAATATGATAACTAAAATTAACAGATAAATTACAATGCTGTGAATACATCAGAACTTCAGAATCCTTTCATGGTTCAACTGAATTCATCATAAAACAGAAATAATGAAGGCGCTAAGGGTTTTTTGCGGATATAAAGTATCCTGTAGTCAAGCAAGCTCATTTAGGGTGAAATGAGAGTCGTCATAGTCAAAGGAATATTTACAATAGGTGTGAAATGGATGTCAATGAGTCGTCATCGTCAGTGTCGCTGGGAGAATCTGATACCCAGTCAGGTTGAGGATACAAGTCAGGTTGGTCATCATAGGGATAGTAATCAGTCTTTGTCAACATCAGCATTATTGCACCTATTGGTAGACAGATGGTTAATATCCACGAGCCCAATCCCCAGAGTACTGAGTTCAGCCAATCAAACCCCGTCTCGCTAGTCTGTGGAGCGTTGCGTATCGCAGACCGCATGTGTTCAATGATAGAATAACCATTATGTGTCTGCGTGACGAGGGGACATGTGACGTTGTGTGGGTAGCACTGTTGGCAATGATTCTTATGACCAAAGGTGATACAGAACGGTTTACAGAGGCGGCCAATATCTTGGCATACGGGCTTTTAACTACTAATTGTCATCCAATCTGCAGCAATAGTCTACTAAAGAACTTTGCGGGCTTATATGGGACCTATAGAAATCACGTCACCATAGGTATTTAGTCCCGCCACCACGATCAGCTAAATACCAAATTTGTGTAAAAGTGTGTGCGTCATGCACTCTTTCTGCTGCAACGATGTGATTGACGTGATTGATCAATAAGTCTTCCACCCAATAAACTTCAATATCGCGCTTTGGTTTATCTTTCCACCTTAAGGGTCTACCCCCGGACCCCCAGTGTTGTCAGCAACGGTCCCAGTGATCTGTGAGTTTATTTCTGTGACAGGGCTTACTAACAGATACCACCTATACCAGGAGAAGGGTGTACGATTAGGAATAGGTTTGTATGTATGAGTGGATGTGCAGGTCGATATCTAATGATTTGTGTCTAGTCTTCAACAGGAGTCTGTGGTCAGGGAGCTCTGGGGCGTAAGAGGTGCAGTCACATGATCTAACCTCTGTCCTGGTCAAGTGGCTATATAGTACGCACTAATGAAGTTCAGTCCTCCTAAGAGTACAGTTTCCGTGTCGTCAACATTTTCTCCAAAAACCACATGTCCGTGATTTCGCAGGCTACTAGATACCACTTAAGACCGTCTATCGTGGAGTCACGTGGGATTGGTGTGTTGATGTGTCGGGGTGTAGTGCGTCATGTGTGTGGCTGTGTATATGTAGATCGTTGCTCGTGAGCGTAGGTCCGCATAGAGGCCTCTTGATAGAGAATTACGGTCTAGTTCTCCTATTGCAGTCCCGTCTTCTCCAGCTCAGTGCTCGGCTCTGGTATACTCCTGCAGTGGCTCGCATGCATCCACATGGCTCTCTGGCTTGCCTTTACCACAGAGTGAGTGACGAAAAGGATCTAGAATGGCCCAGACCACCGTGGCCTGTTCCACCTGGTCCCTTGCGGAAGTCCTTGATCACGATCCATTCTCCGGGCTTCAGATCATGCAGCAGACCCGTGGCTGGAGCTGGAAGTGCTGCCTTTACCTGCTTGTGGATAGAGTGCAGAGCAGAGGACAGGGTTGCACAGTAATTTAACATTGCATCAACATATGCTGCAGCATCAGGAAGAGGAGCTGTCACAGGTCCAATTCCTTTGTGTTGAGGTCTCCCAAACAGTATCCCAAAGGGGCTAAGCCCATCCTAAGCCTGTTTCAGAATAACATTTGCTCAATCTGTTTTTTAGTGTCCCATTTTCTCTCTCTACCACCCCACCACTAGCTGGATGATATGCACAGTGCTGCTTTAAGTCAATACCCAAATACTCACCCACCTACTTAAGGGCATGGCTCACAAAAGGTGTGCCATTATCACTGGAGATTATCATTATCACTACCACATCTGAGTCCTGTTTGAACGTAGGGATGTGGCCTTCTTTACCTTCAAACCTCAACCCATGTTATGAGTTGCGCAAACAGCGTAAACAATTTTATTTATTTATTTATTTTAGATTAATTATAGAAACCAGTGCTTTACCGCAGCTATCATTCCCCCTTTTGAAGCATGGTCCCCGCCATGCGTCAACAGTACATCATTTTATAGTGACATTCGGCATGTCTAGTAGTATAGTGTTATGGTGCAGCCACCATTGGGTGGACAGGTGTGAGGATTTCTGTTCAAGTAGGAGTAACAACACCTCATGTAGAACCAAGAGGAAAGTATATGATATAACTACTCTTGCTGCTTGCACTTTGGTTTTTTAGTCATGTCCATTTGCACCGGAAAGGTGTTCGTCATCTTCTGCTGGAGCACCACGATTTGTGCTCTGTACCTTGTGTTGACTCCATCATCCCACTGTGGGTTGATCAGGCGGATATTGTTCTCTGGGAATTCAGGTGAAACCTTGACCCAGTTTGTGCCAAGTTTCACCAGGAGCAGTCGTCGTAGTTCATGAGTGGTGGGTCTGAATTCTCTGCAGAATATCTGAAGTTCATCCCCAAACTTTCGCCCTCCTACTTCGTGGAGCACCGGCAGATGCGTCATACTGCTCCTGATGTCTTCCAATGTCCGGGGTCTGTGAACTAGCATAGGGCCTCCTTCTCTGGCCACTTCTAGCATTGTGGCATTTACCACGGCGTGCACTGTCCCTTCTCTGACCAATTTTGTTGGTCTGAAGCCTTCAGGCAGCAATGTTGTTGGTCCCTTCACTTGGGATCTCGTGTGTAACACCACCGGTGAAGCTAGGACAACTGGAGCATAGTTTGGTGGGGTTTGGTGGCTCAGTTCTGACAGGTTCGGATGGAGTGGCGTAGGCTGGGTCACTTCATTGTGAGGTGCCTCTGAAACTGCAGGTTCCTCCCTCCTTACTGGCTCTGGGCGTCGCGGTGGGGCGGAGTCCAGGTCAGGATCGGCTTTCTGCAATTTAGCACACTGAGAAACGGGTGAGGGCCCTGCCTGACATTTTTTCCTCTCTTTTATGTGCCTTGCTCTGCCATTCAGCAAATGCCTTCTCTCTCTCCTTTGTCTGCAAATTAAGTTTCAGTTGTTCTAACTGTGAGGCTAAAACTACCTTTTTTCTGGGAAAGCACATTCTTTAACCCATACATCATATTGATTCAAACATCCTTCCCCATAATTCACACGCATAAACATGATATTACTATCAACATATGAGCACCCTGTACATACCTGAAACAGAACGTTGTGGAACACCAAATTTAACCTTGGTATGTGTGGAGAAGTCGCCATTTGAATCTACAAACTGATAGCGATTGGTCAAATAAGATCTGAGCCAGAAGAGGGCTGTTCCCTTAATGCCAACAACGTTTTCTAATCTATCAAGGAGAATAGTATGACCTATTGTATCAAAAGCTGCACTAAGGTCAAGTAACACAAGCAATGAGACACAACCCTGATCAGAGGCCAGTAGTAGGTCATTTACTACTTTAACCAGCTCTGTCTCTGTGCTATGATGAGGCCTAAATCCTGACTGATATATTTCATGAATGTTATTCCTATGTAGGTACAAGCATAGCTGCTGTGCTACAACCTTTTCTAAGATATTGGAGATAAAGGGGAGATTTGATATTGGCCTATAGCTAGACAATTGACAGGGGTAAAAGTCTGGATTTTTAATCAGGGGTTAGATATCTGCTAGTTTAAATGATTTAGGTACATAGTCAGTGCTAAAGGAAGAATTGATTATTTTTAGAAGGGGTTCCATTACTCCTGGACAAATCTGTTTAAAGAAAGATGTAGGTAAGGGATCTAGTATGCAAGTTGATGATTTTGCTGAAGAGATTAATGAAGCTAGTTCAGTCTCTCTAAGGGGAGTAAAAAATTCTAATTGTTGATCTGATATTGCTATATTATCATCTACAGGGTTAGTTATAAACTGTCTGGTTTATGGTTTATCAAACTTCTTCGTCCTCACTTGAGGAGGTGGAATCTGTTCCATCCTGTCATTATTTTGGGATCCAATCTGATTTAGGGGGCCAACCTGGTGTGGGGTCAAAATGTTCTCTCACTAGTTCATTGTCCTTTTGCAGATTATTGTCCACAATTGTCCAATTCACAATTTGTTGAGACATTTCTTTAACAGTAACTCGTACCAAAAAAGATTTCAGTATAGGCACAACACAACAAAACTATTGCCAGGATTATTCCCAGTTTTGTCAGCCATGCCCCCCATTGTCCAAATATAGACTCAAACCAATCCCAAGTGTGCATATCTCTTCCTGCATTTTCAGTGACCTCCTGTCTCAAGTTCTTCAGTTTGTTCATAGCTTCAGTAAAAGTTCCCTCTTCTACAGTATTGTTAGGAATAAATGTACAACACTGTCCCCAAATAAAACACAAACACCCCCCTTTTCTGCCAAAAGCCAGTTCAGTGCTTGCCTGTTTTGCCATGTAACTTGGCTTGTGGCATCCAGCTGTTCCCAGAATGCTGATAAAGCAGAATCAGTGTAATAAATGAACCTCTGCTGATTATAGTAAATATAGTTAATCCATTCTGTGTTTTTATTAGGCAATATCCAAATTAATATGGTCTCAAATTCTGCCTTAACTTAATCTCTGGCCTTATATTTATTTGGTATGCACCTTGGTTGCCCTATTGCTTCTATATACACATCAGGATCTGTTTGGTAAGCCCTTTTTACCCTATGACCCCCTTTTTTACTCTCCTGAACGGACAGGTCTACTTCCCAACTTGTCATTGTGATTTCTTGAAGCAGACGCACCCTAGGTCATATTCCCATCCATCCTTTTGGCAGTGTGACTCTCAAACATTTTCCTCCACAAAGCCAAAAGAAATCTGCTACTGCTATTGTTTGCTCTGCATATGGGTATATCAATGGGAATGCTAGAGTTTGGTTTAAATAACCTGAAGATATTTCCATTTTCCATTACAGTTACTGTTGCATGTTTCACATATTTCCTTAGAACATCTGTCTGTTTAATAGTTCTGCTGTCTAAGTGCCATATTACAGTGCAATTATCTTGAAATTGACCCATATCATACCTTCCCTGTGACTTGTTGAAACACTCATATTCGAGCGTGTAATCAATCTCATATTTGAAATGGGTTTTCCTCTTTTTTAGGTCTATTCACATGTCCAGGTGCTGTCACCATTGTCCCCATTGTGATGAATTATAATTCCTCTTGTAGTCTGGGTTACCTAGGAAAGATATGCATTCAGCAGGGCAATACAGTCTAACATTTGGATGTAAGTGGCAGAAATCCTTATTAAACTCAGCCCACTGTCTATAGTCATATGGGTTGGGTACTACCATGAGCCTTTTTATTGGTGATGGTGTACATATCACTAACATGGTGTACACATTCCCCCTACCAACCTCCCACCCCACCCTGGTCCCCCCACGAACACCCCTGTGGTCAATAGAATATAAACTCACATATCCAAAAAAATAAAATAATAATAAAAATAATAATAAAAAAAATACACACAATTAAAAAAAAGAAAGGAAAATACAATAATCAAGTATAATCATAGACTAAACTCTAAATTATACTCTCCACCGCCCCTCCTCGAGAGTCCCCCAAAAACGCCAAATAACTGCTCCATTTCTTCCTGAAGGAATTCAAATGATACCAAGTGGTGCTACCTTCCACCTGTACTGCTTTTGGGGTTTCTCTTACCACCTTGTATGGCCCTTCCCTTCTAGGCTCATTCCACTTCATCCTTAACACCCTTAGGTACACCTGTTCTCCAGGAGCCAGTGGACAAGGAACTTCTGTTTCCTCTCTCGGTCCCCTGCTCTGTTCCTGTGAATAGATAGCTTCATGTATAGCAGTTAGTTGTCACATATATGCTCTTAGTTCCATTTACAATTGCTCCAGTGGTGGTCTTTCATAAGGACCTCTCAGATATGGTACAGCCATCACTTTTTTTAAAGCCTCTTTGTTTCCAAATGGCTCCAAACAGGTAACACGCCATGGGCTTAAGCTGAGTCAGTGTATATATTAGCAGTTTGTGTTTTAGCCAATTGACATGCTGTCGTGAGAGCTGTTAGATTACAGGCACAAAATAATTGTTTTTTCACTCCTGCGTACCTTGCATGAATAACTGATCTCTAAAGCAAGAGCCATTAACAAAATAGTTAATGTCTGCATCTGAAATAAGTGAAGACACTAAGTCAGGTCTGAGACGAGTAAAGGCTGATGTTTCTGCTACACAGTCATGTGGTTTTCCTTCACATTCCGGGGGAATCATGTCAGCTGGGTTTACTGTAGTACAATGCTTGATAGCCACATACAAATGAAACAGTTTGGTGTAGTATGGGATAGCTAGTGCGAGCACAACCTGAAGTTCCCTTTTTAATGACTCAAAGACTAAACGAGCATCACTGTTTCATAGTAACGGAGCACGCAAATTTTGATGCCAAAGCTTGTTTCATGAGTGCCCTCAATGGAGCAGTTTTGATCCAGTCTGATCTAAACTCCAGCATACCTAAAAAGGTCATCATCTGTCCTACAATCTGTGGCAATGGTGCTTTACTTATGCCCTCAAGTTGTGCTGGTGATATAGCCTTAGTTCTATGTGCAATTAACCATCCTAAGAACTCCACCTGTGGTTGACAGTACAGTAACTTTGTTTTGGAGGCTTTATGTCCTCCTTGAACTAATTTAGTCAATACCTTGATAGAATCTCTGTGGCATTGTTCAAGTGATGAAGAATAAATCAATAGATTGTTCAAATACCGCAGCAACATGCTGTGAAAACACAGATCTTCAATGTCAGCCTTGAGAACCTGATTAAACACATGTGGAGAATGTTTAAACCTTGTGGCATTCTGATATATGTGTACTGTTTACCAGCATAAGTGAAGGTGAATAAGTGCCTGCTCTCCTCAGCAAGAGGAACACTAAAGAAGGCAGAACATATATCTATTACAGTAAAGTATTTGGCATCGGGGGAACATTTGTCAGTAGTGTGTGTGGATTGGGAACCTCTGCTGGCCAATCTTGTACTACCTCATTGATTGCTTGCAAATCATGTACTAGACACCATTTTGACTTATCTGATTTGGCAAAAGCTAGAATTGGATTATTGCAATAGCTTGATGTTTCAACTAACACCCTTGCCTGAATTAATCCTTCAATGGTTGGTTGAATACCTTGCTCAGTGTCAGGATGTAACAGGAATTCTCTTTTGTGTGGAAAACATGCACCTGGTTTTAGTCCTATTCTGACTGGGCTAGCGGATTTTACCAAGTCCACATCAGTATTTTGTTGGAACTATAATTCAATTGGCACCTGTTTTTCCATGTCTTTTATTAACTCAGCTGTTTTAGTTTCTACTACAAGTGTTTCTGTCTTTTGCATTTAAGTGCTTTCATCAATCACTATCTCCTGTGGAACTCCTACCATGACGGTTGCACAGAGAATTTTAAGGAGTGATTTGTCAGCTGATTAGTAAATTAAAGGATGCTCAGTAGCTTCCCACTCACCGTTTTCTTCCTCCATTATTGGTCCTAAGTCTTTTGACTCCCATCCACTATTTACATTAAGAGTCACAGGAGGAACTGAATTTGGAACCTGAAACTAATTGTTAATGAATTCACAATTGTCAACCTGCATAGCTGCTCCCTGTGTCCCTACTATGTACTGTGATCGCACATCATAGGAACTTCCTGTTCTTTGGTTCAGCTCAACCACTGTTTTTCAATTTCTGGGTCACAGTCTGTCATAAATCATTCTGCAATGAAATTCAGTTTCTGGTTTCTGCGTCCTAGGGATCTGTGCATCAGTTATTCCTTTACTGTCTATATATACTCCATCCAGGGAACACCAAATTTGGAGATTCATTTTACACAGGGTATCTCTCCCTAACAAATCGATAGGAGTGTGTTCTGATACCAAAATCGGTATTTTAACATTTGTGCTTTTGGTTTGTAGACAAACTGGAGAAGTCATAGGAATTAGCTGCATTTGTCCTGAGAATCCTACTGTCTTTGCGAATCTTCCACACATGGGGAGGTGAGAGGCATAATTTGGACATGACTCCAGTGTCTACCATCATGGGTGTAATTTTACCGTCTATATTAACCTGCAGGATAGTTTCTTGATTAGCATTGGTTGTTATAAATGGAAACTGACCCTCCCCTGTAGGATTTCCTGAGCACTTTGCCATGGATTGGTGGGGCAATTGTGTCTGTTTTGTCCAACCTGCCCACACCCCCAACATAACCCTGTAGGACCAGAACTGAATCTGCCTCTCCATTTCTGTCCTCTCGAGGGTGGCCTTTTCTGCCAGTTCATGTTCCTTGGTTGCTGGTAGACATTTATGACAGGAGCAGGGTGCTGCTACAGACCAGAAGGAGCTGCCTGATGGTTTAGTTGAACAGCAGGTGGGGGAGGTGTGTTCATAGGTGCCATCACTGCTGATTGTCCTGCTTCCTCTTTGTCTCTGACAGGAGCTTAAGTCTTTTTCTTGTTTCTGTTAGTCAGTTCTTCAAACTGCAGCTGTGACAGCTTTCTCTGCAATTCTCTTTCTTGGTTTTTCAGTTTTTGCTCATTCGTTCTGTATTGTTCAACATCATGGGTCACATAGTCACAAAACTCCTTGTGTGCTTTGGAGTTGAAACCAACCACGTCTCCTAGCTTGGTCTTTACAGCTGGTGGCATAGCATCCACTATTGCCTCTCTGAATGTGGTTGTCACAAGATCTCCTTCAGGATCCTTCTCTGTTTCTTGTTTGCACCTTTTTAGCTGTCGTTGAACATAAGCAGTTGGGTTTTCTGTTTCCCCTAGCTGTTCCCCTTTCAGAGACCTGGTACCCACTCGAGTTGGATATTCAGTTTTTAGGGCCTGCCACAAATTTGGTGATCAAAGGAAACCCTGTTTGCTTGTGCAGTCCCCACAGTCCCTCCCGTGTATGTTGCTGTCAGGATCTCAGCCATCTTGGCTCCTCCCAGAATCTTGGGCAGGAGTGCCTTTATATCTCTTACAGCAAGCAATTTACCCATTGTTTCTTCTTCAAACACTGTGATCCACTTTCCAGCCCCCTCGTGGATGTCAGGAAGGCGAGAGATCAGCCCATCAAGATCCTGTGTGTCCCATGGCACATATTGGGCCTGAGCACCCGTAACCAAAATTTGAAACACTTTTGCCACTTTAACTGGGTCTGTCTGGTTTCTAGCTATAAGTCTCCCTCCCTCTCCCCATGACCAGGGCTGAAAGGGGGTTAGATCACTTGATTGTTTCTTCTTCTTCAGCATTTTGAAGATACAGGTCTCCTCACACAATTCGCTTGTGTTCTATTCCCTGCGACCTACACTGTCTTTCTTTGGGTCACTTCCCTACTGTTTTCTGCTGTCTTAGTGATTTTTCTGCTACCCTTATGTGTTTCCCAACTATTTCCAGCTGGTCAAGTGATCTCTGTACCGCTTTCTTGTTATTCTTTTTCTACTTGTTCCTTGGTCCTATCTAGCCTGCCTTCATCCACAGGGCTTCCCTTCATCTAGACCAGAGGTTCCCAAATTTTTCCAGGGCAAGGCCCTCCAAACGGCATTAAAATTTGACTGAGGCCCCCCTTTTGCAAGATGTCTTTAAAACACATTAAAAATACAGACTTCTGAATATATCCCCCTTTTTTTATTAATAATGACATCTTACATCTTTACATTACATTACATTAGGAATTGATTGTGTGTGTGTGTGGTTGTCTGAGAGTGAGAAAGAGAAAACATACATTTATTTATTTTTGACACCAAATTGTTGAGGCCTCCCGGGTGCCCCCGCCGGCCCCCACTTTGAAAACCACCGATCTAGACCACCCCAGCTTTTTTCAAATAGCCTTTCCCAGCTTTGCAGCTCTCTTTCTGTTAACTCCCCAATAGCTGCATCTAGCTGAGAATAAGCATCAATGTATTTTTTCTCTTTTGCCTTACCTTGTATTTCATCCCTGTTTTCTGAGCTCCTTTTCTTTTCTCTTCTCAAGATGTACCTTTTTAATAGAGAAAGATGTTTTTCTTTCTCTATTATCTCCACATCCAAGTTTCCATTTCATTGCACAATGGCATGTCAAATGTCCCTTCCTTTGGCCACTTTATTTTCATAAGTTTAGTTCTTTTTTTGCCATTTCTCTGAGATTTTAGCTATGTACTCCTTACATAGTGGGTATTTAGACCAACAATCCTCAAAGTGGATGCCAAGAGTCACCAAACTTGTTAGTCTTTCTAGTGTCTATGTTAGGCAATGTACAAGTTCTTTGGCTAATAATGAAGCATCTTTTCTTAATACCACAGGAACTTTAATTATTTTTCTAATCTACTTCCCACAAGTCCCATCACTCCCTATTGCTAGTCTATCTGACAGTTGATACTCATCCCTATTTGGTATGCTGGTCACCACTATTCCTCTCAAAGTAATGTGCTCCTCTATTTACTCTATCCTCCCCTCTGTTGTCTGTTTTATCCAATAGACTTCTCTCAGTATGGCTCAACCTGGAGAGCAATGGATGCTCTATAAAAGTGTAGCAAATGCTCAGGGTATTAACAATTTTTCCAAAATGTCAACTGTCCAGTTTCTTTCTATCAGTCCCTGCTTATTAACATATAGACATTCTTCTTGTACCTCTCTTAGATTTAATATTGTAGTTAATTGCACTAAGTGCATGTTCTTTTTTTGCTCGGTTAATGGTTGCATTCTTCCTATGATATCCACATAAAATTGCTCCTTCCAAAAATTATTACTGCCTCCTTGTGTTTCTCCTAGCAATTTAATCAATTCTATACCCATATAACACTTTAGTTCTTAATTTAACGTGCTTCTGTAGTTAAAGGAATACGTCCTCCCATGAATGCGCTTTCTTCGATATTCATATATGCTCAACTTTCCAAAGTGATCTCTAGTCTGATGCCCACAATTTTGAATTTTCCCTTGGGGATCAAATAAAGTATCTATCTATCTATCTATCTATCAATCAATCACAAAAATAAAACTTTAGATGGCAGATATAAATTTTTCCCCTCATTGAACTGCTTTCCTTAATATCCTTGTTGCGAAAGGAGAAAATTCTTCTATGCTGGGGCTATCTGCGGCATACACTAATCTGATCCATCTAAAACCAAGTGGTATTAATGAATGATGATTCCAGTAATGAGGGACTTACAGTTTTTTACGATTGCTATGACAATTTTTACTTTTAACAATTTTTCTGTACTCTTAATGCACCAACACACAATTGGCAAAACAGTTAATTTCATGCTCAAAATCACATCACACACTGTAAACTAAACTCCAAGACTAATTTTCAAAATACAATAATACACTAGCACAACATACTATGTCTACCAAAACACTAACACATGGTCTCTTCCAACAGCAACATTTAGTCAATTATAGCACAATGTCATAAAAACACTAACATCAGATGAATTTACAGTAACTGCATTATATGTGTCAGGTCTGCCCTTATACAATAGACAGTATATTGTATTGATCATAGATTGTGCTTTGCACTGCAGTTTCTTTTGAAGCGTCTCTACATTTTGTTTTGTTGGGTTTAGTAAATGCATGCATTTTGTTTCTTTTGCTGCAGAAACTCAACACAAAAATGAATGACCCATCTCAGAGTAGCTTTATAGGATGTATAGTTTATGAAAAAAGAAGGCCGAGACAGAATTGCTGCAGTAAAGGCTCTATTTGCAACAGGGTATTACTGCAAGATAACGAAAATATGCAATATAGTTGCCATTTATTGTGTGAAAATACCAAATATACAAACAGAAAAAGCCACAGAAGAATAAAAAAAATCTTCTAATCTGCCATACAGGCATACAGTCACCATACAGTAATACATGGTAAAATTATTGTATTTACACTTTGCAGTGAGAGGAGCCCTTATACATTATAATAGACATTGTCTATTACAGTAGCTCTTATTTCATCATCAGGTACCCTAGCTCTGGCCCTTCTTTGAGCACCAACACATATTCTAACTCCTTTCTCTCTACGTTGTTCTTGTCCAGGTATTCCTCACCTTTGCCCTTGTCCCACTCATCTTCCTTGTCCTGGTACTCATCTTCCTCTCCCTCGTGAAGGCATTTTTCTTACTTTCTTTTTGTTACTCTATATTGTTCCTTTTCCACACAAGATCAGCCCAAAGAGGTCCTCTTTTACTGTATACCATATGGTCATGAGATTGAAAGAACCTCACCACCTGAGTGTGTTTCCTAGATGGGAATCAGCTGTGATTGATCTATTTGCATAACTTCAATCAGCTGTTTCTCAATAGCAATGGAATAGAATACAGGGGATATATATGGGTTTCAATTCACAATATGAACAACTGTTCACTTTGACTTTAGCCTATAAGTTAGGTTTAGAACATGATGTTATCTGTTCTGACATACAGTATGAAAGCATTTGTAAATTTAGCAGTAAAAATCCATTGTTTTGGTCTTGGTTGAGCTTGTGTTTAAAAGAAGTTCAAGCATTTTACATTTGTGTTAACTGTATGCATTTAACACAACACATCACACCACCACATCACTGATTATGTTCCTATAACAGCATGTCCCAAAGTGGTTTGTGCATTTACAGCATTTGGCAGACATCCTTATCCAAAGTGACTTACAATTATCTCATTTATACAACTGAGCATTTATACAACTTAAAGGCTGTGCTCATGGTCCCAGCAGTGGCAACTTGGCAGTGCTGGGATATGAACGCATGACCTTCCGATCAGTAGTCCGATGTACAATTTGTGAATAAGGATTTGCTTACGGCCCCAAGCCACCAGGGTGCCCCATAGGAATGCATATCACAAACCCGATTGTAGTTAGCAATGGTATAAAATAATGATTTAATGTTGTAAAAGCAAAGAATTAAACATGCAGCAGCACAAATAAAATTACTGACACGTGTGTGAAAAAAAAGTTATAATAAGAGAAATGTTAAACAGGGGAGAATGAGAGGTTATAGACACATGTGGCAGGTCTGAAAGAGAGAGAGGTTACTAGTTACAAACACACACACATATACTCAGTCTGTGTGTGTGTGTGTGTGTGTGTGTGTCTGTGTGTAATACCTGCTGAGAGTGTGTGTCCTGCTTTGACAGCCGCGAGTGTGTATAGCTCCTGTCCAGTTTTAGTTGAGACAGCGGGAGACGAAGCAGGCCAGCGGGCAGAGCTGCTAACTGATTCCCCTCTACATTTAAATAACGCAGTGATCTAAACACACACATACACACACGCACACACACGACAGTCTGTTTATTAACTACTACAGATCTAATCTAATCTAATCTAATCTAATCTAATCTAATATAATATAATATAATATAATATAATATAATATATCACTTTTCTACTCAGAGGCAACCTCATTAGGAACACTTTCACTGTTGTTAGCAAAGCTTACCACATAGGTCACTTTGTAGGTGTACAAGCAGCACAGCAATGAGACTGACACATAATAACCATGAATAAACCAGGCACAGAAGTTTTTAAACAACTCATGGTCACAACCAAAAAATCTCCATCTAACCCCTGTGCTAAAGTCAGAAACTGACACAGATGTAGGTTGAAGGAAGATCAACAGAAAGTATGCACTGAAATAGATGAGCTTTAGGTTCTAACTGTACACCAACAAAAGTACATCAGAAAGGGAGGTGAGAGTAATAAAGTGGCCACTGCGTTGAGATTGAGAACTTTCATTTTATCCATTTTTTTTTTAAACCTGAGGTTACTGATGCTGTTGCTCAAGTGGCCGATGAGGTTGTGTGACACGTCCAGGTGCTGCAGAGAGGGCAGTTGATATAACCTACAAAACACATACATATTATTAAACAAACAGGTTTGTGTAGGTGTGTTATATTTAACACATGCCATTATCTGTTATTTGTATATGTATCCTATCGGGGGTTGGGGCGGTTGAAGGGAAGTGGTCAGATGTCCTGTAGAACAGTTCAAGAAACTGTTATTTTAGTGGAAAACAATAGCCATCTAATCAAATTTAATAATCAGTGTTTGGGTTTGTTTCATTCCCAAAAGATCAGAAAAGTTCTCTAGACGCAGACACTTCTATAATGCTGGACACATTTTCCAGGTAGATTTTCTTTTAATAACACTTATTTAAGAACGCTGACAAACATGCACAATGAACGTACAAGTTAATATTTTTTAAATTAATGAATTGATTATTTTTGAAGATCTGTGGAGTCCTGTGCACATCCTGCGGTCTTCATGGTGATTAGGGAGAAGCATTTCTATTGTTTGTACAGAAATATGGTAGAATTTTTTTTGTTGTTGGAGCTCAGTAAGGCAGTGTTTAGGTTGGAATACAGGAGCAAAGTATTTTTTCCTTGACCAGAGTTACCAGGTTCTGCGTTTAATGTCCGAGTATTGCAGATAGATTCTGCAAGTCAGAAATGTGCACCAGTGTTAACTTGTTCAACCGAAAAGACAAAAAAGTGGAAAAATGTGTCTACCTTTTCCTAGGTCTGAACATTTTGTGCTAGTTTCAAGACTCTGTGTGTGTGTGTGTGTGTGTGTGTGTGTGTGTGTGTGTGTGTGTGTGTGTTTTTGTTGTTGCCGTTTTTATTAAAATCACAAATTTTGGTGGGAGCGCCCCTGTAAAACAGCACATTAAAGTAAAATTCTTGTGTATTCATATTGGTTTAGGATGCTTTATCTGTTCAGTCCGAATAATGTATTCATATTCGCTTACACCCCGAATATATAGAATGATATACAGCACTTTTATGACCATATTTTTTACCATTTATTTTGCTTGTAATATGCATGAATATAAAAAGATCTTTTGATGCAACACAGGTGTGAAATGTTTATTACTACCCTTGACCCTTCACTGAAAGGTGCGTTTTTTGGACATTCCATGCCCATAATATCATCCTAAGATGTGATATTTCTTCCTCCTCCTTCTGCCTTCTACAGCTCCACTCATCCTCTCCTGCTGCAATTTTACAGTGCATTTCTATATGTGTAACATTTACAAACCATTAATCTACCTCCTCATATGGCGGTCACTTCACTTACCACTAATTCTCACGATTCTAATTTTTAAATAATTCCTCCGAAACAGACATCAGAGATCAGTTTAACACTTTACTTCCATTACTTATTGTGTGTGCGTGAGTGTGTGTGTGTGTTCTATTTACTGGGACGGCAGAGCAGTGAGCTTGCAGAATGAGACCACCAACATCTTGAGGTTGATCAGCTTCTGGATCTCGGCTGGGATTTCCTCAATCGGGTTGTCTCTCAACTTCAGCACCTCCAGTTTAGTGAGCTCACATACCTGGCACAGCCGGAAGGAGTTGGTGGGGGGTGGGGTGGGGTAATGGAAAGAGAAAGAGTAGTAATGGGAAGAGAAAGACATGGATAAAAGAGGCCAACTGTCAAAAACATATTTTAAAAAAAAGGCAGTGCCTTTTGTGCTACACAACTGATTCTGGTTATGTGAAAGTTTATTCGCATTGTTTCTGCACTTGTTCATGTAAGGGGGAAAAAAACAACAAAAACATAGAAAGACAAACTGCAGAAATACAACTGGAAATAAAGCTCAAAAAAATCATGTTCATATGGTGAAAAGATTTTTTGTTATTGCTACATAATTGCACATAATGTGATGTTTTTACTAGGGATGCACCAAAATGAAAATTCTTGGCCGAAGCCGAAACCAAACATAAAGAAAAACTTGGCCGAAAGCTGAAGGCCGAATACTGAACACGTTTTTTCGTGTTTTTTTCCATTTATTTTGCCATTTTTTTCACCATTGCATAAATTAAATAGTCAAAATGTGCTTTTTACTATTTTGTCTTGCTTTTCAAAGAAAAAAGTAAATTACAAAAACTACCATTTCAAAATATTTATTTAACACTGAACATTTTTTTTTCATTCCAGCAGGCATAGGCTACCAACAAGGCACAATATAACTTTAAATAAATAAATGAGTAAAATAAAAATATTTTGATGTGGTCATCTTTGAGCCCCCCTTGAATAGACTATGTTATTCCTATAACTGACTGCTGAAAGAATGGAACACTCTATAGCCTACAACAAAAAGTGCATTAAAAAGTGCATTGACAAGAGTGCTATAAATGGTTATATTCGGTTATATACGGCTGATTATATTGGGGATATATACCGCTCGCATCCCTGTACACCTTGCGGAGTATTATAGTAGATATAGGATTTGTCTGCCTGCCCTTAAATAAATACGTCTTTACCTGCTTCCGTACTCTACTCCCTTACGTCTCGTGACATGACAGAAACATGCTCCGGAACAGAAACAAAACAAACGCACGTATCCACAGCTCGTGCATGCGCGCGTCCCCTCATCGAGATCGTGACATTCACGCATCTCACTCTGGTTGCTAGGCTATCTGGTCGTGTCATCAAACACGTCATTGTTCGGTCAAATTTATTCGGCCTTTTCACTTATTCGGCCGAACACCGTAAATACTTTTTTTGCTATTTTCGGCCGAATAATTTCGGTTGCCGAACAGTCGGTGCATCCCTAGTTTTTACTAATAACAAAACATGTTTGAAAATGTTATTTTTTTGCATTTTTTTAATAATGTGACAAGTGTGTGTGTGTGTGTGTGTGTGTGTGTGTGCGTGCATGTGTGTCTTAAGATAATCATCAAACTCACCTCCACAGGAAACAAACTAAAGTCATTAAATGAAAGGTTTAGGTAGCAGAGAGTCGAAATAAGGAGAGACAGATCGGGTAGCTGGTCAATAAAGTGAGCCTGCAGGAATACACACACACAGACCGATAAACATTTTAGGATTCCAAATCGTCTCATTCTGATGACTCAGAATTTTTGTGGCTATGTGAACACATTGAATGAACTCAGACCCTCTAAAACAGCCCACAAGTTTTACTTTACACCTGGTGGCTACTCATATGTAGTGCTGTAAGACAATGAAACATCTGTGTGTCTGTCTGTCTGTCTGTCTGTCTGCCCGTTTCAGACCATTTAACACATACTATTCTCCAAGTAAACAAAATGAATAAAGAAAGACACTTGTTAATTGTGTGTTGTGTGAGAGTGAAGTGAAAGAAGAGCATGCAGAAGTGCTGAAGTTCCTCTATTTCTCTTCATTTCCCAAAACAATACCTCTGTGCGAAGACAGGGCTCACTGGCGAAATAGAAAGTAGAATGAACTACAGTAAAGCAGACCTGAGCACTGAGCTGGCACTTTCCTATCTGTCTCACACACACACACACACACACACACACACACACACACACACACACACACCTACCTTGAGGTTGAGAGTGGCACCGCCTTTCTTGAGGCACTCTACAACTGCACGTTCAGACGGGCTGACTGGAGCGAGGGAAGGGGAATGTGATCGGCATGAACCCTGGAAGCTCAGAACAACTGAGGAAGAGAATGCAAGAGGCCATACTTAATCATGTTTTCCTGATGTTCACTGACACAACACGGATCTTTGCACATTGTCTTTTTTAGTTAATTGTCTACTGAAATGGACATTGGATACATTGCATGCTTCCAATATTTGCATATTGTGTGTGTGTGTGTGTCTTGCCTGGGTCTTTGTCATACTGTGTGTGTGGGCATACAGCTTGAGTCACATCCGCGGTCCGTAATAGTTTGTCATGTCCTTGATGCACCCGAATCACTGCTGCCAACTCTAGACAAACACACATGCACACACACACTAATTCTGTTCAACACTATGTTCTGTGTCCCTGTAGCCAGTGTCTCCCACCTGGTTTCATGTGTGAGTTTATGAATCTTTCCTTGACCATTCTGTGCCATTCTTTCCTTATCTCCTCTTTAGCTCCTTGGCTCATTTTCCTAATTTAGCTATGTTAAGCTTTTCCTTACTTTGCTGGGTTTGTGGATATGGATTTATAAGTGGTAACCCTGTCTGCTTTTGTTTTGACCTCCATCAGGAAGAGATGGTGAAGAAAACACCATGAAGAGGTGTGGAAAATAAACCATTAACTCAGCACATATGTACATATGAAGTGCTGGTATGTTAATTCATGCTGTGTAGTGTTGAGTTGGACTCTGGTGTTATGTTAATTTAAACTGTTTGGTGTTGAGTTGGACGGTGGTATTATGTTAATTTAAGCTGTTTGGTGTTGAATTAGATTGTGTCGTTATTTTAATTTGTGTTGGACAGTGGTGTTGATTTGTCAGTTGGATAGTGCATGTGTTAGTTTGTGCTCTGCAGTGGTGAGATGGCCTGTGTTCCTGTGTTAGTCTATGTTAGACAGGGCCGCTATGTTAATTTGTGCAGTTATTTCTGTAGCTTTTGTTTTGTTGGAATGTACAAAGTACGTTAATTTGTTCTGAAGTTTTGTCGTATTAACTGGTGTTTTGTGGTGTTCAGTTGAACTTTGTTGCTGTGCTAATTGGGTTAACCTCATATGATGTCCCACCATATGGACAGTAATTTGTGTTAATTATGCTTTTTGGTAGAGTTAGACGGTCTTCATTTGTATTCAGTGCTACACGTTACTGTGTCATGTTAATTTGTATTACCACATATGATCTGCCGTTGTGGGATCCTGCGTTCAAGTTGAGGCAACTGCTCGCAGCTCAAAATCTGACTGGCCACTTCTCTCTGCTGCCCATCATGCAGCTCAGACAGGAGGTGATCGACAAACTTCCTGTAGTTACACCCTGACAGGTACTGGACCACTTTCTTCTGTGATTGGCTGGTCTGGACTGGTTCACTCTCTGATTGAGTGGGTTTCAAGAATTCCAGGAGGAAGTTTGGGGGTTGAACTGTGTAACGAGGATCATCTCTCAGTACATCTAAAATACGGGCTTTTGGAATAATTCTTCGTGGTCGGGAAGGGAAAGAGTTGATGATTTTGTAAGGCACGATGGGAGTTTCAGCAAGGAGGAAGGACAGACGTGAACATGGCAGACCGTTATTCCATGGAAGAGCGTTGCCATGGTCACTCCACTCGTTTCTGCGCTCTGTTCCCTCTTCTTGGACTTGTGCAGGAATAGACTCTGCAATCTCACCTAGGAGGAACACAGGCAACATCTTAGGACAACATATTATGTTCAACACACTCTTATGTCCTCAGGTAAACATAACTGTAGAGTTCAGGAGCAGATTTTACCCAGATGTCATTGCAATCTGATACAATAATCTTGTCTAATATTTCAAAAGTATCATATTTGCTTCTAATTAGATTTTATTTAGACAAGCAGAAATTATAAAACTGGAACACAGGATCAGAGTATCATGTAGACCAGACTACCTAAAGTTTCATGTTATTTTGGTAGAGGATGTACTGTCAGGTCCATGAATATTTCACATTGCACACTTTCAGCTTAAATTTGAGGCTAGCACCATCCAAATCAGTTGAACGGTGTAGGAACTTAAGCACTTTTTATATGTGGTTCCCCCTTTTATAAGGGACCAAACTATCTGGACAAAATAACTTAACCATAAATTCATTTGACATTTTTAATGCTTGGTTGCAAATCCTTTGCATTCAATGACTGCCTGAAGTCTGGAACACATGAACATCACCAAATGCTGCCTTTTCTGCTGCTGTCTTCATTTCCTGCTTGTTCTTGGGGCATTTTGCCTTCAGTTTTTCTTTCAGCAGCTGAAATGCAGCTCAGTTGGATTTAGGTCAGGTGATTGACTTGGCCATTGCAGAACATTCCCTTGCTTTGACTTAAAAAGTCTTGGGTTGCTTTTGAATTATGCTTCAAGTCATCGTCCATCTGCAGTATGAAGCAGCTCCATTCAATGGGTTTTGAAGGATGTGGATGAATGTGAGCATATAATATAGCACTATACAATTCAGAATAATCATTGGTTTCTTTCTTTTTAAGGACATTCCAAATTGGTGGGGCTATGCCCAATGTTTGTGAAATGCCTCTGATTGATTTCCTGTCTTTTGGCTTGCTTTTCTCCCATAGACAGCTCTCTGATCTTCATGTTGGCTTATCCTTTTTAACAACAAATACAGTCTTCTATTGGATTAACAATGCACGAGAATTCTCGCACCCCCCAAACGATTAGCCCCTCCTCTTACTCCACACATAAGCTGACCCCTCCCACGTTAACAGCTTTTGTTTTGCAAATGTATCACAATCACTCAGTCGAAGTCATCCCCAGCCAGAAGTGAAATCTTTAACTGAACTCTGCATTGACGAGTTCATGTAACAGTGAGTTCTAAGGAATTATATAATGCACCCGTTGATATATCGTAATTTCAAATACATACATTTGATGTGCGTTCTTAGTCTACAACGGTGTGTAAATATATCATGAAATAAGGAATGTTAGGTCTTGTAGACCAGAGGTTCTCAGCCTTTTTGTAACTAAAGCCCCCCAAGCCTCCCCCATCATGTGGGATGACCCCCCATATTGGAGAAGACCAGGTATAATGATTATCTATTCTATATCAAATTTATTTATATATAAACATAATCTAGCCTAGTTCTTTTGTTCAAATTACTTTTACTATATAACGGACAGGTATGGAACATGAATTATCTTTTTGATTGATAAAGAAAGGGTGATCTTGAAAATTTATCTTGTTTCTGAACACTATAACTACTTTGAACAAAAGAACTAGGCTGTAATAACGTGTACTATTTTGCATGTAAAACATGTTGCATTACATTCATCTTGCATTGTAAAAACATTTGCATATGAATGATGAATATTGGGATGAAGGGCACGTCTCGTTATCCGTGACATTGTTAAATCTCCGGCTCTCAGCCTCTCACTGAACAGAGCAGACGCAGAGAGAGGTGAGAGTGCAGCGGGAAAGCAAGACTTTGTGCTTGCAGGACAGTGCTGATGACATTTGCAAAGTTGCTAAGGCTTGTCTAAAAAGTCGCTAGATTTGTCACTAGGCACCTTTTTGCAAAAAAAAAAAAAAAAAAAAAAAAAATAAAGGCACTAAAGGGGTCTGAAAAGTCACTAAGTTGGCAACACTGGTCTGCATTGACAGCTAGATAAAAAGCAGGCTAAGCTCTGCCTCTCCCCAGCAAAAAGAAAATAAAGAGGAAGAGGGAACATTGGGTTTTTCCTTTTATGCATAATCTATTTGAAAAACAATAATATACACAGAGTACCCAAATGATGACCTGTCTGTGTTTTTTTCTTGAAAACAATTTGTGCCCCCCCCCGTTGAGAACCACTCTTGTAGACCATGCTAAAAGGGAAAATAATTATATATAATAAACAAATATTGTTAACTTGAGGTATAAAATGTGTGGACTGTGAAGTCCAAATATCAGACGGTACAAAATAAAGACGTGTGACTGCATGTAGGTGTTTGCGAGTATATCACATTCAAGAGGTTATATTTGGTATAAATGCATACAGTGTAAATTTATTATGAAGTAAGACATGTTAGTTGTAAAAGTTAGTGCTAAAAGACATTATTTATGCTTGCCGTTATAATTAGATGCATTATAAATGTGCCACAGAAGTAAGGTCGTTGTCACACAATATCACTCTGACTTCCTGTTTTAAAAGAAAACACATCAACATATAGAATCAAATCACAGCTAATAATCTATTTCATGGGACTTTAAGCCCTTAATGAGTTGGCCAGATGTGCTGAGGGTAGAGAGAAATGTGCAGAGCAATGACTCCCCAGGCCTGTAGTTTTGAACTCCTGCTTTAAGGTCAAACTTAACAAACGTTATTCAAGCTGTGAAAGTACCTGAACAACCCTTAACATTGGAAGTACCACGAAGGGGGTATTTTACAGGGAAGTGAAAGAAGGCACGTTAAAATTCGGATTGATATTTGACAAAGCTTCTACTCTTCTCTAACAAACATAAATAGTGATGTTAACTCACAGTGTGATGGGGTGTGTTTAGGGGGAAGTGGTCTCCTCAGGAGCTGGATGTCTTGAGATGACATTACCTGTAAAGAGTCCACTAGCTCATTTGTGCACAACAAAATCCCTAGTGTTGAATTAACACCCGGAGTTTTTATTTGAGTCCAATGGACTTATATAAACACTGTAGGGTGTAAATTCAACACTGTGGGTGTTAAATCAACACTGGTGATTTTGCTGTGTGGAGGAAAGCACAAAATCAAATATTTTAGTAAATAGAATATAAATAACACAATTAGTAACAATATAGATAATATAGCTATAATTGCAATTATTTATTATTATATAGACCTGTTCAAATCCGGTATCTGTATGGGACAAATTATTGTAATGGGAAATGTTCTTTATAAACTAGTAATATATATCGAATGTCTAGTATTTGGTGAGAAAAGTTGTTTTGTTTTTAAGCAATTCAGTTTAATTTTAAAGAAGAAGAAAGAAAAAAAAGAAAAGAAAAGAAAAGAAAAAATCTTACTTTCTAACGATGTTTTCCAACGCGAGACTTCCGGGTTTGTTTCCGGAAACCATAGCAGCCGTTCAATCATTGCCAAGTGTCATGAGCAGTGCTGTAATATGGGTGTTACATTTTTAAATGGTTCCAAATAAATTACAGATATGTTCCTTATTTTTTTTATCTTCAAATATTTTTTTATGGTGTTGGGAAAGACACTTTGCCCTGGTTTGTTTAAATTTTGAACACTGAACAGCAAAACAGAAATAAAATAAACCGTCAAAAAGTTGACAGGTTGCCAGATTGGACTCGATTCACTTACATTTTTCTGGAACGTTGATGTCCAATATAGTTTATGTATAATATTGGTGTTAATAAACTCAGTTTGAATTAAATTGTGTTGAAATCTTAAGAATGTAAACAACTATGGCACCAGAGTACCATATTGTGCTCCTTTGCCTGTATGAGTGTTTCGCAAACCTCACCCTGGATTCAAGCCGTCAGTTTTCTAAGAAGTGTGAACTGGGTTCATGTTAGAGATGAGAAAACATCTAAACTGTTCAAGGCAGAGATAGTACAGGACTTTAACCTGAGAAAGCCGGGATGAGGGTCTGCATTAAATATGTGAGGAATAAAATCCTCAGTGGTGTGCTGTTATAGGAAAATAATCAATGATGAGGCAATGTGATGCAGCCTGAAGCAGAGACATTACTGTTACCACCCAAAGGTTGTTTATTTCAAAAGCAAGAGTATTTCAATAATGTTTAATTCCTCTTATACCACAGCAATATGCCAACAATTATAACTGTAATGAATTTAATTATTAATGAATGACTACAACCTTGTCTGCCCTGAAGACCCCATGGTGGAAAACTTTCGTAGTGACTTGCATCACTATATAACTTTTCTTTGTTAAATAGCAGCATATTTTTAATCAGTTTATAACCAGCCTTAGATTGTGTGAATCCCTGTGGATGAGTTTTTGTGATACAGACGATAACACATTAGAATGAGTGCATTAATATAAACCCTGGGTTAATCAATATGTTCTGACCAATCAGATACAAGAATTCAACAGCAGTGTGGTCTGTTTGTGACTCAAGTGTCTCTACTGCCAGGTTTATAATGAATTCAATGGGCTCACTACTTTTGTCACAGGAGAAAAAGCACTACAGCACTGTTTATGATGTTGTTCATTTGTAAAACACCCAACAAA